>NC_092135.1:21310433-21935433 GCF_043159975.1 Macaca nemestrina
AGCCGGGTTATCCAGCCCCGGTCCGCCGCGGCTGCCCACCACGCCCACACCGACCGGCCGCAAGCAGCGCTGCAAGGGCTCCGCTGGGCGACACGCCAGGCTCTGTCCCACAGGGTGCTGGGGAGAGACTGGGCGGCTCCGCCGCGAGCGTCTTTGAATTGCGCGCCGCTGCAGGAAACCAAAAACTCCCTAGCAAGAGGGTTTCAAAAGGCTTCTGGAAATCACCGACAGTTAAACATCGCAACTGGACTCGGAGAGAGTCAAACGGTTTCCCCACTTGCACCTGCCCGTCTTCGCGGCGGCGACCGGGCAGCCCAGGTGCGGTCCTAACCTCCCCCGCCCCCCCACCCACATACCCGCTCCTGTACCCGGAGCGCGTGTCTCGGGGCTGGCAGCTGCGCGGTGTCAAAGGGGAGGTCAAACCACTCCTCTGACCTCTGCACGATCCCAAACTCTCGAACTGCCGGACACATGCGCGGCCGTGGGGAAGAAGCGCGCTTTGGCCGGCGGAAAGGTTCCTCCCTCAAACCCAAAGCGCGCGGGCCGATCAACTCCTAGCTGCTGCCACCACTCGATCCCCTCAGAGGATCCGCGCGGTGGGTCCACCCGCCTTTCCCGCCCTCCGCCTACTGTGCCGGGACACTGGCACAGCTCCGTGGGCCGCGCAGAGTTTCACAAACACGCACCCTGCGTCAAGAACAGTCACCAGGCTCTTATCCCCGAAGTTAAAGCGGGCGCAATCTCCTTCTGGGAACTCCGCCCAGGCACGCTGCCCTCTGCCTCTAAATTCAGAAAATGTAACTCGCTCCAAGAAATCCCCGCTTCCCCAAGGAAGAGACCGGTGGTCTGAGTCCCGAGGTAGCGCGCACGCCTTTTCTGCACTTGTGCACAGAATGTTCTTATGTTTGCAAACAGCATGCAAGCCGCCGCGCGCCGCGGGACTCAAGGGGGTGACACATGCAGCCACTGGAACGCTCTTTCCAGTCGTTTCTCCTCGACTCACAGAGAAAAAGATTCCAATCCTGCTCCCCCCCACCCCCGCAAACCACATAGCCATGGTCAAGAAAACTCCTTTCCGTGACCCTTTTTTGGAGCTCCAATGTCCCGGCCGCTTCTGCCCGCTCGGAGAGGGGCTGCGCTCTAAGTTCAAACCTTTGTACATTTATGACAAAACAGGTTGAAACTGGACTTACACTGATCCCCTCCATGGTAACCGCTCGTTCTCCAGACGCGGTGGCTACTGGAGCACTCAGGCCCTTGGGGTCACTTTGCTACCTGCTGCCGCAGCCAACAAACTGAAGTTTCTGGCCGCGGCCAGACTTTTATAAAAACACGCTCCGAGCGCCGCGCATGCGCCGCTGGGGCGCGGAGGGAGAAGGCGGGGTAGGGGAGAGCGGCAGACGCGAGGAAGGAGGGCGGCAGACGAGAGGAAGGAGGGCGCACGGGCGGGGCGGAGGGGTTCGCGGCTTGGGAAGCCCAGGGGACCCTGCTGTTCGCGGGTGGTCGGTAGTGAGTCTGGAGCGGGACAGGACCTCCCAGAGGCGTTTGCTAAGTTTGAGAAAAGCGGGATGCGCCTCAAGACAGGTGGGAAGCGCGGGCTAGGGACGCGTCTCTCTGTGGCGCGTCCATCCTTGCTAAAGTGGATGGAATTCCAGACTTGGGAATGCTACAGTAGAGACACTGAGGCCCAGGGAGGGGAAGTGACTTGCCGGAGTAACCCAACCAGTAGGCGGCAATGTTGGAAGTAGGGCCAAGCTTGCGACGCCATTCCCCGCGCTTTCAGCACACGCAGCCTATTCAGAAGAAAAAAGGAGTAAAGATCCTTCTTTCGGAGGATGTAACTATACGTGCACATTCACAGCATCACAAGGGTCAGGTGCAGATAATTAGGAGATACTTTCAGAAGAAGGTAGGATTTGGCATAATTCTGGAGACTGTGATCAGATGTAGCTGTGCATTGCTCAGTAATTTCATAATAGTGGTAACCAATTCGTGAATAGTGCTTTATTATTCTATAACTATGCTTTATTATAAGAGTAATTTAGCGACCAGTACTTTTTGTAACAGATCACGAGGATCTTGCACAGAATCACTCATTCATTCTCACAACACCGTGTGGGTATTGCCATCACAGAGATGCGTTTAGTCAGATATTTATAGAAGGACGAACTGCGTGCCACGCACTGTTCTAGGCATTGGGGATCCAGCGTGAACCAGACAAGGCCCGCATGCGGAGGAACCAGCAAATAAGCCCGGAGAGATGAAACGCCAGGGATGTGCAGGGATGCCAAGCCCGGCTTGAACCCAGGTCTTCGGTCCCCATACTCGGCGTCTTCCACGATTTTGAGCGGAGGACTAGCTTTGGCACGAATCAGAAATTAGGTTGAAGAACTGGGCGGGGCGGAGTGGGGGTGGGGGTCAGCGTTTAAAGCGATCCCAGACTGGCTGAGGTTTGCAGTGGGCGCGCAGACAGTGCTTTCCACCTCGCGCCACTTCCCGCTGCCGCGGAGACTGGGTGGGGCCGGGGAGCGAGTGTGGCGCAGGGCGGAGAAACTGCGCCCGCAGGCGGAGTGGCCGCTGCGGAGAGAGCTGGGACCGAGGTGCTTGCGCCGCGACACGGATCTCAGAGGCCCCCACCCCGAAACGGTCCCTAGGAGAGGAATTGCCCAGACTGCACCCTACGCACGACCCCTTTTTTCTGATCAAAAGAGGAAACATTTCAGTCTGGAGTGTTCCAGAGGTAGTTCGGAGGCAGGGAACCTTTTCTCTAGAGAGCATGACTTTCCCCCTTTGTCTGGGACCCCTCCCTAATGTTGGGGGTTGAAGGTTCTCATCTACTCTGCACTTTCACCGATACAGGAAAGATGATATCCGGGCTGGGAGATGGAACTCTCAGAAACGAACAAGTTAGGACACACACTAATGACCAGATAAAATCAATTCTAATATTACATTTGTGGAATTAAAAAAAAAAAAGAAACTCCAGGTTCTTGGAGGGTGGTGGCTGGAAGAGGTTTCGGAAGCTCCACGCCCCTTCTCACAGGCCTTACATTATGTATCTCTCTCTTCATCTGTATCCTTTATAATATCCTTTACAATAAACGATAACGGTAAGAAATAAAAATGAAAATAAAACCATAAAAACACTTTTACTTTTTTCAAATCTTTAATAAAACTTCAGGATCTTCATATTTTCATAGACACGGTAGATCCTACCTACTGAAGGTCTGGAATTTCAGAACATTTTCATGACTTGCTTTTCACAAAGCCTGGTAGTGGCGGAATCGGTATGTTTTATCCTGGACCGTAAGCTGCACCGTACCTCAAAACTCCTCCCTGCACGATATCTAAAACCTGAAAGGTTAAATCTCCCAAATCTGTCCAAAAAGGGAAAGAGGATAAAACTCGGAGCAAAATGGTTTGCATAATAAATATTTTTGTTGATTGTTGGCAGACAAAAGAAAGCTCCTTCCTTTATCTGAAGACTCCTTTCAGATCTTTTTAGGGATCTCTACTAAAAGGAAGCAGATAATTAAAAGAACAATGAGATGCTATTTGGTGACTACCAAATTAGGCAAAAATCCATTTTTTTTTTCAAAGATAATATTTGGTCTCCGTATTTGAAAAGACCAGCTGTCTCTCTCTTGTCACTGGTGGGAATGTGGCTTGGGACAGCCTCACTGGAAAGCATTTTGTATTCAGCAGAAACTTTAGAACAGTAATTCCACTCATAGAAACTTATGCCACAAAGGTATTTGTGGAAGCATTTTTTTTAAAAATAGTGAAATGTCTGAACATCCCTAAATAACCACTGTTAGTGGAATAGATGACAAGATTTTGGTTCATCCACATCTGAAATTCCATGTGGACATTGCGAATGTTATTTGTGAAGAATTTTTAGTGACATGGGAAAATATTTCTGAAACATTAAGGGCAAAAAGCAGGATTCAGAATTGTGTATGTAGTGTGATCTCAGTTATGTTAAAATATGCATTTGGAAAATATGGGAAGGAAAACCAAAATGTTTGTAGGAGTTTTCCTTGGTGCAGAATTATATTTGATTTTTGCTTTCTTCCTGGGGTTTTTCTATGCTTTCCAGATTTTCTGTAATAGACAATAATCATTTTCATATTCATAAAAAAGCCAACAAATTTTATGACCAAGAGGGATAAGAAGGCCTCCCTTCACGTATGTTTCCACTTCTAAAGTATCTGCTAGATGTGAGACTTTTTTTCACAATAATTCTTTCCTCTTTTCAAGGAAGGCTTGTTTTCCAATGGGCTAATCTTAAACTTCTTTTGCCACTGGGCTACCTAAACCTAATTCTCAACTATTCTATGATGTTCTTTAAAAAACAAACAAAATTCAAACATTTATTGAGCACTTGTTATGTGTAACTGACCTCATATAATCCCCTCAATAACTCTACAAGGCAGGTGCCATTACCTTTATTACCTGGTAAAGAAATTACGGTCTGGAGAGATGAGGAACTGGCCTGTGACCCCGGAATGAGGATCTGCACCCAGTCTGTCTGGCTCTGAAGCCCAGGTCATACTGCTTTGAGTGGCATCCCTTGTGATGTTACTCAACTTTTAAGTGAGTGTATGTCATACTCCTATCCCCCCAATATTTTAGGTTCCTTAAAGTGAATGCCCAGATATCCTCTATCCAGCTAGCCCACTGCTGAGCAAATACTGGGCTCCTTAATCTTTTACTGAACCTTTCTTTAAAGAATGAATGACTTTCCTGTGTGGCTCTGGCAACAGAGTCAGGTTTAGGGGCTGTCAGGGATTTGGCAGGGTCCCCAACTTCTCAGGTTGGCTTTAGCCCAGGGAATAACTAGCCTTGGCCACAGTTTGGAGGGGATGCTTACAAATCCAATGACACAGTGGCAAGCATCCTGCCACCTCCTGTTGCTCGCTCTGCAGCTGGTTGATTTGTGTGTTAGTGTGTGTGTATCTGTGTGTGTGTAATGAAAAGCTGTACTCTGTCCCTAAATTGGCTCCATTTTAGCTAGGCAGAAAGCTTAGGAACAGACCTTTCCCAGTGGTGGATGGCAGGAGGCTAGAGAAAGGAGGAGGTGCCAGGAGGAGGTGGATGGCAGCAGGCATTAAAGGCCTTCAGAATACACAGGGTCTTCCAGTTCCTTTGCCAGCCCCTCTCCTGTCTCTTAAAAAAAAAATTGATCACTTTTGTTTCTGAAAGAGGAAAAAAGTACAAAGTTCCTTGATAGTAGTAAGGGATACTTAGAGAAAGTTAATGTTTTCCCAAGTGATTAAAAAACAAATAAAACAAAAAAACGGAGACTATTTCTCAATGAGCGTGTAATTCTAACACAGGGTTACAAATCTCAAAGAGACAATGGTATCAAATGTCAACTATTTCCAAGCTGGTGTTAGGTGGAAGAAATTGTCCCTTGCCTAACTACACCCTGTCCTCTCCTCCTTCCCTAAATCCTTGTGTCCCCAACACCTACAGATGAAAAGTGACTTTGAAAGCAAACCCAAACCTTCCATCCTACAGCTCTTTGCCAATTTAGGGAATTATTACTGCTTTTTGGGGGAGAGCCATTTTTACTCTAGATTTAAGTTATATCTTGAATGTTGAAAAGGTCGGCCTTCACTAAAACGGGATGATTAGTGATTTCCGTCAGCGCTTTATAACAGTCAAGACTGGTCAACAAATTTCCTACACAAAGAGAATAAACTAGACTAGTACACAAAGGTAGGCAATTTAGAGCCATCCTGGTAAGTCATTTAAACAAAACAGCCACTTAATTAACAGTACGATGATCATTACTCCACTAGTTCCACTGCCAGGAGGATGATTGTTCACAAAGTTTGCTGTGCTCCTGTGGCAGGTGCTTGTATGGCTTTATGGGTGTAAAGAACAGTAACAAACAGACTCAGTGCTGTTGCCTCAAAAATTATGGTGTCAAACTGGGAAGGAGGGCACTACTTTAGGAAATCATCGAGTGAGTGAACCCTGTCCTCCAGGGAAAAGGCTTGTCATTGTTTCCCTTAAACCGGTAATTTATTGGTGGTGACCTCAGACTGCTGTATAAAAAGAGGAAGTGCCTAGAGCCCTGTGGACTGTCAAGTTTTATAAAGAGAACTGGGCATCCCATAGCAGAGCCTTGGTGCTCCCAGAAATGTGGTGATCTGATCGCCCATTCAGATGGGCTTTGAGATCTTTCTGAGGTCATTCTTCCAAGAATATTATACTAGCAAAAGAACAGGGTGGGAATTACTTTTTGTGTGTGTGTGTGTGTGTGTGTGTGTGTGTGTTTGTGTGTGTGTGTGTATGTGTGTGTAGGGGAATCCATACAATGTTTTGCTTGAGTTTTCTAAATCTAAAGCTATCTTTCAGCTATCAAAGCTGTGTCTTTGAGATTTGTAACCTTCTGTTAGAATTACATGCCCCTTGAGAAATAGTCTCCTTAAAAAAAAAACTTGGGAATGATCTTAGAGCTACTTGTAGGTCTAAGACACGAGTGACGACATCTAAAAACCTGCAGGTATTGTAAATGAGTGAGGCAATAGGGACTGGTGGAGACTGTGGAGAACCAAAGGGTGCATGCCCTGTCCTAAAGCAGCAACTACTACCCTCCATTGCCCTTTGACGGAATTTGGGCCATACCATTCACCATTTTTTAAAGAGAAATTGAAAGTCTTGGTTTTTAAATATGAAATCCCTCAACTTAAAAGTGTTGGTTCAAAACAAACAAACAAACAAACAACACAAAAGCTCTACTAGCTTCCAGTCTTCCAGTTTACACTGACCTAAGGTGTTGATGATAACCATAAAAAGGAAGTATGAGACCAGGTATTGTGGCTCACACCTGTAATCCCAGCACTTTGGGAGGCCGAGGAAGGCCGATCGGATCACTTGAGCTCAGGAGTTCGAGACCAGCATGGGCAACGTGGTGAAACCCTGTCTCTACAAAAAAGTACAAAAAAATTAGCTGGGTGTGGTGGTGCATGCCTGTAGTCCCAGCTACTCAGGAGGCTGAGGCAGGAAGATCACTTGAGCTTGGGAGGCAGAGGCTGCAGTGAATTGAGATCGCACCACTGTACTCCAGCCTGTGTGCCAGAGTGTCACCCTGTTTCAAAAAAGAAAACAGAAGAAGAAAAAAGAAAGCATGGGGTTAGGCAGCCAGGAGACTTGGGAGGATGGAACAGACACACATGACAAGAACTGGCTGCAGAATCCTTTTGGGGTGGTCTCTTTGTCATAGTTGGTCTCTCTGAGACTGAAATTAGTCATTTGGAATTTCCGGGTCAGTCCTCCCTTGTGGCACGTAACTGCTCTCAGGTTAATGTCGGGGACCCTGAAGAGAATCGACAAGCTTTGTGTGACTCTTACCTTCCTCAACCCTTTTCCCATCCCCAGGTCCTATGCCTTCTTCACTGTCCTGATGTATGAGTGCTGGGTCTGCCTTTTCTTTCAGTTATTGTAGGACAATGTCCTTCAGGGAGAAGAACATTCTTCCTTCTTCTCTTTAAACAGTGGGAACAACAGCAGAAAGGAGGATTGCAAGCCAGACAGAGTAGCTTTGTGATTCAGAGCACAGCATTGAAGTCTGCTCAGACAGTGGCATTTGTTGTAGTATCATTTGTTGTAATATCCCACTAACAATAACATTCTACTTTTTGGATTATTGGGAAGATTAATATGATATCTATGTAAAGACTTTAGTACAGTGTGGGGCACATAGTAAGTGCTTAATAAACATAACCTATTACTAATATAGGTTCCTCTCTCTGCTGCTGAAATGTCTTTCTTGTTGGTAGAGGGCTTTGCTTAACCAGACAAATAGCTTTCTCCACCATTGCCCCCTGAAATGAGGTAAAGGGAAATGGAGTCTTAAATAAAGTGTGAAGTGTTCTTAGTTTTAATTGTGGTCAGAAGAGAGATCTATGCAATGCGGGAAGGAAAGAGAAGTCATGAAGAATTTCTCAAACGTGCCTTGAAAGCCCTTCCTGTCTTTGCAGTCTCAGATTCAGGGTTGAAAGGGGTCCTCAATGCCATTTGGTCTCATTATCTTCCATGCATTGGAAGGAGCTCCTTTTCAGCAGGTGGTTCTGTCTCTGGACACTCCTGGCATGGGCAGTCCACCCTTTGGAAAGGGAGCAGATCCCACTGCTGGGCAAACCTGATCACTAGGCAGTCTTTTTTTTTTCTTTCTTTTTTTTTTTTTTGGCTAGGCACCTGTCTCTCCTGTTTTCTAAGTCTCTAAGTCTAACTTAGCTAGAGCTTGACTGGAGGATGCCATGAAAGGAAGCCAAGGACCACGGCAGCCAAAACCATCCTGAGGCTAAAGCAAAAGCTGTGCTTTCTGAGACACTTATTTCTGCAGCCACAGGGATGAGTCTAATGAGAGGTTTCTTTGTTCCATTAGCAAGTCTGAGAGGGGGATCTGGCCAGGTTAGAGTTTCTTTTCATAAAGGAAATTATCTCCAAACATAGAAGAGCTGGGGATTAAGTGACTCAGAAGATTTAGTGCAGGACTTTTTAAGGCCTCCTGAGACTTTCAGACATACTTGCCTTGGCGAGAGAATGTGGGGAAGTAGCAGCTCTGGAAGCAGGTTAATAAAGAAGGCAATTAACCCCATCTTTGCTTGGTTTTGTGTTAGGCAACAGCGGGTTAAAATGAATACTTGAAAATTTGTCTGAAGATGTGTGCCTAAATGGGCTTCTTTTTAACAAGTGCCAATGGCTGCCTGGAGATGGCCTTGCCGTATCGTCTGCTCACCCCTGTAACCCCCTCCAATCACAAGCTCAGGCTGTTGCCTGCAATCTTTGTAAATTGGGTTTGTTCTGTGTCTGAGCAGCTTCTTTTTAAATGGAAGCCATGAAATTGCTTTCAGCGTCATTTAAAAATACCGAAGTAGAGTGCTTTGGGTTTCTTCCTAGTTTGTCCGCTCGTTGATCCTTGTGGTTAACCAGCTGCAGAATAATCTCCTGGCTGTGTTTGCTCCTGTCCCGTGTGCCCAGGGCGCCCTCCGTGGCCTGCTTGCTATTTTGAGCCCAGGTGGGGTAACCCCTTGCGAGGAGTGGGCATCAAAAGTCCGCCTCTGCCCACATTGTCTCTTTTTGGTTGGGAAATCGGCTCACGTGTGGATAATTTATTGCTTGTTTGGGGCAGGGGAGACAGAACGAACTCCACAGAGACATTTGAACAGCGTGGAACAACTTGGATTAATCCTTCCACAAACAGGGTTCCATTTGCATGAGGGGATTGCTGAGAGCTTTATCTTGGGTGATAAATGGCAGGCATTCTAGCTCCATTGGCGAGTATCGCCCCCATGCAGGTTTAGATTAGCCTTCTCCAGACTGAATAGGATTTTTGTTCTTGGCCAGGTAGATTTTCACTTCAGGGTTAGGGTTCAGGCAGCTGGTTACTTTTCTGAGGGGGCTTTTTTTTTTTTTTTTCCTATTGCCTTTCACCCATCTGGGGTGTGCTAAGGTTTTTGTCTCAGTGTGGCAATTTTCCAGGCTAAAAAAAGAACCGCCCTCCCTCCTTCAACCAAAGCCTCCCCTGCCAACTTTTCTCACACACGTGTGCACACGAGAGCACGCACACGAGATCACAACCGCCCACCCCAGAAAGCCCAGTTCTCTCGTGCTGCTGAATGTTTTGTTTTGCCTTCTCTCTTCCCTGTCATTTGCCTGCTGCTATTCCCTACCCTCGATTCTAGAAAGCGGAAATCCTACTCAGGCGCTGCCGTGGATTTCTCTTTAGGCTTCTACCTAGGAGTTCAGGTGCTGCAGGTCACCTGACTGGCCCAGAAAGTGAGAGGGGCTCCCTGGTCCCAGAAGGCAAAGCCCTCCTGTGCCTGTTTATGCTAAACCTAAACATTTAATTGATCCTGCTTTCTAGCAGGTCCCAGGAGACTCTGTCAGCCTCTTTCTTGGAAGCACAAATCTACAGAAGATATTTCTTCCAACCATTCTCCAACAATCAAGAGAGGTTTGTTGAACTCTACTTACTTTTAGTCGTTTGTATTGTGAAAACATGAAGTTGTTTTCCAAAGGTGAAAAAGTATATTGTTTGATCTATATTTTTTCAGACTGTAGGCTTCATTTTCTTCTTGAAAATCTGTTTTTTCCCCACCTTCAATCAGGGAGAATCTTAGAATGCTCTGGTTTTCTGACCTGTTGTCTACAGTCTCCGGGCCCATACCTTTGTGCCCCCCGAGAACAGAACAGACTGTCTTGAATTAATTCTGCAGAAGAAAGAACTGAAAACGGGGGAGTGTGAAGCATCCCTAAGAATCAGAAATAAGCAAAACTCAGCCAATACGAGGTCTGAAATTTCTCTCCCACCCTCCTGCTGTCCCACTTTGTTGTAAGTATAAACAGCTCTCCTCTGCTTTGCCTAGCTAGCAAGCTAACGAGGGAAGTGAGTTTTTACTGTGCAGACCCTCCCTTCTGTATGTTGCTGGGGTGGGGTGCGCTGGGGGCAGATACATCTGTGTTTTCACCGGCCTGAGGCAGTAGCACAGGTCCTAGAATCTCCCTGATCCTGGATCATCTTCCAGAGTTTCCATAGAAGCTGAGGCAGCCCCAGCATGCCAGGCTTAGGCTACCTGGTGATGGATCCCCCACCCCCCAGGGGAGGACCCCAAAGAGTCCTTTGGGTGATGCTACTCTGGTTCTCTCCCCAGAAAACCTGGCTTCTGGAGGTGAAGAGGTTGAAGGACTCAAAAAAAAAAAAAAAAAAAATTTCCACCCAGGGAACCATCTGGGCAAAGACTTGGACGTGTAAAGCAGCAGGCTGCGCTCCGGGAACTGTAATAGATGGATCTCTCTGGGCATGACTTGGTGTTAAGGGAGTAATGGAGATGTGAGTGAGCAGCAAATGAGCCAGCGGTGTAAGACGAGGAGCTCACCACACACCACGAGGCAGCTATCAGGGAATCCCAATAACTATGTATGTAGCAGGAATGCTGTGAGAGCTGTCTAGGGTAATCTATAAGGCTATTTTGTAAACTAGAATAACATTAATTAAAAGTTAATTATCAGGCAGGGCGCAGTCGCTCACACCTGTAATCCCAGCACTTTGAGAGGCCAAGGCAGGCGGATCACTTGAGGTCAGTAGTTTGAGACCAGCCTGGCCAACATGGGGAAACCCCATCTCTACTAAAAATACAAAAATTAGACAGTCATGGTGACATGTGCCTGTAATTCCAGCTACTCTGGAGGCTGAGGCACAAGAATTGCTTGAACTCAGGAGGCAGAGGTTGCAGTGAGCGGAGACTGCACCACTGCACTCCAGCCTGGGTAACAGGATGAGCAGAATGAGACTCTGTCTTAAAAAAAAAAAGAGTTAATTATCATAAAGATGAAATATTTTAACTAAATCTAGATTAAGTATAAGATGAAGGTGAGCATCTACCCGTTCTGGTTTCATAAAGTACAGGAACCAATTTTCAGCCTAAAGACCCCAGCTCTGCTGTGAAAGGTGGGGGAGGTAAGGTGATTGAGTCTGCCACTGAAGAAAACCAAGGCTGGTGTTGAGTGTTCTCACGATGCCAGCAAGTTTCCTCGGGTCTTCTCCCTTGCAAATCTGCTACCCATACTCTCACACGGCCCAGGATCTGTCCCATCGCATTTTATTTTTTCCGTGTATCTTCATGACCTGCCTTCTCCTACAGTGGCTTCTCTTCCTGCTCCCTCTAACCCCTTTTGATTTCCTTCTCTTCTATTTCTGAGGTCTCTTCATTCTCCTCCTTCCTTCCATCTTCCTATCTTTCCTTCTTTTCCTCCCTTCCTTCCCTTCCTTCTTTCCACAAACTATTTTGAGTGCCTATAATGTGCAGAGTTCTGCTAAGCTCCGGGAAAGACATTAGATGAATAGCATACAGTCCTTAGCCTCAAGACACCTAAGTCCAGTATGGGAGATAAAATAGGGACATAAAAAACTGTGATATAACCCAGAGCAGGATGGGCAGTGCAAGTGAAGTACAAACAAGGCCCAGCAGGGAAAGAGGAGGCCTTTCACATAGGAGAGGCATGTGAAGAGTGGGTAGGTATGGATTAGAAAATATTGAGCAGGAAGGAGGACAGCCTGACTCAAGTGAGAAGGCATGAATGAAAGGTTGGAGCTGCAAACAGGGATCAGGTAGTTTGACTACAATACAGGCTGGAGTTCTGTCTGCAGGGGTACATTAGGCCAGAGCATAGATGGTTTTATAGGCAGGGCTGAGAGGTCTGGACTTTATTCTATCAAGTAACAGGAAAGCTGTGAAGATTTGGGGTTGGGGAATCATATGCTCAGAGCTTGACTTTAGAATAATTAACCTATAAATGTAGTGTCAAATGGATTGGAACGAGAAAGCTAAGGTGGAGAGACCAGACAGAAATCTATCTGGATAGCTCGGGTGGAAGGTTGTAAAGGTCTGGGCTAGCCACACATGGTGGCAATTGCAAGGCTGCTAATGGGTGGAAGAGATCTTGGAGAACCAGCATCTGCTGACTTGTTGATGTGGCGCTGAGAAAGAAGGGGGAAGTGAAGGGAGACTGGAATTTCAGCAAAGATATGAAGAATGGAGGTCAAGGGAAGAGACTATTTCGGAGGGGAGGGGATGCTGTTTAGAGAAAGTCTGAAGGCTTACCCTTGTATTTTTCAAAGTTTGTATGTTGGTTTCTCAGCCACCACCTGCATCTGACTTGTGGGCTTTTGTGTAGCATGATGATATCCTGTTACTGATGTCATTGAAGTGACTTCATCTCCTTTCACATCTCAAACAACAACGATCAGAGGTGGCAAAACTTGGCAGACAAAAAAAAAAAATGCAGACTTTGAGATCCTTTCCTTACATTTCTAAGGTCGCTACCTGGGTAAGGCCAAATCTGGATTTTAGGGGGAAGGACACTTGTTAGATCAAAGAAATCAGTATATGGGTATCAGTTAGTGCTGGGGACTTTTTTCTATGGGAGGAAAGGCAGAAGGAAAGAAGTAGGTGTCACAAGGAGCTCAAATAAGAGTTCAAATCAATGTCTGTGATGTATATAATAGTTCCAGTACAATCATGTGTAAATTTTATGGTTAAAGATGAATTACACAGAAAATAAGGAGTTGATGGCGTCCACCATCAGACCAATAGAATCAGAATAAGCAGGGTTGGGGCTCAGTAGTTCAGATGAGAAACAAGTTGTTCCAACCCAGTGTGCCCTGGGAAAGTTTTGCAGGACAGATGGACTCTGCAGCTGAGCTTTACGGCAGGCCACATTGCCACTACATCACCCCACCTGCTTCCTGGTTGGGCACATTGTTGGAATGTCACACCAAGGCGCCCGAAGTTTAAATACTTTCAGGACTCCTTAACTGCAAATATAATTTTTAGCAGAACATTGAAAGTAACTTGCTCTAGACTTATGCCTTTATCTGTAAATTTTGCCACAGTTGTTCTTAAGGAAAATAGGCACCTTTTGCTTCCAAACCTTTGGTCCCTTATAACCATTGCTTTGCCGAGTGTCCTGGTCTACTTTCGAGTGTCCAACTTTGGTTCTCAGAGTGCAGTTCCAGGCTGACCCTAAATATAACTTGTTATTATATCTAGGTTCTCAGACTGTGGCTCCATTCTTCACATCTTAGCTGAAGTTCCAGGCTTCCTTCACCTCCTCCTTCTTTCTCACATCAGTGAGTCACCATATGCTGGTTCTCCAAGATCTCTTCTATCCATTAGCAGCCTTGCAATTACCACCACTGTGTGGCCAGCCCAGACTTTTAGAACTTTCTACCTGAGCTATCCAAATAGATTTCTGCTTGGCCTCTACACCTCAGCTTTCTCCTTCTCATCCATTTGTTTGTTTTCAGACCCATTTTCTCTTTCCTTCTTGGCCTCAGATCATGTTGCTGGTCCTTCGGTTACTTACCAGTGGCTCATCTCAAACATTGCTCTTCCACAGTGGGGTTTCTGAGTGATTTACTGGAAAGGGGAATGTTGGGGTAAGGTGGACTGGCTTTGACTCTGTCGGGTGGTGCAGGCTGGTTCTCAATCTGTGGGCAGTGGACCCCAAGGGAAGTTATTGCGAAGGGTCTAAACACCCCCAAGTGCCAAATCTTCCTGTAGATTGAATATATAATGTGCTACAATTTTTGAAATGCATGTGGATGCTATTGTGATTCATAAAATATGGAATTGGTTTGGAAGTGTCTTGAATTCATAGGAGTTTTGTGTGTGTGTGTGTGTGTGTGTGTGTGTGTGTGTGTGTTAGTGTGTTTAAGAATGTTGTTCAGGCTGGGCACAGTGGCTCATGCCTGTAATCCCAGCACTTTGAGAGACTGAGGTGGGTGGATCACCTGAGGTCAGGAGTTTGAGACCAGTCTGACCAACATGGTGAAACCCCATCTCTACTAAAAATACAAAAAATAGCTGGGCGTGTGGCAGGCGCCTGTAATCCCAGTTACTCAGGAGACTGAGGCACGAGAATCGCTTGAACCTAGGAGACGGAGGTTGCAGTGAATCAAGATAGCACCACTGCACTCCAGCCTGGGTGAGAGAGTGAGACCCTGTCTCAAAAGAAAAAGAAAAAAAAAAAAGCCAAAAACGAATCTTGTTCGTCAACAGACATTACCACACTACCAGCACGATCGGCTTTCATCTGGTGGTTCATGAAACTTTGTGGTTGTTAAAAGTGATCTTCATGTTCCGCAGAGGAAAGGCAGCCCTAGAGGGAATATAGTTTTTGTCTGGTGCCCAGAGCCTATCTAGCTCTACTTAGGCTGCCAGAGAATGGAGCTTGGGACATGACCAGTGTGGAATAGGATGGAAAAAACATTTCTCTGTACACTGATCACTACAGTGCTTTCAGCAGGGAGCTATCAACCAAGAACCAACCACGTAAGGGGGCTGTTATTTGGGTAGGAGCTTTCAGGTTCTCTAAACCTACCTCCCACTCTGGGTAGGAATCCTTTATGGAACCTCCCTGTGGGATGAACATTAGCTTAGCCCTAGTCCCTGTGTAACAGGTAGCCCTGTTTACTACAAAGTAAATTCAGATTCCAGAGCCTCCACCTCGGTTGTTTCTGATTTGGCAGGGTTGGGGCGGGGCTTTGAGCATTTGTCTTTTCAAATAATGCTCGAGGTGATTCTGATGTCAGCCAGAGTTGAGTGAGAAGATTGTTATGAAAGGACACAAATACCTCATCACGGTGCTTTTTGTTTGTGAAGTGCTCACTAAGGCGTGAACAGCGTCATGGTGGGGCTCCTGCAGGCTTTATATTTACACCCCGTTTCTTATTTCTCACACCCACTCTGGTAGATAGATCCCTATTTCAAAAATGAGTGAATTAGGGTTCAGGGAAGTGAAACCTGTGTGCCGGCTGGGGACTGACGGTTGGAACCCCAATGTACAAATGAAACCAGGGAACAGTGGGTGTGACGAGCACTTGAGGAGCGACAGACAGTTATGACCTCGAACCCACAAGTGAGACTGCAAACACAAATAGGCGGGAGCCCAGCAGCAGGAGACTGACGCTGCTGGAATCAGGGCAGGGGCACTGCTGTTTAAGAGTTTCTGACACACTCAGTTCCTCCCTTCATCCTAAGAGACCTGGGCTCACTAGCAGAGGGGCTTTGGCAAGTTACTTGATGAATTAGGGCCTCAGTTTCTTCATCTGTGAAGTGGAGATAATAATAGTGCCTACCTCCTGCTGTGAGTCTAGTCGTCAATATCAACATTGGTGGTACACCTGCTCGATACCAGTCCTGGGGTGGGGGTGCCCCTCTCTAGAAGATAAAAGCTCATGTAGAGACTAAAGGAGAAGGAGCAGGACGAGAGCATCGGAAGCTCACCTCATTCTTAATATGAAGAGACATTAGGATCAGGAAAACCAGATGCTTGATGTTCTCTCTCGTACCCATAGCAGATGGTTGCCTCAGTGGGTTCCCCCAGAAGCTGATGGTGAGCAGGGAGATGGCAGCCACCTTTTCTTTTCTCTTTCTTTTCTCTTTCTTTTCTCTTTTCTTTTCTTCTTTTCTTTTCTCTCTCTCTCTCTTTTTATTTTCTCGGATCTTACTCTGTCACTTAGGCTAGAGTGCAGTAGGGTGAGTGTGGCTTATTGCAGCCTTGAACTCCTGGGATCAAGCAACCGTCCTGTCTCATCCTCCTAAGTAGCTGGGACTACAGGTGTGTGCCACCATGCCCAGTTAATTTTAGTTGTTGTTATTGTAGAGATGGGGTTTTACTCTATTGCCCAGGCTGGTCTTGAACTCCTGGCCTCAAGCAGTCCTCCCACCTCAGTCTCCCAAAGTGCTGTGACTGCAGGTGTGAGCCACTGCACTCAGCCAGCATCCACCCATTTCATACAGCGGCTCCAGTGTGAGGGGGTAACAAAGGGCTGCTTACAAGGCAGTAGCCCAGCCCCCATGTCTCCGGCCTGGTCCCTGAGGAGTGCACATGTGATCAGGAGAGATTCTTCTTTTGGTCACAGGGATCTTAATGATCACTGGAACTCAGGCTGTTTGAGATGCCACTTAGAACTTCAAATCTACTTCCAGATGGCTTCCAAGAGACGGATGGCCTCTACAGCGAGGCCAGTCATCTGGTGTATTCTTACCTAAGTGGCCTTGCTGTCCTCCACAATGGCATCTCGGCCCACGGGCCAGCCTGGTAAGGTCTTTAAACCTATGACCACCAGGTGATCTTCCCTGGGGAGCAGCAAAACTATCATGAGTCTGTCCAGGGATCTTAGAGATGAGTCATACTTTTCTACCCTGTCAGCTCTAGGCTGAAGTAGAATGTACCAGCAACAGACTAGGATGACCTCGCGGCTACCTGTCCATAGGAATACACCCTTCTTTCTTCCAACCTCTCAGCGTCCTGGTGTTTCCTCTACGTTAATGTCTTGCTAGAATGGTTTGAGTTGACATTAACTGTCTGCTGTGTTTTATGCAGTACATGGCCACCTACCAAGTGGCACTTTCCATTTTGGGTAGGGGGAGCAGGACATATTTTATACCTCCAATCCCATTGTCCTTTATGAATCTTTGTTCCTTTTCCCCTTGCTTCCCAAATTGATCGCTTTGCTTCTTGATTATGATATCCCTGTGGGTGAACCCGTAGATAGCAGAAACTGAGCTGTCTCTGCTGTTGATAATTTTAGTTCTTCTTGGAACTCCTTTCTTTTTGCAAATGCCTACCAGGTGTCCCCGAGTGAGAGATGATACTTGTTTGTTTGGTAAAGGCACCCAGATAAGAACAGTCAGAATGAACAGCTCCAAAAGAGAAGTGGTTTCCTTGGTCACTGACTTACCACATTAAACATTCAGCCTGGCTCGCTGTCTGAAATGAGTCAGTGGTCCTTTCAGAATTCCCTTTACAACAGTGTTTCAAAGAAATCTGTGACTGAGGTTGCAAATCATTTTTTCTTCATTGCAGCTGACTATTTTGCATTTTCCCAAGGTGAAACTCAGCCTGTCATTTCAGGTGTTGAGAAAGAGAGTCAACACTTCAAAGTTGAGGGGGCGGGGGTGTGTGTGGGGGGACCCAGCTACCAATGGGAAGCCCGAAAGCACTCTTTTCAAGGATAGGAAAACACTCACCAAAGTCAGATTCTAACATCGAACTGAGTGGTTTGCTATGTGCAGCTTTCTAGTGGCTTGGATTTTTCTCTCCTAATTTTTTTTTTAAACCATCATCCTTCTGGTTGCCATCATCCTCTTTGCTTTCCTGACCTCCCAGAGTCTGGCCTCACTTGATTTACCAAATATTACCTTCCGGCTCCTTTTTATCAAAGGTCATTTCTATATCCATGGTGGTCTCCTTCCTGACCTCTCTTCACACAGATTGCAGCAGTGATTTTTCTTTTCTTTCTTTTCTTTTTTGAGATAGGGTGTTGCTCTGTTGTCTAGGCTGGAATGCAGAGGCATAATCATGGCTCACTGCAGCCTCTGCCTCCTGAGTTAAGTGATCCTCCCACCTTAGTCTCTCAAGTAGTTAGGACTACAGACACCGGCCACCATGCTCGTCTAACTTTTGATTTTTTGGAGATGAGATCTCGAGATGTTGCCCAGGGTGTCTCGAACTCCCGGGCTCAAGTCATCTTCCCATCTTGGTGGCCTCCCAAAGTGCTGGGATTACAGGTATGAGCCACCATGCCTGGGCCAGGAGTGATTTTTCTATGGGGGTTATGATCCACTCATTTCTGCACCACCTTCTGCATTGACAGAAATCTTTTTCATCTTAGAGCCCATTTTCCATCCCATGTCCTGGCTAAAAGCTTCCTGATGGATATTCAGTTCCTTCTTTCCCCAAATGCTTGCTGAGCACTCTGTCCCAGGCACTAGACATAGGGATAAAGACAGTGAGACAGTGCCCAAGGCCTACCAGGAACCTGTCCTCATGGAGCTCACGAGGACCCAGACAAGTGCACCTGCACTTACAGTCCAACCTAAACCAAACGTGGAAGGCTTTCTGAAAGAGATGACCTCAAAACTAAGACAAAACAAGTAAATAGGAGTTAACCAGGTGAAGGGGGTAAAGTGAGGGGTTTTGCTTTTCCTTGCACTCATGCTACCCGGCATCTGCTGGCACTCTGCTTTGCATCAGCTCGTGTTGTTTCTATGCCCAGTGTGGGCATGCTGTTTGTTACCTTTAAGGTGCTGCAACTCTGAGGGCCAGAGAGTGTGGTATTTTCCACTTATCCTTCTCAAGTTTTAGCACAGTATGGAATAGTTTGCAAGGAAGGAAAGTAGCATTTAAGGAGGGCCTGTCATGTGTCTGTCGCTTTGTGTGCAAGAGGTAAAAGCAGCCGTGTTACTGAAAGGAATGGGAAGCCATACGGTTAGGGCAATGCCACAGGCATAGTGGTTGTATTTTTGTCTCCACTGCTGAGTGGGTGTGTGATTTTGGGTGAATCTCTAAACTTCCCCTGGGCCTGATTTCCTCATCAGTGGAGTGAAGGGATTCCACTCCAGCATCTTCCTGCTCTGTCATCTACTTTTTCCTGTGGCCTCGCAGGCCATCTGGTTGTTGCTGAACTGGTGGGAAGACAACTGTAGAAGTCAGTTCAGGGGTTAAATCTGGAACCCCAATGTGGAAATGAAACCGCAGCCCTGAATACATTAAGTGCTGGGTTCGTTGGACATTAAGGAAAGAAAGTCCATGAGGAATGAGCCCTAGCGCCTCTGTGCCCACTACCAGGAGCCCCCAGCGCAAGCTACCAGCCAGGGAGGAACAGTGCTTGCTCGGGCTTTGCTCTGTGGGTATGCAGAGCTTCCACCCGGCAGCATCTACACCTGCGGTCTTGTAACCTAGCTACAGAAATAGCATATGCATGCGCAGAAGGCAAGTTGATGAGCTAGACAGTGGGTACAGACACTTAGAGCAGAACTTTGGCACTGAAAACACCTAGTTCAGGACATCATGTACTAACTCAAGGGTGCCTCCCCCTTTTTGTCTCTCTTCAATTTTTCAAAACAGGAAGAAACTTTTCTTCAACTGCAGGCACCACTAACCTATGACCTTCTAGAGAGATCATTCTGGAAACCATCTAAGAAAGCTACCCTTACTGAGGGGATGCTAATCACTCTTTCCCCTCTCCCCACAACTCCCCCCCCCAACCCACCGCTTTTTTTTTTGGTAACTCTGAGCTTCTGGCAACAGTTTGGAAGGTTGGCACAAGGCCATCTGAAACCACAGTGGGGTGTTAGGTAATCTGTTCTCATTAAAATGCTGTTCTGTGGTTTAATTTTCAACGGTTTCTTTGCAGCTTGAAAACACACATGCCATATTTTTTGAGGTAAGGAGAGATGACTGTTACAGAGGCAGAAAGGCGGGAAGATGGGTGCCCCTAAGACACTTCCTTGTATGTTTCCAGAAAAGAAACAGCTGCTTTCATTCTGGAGGGGGCAAATTGAGCCTAAGGCAGCACTCAGGGAGCTTCCTGGACATAACTGACTCTGGGGACAAATGTTTCAAAGACATCTGAAAACTCTGAGATTGAAAGTATCAAATCATATGATGATTCCTCTACTTAGTCATTGAATTGAGCACTTTTATTGACTGTCTACCGAGTGCCAGGCACTGGGAGACATTTCAAATCACACCGGAGGACAGAGAGCTAGAAGCCACTGCCCAGCAGGAGATCACCACCAGGTGGCTGATGACAAATAGGGCGGGTCTGTATAGTGGGGGAAGCAAGCTGCCTGTTTCTTCTCATCCTCACCTTCATGGAATTCCCACTTTTTGAAGCGTATCAGTGAAGACAGCAAACTAAAGCCCAGGGTTATCATTTCTTTCTAAGAAAGAGAATTGCAATGCATTCAAATGCTCTCATTGCCACAGAAAGGCCTTAAGGTTGTCAAGTTTTGAGTTCAAGCTTTAAATGAGTTGCATTCTGTCATGAGCAGCATCACTTCTGTAGGGGTGGTAAGGTATAACCCCTTTCCTTCTCAACATAAGGATTACAGCCAACACTGCTATAACAAAAGACAGGTCAACAAGAGAAAAACATAGCAACTATATTAATCAAAGTTTGTATGACATGAAAGTCTTCAAAAATGAAGACTCAAAGACCCAGAGAAAGCTGTTTTTTTTGCTTAGGTTTAATGAAGGATGGACAACCGTGTAGAAATGTGATTGGAGAAAGGGTACGGTGTAATGGTGATAGAATGGGGGGGTGGGAAATCCAGGGAGGCTGTCTGTTCAAATTCTTCTTGGCCTCTCTGTGCAACATTCCCTCCTCCCAGGTATGGGGACAGGACCCCTCTGGAATGAAGGTCTTCAAGGGAGAAGGGAGAGAGTGATCCTTCTGGTTTTACAGCTTGCTTTAAGGGAGAGGGGTTCTATTTTCTATGATCTGCCTTGGGGAAGGAGAATTCTGGTTTGTATGACTTGCTTTGGGGGAGAAATGACGAGAGGTGGAAGACAGGAGGGCAGGAGAAGGTCAGAAAGACTTTGCTTCTGAGGCCTTCCAATCTCCTTTAGTTCCAAGTACTCAGTGTGCCCAAGTGCCATACTCTGGGTTGCTGCATTCTGAGTCCCAGAACCACTCACCAGCAAGACTAGGGTGCCATCCTCACGCTGATAACAGCGGGTAGTTCAGACAGTCTTCTAGGAACTGTCCCACCTCCCCCACAACTTCCCCCTTCTTTGCCCCAACCTTCTTGACTGATTCGTTCCCACCTCACGCAGCCCTGGCTTTGTGACCAAGACCTTGGTCCTTAACTTGGCCACTCCTGCTCTGCTGTTTGTACATTCCCAGCATCTTGGCTTTCTTCCTAGTTCTTCTCTTTGGCTCTCAGCAATGCTGAGGCTCATGGAACCTAGGCTAACCTCTGTCCCTCAGGGTGACAGAAGAGCACCAAAGGATGATGTCCAGGTGCGATGAAGATGGCCCCCCAGTAAACTGAACTAACCAAATTCAGCCCCAGGCAAGTTGGACAGGGCAATTTTGACCCAGGTCTAATTTGAACATTACTAACCAGATGAACATTTTAAGTCATACCTATTCCAGTAACAGGTGAAAATTCTACCTGTTCCAATAAAGGATTAAAAGAAACCCATCCTGGGAACTTCCCCCCCCCAACATTTTTCTTTTTTTTTTTTTTCTTGAGACAGGGTCTTGCTCTGTTGCCCAGGTTGGAGTGCCATGGCATGATCATAGCTAATTGCAGCCTCAACCTCTGGGGCCAAGCGATGCTTCCACCTCAGCCTTCCAAGTAGCTGGCACCACAGGCGCACACTGCCACACCTAGCTGATTAAAAAATTTTTTTCTTTTTTAGAGATGGGGTCTCCCCATGTTGCCCAGGCTTTTCCAACATTTTTCTTCCCTCCTGTCTGTCCTCACTCTTTGGGCCAGTTTCTCTCCTTTTTTGACAGTGTTATTGTATGTGTACTAATGCAGAAATGCGCATAGTTACTTTGGGTCTTTGTTTTGAGGGACTCAGGGCGTTTAAGTTTTCAGAAAGCATCCACAATAGTTAATATTGACAAATGCCTAATTCTCCCTCTCTTAGCCATTAATTATTTGGCTCAATTGAGACCTTCAATGAGGGTTCCTTAAAAACATTTTTAGATAAGCATGAAGGCTTTTGATTTTATTTAAAATCTTCTCATTGGTGGACATTTTTTGAGACGAGTCAAATTTGCTGACACTTAATGGAAGTATTTTATATATAGATTCTCCTCAACTTACAATGGGGTTACATCCTGATGAAAACCCAAGTACGCTGAAAATAATGGAAGTCAAAAATGCATTTAAAGGATAAGATGGTTGATGACCACTCCTGGCTTGCTGCCTTCATGCTGGGAAATTCTCTTCAGTTTCATCTCAAGAGTAACTGCCTTCCTTTTCTTCTCACTGGAAGCAGGAGACACAGATTGGCGTTTTGTAGACATGACGGTATTTGAAAACACAAAACACAATATCCAAAAAAAAAAAAAAAAAAACCACTGACCACTTGGTCCACTATAGAGTATCGGTCACTGACGCTGTTGATTGCCTGGTTGACTGGGAGCTGTGGCTCACTGCTGTTGCCCAGCATCATGAGAGAGTCTCATATTGCATATTGCCAGCCCAGGAAAAGATCAGCATTCAAAATTCCAAGTATGGTTTCTTCTGAATGCATATTGCCTTTTCATTATCATAAAGTCATAAGTCAAGCCATCCTAAGTCAGAGACAGTCTGCCCCAACAGGTGAGTGTGGAGTGCGATGGTCTGATTTATTGTCAGAATTTGTCAAAATATTGACATTAAAGCAGGTAAAATCAGCGTGGTTTTCTTCATGGAGGGTTTCACTTTGACTTTCAATACTGAATCTGAGGGTTTGATGAACCCGGAAATGCAAAGTGAAACTTGGGAGTATCGGCGCATTTCAAGCCAAACAGACCTCTATGAATGAAAGCTGAGTTCTAGTTGAGCTTCTTATCAGCGTAGACCATTTGTTAGATGTCACCCTTTTCTCTGCATAAAAATATATGGTCCCTTGTCTCAAAGGAACTTGTTTTTAAAATAGGATATATTGTCAGCCCCCAAATAGCATGGCATTTTCTAACTCTTCTCCTTAAAGTTCCATGCTCTTCTGGACTACTTTATTTTTACTTATTTATTGAGACAGGATTTCACTCTGTCACCCAGGCTGGAGTGCAGTGGCATGATCTTGGCTCACTGCAATCTCCACCTCCTGGGTTCACGCGATCTTCCCACCTTAGCTCCCCAGGTGGTCGGGACTACAGGTGCAAGCCACCACGCCTGGTTAATTTTTGTGTTTTTTTGTAGAGACAGGGTTTCACCATGTTGGCCAGGCTGCTCTCAAACTCCTGAGGTCAAGCAATCATCCACTCACCTCGGCCTTCCAAAGTGCTAGGATTATAGGTGTGAACCACAGCACCTGGCCTGGACTACTTTATTTAAACTAAAGGTGCCATCTTTTTTTTTTTTTTTTCTGTTTTATTATTTTGAGGTGCTACCTTTGGAGGGTGGGTTGTAAGATCTTCCTGCCCCATCTTCTGGAAGACTGGAGGAAAAGGAGTAGTGAAGGTAAGGCTGGCAGAGCTCTTCCCCCCACATTATCTCTTATGTGGGTGGGGGCACATGGTAAGGGTGCCCCCTGCCTCCTCCCTTGGCTGTGATGGCTCTGGGAAGCAATGTGAAGGCTAGAGGGTGTGAAGAAAGGGAGGCCCTGAACCACCAAAAATGCATTCTTCTATCTTGACACTTTTGATATGCTAGGTTAGAGTAGATCAATAAAATAGTGTGATGGAAAGCCACCCTGTGTATTTCTTCTGAGTGCACATTCAACATAGCAAATGCTTCATTCACTCAGGCTCCGGGAGGCTTTGTGTAAAAGTAGAAAAGGTACAGAAGAACCTTTTGTTTTCATAATACTTTAAACAGACATAGCGTTCAAGATGAAATTTGGGGTGTCTGTCCGTGCAATGAATGTGACCCTTAGGTCCGTAAATCCCTGGAGTCTGGGTACCTGAGTCTGAAAGGGGCTCTTTCAACACTGCCTCCCACCCCGCTCCCATTGCTTGCTTACAGTTGTTAAAGTTTAGCTGAGGTGGGATCAAAATCAGCGACCGAATGGCAAGGTGCTATTGTCCTGGTTCCGCCAGAGAGTTTACACATACTCAGAGTATTAGATGTGATTGACAGAGGGGGGTGTGTGTGTGTGAATCAAATGCCTTGTTCTGTTTTGCAGTCACAAAGAATCCTTTCCTTTTGAAATCCAAGAAGGTCCCCTTCTTTTGGCTTGTGGAGAGAATTAGGCAGCAAATAATCATGAACATTTTTTTTTTTTTGTAATCGGCTAAAACTTTAATTGATGTAGTTTATGAAGTTTGTAGGAATTTCGGGATGGCTTTTTTGCCTGCCTTTCAAATGCAGCCTCCTGTCGAGGGGCATTAGTTCTAATAGGTGTATGGTCTTCCCTAAATCCTCTGATCTGACCTTGGGTTATTGTTCAAACTTTACATTTAAATGAACCATAAATTTATTTTGCATAACTAGATGATATTAAAAGAAAATTGACCAAATGATCAAAGGCGTTCTGTCTCTCTTTTTAAAAATAATCCAGAACAGAATCCTGCATACAGGTTAGGATTCTATGAAACAAAGACTTTGTATGTGACTTGCAGAAATGATTGTGCACATAGTCTGAAAGCCTTTTAATGGCCTCGAATTGACGAGTCTACAATCAGGAAGGGCCAGGTGGACCTGAGCTGGGATGAGTGCTTTCTTGGCAGGGAGCCCATTCTCATGATGAAAGCTGGGAAAATTTGCTTGAGGAGAGTAATCCAATGATACGAAAGGATTAGGCAGGCTTACATTTAGCAAACTGGAAACCATGAATGTGAATGCTGCACCTCTTCCCCACTCAGACAGCTGCCTTGCTTATAAAATAGAGCAACCATAATTAAATAAGAGGAGAAACTAAAGAGAGAGGGTGGGAGGAAGGAAGCACCGGGTGTTTCAAAATGATATCGTGTGCATACAAACCAAGTTTGACAGCATTAAGTAATTCCTGGTCAGTGCTAACAAAACACTCCCCAGCATCACTCCAAAGACAGGTGGAAACTTTGAACCTGCACAAACTCCAAGTTCACCTTCCACTCTTTGCTCCTATTGGTCCAGACACTTTTTTTCACTTCTGATTACTTACTTATTAATGCCATTAATTAAAACCTGCCTTGCTTTCAGAAGCATTATGAAGCTGTTTGTAAAGTGCTGTGAAGGCAACTTGTTCCAAGAGCCATTAATTCTGGTAAGGGCCATGTCAGCTTCAGTTATGTGCACATAAATGCAAACTCAACCTGGTCAATAATCTCCAGGGATGGTCTAAATTGCACAGCTGGCTTTTTAGAAAATGTGTGTGGAGGAACATGAAAAGATTGTTGAAAACGCCTGAGTAAGGTTAGATAATAAATGGAACTGTACTGGGTAGGGGGAGGGCAGAACAAAGAAGTTATTATTGAGCATGTGGTATGTACTGTATTCTACAAAGGGGTGATTTAGGCTGAGTTAACAAGGTATTTGGGAGGAGGTATTAAAATAGGAAGGCAGCATAAAGCATAATAGGTTTGACCAAATAAGTTCCCAGCAATGCCTGCTTCAGGTCCACTTTCTTTCTTCTGCTGGCTGTCCTACTGTCATCACTACTTGGGAGGATCAGGGAAATGGAGGTGGAAGATGACTCCTTGAGTTACCAGTTTGTTGGGCCTATGGACTTTCACCTTAGGACTTTTTTAGAATATTATTTCACATGCTGTATTTATTTAATCTGTAAACCATATTCAGATAACAAAACTAAGTAGATAATAAAACGAGCTCACTGCTATGAAGGCTTTCTCACAGGATGGATGAATAGGTACATGATGGGTAAAGAAATAGATGGATAGATGGATAAATAAAGGCTTCATTCATCCAGTTATTCAACAAATATTTAGTAAATAAGAACCATGTGCCTAACATTGTTCTAGGTGATGGAGATGCAGTGATAAAGAAACACAGTTCTTGTACTCAATGAGCTTATCTTTTAGTGGGGGAGGCATGAAATAAACAAGTAAATATGCAGACGTGAGAGTGGCAGTAAAGAACTACAGAGACAATAATACAGGATAATGTCATGGAAATGGACAGAATAATTAGATAAATTTGTAGCCTAACAATAGAGCTCCAGATAATTTAGTGGTGTTGTCTTCGATCTTGATTTTAACAACAGAACCTAAATATTTTTTCAGTTGAAAACACATATCCTATAGGGAAACCTCAATAAAGACTAGAGGTAAAAGCATATTTGCCCTAGTTGTTGTGTAGAGGGGTGTGTGTGTGCAAGTGTGTGGATGTGTTTGTGTGTGTATGGTGGTGCCAGAGCCCTCTCCACTGGTTTAGGTAAATTATAACAAATTGATTACAAATTGTATCTGTCATAAGAGAAAAATACGTTAAAAATCAAGTGATAATTGTTCTGTTGCAATGGGATGGACAATATTGCTGGCAATCTCTCATGGAGACATCCATAATCTGTTTGTGTCATTCACTTGACTCATTGATCAGGGTCTGCACTAGGTCAGTTTCTATGCTTACTGTTTCTTTTCATCTTTTTTATATTTTAATTTCTTTTCCTATTTTTACTAAATTAGAAAATCATATCTTGCAATTAGGAAGATTTGATGAAAGGCACATATATTTGGTTCTGGATAGTTTAGTCTCACACAGATCCAGAACTTATGGCAAGGGCTCTCTCTAAAGACCACGTTCCATGCTTTGTCAGGTGCCCAGAGGATGAGCTTATCACATAAATGGGGGATTACTGAATGCTGCACATCAGGAGATAACAGCAAATGGATTCCTAGTCTATTCTTGGTTTCCATTTGGCTCTGAAAGTATATTTTTATGTTTTATTGCCACATTTAGGTGTGTTTTTAAATACATAAAATAATACATAATAGGTTTTCCTCTCCAACAAGTGTGAAAAGCCATTAAATGCTGGAACAAATCAATTTGTTGTTTTGTATTTTTGAGCTGTTTACACCATAGTTCAGCCTTTTAAAAATCCCTTTATCTTATCCTTTTCATGGCCATGCAGGTTCAGGGTGTTCAAGATACTGACTATATCAGTGAGATATGCCCTTATAGCAAGTCACGTGAAACCATAGAAATGACCGTGAAGAAATTATTTTTTATCTCATCTCTCATTTCAAAACCTCCTTCCTTGTGAATAGCCAAAATATGTCACTATCTATCAGTGACTGCAATTTCCTCATGTTCCCAGTTGTCACCATTTCCTTTGTGGTAGTGGGTACTGTGATGTCCACTGTCTGGATTCCCCTCTAGGAATTAAAAATGTATTCTCCCCCACCCCCAAGTTGCTGGACATGCTGCTGGAAGACAGCTCTCAGCTGTCAATGCTCTCCGGGGATGCCTGGGCTGAAGAAAAGGACCTCAGCCACGGTCACACCTCCTTCCAGGGGCTGATCGATCCCCGTGCAGCAGAGAGGCCCAGCCCCTCAGCCCGACTCAGAGCACCTCTGAAGGGTCATCCCCACTCATCCTCCCCATGGGGCTGGCTTAGGACCTGATCACAGCTTAAATTTTCCCTCTGACCAATCCTGCTTCCTTTTCCTCCTTTCCATAGGTGTTAATCCAATAACCCCTAAAACACATCCTGCATGTTGGGGAACCCAATGTGTGATAGCTGGCTCCAGAAAAGATAGGATCAAGCACTCACTGGAATGGGGTTTTAGGTCTAGGTCATGAGCTGGCTGGTGGTAATGAGGCTCCCATCATTGGTGGTAGGTGCAGCACAGAGAACCCCGGGCTCAATGTGGCAGTATAGCTATTAAAACTTTTGCCGGCCAGGCATGGTGGCTCATGCCTGTAATCCCAGCACTTTTGGAGGCTGAGGCGGGAGGATCACTTGAGCCCTGGGGTTCCAGACCAGCCTAGGCAACACGGAAATACCTCATCCCTACAAAAAATACAAAAATTAGCCAGGCATGGTGGCACGTGCCTGTAGTCCCAGCCACTCGGGGAGCTGAGGCAGAAGGATCACTTTAGTTTGGGAGGTCAAGACTGCAGTGAGCAGTGACCGTGCCGCTGCACTCCAGCCTGGACAACAGAATGAGACCCTGTCTCAAGAAACCTCACAAAAACACACAAAAAAACTTTTGACAGTAGTGAACTGGGATGGCACAAACATGGAAGAGAATGTGATAGCTCATGAAATGTTTAGGCTTTTGAGAAATATGGCAGAAATGGGAACTTTAAGGACAGTGGAATTTGGTGGCTGTAATTAAACTCTGCTCTGAAAAAAGATAATGAAAAGCTGAGCATGACTAACTGGCAATTAAAATCTAAGTGTAAAATCCAGACAGTCTCTTTGGTAGCATATGAAGAGGCTTTTATCTCCTTCAGGAGGAGAAAGAGCCAAGGATCAGGCTCAGGATTTAAGTAGAAGAGTTGCTGAGCTCCAAGGAAGGCTAAAGTCTCAACCGAGGCTGCTCTACTATTACAAAGTTATGGCCTTAGTTGGGAAAGAATAGCCTTTGAGATACAGGATAGGGACATCTGGGTTGATGCATCCAAAAATCTTGAATCCTGAGATTCACCTGAACCTTGTGAACCTGAAGAAGTGGCCCATATCTCTCTATCAAGAATGGTGTTCCCTTCTGGTTTAAAGATATCGAGGCTTCTCCCTGCAGGACATGTGCTCCTTCCTGGTAGGATCTCCCCTCTCCTTTCTTTTGTCCACTAGGTCAATGATTAGGGCTAAATCATAACATAAGCTGAGGACTTGCTGGGCCTTCCCAGAGAGGGAAGGGGCTATGCCCCCCAAAGAACTGCAGGACCTAGCCAACTTGTACCAGCAAGACCCAGGAGATGACTGGATTCTGAGGATGTGGGACTGACGAGGGCAGATCATACATTTGATAAAAGAGAGTTTATCGATATGGGAGTTCTCCCCTGGGATAAAGGGTTTAACACTCTGGGAAGAACTCCCAGGGAATGGTACAAACACATTGGTAGGATGGCTCCTGGAAGCATGAAAATGTGGTGGTCAACACTAATTGAGGCCAAAATGACAAAATTTTTGTGGCAGATGGTGGAAGAAGGAATTAAGAGGCTCAGTGAAGTAAGCACGTGAGAGAGGATATACTATAAGGGTGAAAAATCTACAAGATGACTATGTTCTACAGACGGCCCGGGAAGACACATCATTGACCACTCCAATAAGGAATGTGCTGGAGAGGGGGGCACCAGCATTGCTAAAAAGCTCAGTGGTGTGGCTCCCGGGTATCCCAGGCCTGACAATAGAGAGACGCTGTTACAGAACTGAGCTCACAGATAACAACGGGGATCATAGGAACCCAAAACAATAAGAGGCCAGGTGGCAGCATTACCTGTCAGAAGCCAGGTAGGTACAACTATTGTAATGAACAATAAGGTCAAATGGCATTCCTATGTCAAATGGCATCCAAGAGGGCCTGACCTGTAGATGGTTATGAAGATAGTTAATAGAACTCAGTGTCCATAAGGGCAATATAGGTGGTCAGTCAATGAAAGTACTGCTTAAGAGAAATCATGGGAGGATGACCAGGAGACTAAGAGATGTTGCCACAATAAAATTCATGATCCCTTGCCCAATTTTTGGACCTGAATTAGTCTTTCGACCAGGAACCCATTGACTGAAGGAGAGTTCATGTCCCCAGGAGGAAGTATCCTGAGACACCATTGTAAGTCTGGTCATAAATGAGTCTCCCAGTCCTTCCCCAAAGGAATATATGACTGTATATTCTGAAACTTTATGTTGTGGGAAGGGGAAGACCCAAACATTTTTGAGAACTTCTGGGCTCAGGGTGAGAGACTTTAGGACACTGAAGACCTAAATCATCATCATAGGCCCCCTCTTAGAGTGGGGGTGTAGGGAGGGAAAGTAATGAATAAAGTCCTGGCTCAGGCCTGGTTCACGATGGGTTCATTGGATCTGCGGACCCATCTGGTGGTCATTTCCCTGGTTCCTGGAAGTATAACTGGAGTAAATATACTTGGTAGTTGGCACAACCCCCACAATGGGGAAATTGGCCTGTGGGGTAAGAGGTCAAGCAAAAGTAGTGGGCAAGGTCAAGTGGAAGCCATCAAAGTGGGTTTTTCCTATCTTACTGGCAAGTTAGCAAAGTAAAAATAATATTGTACTCTAGGACTGGGGGGAATGGCAGATATTAGCACCACTCTTAAAGATGCAGGGTAGGAGTCTCCATCATATCTACATTTAATACACTAATCTGACACCTGAAGACAGCAGATGGATCCTGAAAGATGATAGCAGACCACTGCAAACTTAACCAAATAGTAGCCCCAATTGCAACTTCTTCTTTGAGCAGAATACCATGGCCTTAGATATCTGATATGTGGTCACTGGTCTGGCTAGTGCTTTCCTTTCCAACCCTATTGGAAAAAAAGATCCAACCCTATTGGAAAAGAGTGCTCTGACTTGGAAAGGAGAAGAGTATCCATTTTCAGTTTTGTCCCAGCGCTGTGTTAATTCCCCTGTCCTCTGTCATATGATAGTCTGAACTAACTGACCATCCCAAAGAATATCACTTTGGTCCATTATATCAATGAAATCATGTTAATCAGATTGGATGAGCAAAAAATGTTCAGTACTATGGATACCTTGGTAAGACACATGTACTCCAGAGGTGGGGAGATAAACCCTACAAAATTCAGGGATCTATCACATCAGTAACATATTTAGGGGCTCCTGTTCTGGGACCTGCTGGGATATTCCCTCAAAAGTAAAAGGACAAATGAGTGCCTCATGTACCTTCACCACAAAGAGTGAAGCACAATACACAACTCTTGGTAGGCTACTTCTGGTTGCGGAAGCAGCATATTCGGTATCTGGGAGTGCTGATCTAGTCCATGTAGCTCGTAACATGGAAAGAGGCCAGTTTTGACTATGGCCCAGAGCAGAAAAGGGCTCTGCAGCAGGTACAGGCTTGGTTTATACTGTATGACCAGGAAGACTCTACAGTATTGGAGGTATCAGTGGTAGGAAAAGATGCCTTGTAGAGTTTATGGCAGACCCAATAGGAGAATTATAGTATAGACCGATAGATTTCTAGAGCAAGGAAATGCCATCTGCAGTGAAAATTATATCCCTTTTGAAAAACAGCTTGTGGGCTCTACTAAAGACTGTATACTTAATACATGATACACCAAGTGATTATGAAGCCAGAATTGCCCCAAATAGGCTGAATTCTGCCAGGTTCATAAGGTTGGGAAGGCCCAAGAACAGCACATAGTAACATGAAAGTGGTTCATCCAGGGCTAAGCATGAATAGGACCAGAGGACACAAAACAGCTGTAGAGTCAGGGCACCCAGAGTCCCATGTCACCCACTATGACTGCACCAGTGTCCCTCCCTCAGCTTCTGTGATTGCAAATGGATCCTTTATGACCAGCTGGTGGAAGAGGAAAAAACCCTGAGCTTGGTTTCTGAATGGCTTGACTTGGTACGTGTGTTTAAGCTGAAAATCATGGTGGTTGCACAACAGCCCTTCTTGGGGTGGCCTTGAAAGAAGTAGTGAAGGGATGTGCTCCCAATGGGCAAAGCTTTGAGTGGTACACCTTTATGTGGAAGGAGAGGTGATTTAGAGGTTAGAATATATACTGACTCAACATCAGTGGTGAATGGCTTGGCTGGCTATTCAGGGACCTGGGAGGAGAAAGACTGGACTATCAGGAGCAAGAAAGTCTGGGGTAGACACATGTAGATGGACATTATGGGAGTGAGAAAGAAGGGGGAATATTTTTGGTTTTCATGTTAAAGCCTACTAGAGAGCATCCACCATGGCAGAGGCACTAAACAACCACATAGACAAAATGACTTGGCCAGTTAATATCAGCCAGCCTCGGTCATCAACTGCCCCAATGGCTGCTCATGAATAAAGCAGCCATTGTGGTAGGGATGGAGGCTGGGAGGGAGACAGGAGTTGTGCATGGGCACAATAGCAGATAAATTTGTGCTTCTCATCCCCAGAACTCTGGGACTTACGATTGAGAGATCTTGGCTCCCAAAGGGGATCATGAATACTTCTGCCAGGGTATGAGTCAAGAGTTCCATTGTACTATAAACTTTGACTGCTGCCTGCACACTGCAGGGTTCCTTGAGCCAAGAAATCAGCAGACGAGAAGAGAAGTCACCATCTTGGCAGGGGTAGTTGACTCTGATCATCAGAGAGAGGTAGGGCTACTTCTACACAATGAAGGCAAGGAGGAATGTGGCACCCAGGTGATCCACTTGGATACCTCTTTGAACCCCCTTGCCCACCTCAGACAGTAGATGGACAAGTTCAACTACCCTGGATGGGGGAAGAGCATGGTGACCAGGGACTCAGATTCCTATGAGGGTCTGGGTCATGCCACCAGGTGAGCCAGCGCGAACAACAGATGAGCTGGGCTGAGGGTGAGGGGAATCTAAAAGGGGCTGTAAGAGGTGAGAAATGATGAGTGTTAGTTGCAGTCCAGAGATGAGCTATAGTGACAGGGGCTATCTCATCTCATTAACCTTCCTTTCCTAAGTTTTCTCTAGGAATCCTAGAGGAGTGGAATCCGAGCAATGCAAGGGGCAGAGTGGACTGGATATGTGATGCACTTTCAGATCTTCCATTAGGACTGAAGGACAAATTCCTCTTGCTGCTGGGAATGCTGCTGGAAAGGTGGCTTTCCGTCTTTTTAGGGGATTGCCTTGGGTGATAAACTTCCTTGACTAAGGGACAGTCTACATCCAATAACTGACCAATGACTTCCTTAATGCAGGGAATGACTTCCTTAATGCAGAACTTCACCAAAACGGATGCCAATGTACTTTCCCACTTTACATCATGGCTCACGAGATAAGTGTTGACCAAATGAAAATCATCTTCTCTTACAGCATGGATTTTCACTGATAAATAATACCTACTTTACGATGCCTCTGTAGTGTTGTGTTTTCCATTACTTTTAGCTACAAAATTCTTCAATTTTGTATTGGGAAGCACTTGTAATGCTTGCACTTGTTCCGGTAAAACTTTATTGTTCCATCAGAGAAGTCACTATACTTTGTTGGAAAATGACACTGAAGCTTTTGTGGCTTCTTGCTGTTATTGAAAAATATTTTATAACAGATGCCACCCTGGAGGCATAGGGGCAAACATATTACCGTCTGATACAACCCGATTTTCAGAGTTTTCTGGTCATATTTCCTATTCTTGACTTACAGTCTTACATTTTTGTTAGCTTGTATAAGATAATCACAGTCATGTTCTTACTTCTCCCAGCAAATACTGCTTCACAGCTCTTTGTTGGTCCTTGAACCTGTTCTCTCTTTACAGTCAGATGTTATCGTCTTGAGTTATAATATCTATGTTATGCTTTTCATCATCATCACTTTTGATCCACTGATACAGTTTAGTAAATTAGAGAAAATCACAACATTAACTACTAAAGATACAAATTCAGTAAATGAAAACAGTGACATATGTTATCTGAGACAAAATACACACCCTGTAAATGAATGGTTGGCCTAGATGAACTGATGTGTTGCTGGGGGTAATCTAAGCATTCAAGGATCTCATTTGGAGCAATCACACCCTGGCTTTTTCCACTTCCCCTTCTTCCTTTTTCCCTTTGTTGGTCCTATCTGGACTCCTTGCCTACTTCTTTCCCTTCCTCGTTCCTCTGTTTTCTTCTTGAGAGTTGAAGAACATTAAAATAGAAAGAGACCTTGGAGATCTTAAAATCTAATGATCTCATTTTACAGATGAGGAAACTGAAGTCCAGAGAGATACAACGAACTTCTCCAAGTCAGAGGGACGAGATCTGGCCTCCTGGCTTCTCTGACTCATGGGCCAATCTTTTCCATTTTGCCACGACTCCAGTAAACTTTCTCCTTCAGATTATCTTTCTGGTTCTCTTGTCATTGACAGTGGTTGAATCCATAGTGGTTAAGAACAAAGGAGACAGGCGTTTAAGGAAATCATAACTTCCTCCTTTCCCTCCCTCTCCTTCCTTCCTTCCCTCCCTCCTTCCTCCCCTCTCTCCTTCTTTCCTTCCCTCCCTCTTTCTTTCCCTCCCTCCCACTACTGCCGGAATGGCCTGATAATGTCACTCTCTTTTCTACTCTTTGGTGACTTTTAAATCCCTATAGGATAAAGTTCAGTCTTCTACCTGGACATGTGACAGTCAAGTCATTTTTGTGTTCTGACTCTTACCCTCCTGTTGAGTCTTATCTTCATCACTCTATATATTAGCCAGGCTGGTTTATGATATACCAACAAACAGGTCCAATATCTCAGTGGCCTAACACAACAAAGATTTATTTCATATTTGTAAAAAGTCCACTGCAAGTCTGGCTGACTTTCCAGAGGAACTATTCTTTATGTAGTGACTCAGAGATCCAGCCTGCTTTGACCACACGATTTTTCCATTTTCACCAGATTTCCTCCTTGCCATGGAGGAGGAAGAGACAAGAAGATAGCGCTCAAGTAGGGAATGAACTCTTCTGTGCTTATCCTGAAAAGAATGCCCAATTTTATCAGGCAGAGTTTATCATCTAACTGCAAGAGGCTGGGAAGTGCCAGGGAATGTTTGGTGAGGACTATGTTTCTGCCATGGCCCTTCCTTGCAACTACAGTTCTGGAAATATTTGACTACTTGTCCCTGGACAGACTTACAAACCCAAGTCTCTCTTCTCTTCTCCTTTCCTTTCCTTTCCTTTCCTTTCCTCTCCTCTCCTCTCCTCTCCTCTCCTCTCCTCTCCTCTCCTCTCTTTTCTTTTCTTTTCTTTTCTTTTCTTCCCTCCCTCCCTCCCTCCCTCCCTCCCTCCCTCCCTCCCTCCCTCCCTCCTTTCTTTCTTTCTTTCTTTCTTTCTTTCTTTCTTTCTTTCTTTCTTTCTTTCTTTCTTTCTTTCTTTCTTTCTTTCTTTCTTTCTTTCTTTCTTTCTTTCTTTCTTTCTTTCTTTCTTTCTTTCTTTCTTTCTTTCTTTCTTTCTTTCTTTCTTTCTTTCTTTCTTTCTTTCTTTCTTCCCTTTCTTCCCTTTCTTCCCTTTCTTCCCTTTCTTTCGTCTCACTCTGACGCCTGGGTTGGAGTGCAGTGGCGCAATCTCAGCTCACTGCAACCTCCACCTTCCAGGTTCAAGCGATTCTCCTGCTTCAGCCTCCTGAGTACAAGGGATTACACGCTCATGCCACGATGCCAGGCTAACTTTTGTATTTTTAGTAGAGATGGAGTTTCACTGTGCTGGCCAGGCTGGTCTCAAATTCCTGACCTCAAGTGATCTGCCTGCCTTGACCTCCCAAACTGGTGCGATTACAGGTGTGAGGCACTGCGCCTGGCCTCTAGTCTCTATTTCTAAGAAGCCATAGCTGATTTTCCCAGGCCAACTTAGTGGTTCATTCTCCACGTCCCTACTGCATCTTGTCGTTATCTCCATCACAGCACTTTTTTTGTTTTGTTATATTTTTTCGCCTGGCACTTTTCCTCTAAACGGAAATCACCTTGTGCGTAGGGAAAGTGTACTTTCATCTTTAGGTTCTCAGTTTTATACGATGGTACCTAAACTCTTCATACCTGTGGCTGAATAAATGAATGAACAAATAAATGAACACAAAACTATCCAGTTTCTTGTTATGTTCCATTTCACTACCCTACCCTAGCTCAATCAACTGTCTTCTTCTCTTGCCTGGATAACCACAGAGCCCCCCTTGTGTTATCCCTCTTCCATTCTTACCTTTATCCAATCCATTCTTCACTCAGCAAGCACATCATTCTGAACACACGAATCAGAGTGGGGCTTCCTATTTCCTTAGAATAAAATCCAAACATCCAAATTCCTGCCCATGACCCACAAGGCATGCGCTGGTCCCTGCCTGCCAATGTGGTCACAGCTCTCTCTCGCTTGCTGTGGTTCCCACACCGGGGCCTCTTCTTAGTTCCCCGACACACTAAGATTTTTCTCCCCCCAGGCTTTCTCAGGGCTGGTTCCTGCGCCTGGAATACTCCTACTTCCTCTTCTGTCCTGGTTAGCTGTTTCTCAGTTTTTAGCTTAAATGCCATTCCTGGCCGGGCGCGGTGGCTCACGCCAGTAATCCCAGCACTTTGGGAGGCCGAGGCGGGTGGATCACGAGGTCAGGAGATCTAGACCATCCTGGCGAACACAGTGACACCCCGTCTCTACTAAAAATACAAAAAATTAGCCGGGCGCGGTGGTGGGCGCCTGTAGTCCCAGCTACTCGGGAGGCTGAGGCAGGAGAATAGCTTGAACCGGGAGGCGGAGGTTGCAGTGAGCGGAGATCGCGCCACTGCACTCCAGCCTGGGTGACAGAGCGAGACTCTGTCACCAAAAAAAAAGCAAAAAAAAAAAAAAAAAAAAAAAAAAAAAACACCAAAAAAAGAGCCATTCCTTCGGCAGTTGCGATGATTTTGTTTTGATGGCAAATAAGAAACTCCCACTTGAAATACCCCAAATAATAAAGGGAATCCACCGACTCATATATCTAGCAAGTCCTGAAACAAGTGCTGGCCTCAAGACAGGCTTCATTTATGCCTTGAAGGACCCCATAATCTCCAGAGAAAAAGAGAGATCCTTCTGGCAGTTCCTGCTGAAGTCCAGGGATTCATTCTCGCTCATTGGCCTAAACTGCATCACATGCCACAGCTAAACCAATCCCTTTAGGAGCGGGACACTCCAGGGGCGGTGCTAAATTTGCTTAAGCCAATCAGGATACTCCCCCCTCCCCCAGAGCTGATGATGGAATTGTGTATGACCAAACAACATGGAGGCTTTGGGGAGGGTTTAACTCCCAGAGGATGTACAGTACTTTTGGCAGAAGAAGTGGGAAATAAATATTGGGAATGCATCCAAAAAGATATGTTTATCATATTTTCTCAGAGGAGCCATCACTGCCCATCCCCATCTACAGAATCCCCTCCATTATTTTCTGTTACTGGATCCTACTTCCTTCCCTCCTAGCACCTGCTACTGTTGTAAATATTTATTTTGTTTGTTTTCTGGTTTATGGTCTGAATCTCCCACTAGGCTCTATCATTGGAAAAGATATGATTTGTTCACCTGCTGCTGGAACATTCGAGAAAATTCAATAAATATTTTCTTAATGAAAGAAAAAAGTGAACAATTTTCTTTTTTTCCATTTTAGCCCTGTTTTTTACTAACAGGCATGGAAGGATAAGGGTGAATGTGAGCACTGTATTAATTTGACTTTTCTTTGTCTCGAAGCTTAGTTCTCTTTCCCTTCCAATAATCCCTCAAATTCCCTTTTCCCAGATCTCGTCTTATTAACCCACCTGCTCCAGGCACTCTGGTAATTTGGTTGTCCTTTTCATTTTTTTTTTTCCGCCTAGCTTGATTTAGAGTCTTTGATCTAAATCTTGATTTTTAAAAAGGAGTTAAGTTAAATTTTTCCAGAGGATCTAGGATCTTGTGTTCCCCTAGTGCCTACAAATGTAGGAGTGTGCTTTACTGGGTGAAAAATCAACCACCCTCATGGAAAACAAGACTGAAGACAATGCCAGGTAGCAGAAAGAGAGAGGAACAGTTAAGAGCCAGCCAAGAAAAAGAAAAAGCTGCCAAGAAAAAATAGAGGTTGGAAAACAGTGAAGTGGGAAGTCTTTTGGGTGAAAGCGACATAGCTGAGAAGAAAAAAAGTCATAATGAACTTGAGAACTGAAGATTAAATAAATCACAAAATAAAAATAGACTGGAGGAAATTTCTTTCCTTCTGACATTTATTCATTTATTTTTCAACAACTACTGAGCTCTACTGTGTGCCGGGAGCACCCTTCTAGGTGCTGAGGATACGGAAGTGACCAAAGTCTCTGCCTTTCTGGAGCTCATATTCTAGAAAGGCAAGACAGACATTAAACAGACATAGAATATGGACTGCAGGACGCAGATGTCAGAGTGAAAACACACATCTACTTTTGCTCTTTCTGACACCTCACAGAATGCCAATAAAGGTACTTTTTAAAGGCAATACTCATGGATGAGGCAAAGGGGAGAGAAGTCAACAGTAACAATGGTGGGAGCAGGAAGGCAAACTTGAGAAAACTACATCTTAAGTGGGCAGAAGAGAAAACATTCCGAAGTACAGGAATTGGTGACATCAGGTGAATCTGGAGTGGAGTGTGTGTGCGTGTGTGTGTGAAGGGAGAAGGAAATAAAGAGGATCAGTTGAGAGTTTGTTGAGGAAGCAGTCAGCTCTCCAGACAGTCTCTTCTTTCCCTGCACCCCTGCAGAGAGTGGAGCTTTATTCTTTGGAGATGGCATCCGGCCCAGCTGAGAATGGAGGACTGAACACAAACAAGGGGATTGAGTGTATGCAGACTGGATGCCCCAGGAAAGATGGCATCCAGGCCTGGAACCTTCAGCAGGAGGTTGGAGAAGCCTCTCTGAAGAGTCTGACCATCTCAAGAGAGAAAGATCCAAAGATATGAATATTGGGGTTTTCCAACCAAGTGGTGCGGTGTGACCATGTCATATAGTGAAACTCTTCTCTCAAGAAGTCCCACCTGGGCATTCAGAGCTACCAATCGCCAATCAGCATTTTAGTTCCCTGTTCCTCAGATGAGCAGATGGCCAAGGATTACTAGACATCTGCACAAAGGTTCTAACAGGAAAGACAAAACAAAAACCAAATAAACAGAAAAAAAAAAAAAGCAACTTGGAAGAAACAGATTATGTAAGGAGAAGAAAATTTATAAGAGAGAGGGAGAGAGAAAATTATCATTAAATGTCCAGAGAGATTAAAAAAAAGAGATATTGCAACAATGAAATAAGTACTGGATGCTAAAAAAAAGTAATATTCAGAGGACTAAAAGGAGCAGTTGGAAATTAAAACTATAACAGCAAAAGTGAAAAACTCAGTAGAGGAATTGGAAAGTTGAAGAAGCTTTCCCCAAAGTAGAGTGAAAAGACAAAGAGATGGAAACATAGGAGAGAAAAGATGAGAAAATGAGAGGAACAGTCCAGGAAGTCTAAATAATAGAGATTTCAGAAAGAGAAAAGAGAACAAAAGAGAAAGGGATGGTCAAATAAAGAATTCAAGAAAAATTCCCAGAATGGAAAAATATGAGTTTCCAGACTGAAAAGCAGGCACCATGTACTCATCATAATTACACGATGGGTGAAAATAGTCCTATGCTCATATCATAATGTACTTTCAGAACATGGAACTAAAGAAAGAGCTTAAAACCTTGCAAAGGGCAGAAATATGCCACTTACAAAGGATCATTAATTAGAATGGTTTCAGTCCTCAATAGAAACTTTGGGAGCAGAAATTCAATGGAGTAATGCCTTTGAAACTGTGAAGGAAAATGTTTTCAGGCCTAACTTCCAGCCAAATTATAAATCAGCTGTAAGCATAGAAGAAAAGTATTTTCAGATGTGCAATGTCTCAAAAAATGTGTCTTCCATGCAGCCTTTCTCAGGAAGCTATTGGAGCTTATACTTGTAGTAAACCAAGAAAAATAAATATGCTAGAGTCAGGAAACAGAATAGCCTTAGGATGATGGTGAAGAGAGATTCCAGGATGTCAGCAATGTACCAGACATATTGGGTGGCCATTCTAGATTGCACCATGTCAGAAGGTGTAGTTGGGAGAGCACTGCAAGAAATTGAAATGATGGGGGATGTAATAAGTATAATAAATATTGAGAAGATTTGGGGAAATGGTGAAATTTGGTTTCATTGCTGATATGAACAATGAACTCTGAGCAAATAGGAAACAGTAAAATTAGTAACTCCAGGCAAAACAGAAATAATTGGAAAGGAAAAGTTATAATGGGATTCTATATGGTTCATTGACTGCCTTTGCATAGTCATAATTATGTAACACTGAATGTTAACTTATTCAAAAATATTATATATGAGGAGGACAGAGGAATGAAAAGTGTGTGCATGTGTGATAGGGGCAGAGAGAAGAAAGAGAATCAAAGCCCTCAGTTTCCATACTGAGAAATCAGTAGATAATTCCTAAACGTTATAGTTTTTTTCTCCTGTTTAGAGACTTGGAGGCAATAATAACAACAAGAAGAGTATCAGTTAAAGTCATTGAAGGTAATGGCAAACAGGCATATGAAAAGGTGCTCAGCATCATTATTCATCAGAGAAATGCAAATCAAAACTATAATGAGATGTTATCTCACCCCAGTTAAAATGACTTTTATCCAAAAGGTAGGCAATAACAACTGCTGCTGAGGATGTGAAGGAAAGGGAACCGTTGTCCACTGTTGGTGGGAATGTAAATTACAAACACTATGGAGAACAGTTTGGAGGTTCCTCAAAAAACTAAAAATAGGTTGGACATGGTGACTCACACTTGTAATCCCAGCACTTTGGGAGGCCGAGGTGACCGGATCAGTTGAGTCCAGGAGTTCAAGATGAACCTGGACAATATGCAGAAATCTCTGTCTCTACAAAAAATACAAAAAATTAGCTGGGCATGATGGCATGCACCTGTAAGTCCCAGTTGTTCGAGAGGCTGAAGTGGGAGGATCCCTTGAGCCTGGAAAGTGGAGGTTACAGTAAGCGGAGATCATGCCATTGCACTCCAGTCTGGGCAACAGAACAAGACCCTGTCTCAAAAACAAACAAATAAAAAACAAACAAACAAACAAACAAAATCAAAACCCAAACCAAACTAAAACAAAGCTAAAACTAAAAATAGAGCTACCATATGAGCCAGCAATCCCACTGCTGGATGTATTCCCAAAAGAAAGAAAATCAGTATATCGAGGAGATATCCACACACCCATGTTCACTGCAGCATTGTTCACAATTGCCAAGATTTGGAAGCAACCTAAGTGTCTATCAACAGATGAATGAATGAAGAAAATGTGGTACATATACACAACGGAGTACTATTCAGCCATAAAAGGAATGACAGCCTGTCTTTTCAGCAACATGGATAGAATTGGAGGTCATTAAGCTAAGTAAAATAAGCCAGGCACAGACAAACATCACATGTTCTCACTTATTTGTGGGATCTAAAAATCAAAACAATTGAACTCATGGATAGAGAGTAGAAGGATGGTTACCAGAGGCTGAGAAGGGCAGTAGGGGGATAGGGAGGAGGTGGAGATGGTTAATGGGTAAAAAATGAATAAGAAAGAATGAATAAGACCTCGTATATAATAGCACAACAGGGGTAATATAGTCAATATTAATGTAATTGTACATTTTAAAATAACTAAAAGAGTATAGTTGAATTGTTTGTAACACAAAGGATAAATATCTGAGGGGATAAATACTCCATTTTCCATGATGAGATTATTATGCATTGTGTGCCTGTTATCAAAACATCTTAGGTACCCCACAGAAATATACCTACTGTGTACCCACGAAAATTAAAAAAAAAAAAGTCATTGAAGGTAGTTGGCTCTGGATAGGAAAAATGGAAGGGGTAAGGAGATTGCTGCTACTCATAATAAACTTTGTAGATATAGTTGATTGTGTAAGCTCTGCATGATTAACACTAAAAAAGAATAAGACCAAAATCAAGGGAAAGGAAACCACTAGAAAGAAATACAGGTTGGGTGCAGTGACTCATACCTGTAATCCCAGCACTTTGGGAGGCTGAGGCAGGGGAATTGCTGAGCCCAAAAATTGGAGACCAGCCTGGTCTCTACAAAATAAAAATTTTATTAAAAAATAATAAAAAAGAAAGAAATATAGCAAAATGTTAGTCGTTTATCTCTGGGTTTGTGGTAACAGATTATTTTCATTTTTAAATTTTAATTTCTAAAATTGTCTACATTTCTAAAACGAACACAGCTTACTTTTTAAAAAGCACCATATCGTCGTGTATTTTAATAATATATTTCCTATTTGGAACATTGCTCTTTTTCTTTCTATTTTTAGTTGACATGTAATAATTGTATATATTTGTGGGATACAGAGTGATATTTCGATACATGTACATAATGTGTAATGATCAAATCAAGGTAAATAGCACATCTATCACCTGCAACATTGATCATTTCTTTGTGCTGTGAACATTTAAAATCCTCTCTTCTAGTTCCTTGCAAATGTACACTAAATTATTGTTAGTCATGGTCATCCTGCAGTGTATAGAATACTAGAACTCATTCCTCCAGTCTGGCTGTAATACTGTATCCCTCAACCAGCCTCTTCCTATCTTCCCTCCCCTCTATCCTTCAGAGCCTCTAATAATCACAATTATTGGAGCTCTATTTCTATGAGCTCATTGTTTAAAAGCTCCCGCATATGAATGAGAACATGCCGTATTTATCTTTCTGTGCCTGAACATTTCACTTAATATCCCTCAGGTTCATCCATGTTGAATATGGCTTAGTTTTTAAATCACAAAACACTCACATTTTAGGTGAAGGGGGAGAGAGAGTTATAGAGAAAGATATTAGTTTTCTTTCTCTTTCTTTTTTTTTCTTTTAAGAGACAGGGTCTCGCTCTGTGGCCCAGGCTGGAGTGCGGTGGCGTGATCATAGCTCACTGAAGCCTCCACCTTCTGGGCTCAAGCGAGAAAGATACTAGTTTTGATAGGAGGATTTTGGGCTGGGGGGATTGCTAATGGTGACGTTTGGATAGATCTTTGAGGGAGCAAGCCATGTGGACACTCAGAGGAATGGGTGGGAATTTGCTTGAGCCTGTGAGGAACAACAGAGGTCAGCTGTGATCAGCGTGGAGGGAAGAAGGAGGTCAGACAGGGTGACCGTGAGGTTAGACAGGGGCCGGGGACCAGGCCCTGCAGAACTTTATAGGACATGTTGAAGACTTCAGATTTCCTTCTGACTGCTACAGAAAGCTATTGGAGAGTGTGGAGGAGAAAAGTGCCATGATCTGATTTGCATTTTAATGCTGTAACTGCTGTGTGTCCGGGGGTGGGAGCCACAGGGAGCAAGGTGGGAAGAAGTAGGCAGGACCCGAAGCCGGGAGAGCTGTCAGGAGGCTTTTGCTATCTTCCAAATGTGGGATTCTTCCAGCAGTGTTCAGGAAGTTTTTATTTTAGCAACAGGAACCTTTTTTCAAAGGAAATCTTGCCTTGATTTCTCATCTATAAAACATTAAAGTGAAGCACACAAGTGAAGCGGCTTTAGTTGAAGTAGGAGGTGGGGGGTCCAGAGCTCCCTGCCTCTCTCCCCTCATCCCTGCTGTCTCTACCTAGTGATCCCTGGAGGTGAGTTTTTGAACCCAGAGTTCTGTTGATCACCACCTGGACACTGGTTCCACCTAGTCCCCTCCTTTCATGGAGGAGGCCAGCCATGAGAAGTGGGGTTCGAGTAGGAGGGTGCTCTGCGGTAGGCAGGCCTATACAAACCTACCCCTAAAGTCTGAGGAAGCTGAGAGGCTGAAGAAAGAGGCAGACAAATGCAGTTTCTCAGAAAGACACATTTAACAGGGACTTAGGAACAGAAGCCGTGTGTTGCCTCTGGTGGCGGTGCCAAGACAAGATAGTGGATCTCTGTGCCATTATCCCCTAGACCCAAGGCTCAAATATCATAGGGAAAGAATGCGTAGGACAATTGCTTAAGGGCCGGGTTTATGGTGAGTATCATAACATCAGGGTTGTTTTGACCTAAGGGTAGGACTTATGGGAATTACCGATCCTACACAAGGAACTATAGGTAAACTGGAAATCTTAGAGGCCTTCCCCAAATTGGGGTTAATCAGAAGTTAACATGGCGGATTAGCATCCAAGATGGAGTTGCTTTGGCCTCCACAGAGGGCTTCCTAGGGTTTATGTTAAGGGAAAAGATGGGGAGATAGGAAAAAAAAAATCATGCTCCATGTCCCTGTGGGGAGACAGCCTCTGTGGAGAAGGCGGGGCAATACCCTGGCATCTTCGTGCCAGCTCAGGGCAGTTCCCACTGTACCACACTGCTTCTGGCAGCTTTTAGGTCAAGTGTGGTATGTCAGGTTTTCACTTTGTCTAGCCACCCACTTTCTCTCAAAAAGGAGATATGCTTTGACCCAACCTGAATCCATAAGACAAGCTGGCGGGAGGCAATGGCCCAAATGAGGACAGTGGTTGGGCCCCTTCTGTTGGGAGGACCTATGCTCTAACTTTCCCCATTGGTGGCATGCTAGTAAATGTTTGATGACTGGTAAAAAGAAGGAAGGAAGGGAGGGAGGGAGGAAGGAAGGAAGGAAGGAAGGAAGGAAGGAAGGAAGGAACGAAAGAAGGAAGGAGGGAAGGAAGAGGCAGGGAGGGAGGGGCCCTCCAGCACTTGCAGATTTCTGTGGTGTAAATGGTCCTGTCATGATGGATTTATTGTCACCAACATGAGGTCACTGAGCTCGAAGCTGGGAAGAGATATGCACTTGCACATCCTTATATAGTACTTCCCCCATACACACGGCAGATCAAATAACCTCACAAACTTAAACAATAGCAAAATGCAGTAACAAGGAGCAAGTGAGGACTTTTGAGTATTTATGGCTTTTATTTATTAATGGCTGTGTTTAATAACCAGCTGTGTTTAAAAACCAGCTGGTACAATTTCTGAAACTTTTACAATCACCTCTCACGAGCCAGTTTGAGCCATCTCTGGCTCCCCAGTGTTCCACCTCTGAAAAAAAAAAAAAAATCTCTCTGAACTTCAAATGAAGAAATCCATCCTGACAGGACTACAGAAATCTACAAGTGCAGGCTTGCAAGATGAACCTCTCATGATGGAGAGCAGATCAGTGGTTGCCAGGGGTTAGGGAGGGTAGGAAGGAGTGACTCTAAAGGGGCAGCTAGGGACAGCCTTTTTGGTGTTGGATGTTCTGTGTCCTGATTGTGGTGATGACTACCTGAATCTATATATGTTTTAAAATTCATAAAACTATATACCCACCCAGGTCAATTTTATTGTATGATAATTTATTGTATGATAATTTTTAAAAAGAAGAAAAGTTAGCATATATGAAGCCCCTTTCCCCTAAACCAAAAACAACGAACAGATAGAATATCATTCTGAATGGGGCAAGTCTTTCTACCCCTTTGGATCTTTTTTGATTCCTCTGTGAAATGAAAGGCCTGGGCAGTCAGGAGCTGCAGATGCTAATGCCTGTGAGGAGGCAGTGGGTAGTGTAAGTGGAAGACAACAGGGAGGGGTGGGGACTGTGGAGAACTGGTGAGTTTACACCTGCCTAAGGGGAACAGCCTCGGCTTCAGCCTCAGCTCAGGGTTGCCATGCTGAACTGCATCCCTGGTTGGGTAGATGTTTTGCATTTCAAGATAAGTGAGAACTCTGGATTTTTTAAAGATGAAATTTCCTTATTTGTAAGCACTACCAGAACCCAACCATGCATGTCTCCCAAACGGGAGACCACCAGTTTGCAGCCCCTGGATGGCATGCACTATATCAACCTTTTGAGCATTTTAGGTCATGACTGTAAACTCTGATAAGCAATGTACCAGGTTCTTTATCAGAGATTTGGAAGTATTTTTGGAGGGTCTCCTATCACTGAATGTAAAATTGAGACCTCTTTGTCCTATTTAAAAGTTGTGCAGTTGAGGTGCCCAGCGTTATTGTGGTTGTCAGAATCCATGTGTGGGGAAGAGGACCCAGTGTTGACCTGGACTCAATGGCTCTGCCCATCCCCCCACCCCGTCCACCCTGCAGGAGCACCTGGAGATGTGTCATTTAGTCTGTTACAGATCATAGCCTCTCATAAATGGACCTGACTTCTCCACACAGGTTACCAGTTTCCTGATGATGAGTGAGAATTGAGGCCATCTCTCATTTCCACTGTGGAACCATGATTGATGAGCTTAGCATACTTAGATTTACACTAAGCATGTGACAGGGAAAGGCCTGTTATAAGCGGCTGAAAAATGGCATCTGAGTAGGAAGCAACACACATCCAGCGTGAGAATAGGGGGGATGGAGAGCCCATGTGAGAGGGAGAGATGAGTCCATGGGTTGGAGGGCATGGCCTCAGGCTGGAAGGATGGGTCCCTGTCTCCTGCTGCACAATTGCATGACACGGCCACATTGCACACCAACAGAACAGCTCAGCCCCGTCTGTGGGGGTGGGCCTGGGATGGGTGGGGACTACAATGGAACTTGCTGGAAGGAAAGTGCTTTACTCCTCAGGGTTGCATCCCAGAGCCCCAGCACTGACTGAAGGAGGAAAAGACTAGGGGGAAGGAATCTGCAGGCTCGGAAGTTTCAGCCCTGGAGCCTCAGAACTCGTGAAGGAAAGTGAAGCCTTTACTTGCCAGTGAATTGTGGTAGCTAGAGCTTTTGCCCAACACGGTTTCTCTTCCTCACTTCATCTAATAACCAAATCTGCTTTTTTGAGAGGGAGCCCATTCCACGTAGTTCCATGCAGTTTGGGAAGAAATGTGACTGACCTTCTTTCCAAAGAAAGGCTAATAGCCTCTAATCAGAGCACTGTTCCCCTAGCCTCAGCGATAAGTTCAGGGATGAACAGGTGACTCTAGCTGGTATAATCTGAGTTCTTCCTGGGAGCTGCGCAAGAACTAAACAGAAAGAGGTGCCCTCATTTCTCTACATTAGTTGTAAGGACGATAACCTAGAGCAGCTTGCAACTACCTAAGAGTCCATGAAAGAAAAGTTGAGGGCCGGGCGTGGTGGCTCACGCCTGTAATCCCAGCACTTTGGGAGGCCGAGGCGGGCAGATCATGTAGTCAGGAGTTCGAGACCAGCCTGGCCAATATGGTGAAATCCTGTCTCTACTAAAAAAATACAAAATTAGCAGGGTGTGGTGGTGTATCTGTAGTCCCCGCTACTCAGGAGGCTGAGACAGAAGAATCCCTTGAATCCAGGAGGCAGAGGTTGCAGTGAGCCAAGATTGTGAAACAGCACTCCAGCCTGGGCTACAGAGCGAGACTCCATCTCAAAAAAAAAAAAAAAAAAAAGAAAAGTTGAACTTAAAACTGCATTTAAATGGTCTTGATGTTATTGGTGGAGCCCTGGGATACAGCCCTACTGGCAGTCTACCTCTGGACTTTCTAGTCATGTGCGCCAATTTCTTCCTTCTTTCCTTCCTTCATCCTTTTTTTCTTTTATCTTGAGCTAGTTTAAGCTTAATTTCTGTAATTTGCAACCCAAAGAGTCCTGAGTAATATATCAACTTATACATATGCCTAATACTAAGCAGGTTAACACCACATAGTAAATGTATTAATAGTGAATTAAATACTATGCAAATATAAGATTAGTTTATTCAACTAATGTATACTATGTGCCAAAACTATGTTAGATACTAGGGGTGAAATTATCAACAAGATTCATTATGGTGGACCTGTCCCACATTGGCCTTATTGATATTAAATTAGATATTATGTGATTATAACATACAAATGATTTGCTGAATTATTGCCTACTACATGCTAGGGCAAGGCAACAATAAAACAGTGAACAAGACCGATATGGTTCCTTGCCTTGTGAAATGTAACTCTCACTTAGTTTTCTTATCAGTAAAGTGGCTATAATATGAGTACATTCTTCCCAAGGTGGTTGTGATTAAATGAGATCTACCAAGAGTTTACAATAATTCATAATAATAATGGGCGTGGTAGGTGCCCAATAAGTAGTAGATTATAGTTTTTATATTTTTTAGAGAGACTCTTTCTGTCAGGCTGGAGTGCAGTGGTGTGATCATAGTTCACTGCAACCTCGACGTCTTAGGCTCAAGCAGTCCTCTATATCAGCTTCCCAAAGTGCTGGGATTATAGGTGTGAGCCACCATGCCCAACCTAGATTGCAGTTTACTTACCGGATATCCAAGACTCCTTTTATTTATTTTTATTTTTTATTTTTGACTCTGTGTGTGTGTGTGTATGTGTGTGTGTGTGTTTTCCCTACTGCAACAAAAAGTAGTCTTGGGGATCAGATAGAAATAGTTCATATTCTGCTTCTTCCACTTACTGACTAAAGACTTTAGGGAAATTACTTAACTTTTCTTGAGTCTCAATTTACTCATCTGTAAAATGTAAAATGGAATAATAATCCCTTCCTTGAAAAGGCACATAGCGTGTTCTTAATTATTATTATTAATTTATCCCCTAAAATGTGATAATAACATTGCTTGAGAAAAATCACCTCAGAGGAAATAGTAATAACTGTTATTATCTTTGTAAATAGCATGGAGAATCACCGCCTAGCCCAGTACTCACACTTTCCATCAACGTACTTCTGGGAACAGAAGAGGGAAACTCATCTCGAAGGTGGGAGTTGGGGGAGAGTAATGACCTACTGTGGCCTTCTACAAATGAAAAATTGGTTTGTGTAAACTTACACAAATTTTTGCATTCCAGTCTATGGTAAATTCAGACCTATTTTAACACAAAGATGTTTTTATTTTATTTATTTTTTGAGACAGGGTCTTGCTCTGTCACACAGGCTGGAGTGCACGGCTCACTGCAACCTCCGTCTCCCAGGCTTAAGCGATCCCCCCACCCCAGCCACCCCAGTAGCTGGGACGACAGGTGTGCACCACCATGCCTGGTTAATATTTTCAATTTTTACTTTTTATTTTTAGTAGAGATGAAGTCTCACTATGTTGCCCAGGCTATTCTCAAATCCCTGGGCTCAAAGGATCCTCCTGCTTTGGCCTCCTAAAGTGCTGGGAATCACAGGTGTGAGCCACTGCACCTGACCGTGAAGATTTTTTTTTTTTTCCTTTGAGACAGAGTTTTGCTCTTGTTGCCCAGGCTGGAGTGCAATGGGGTGATCTTCGCTCATTGCAACCTCAGCCTCCTGAGTTCAAGCTATTCTCCTGCCTCAGCCTCCCAAGTAGCTGGGATTACAGGCATGTGCCACCACGTCCTGCTAATTTTGTATTTTTAGTAGAGATGTGGTTTCACCATGTTGGTCAGGCTGGTCTCGAACTCCTGACCTCAGTGATCCGCCCACCTCGGCTTCCCAAAGTGCTGGGATTACAGGCTTGAGCCACCATGCCTGGCCAAAGATGTTTTAATTTACCTACTGGTTACATTTCTTCTATTCCTCTTCTTCCAACTGACACTTCCTTAGAAATGGCTGATTTATCTTGTGGCTTCATGCACCTCCCGATCCCTCCTGCCTCTTGCTGCTGCTGACTGAGGATCTGTAACCCCAGTTTGAGAAGCACAGCTTCAGAACCCTCAAAGTAGCAGTGGTCTGAGAAGCAACGTCCTAGTCAATGTTGTGTCACAAAGGGGTGGCCCTGAGGCCCCCACAGTGAAAGAGCGGGAGTGGGGGCTAAGTAAACTGGGCCAGGCTCTCCCTGCCTAATTTGGTAAGTTTGTGCACGAGGAAACATATGCTGTGCCATTCCTGTCACCAAGATGAGGAGAAGGCAAGATAAAGACGTGGAGAAGTACCTCAGTCAGGGCAACAAATCCATAAGGAATATTCCCTGCAGCAGGCTGTGCCTGAAAGATGCTGGTAGAGGGAGAACCAGATAGGACAAGCCAAGCGCTGAGAAGTGGGGACAATAGGGATGACAACTAAGCGAGGAAGGGAAGAAGCTTGGTCACTGAGAGTCAATTGCATGCATTTGGGGTGTGGGGGGCTGAAAAACTTTAGTATTGGGCACTCCCCCACAGTCTTTTAATATGATCGGGGTGAGATGTATGAACATCGTATTTGCTGGGTTTGACCTACAGTTAGCTGCATGGGCCATATGGTTTCCCTGACCCATAAAAGCCACTAAGTGAGGAAGTAATTTATTGCTAGAGATCACTGTCCGCGCCAGAATATCCTGGTGTATTCGCCTCATTGTTTCCTTAATAAGGCGATAGAGAAGAGCAGGATTGTGGAAGCGGGGGAAGGGGGTGGTGCAGGATGGGCTGTTCTTTATTCTAACAGTGAGACTCCGTTTGTTTGGGAGGGGAAGATAGGCATGCCTGGATCCTCCCAGACGGTGCTTCACAGGGGTTTTTCCTGCCCTACAACTCAGCAAATTGTGGGAGAGGGAGAGCTGGGAACATAAAGAGGAAAAAGGGGTCACGAACTTCAAATGTATAACTTAGTATTTGCACAGATTGGAGGAAGAGAGGACATTTCAGAAATGGCAAATTATTCCGGATCCCGGGGAAGGAGGACAATATGTTTTAATGAATTGGTGCCATAAAGGAGAGGACCGTTTCCTCCCCTAAACAGCGCAAATTGAGAAACATTAAAACAATAGCTGCTGATAACCCTTTCACTGGAAGCTGGAATTCCGACAGTGGTTCCCTTGCTGGAGTAGCTGCCCTGTTTAACAATGAGCTTCACACAAAGCTCATTGTGCAAGGAGCTCTGAATCTGCGGCTGGAAGACCCTGCAGCAGGCGAGCCTTGAAAGTTTGCTGGTACAGCCGAGAGTCTTTTCTTCCTTCTTCTTTTCTTAACAGCCCCGGGGCTTTGTAGCAACAATTATTTCAGTGATTGCGTCCTGGGTTTCTTAGTCTTATCTGAAGATGTTATCTGTAGAGACTCGCAATAGGAACCTTGCTCTAACATCTTGTCTGATCTGCTTCTGCTTTTAGTATGAAAACATAAGTACTGATGCTAAGAACATTTTTGACTTTCTGTGTTTTTCAGGTTCTGCAAAAGCTGGTTCTGCTAAATTGCTACCTGGTCATTAAAAAAATGGTCCCTCAGTGCATTTTGGACCAATGCCAGATAATCCTAATCAGCACAGGGGCTAAATGAACCCTGGGGTCACTTGTCAGCCCTTGGACAGGTAGGATTTTTAAGAAGCTAGGCCCGTGTTAAAATATGTCCTACTAATACCTCAGAACAAACATTTCACCTGGGTCTCTATGGCCTGCACAACCTGTAAGGCCTCTGTCTTCTCCCAGATTGAATCACACTAGCCATGGCCTTCTCGGGCCACTGCCTCCTGGGTCTTTCCAGCTTCTGGTAATTAAAGATTGAGGTACTACCTGGAAGGGTTTGCATCTGGGAATGAGATGGAAATCCAAGGAGACCACGAGCTCCACTATGCCCTTTAACGTCAGCCATTTGTGTCCTGAGGGTAGTGTGGGGAGGCAGGGGGCTAGCGGTGACTTGTAGAACTCAGAAGCGGTGGGTGTGGGTTTTAGTGCTTTGTCTTGTGGGTCTGGTTTAGCACTTACAGTCCTAGGACCTTGACCTTCCCAATGACATTGTGTCGCTTTATGAAAAGATTGGGCCTGTGGAATCAGGCGGCTTGGTTTAAATCGCAGTTTCTGTTACTACTTCGCTTTGTGACTCTGGGCAAGATTCTTAACCTCTCTGGACCTTAGTTTCCTAAACTGCAAGGCAGGGCCCATAATACCTGCCTCAAATGGGTTGTGAGGATCAATGTCTGCAGCATGTCTGGAAAGAAACTGGAACGAGTCCTTTGTGTGTGAGATCCAGCCGGGGATCCCCCGCTCTCTCCATAATACGAGAGACGTGAGGGCCCCATCCATTTAATCTGTTATCAACCAACTTAAATTCACGTTCCTGAACTTTTCTTCTCCTAAACTTGTTCTTTCTGTAGGTAAAGTTCCAAAGGCTTTCATAGAACAAATGTAGTTTTTAGAAGGGATATCATCCATTCACACCTTAGCTTGAATCGGTTTAGGGACTACCTGGTAGATGATGATGAAAGCAGAGGAAACATAAATGGGTAGTAGAGAGGAGAATGTGAAGGTTTTCCAGCACAGGGATCTCGGTTCTTGACCGTGGGTGGAGCGAAAGCAGTCAGTGGGAAGAGGCTCAGGGAAGTGTTGAGTAGAGAGGTAGAAATGGAAGAATCAAGAACCAAGAGAACATGGGAGGGGAACACAGATGAAGCAATGATGGGCATAGTATGGCTGTTAGCCCCAGAAAGGAGAAATCAATTTTCCTCTGAGATTCAGGGGAAGGGAGAAAGAATGTGGGTGGGGGACAGAGAGAGAGAGTCTAGAAAGGGGAGAAGGACATTGGCCAAGCCAGTTCAGCAGGTAAGAAGGAAAAGGTGAGGCTTTGGCACCAGTCACCATTGATGTACTCCTTGCTTCAGACACTTCCATTTGATTGTGAGCAATTAGTGTATTTCCAATGACTGTCAGTTTCCATATCTATACATGGGGATGATAACGTCTTATTTGAAGAGCCGATTAAATAGGACACTGCAGAGTGTACATGCAGGCTGTGAGTAGACAATCCTCTGCACATCACTTGCATCTTCAGCCTCATTGTTCACTGACGGTGGCAGACTCTGGGTGGCCTGGGGATTAGGAGAGGGTCCAATATTTGGAGGAGCCATTGTGGGATGGTAGTACTAGCAAGAGGTGGCAAGGGCTCAGTGGAAGTGAGAAGCCATGAATTAATAGTGGGCCAAGTCCACAGTGTCAGTGACGTCCAACAATGTCTCCAGCCCAGGATCAGGACCAGACAGCATAGAGCCAGGCAAGGGGGTCCAGGACTAGGGCCTGGTCTTTAAACCAGGAGGATGGTTACAGGAGTACAGAGAAGAGAGTGCTCCTGCTATCTGCATTGCCAATAGCTGCACACACGGAAGGCAGAGGGGTCAAGTCTAGAGATGTCTTGGTGACGGTGAAGAGCTGTCACCATGGTGACAAAGTGGAAAGATGCTATTAGGAAAGAGAGGTTGGGTGGCTGCTTAGCAGGAAAACAGACCAGAAATACTAATGTGAAATGAGGCCATGATCCAGGGACTATAGGGTCAAGAGGCCTGATGTGATGTCAATAAGGATGTCAAAGTTTTGAGAGGCCTTAGGTGGCCAGAAATAATAATATGGACTAAAATTATCCCAGGATGAAGAACTAGGTCACGATGAGGGAGAGTTGTCAAGAAAAGCCATGACGTGAAGAGATGGCCCTGCTAGACCTAGCAAGTCCACTAGGGAGAGGCATACGCTTTGACGGGGACATGGTGGGGGATACTTTGAAGCAGAGCGGTGCACATTGTGTTTGACTTACACATTAAAAAAAACTGAGCCAACATTTAAACTTATTTTTTGGAAAAAAAAATCAAGAATTATAACTTCTGTAGAAAAATAGGATTATCCGGCAAGGCTCGGTGGCTCACACCTGTAATCCCAGCACTTTGGGAGGCCGAAATGGGTGGATCACCTGAGGTTAGGAGTTTGAGACCAGCCTGGCCAACATGGTGAAACCCTGTCTCTACTAAAAATACAAAAATTAGTCAGGCCTGGTGGCACATGCCTGTAATTCCAGCTACTTGGGAGGCTGAGGCAGGAGAATCACTTGAACCCGGGAGGCGGAGGTTGCAATGAGCAGAGATCGCACCATGACACTCCAGCCTGGGCGATGAGAGCGAAACTCCATCTCAAAAAAAAAAAAAAAAAAAAAAAGAAAAAAGAAAAGTAGGATTATCTGGCATTCCTGTGTCTGAATTTCTAGAGAGCAACTACATTGTCCCTATTAGAAGGGATAGTGACTTTTCAGTTAGCTACATTCCCTGTCAGTCCCCATCACTGAGGTTAAGAGTCATTTGTTGTGTATTTTTGGATCGTGTTTTGTTTCTCCATAGTAGGAAAACATTTTTAAGTGTGCACAGAAATATGCACCTGGAGGCATTTGAGTTGGTGACCTTGATGTGAAGCAAGGGCTGTGCCATTGAAGCTGGGCCCCGATCCAATGGCAGAAGAGGGGATCCTAGTTGTTCCAGGAGTACCTCATGGTCCTAGTGCCAGGTAGAGAAGAGACACGGGGAGACAGAAGTAGTGTGCAGGAAAGGACTGAAAGAGGGAGACAGGAAATGAGGAGGTGCGAGTCAAAGGATGTAAAATAGCAGATGCATAGTAGAGATAGTAGAGAACTAATGTTAATAAAATTGTATTGTGTTAGGATTTTCTTTTTTTTTCCCCGAGACTGAGTCTTGCTCTGTTGCCCAGGCTGGAGTGCAGTGGTGCGTTGATCTCGGCTCACTGAAACCTCCTCCTCCCGGGTTCAAGTGATTCTCCTGTCTCAGCCTCCCAAGTAGCTGGGGCTCGGCTAATTTTTTATTTTTAGGAGAGACGGGGTTTCACCGTGTTGGCCAGGCTGGTCTTGAGCTCCTGACCTCAGGTGATCCACCTGCCTCAGCCTCCCAAAATGCTGGGATTTCAGGCATGACTCACTGTGCCCGGCCTGTGTTAGGAATTTTTATTAAACAGGTAGGTTTGGGCTGCTCTTGTCATAAAAAAGTAACAAGTAAAATGTCTTCATTGTAGTACCCATTTTACTGTCAATATGTGTCCCATAACATCGTGCTATAACCTCAAATATACACAATAACTTTTATTTAAAACAACGAAAAAGAGAAGAGACGGAAAAAGAAGGTGAAAGAATTTTACACAAATAAGCCACTGTCCCTAGGGCTACTTGCTTGGGTCCCTCGAGAGTCTTGCTCATTCAAAGTGGTTGTATTTAGCTCTCCCTCCTCCCTGTCACAAGGACTGAGCCTGTGGGACGGAGGGGCTTTGTGGAAGATCCTTCCGGTCGCCTGCCTAGCAGCAGGCTGTGAGGTCCCTATCCCATCCACTTCTTGGTGGCAGAGTTCACCTCTTTAGAAGTTAAAAGTATCAGATTTTCCATTTTTCTAGCCTCCCTTGCAACTAAGGCATGGTATGTGTTCTAATTCTGGCCAGTGGACTTTAAAGGAAAGTTTCCTTGAGGACTTTGGGAAAGGTTTTCTTCCCCCTTTGAAGTGTGGTTCATGAAAGGAAGCATCCAATTTCTTCAACCAGATGTTATTGCATTGATACAGAATGCCTAAACCACAGTGACCATCTTGTTCCTGTGGGAGGATGCGTGGCACAAGGAAGTTGGCAGAATGGAAAGCTGCCAAGTGCCTGGTCCTTGGCATCATTTTTGATGCACTGAAAAACCCTGCACCACTCATCTCCAGAATTTTTGATGTGCAGCAACACATTTTCTTCACTGTTTAGATTAGTGTAAATGAGATATTCTGTTACTTGCAGCTGAAAGCATTCAAATGGATGGAGACTTCATCCAGAGCTGGGCTTCTTCATGGGGAACATGGGCCAGTGTGCTGGGGGATACATTCAGTGACTACATAAACACAGTGTATTTTCTTAGTGTGTCCATTTAACTCGATGATAGCTGAAAACTATGTTTTCCTGTGAAAACAGACACGGGATATTGGTATAGGGAATAAAATTCACAATATAAAACAGGAGTCTTGAGATTGCTTCCAGGCAAGCATCCAGAACCTTGGGAAATTTTATGATGCAAGTAAATAGTGTTTCTCTTTCTATTGAGCACAGACACGGGAAACTCAAACTGCAATTGGAGAGATTAAGCCAGACACAGGAAGGATTGTGTCTATTGTGATTATTAAAGAGGTTCTAAATTGGAATGGAGACAGGACAATGGAATGTCAGAGCTTTGGAAGTTTTAAAGAGAGGAGTATTGTGGTTTCAAATGCAGTTTTGCCTGGACTAGTTTTCTCAGCTTTCTAGGTCCCTGTCAATGTCTTGCCATTGTTTTGTATTTGTGAAGAATAATGATTTTTTTTTAGATGATGATTGCATTCTAGACCCTTCAATGTTTCTTTGGTAATTTATCCTTTGTTTTAATTCAATGTGCTACTCAAAATGCTTCCCTGGAGTTTTCCTTTAAGGAGTTAATGTGAATGAAAGCAGAAAATTGCCAGGAGTCAGCCAAATGTTGAGACAGATTGTAAATACCTGTAGGGAAAGTATTTAAGCATTTCCGATAGGAAGGATACTGTAAATTTTACATGCAAGGGCTCTGCATCAAAGCCCGGATCCCAGCTTTTCTTCCCACTTTGAGACTTCTTAGACAAGGTCATCACAAAGGATCTACTGTTTCCACTGGCATTTACATCACCACTTTATCTTGTTATTCCTGATTTCTTGCCAATCATATTGAGAATTTCTCAAGGGGAGTAAAAAAGAATAACCAAACCAGCTTTGCCTCCTTGACAGTGAAGAATAAGAAGAAAACGTTCTCTCTCTCAGAGACAGGCTTTCTGTTTCTTCTTTATTTTTGCAGTATGTTTTAATTTGACACTCAGCCTTTGACAGCCCCAGGAGTCTTAGCTGATGAAAAGCTGAGTTAGCTTTCTCTTCCCCAGCTCAACCTCATATAAAGTCATTTTTCTAAATGGAATTTTGGAAAGGTTTTGGCTTAGGGAATAGCCTCATGAGACTTCTTTACTGGGTTACAAACCCACACTCCAGGCCACTAGACTGAGGACGTGGCTGTAGCCTTTGGTTTTGTCAGCACTGGAGGCCCAAAGGGTGACAATAGGAGGATGGAAGGAAGGATGGGAATCCTTTGGATTCTGTCTGTTTCAGGAGCGTCTGCCCTGCTTTTGAAGAATGTTTATCATGTGCTAGCTTGTTCTTCCAGGCTAGACCTGCTCTCCCATAGCAGTTCTCTGTTCAGCCTTCAGCTTCTTAGCAAGGCAGAGTGCGTCCCTTCTGCCTTCATCTGCTCATTCAGTCTTTCAACAGATTCATTAGGTGCTTAATCATTGTTGCAACAGTTAACATTCTGTGAGGGGTTCGTCAGGAGGAGGTGTGGGTTGGAATGGTTAAAAGCATTGAGTCTGATGCCTGATTGCTTGGGATTTCCCGTCTTAGTCCATTTTGTGTTGCCACAGAATACCCGAGACTGGTAATTCATAAAGAAAAGAAGTGTATTTGGCTCATGATTCTAGAGGCTGGGATGTTCAAGACTGGGCAGTCCATTTGGTGAAGGTCTTGTGTTCCTCATAGGTAAAAAGTGGAAAGGAAAATGGGTACAGGCAAAGAGACGAAACAGGAGAGGTAGCCTTGCTTTATATCAACCCACTTGTGTGGTAACAAGTCTATTCCCAAGAGAGCAAGAACTCACTCATTCCCCGACTCCTTGAGACTGCATTAATTCCTTCATTAGGGCAGATCCCTTATGACCCAAATGCCTTTGAAAGGTCCGCCACTTCTCAACACTGTCACATTGGCAAATATATTTCAACATGAGCTTTGCTGGGGGCAAACCACAACCAAACCATAGCACTTGGTATTGAATCCTGGTTAGCTAAATGACCTTGTTTCTAAACTTCAGTAGGCCGTGGGACAGTAGCGTTCCACCAGCTTGTTGTGCAGACTGAAAGAAGCATTGCATACATAGAACTCAGCCCAGCTTCTGGGGGAACATAAAAAGCTGGTAGACGGCCATCTTTGGAACCATTGTTGTCATTGCCATTAGCATTTGGGAGCTCAAAAACATGGCAGCCCTTTCTATAAAGCTTTTCTCACTCTGGGCATTTTTTTTTCTTTCTTTCTTTTTCTTTTCTTTTCTTTTTCTTTCTTCTTTTTTTTTTTTTTTTTTTTTTTTTAGCTTTTCTTCTTCCTGAGACCACTTCTGCTCACCTCAGTGATTCACCAGGTGGACATTCAACATCTGCCAGGTGCATTGCACTGTGCTCCGTGCTGTGGGGTGACAAAATGGTGGGGTATCATTGGGCCTTCTAGAGGGTCTGCTGTCTGAAAGGAGCTAAATGCTGATGGACCCAACACCAGGCAGGACTGGATGCATGCTGATTTGTGTACTAACCGATGGGAGGGAACCAGGGGTGTTGGCATGCCAGGAAGTGGGGGGAGAAGGGCTGATTTGTAACAGAACCTTGGGTAAGTCACTGCCTCTCTTGGGGCTTCACTTTTCCCATCTGGAAGACCAGGGAGCTAGCATTTTCAAACTTTTTAGACCAGGACCCATAGTAAGAAGTGCCCACAATTTTACATTGCCACTCTCAGAACCATATACATAATTGAAACATAAGTTTCCTGAAGCCACACTTACTTGTACTACATGAAATTCTCTGTGTTGTCTTATTTTTAAAAAATGCTGGTTATAACTCATTATATTGACTTTCTGACCCCCTAATGGTTCATTTCAAAAACACTGTACTGGGTGATCCCTAAGAAGCCTATCAGCTTGAACTTTCTGTCATTTTCAGTCTACATGGGTTGCATGGGTTTAAAAGAAGAAGGAAGGAATGATTAATCTTCTAGTTTTAATGATGGGTCAGAGTCCAGCTAGATTAATTAAAAAAAAAAAAAAATATATATATATATATGGTTGGCTCCCATAGCAGCTTTCTGGAGTTCAAGGACATGGTCTAATGGAAATGAAGAGGCTAATTGTTGGGGTTCATTTGCTGGATCATGATGAGGCTGCAAACAGTAAAAAGTGCATTACCCATGAGAATTGGGTCATTTGTGGGGAGGGAGGAAAGGACACTGTCATTAAAGTTTGTTCCTCTCCTGCTTTCTAGAGTATGGGAATTCTGGAAAGAATCCACTCTCCTCAGAAAAAAAAAAGTCGGCTTGTTTTAATTCCTAAATGGATATGGTCCTGTGAACTAGGGTACTTGGGAGAAACGACTTCCCTGCCTATGTAAATGTTTGTTTTTGCCTTAATGTGTTTGTCCATTTGCTTGACTGCTCAGGAGATAGTCATCTGAAAACACAAGCTTCAGGAGACACTTTAAAAAACACAACAGCTAGTGCAAACAAAGTCCACCACCCAACCCCCAAAACAAGAATATCAAACTGTGACCTCTCTCTCCACCTCCTTACCCTGTACTTTAGTTCACTTTCCATAGAGAAGCGCCCTCTTCCCAGTGGCCCCTTTGGGACCATGCCTTTGGCTGGCGTTTCTGAACACCCAGGTGGTTCCATGAAGTACCTTCATGTTATCCAGAACCAATAGAAGACTTTTTCTTTCCTTCCTTCCTCCCTTCCTCTCTCCTTACCTCCCTCCCTTTCTCCTTTCCTTTTTCCTTTCCCCTTTCCATTTTCCCCTTTCCTTTCCTCTACCCTCCCCCCCCTTTCCCTTTCCTCTTTCTCTTTTGACAACTCTTTGCACCCTAAGAAAATTTCTGGAATTCTAGTGACTTTCTGAGATCAAATGGCCTTTTTTAACATCTCAAGTCTTTCAAAGTCCTTTGTTCCAGACTTTCACCCTTCAGCCTGGAGCAAAGGACTGATCAACACCAGCTGGACAGGCCCTTTGGGAAAACATCAGCAGGAGGGTTCATGGATATAGTCCTTGGCTTAAAAAAGTCAAGACTGCTCTCCAGCCCTTTCTGTCTGTTATCTGCCTTCGATTTTGATGAAAAACACGGGATTTAAAGTTGGTATGTTACGTAAGTTACTGGACTTCTTATGCCTCTGTAAAAATGTAGTTAACAGTATTAGGTTGGTGCAAAATTAGTTGTGGTCTTTGCTATTATTTTAAATATGAAAAACTGCAATTACTCTTGCACCAACCTAATAGTAACAAATTTATAGGATTAAACTATATATAGGCCGGGTGTGGTGACTCACGCTTGTAATCCCAGCACTTTGGAAGGCCGAGGCAGGTGGATCACGAGGTCAGGAGTTCGAGACTAGCCTGGCCAATATGGTAAAATGCCCTCTCTACTAAAAGTACAAAAATTAGCTGGGTGTGGTGGCACACACCTGTACTCCCAGCTGCTCAGGAGGCTGAGGCAGGAGATCGCTTGAACCCGGGAGGCGGAGGTTGCAGTGAGCCAAGATCGCGCCACTGTACTCCAGCCTGGGCGACAGAGCAAGACTCCATCTCAAAATATATATATATATATAAAAGGTTTAGAACCATGTTGGAAGTTACTCAGTGAAATGCAGCCAGCACTGTTACCGTTGACCAGTTTATCATCCCAGAAAGAAGGTAGCAAATACAAAGACAGAGATGCAGAGAATGAAGCTAAAGGAGGAACTGTGAGCCTAAGGTCATGCTGCAAAGCGTAGGGGAGAAAGGTGTGATTTCTCACTCATCTTAAGGGTCACCACCATAACAAAAGACAGGCTGACAAAGAAAAGCATAACAAATGTATTTAATCACACGTTATGTGACATGGGAACCTTCAGAAATGCAGACCCCAAAATCTAGGGAAAACTCTGTTTTTATGTTTAGGTTTCATGAAAAATGGACAGTCATATAGAAATGTGATTGAACAAAAGGGTGCGATCTAATGGTCATGAAGCCGGTGACCCAGCAGGGCCTGTCCAGATTCTTCTTGGATTTTCTCTGTAACAGTCCCTCCCCTGGCGTATAAGTCAGGAACCTCTGAAATGAGGGTCTTCAAGGGAGAAGAGAGAGGGTGGCCTTTCTAGGTTTTTATGGCTTGCTTTTGGAGAAAGTGGTTCTAGTTTCTATGAGCCACTTTAGGGAAGAGGGATTCTGATTTCTATGACTCACTTTGGCAGGGAAAACAAAGAGGGGTAAGAGATAGGAGGGCAGGAGAAGGTCAGAGAGTCCTTGCTTCTGAAGCTTTCCTATTTCCTTCAGTTCAAAGTACTTAGCATGCCCAAGTGCCATACTTTAGGATATCATTTTCTTTGCCCTAACACAAGTCAAGGCAATTGAACGAAGATGGTGTCAGCTCCTTTGACCTGGTCCATCCACTGGGCATGGGCAGGAGGCAGCCACAAAGTCTTGGTGAAAAGGGAGTGAGAGATGGGCCTTTGTGAAATAGGGATAAAGATTTGAACCCTGCAGGGTTCCTAAATAGATGAGTAAACCAATTGGAACCTGTCACTAGTTCGCTCTGGCTAAAGGTGACTATAATAATAACCTTCTTTTACCATAGCTGTGTCCTTTCCTCAGAGCTTCAGGCTTTCTGAATTCAGAGCCTTCCTTAAGGTAAGGAAATGGCAGTTTGCTTGAATACAATGGTCTTTTTGAGGCAGCTCAGATGTTTATCTTATCCCAATATTTACCCTATTGAATAGGATTTGGGTGGCTTATTTTTCTAATTCTCTGGGGAGTGAGATTTCGTTGTGTTAAGTTGAATATCAATTTTTAAATGAAAAATGGATCAAACTGCGAGAAAATCCTGTTCTGACCCAGGAGAGAAAAAGGCTCTGGTAAAATCTGGCCTGGATTTTTCTCTACCCACAACCTTGAGGGCAAGGAGCCCAGGGGAATGGCTGAAACAACTGCAAAAAACAACTACAGGACTCGAGTCCAGGCCTGCAGCAGAGAGCACCCAGGATGTTCTAGCATCTGAGTGCCTAGAACAGCTGTTGACTGAGCCAGATCTCCCACCCCCTCGACTTACCAGGTGGCCCCGGGTCTGGCCAGCCTTCCTGTTTAAGCCTGGGTTAAATCCTAACATCATTTATTTTTTTTCCAGTTGGTCTGAAATGAGCCTCAGAAAATAGGATCTATGACAACAACCTCTTCAAGTAAAAAGGACAATGGCCAGATTAGCCCTGAGGGTATAAGTGTGTGTTCAGCTACCATATCTCTTTTTAGAATGGAAGATTTAATTTACAGTATCCTCTTGCACCACCATTGAAGGCTTCCCTTTAGATCAGACTCAAGACAACAAGTGTGTATTCAGATTATCTGAAAGTCTCGAGGGTTTTTTTCTTAGCTAGGACCATAAGCACTAGACATGTATTTACTTAGTTAATCCTCTCAACCATCCTGTAAAATAGGGTTTATAGATGAAGAAAGCAAGGCATAGTGAAGCCAGGTTACGCCCAGATTAAATAGCTCGAGAGCAGCAGAGCCAGGGTGTGAAAGTGTGTCTGCATAACTCCGGAAGCTGTGCTCTTAGCACTATACTCTTGGAGCAGTCCTTGGAAACTAAGCATGGTGTGGGTGTGTAAAGGTAGTGGGCTTTATTTCCCTTAGTAAGCTTCCAATCAGGTTAGAAAAATGGGACTGGCCAGAGGAGGGGAAGGAATAAAACGATTGTATGTGTTGTTTGTGTGGTTTCAACCAAATTCTTTAGGTTTCCAAGATCCTGGCAGGAAGGGAAGACATGCTGCCACTTCTAAGACACCTGAGCAATTTCATTTGTGCTCCTTAGTGGCTGAAGGAGCTATGGTAAGTGGTTCAGCAAGAAAAGACTGCAGTTGTGCCAGACAGTGGGCATCTTTTTGCTTGCACCTTTGCTGGAGGCTGAGACTTTGTGAAAAGAGGAGGTAGACAGCAGCTGCCCATGAGTTCATGAGAATAAAAATCTCAAAGCAGCCTTAAGTGTTGTACCAGCAAGGTCTTCCTCCTCTAGACTTTCACTTCAAACATGAAAATTTCCCTAGTGATATTTAGACATCTCCTATCAGGGAAGCAGGATATTTCCCTGACCCCTTCATGGGCAGGCACTGGAGTGCATGGGTGCTAGAACTAGCTGGCTACTTTGGTGCCAGAAGAAGTAGACTCCACTCTCTTGGTCACACTGTGTTTCACCCCTTGTAGGAGGAGCCGCACAGGTGAGTGCGTGCAGGAGCCAGGGTGAGTGCTTCTGGGAGCCAGCAGGAGCAAAACTCCGTGTGGGCCCTGTAGCAGCATCTAGGATGGGTGCCCGTGACCCCTGAAGCCCCAGAAGGAGTGTTACAATGCCCTTTTAGCTTTGCCATCCACAGATGGCTCAAGTGTTAACAGCTCAGTGGAGGTTCAGTGTGACAGTCTTTTGCACCCACACTCATGACACCTGAGTTCTTGTTTGGTATCCAGGAGGAATGAGATTGCACGAACAAATTAGAGATGGTAAATGCAGGGGATTTTATTGCTGATGAAAGTGGCTCTCAGTGGGAAGGGGAGCTGAAAAGGGGGCAAAGTGGGAAGATAATCTTGCCCTGGAGTCCGGCCACCCCAGCCAGACTCATCTTCAAAGCTATACCATCAAGTTGTCTCTCTAAAGTCAAGCTGCTTCTCTCTGATGTCCAACCGTAGTCTCCAACATCCAGCCGCTTCTCCTCTCTGCTGACTGAGCCTGGGGTTTTTATGGGCACAGGATCAGGGGCGCGGTGGGCCATGGGTTTTGGAAAAGGCAACATTCAAACAAGCAAATAGGGATGTATGTTCTCACTTTGGTCACCGGTATTAGGCTTTTTGGCTTGAAGGTGGGGGCCTCACCAGAAAACCACTCTCTTTTGCCCAGAATTTCCCTGTCTCCTGTCCCTGTCATCAGCACAGATTTGCTTATTCATTTATTTCAATCCACAGGTGTCTACTGAGAGTGTTCTACATGTCGAACACTGTTGTAGAAGGTTGCAGCACATGAATGAAAAGATGGACAGTGTCTGTAGCATTAACAACAACGATGAAAACAACAACAATGTTGGTATAGTGAAAGGTGGTACAAGCAACATGAAAAATTAATCAGGCCAGGTTCTGTGGCTCATGCCTGTAATCCTATCACTTTCGGAGGCTGAGGCAGGCAGATCACAAGGTCAGGAGATTGAGACCATCCTGGCCAACACGGTGAAACCCCATCTCTACTAAAAATACAAAAAAATTAGCTGGGTGTGGTGGCGCGTGCCTGTAGTCCCAGCTACTCGGGAGGTTGAGGCAGGAGAATCACTTGAACCCAGGAGGTGGAGGTTGCAGTGAGCTGAGATTGTGTCACTGTACTCTAGCCTGGTGACAGAGTGAGACACCATCTCAAAAAAAAAAAAAAAAAATCAATAGAGTAGGATACAATAATTGTACCATATATGCCAATTAACTGGCCAATATGCATAATATGTAAAAAGCACCTATAAACCAATAAGAAAAAGACATCCCATATAAAAATAGGCAGATAAGAGCAGCAGATTAATCCCAGAAAAAAAAATTGGCTCTTGGCTTGCATTCGGAATTTAGGAATGTGGGAAAACCTAGTCACGAGTGGTAAATGCTGCAAACAGAAATTTTGCAGAAATGGTAAATGCTCTATACAGAAATAGGTATGGTGTTACATCACTTGTATGTTAGTTTCTTTAGTTTGTTGGTAGACAACCGAGCCAAAATTACCCTGAATAGATACCTTAAGTCCACTAAGTAAATTGTATATGATTTTGCACGTATAAGCCTTTGCCCTAATTTTTAAGAAGCACTTTCACAGACTAAATGAAAGAACAGAAGGAATGCCTACCTGAAGAAGTCTTGAGATTCACTCCATTCTGCCTTTAAAGGTAATGGAGGGATATAGATCAGTTTGGGTCTGTTGGGTTTAAGGTGCCCTGGGGTCCTCTGGCTGGAGCTGTCCAGCGCAGAGTGGTGAACACAGACCAGGCTTACCTCACAGCTGGGGAGAGAGAGGCTGGACTTTGTGCCGAGAATCAGCTGCTTCTGTGGGTAGATGGGCTGGACTGGGAGTGAGGAGATGACTCCTCCTTGCTCAGTTAAAGTACTCAGAAGGAGTCCTAATGCTTTAGGGTAGATGAGCCTATCAACATCCTCCTGCCTCTGAGGGCAGAGCTCTGGAGACCCCTTGGGTGTCGGGCCCAAAGCAGGAGGCTCTGAAAGGGGCAAGAGGTGATCTTGGAAAAGACCACATGCATCTGTTTTCCCCTAAAATGATTCTACCTCTAAACAGGAACTGGAGACCTTGGCTGACTGGAGAGAAGGGTTGGGGGAAAGAGGAGGGAGATGTACCACGGCTCGTTCTGGCTGCCTGTGTATTGTGGCCTTCTTCAGGGTTCTCAGGAACTAGAGTGGGCTACTCAAACTTTAGTGTCCTTAAAAATCAACTGGAGAGTTTATTAACCTGCATATTCATGGACACTACGCTTAAATACTTTGAATCTACGTTTAGTTTATCATAAGGTCCTGAAATTTGCATTTTCTAAGCATTCTCAGTGCTACTAATACAGCATTCAAAGTGGCTGAAAAGATACATACAATACAGACATGTATTAAAAAATACAGGGAAGATAAAGGTGAAAAGATCCTTTGAGACACTGGCTTGAAAGACAAACCGAAGGACCTATGCCACAGTATGTGGATGTTTGATAATGGGCATGTCTGTTGTGAACGGTGCTTTGGCATTCTGCCTTCAGCCAGCACTGAGAGATGTGGGTGAGACTGGCTGCTGTGTTTGCTGAAGGATGTTGGGAAGACCCACACATAATAGAGCTTCCTCTTTAGAGATTCATAGAACAGGGTCCTTTGTATCCCACTTCTGGGAGACCTGTGCTGCTCTTCACTAACTTGTTTGCTCTTATCTTGTGGAAAATGGGGATCTCCTAAATGATTGGATTTCTTGGTCTGCTCTCTCTTCTGGGAATCATGGCTGAATCAGTGCAGCCCATTCCTTATAACTCTGGTTTGCACTTGTATAATAATCACTACTCCCCCCTCTTCCAGGCTTCACGTTAATGTCTTGCCTTTTGTTTCTCTGTCATGCCTGAGGACTACTAAAAATTATTTTGGGGTAAAATTCATATAACATTAAATTCACCATTTAAACCATTTTAAAGGGTGCAATTCAGTGGCTTTTAGTACATTCATAACGTTGTTCAAGTGCCACTAGTATCTGATTCTAGAACATTTTTGTCATCCCAAAAAGAAACCTTTTAGCAATTAAGCAGTCATTCCCCATTTCCCCTCCCAACCAAGTCCTCAGCAACCAGTAACAGCTATTTATCCCTATGGATTTGCCAATTCTGGACTTTTAAATTTGATTTTACTTTAAGTTCTGGGATTCATGTGCAGAATGTGCAGGTTTGTTACATAGGTATACATATGTGCCATGGTGGTTGGCTGCACCCATCAGCCCCGTCATCTGGGTTTTAAGCCCCACATGCATTAGGTATTTGTTCTAATGCTCTCCCTCCCCTTGCTTTCCACCCCTGACAGGTTCTGGTGTGTGATTGTCCCCTCCCTGTGTCCATGTGTTCTCATTGTTCAACTCCCACTATGACTGAGAACATGCGGTGTTGGGTTTTCTGTTTCTGCGTTAGTTTGCTGAGGATGATGGTTTCCAGCTTCATCCATGTCCCTGCAAAGGACATGAACTCATTCTTTTTTATGGCTCATTCTTTCTATGGTGTATATGTGGCACATTTTCTTTATCCAGTCTATCATTGATGGGTGTTTGAGTTGGTTCCAAGTCTTTACTATTGTAAATAGTCCTGCAATAAACATCATGTACATGTGTCTTTACAGTAGAAGGATTTCTAATCCTTTGGGTATATACCCAGTAATGGAATTGCTGGGTCAAATGGTATTTCTGGTTCTAGATCCTTGAGGAATTGCCATATTGTCTTCCACGTGGTTGAACTAATTTACACTCCCACCAACAGTGTAAAAGTGTTCCTATTTCTCCACAGCCTCACCAGCATCTACTGTTTCCAGACTTATTAATGATCGCCATTCTAACTGGCGTGAGATGGTATCTCACTGTGATTTTGATTTACATTTCTCTAACGACCAGTGATGATGAGCTGTTTTTCATAATTTGTTGGCCACATAAATGTCTTCTTTTGAGAAGTGTCTGTTCATACCCTTTGCTCACTTTTTGGTGGGGTTGTTTGTTTTTTTCTTGTAATTTGTTTAGGTTCCTTGTAGGTTCTGGTTATTAGACCTTTGTCAGGTGGTAGATTGCAAAAATTTTCTCCCATTTTGTAGGTTGCTTGTTCACTCTGATGTTAGTTTCTTTTGCCGTGCAGGAGCTCTTTAGTTTAATCAAATCCCATTTGTCAATTATAAACAGAATCATATGCATATTTGTGTCTGGCTTCTTTCATTTAGTACAATGTTTTCAAGGCTTATCTATGTTGTAACATGTATCACTACTATACAGATTTTTATGGCTGAGTAATATTCCACTTTGATGGCTATATCCATTTAGCAGTGGATAGACATTTGAATTGTTTCATTACTCTTTTAAAAAATATAATTTTCAAAATAAATTGTTCAACCAAAAGGCACATCTTGTATGTTTATTGCAGCAGTATTCACAGTAGCAAAGACATGGAATCAACCCAGGTGCTCATCAGCAGTGGGCTGGATAAAGAAACTTTTGTACATATACATCACGGAATACTATACAGTATACTATACATAAAAAGGAATGAGGTAATGTCATTTGCAGGAATATGGATGTAGCTGGAGGCCATTATCCTAAGCAAATTATCAGAGGAACAAAAATCCAAATAAGCATGTTCTCACTTATAAGTGGGAGCTAAATACTGAGTACTCATGAACATAAAGATGGCAACAATAGACACTAGGGACTGCTAGAGGTGGGAAGGAGGGATCAGACGGGTTGAAGAACTCACTCTTGGATACTATGGTCATTATCTGGGTGACAGGATCAATCATACCCCAAACCTTGGCATCATGCAACATACCCAGGTAACAAACATGCACATATACCCCTGAATCTAAGATAAAAGTTCAAATTAGTAAAAAAAAAAAAAAAAGAAATAAAAAAAAATAAAAATAAAAATATACATTTGTCTTTTATATAGCTTTCAGCCATCTCAAATCTTTTCGTAAATAGGCAGAACACAGGCAATTAAAATTCATCTATATGTTTATGTATGTATAACTGCATGTACAATTCTATACAAAAATCAACAAAAATAAAATACTACCATTATGTTTGAGCTCAGATACTAAAGTTTATTTTCTAATTACTTGGCAAAGTATCAATTCATCAATATACCCAGTCCTGAGTCTCTCCTGGGTTTCATTTCACCTAGAGGTTAAGGCAGTCTGGGGATGGGATCTGCCTGTCTTGGGGGCTAACTGCTAACTAATCCACTGTGGCTCCCCTGCATCAATACCTCTTTCTGGTCAGAGACAGGAGCAAGAAAGGAGAATGGTATTGGGCTGCTCTTCCCAAGTCCATTTTCATTCATTGCAGCAATGGATGGGTTTCAATTACAATGAGGTCATGGGCTATTAAAATGACTGCGGAGTCTGTGGGGGAGGGTGAGTCACTTGTGTGCATGTGAAATGCCCATGGCTGTTTTGTAGAACTTGGGCTCCAGTCTCTGTTTTCTTCTGGGAGTGGGTTTAAGAGTGGGCAGCAGAGGCGTCATTGGAAATGAATGTTCTCCATGTGGGATCCAAGATCACTCCCCCTGCCTCTACCTTCCCCCTTGTCTGGGTTCGAGAACAAAACTGTGTGAAAACAATAGAGGAAAAAAGCAGGCAAACTTCAGTTGGTAACATTCTTGGAGACCCCAATTATGTGCAGTGCCCTGAACTAGACCATGGGGTTGGGAAATAAGGACAAAATCAAGACATGGATGGGCAGTAGGTATCTTAAGGGCATACTCAGCACAGCCACACTCTGCCTGGTCAGTAGTTCTGGTGGCAACAGAAGCTGGTGAGGCTGGGAGGGATTGTGCCAGGCTGTTCTTAGCTGCTATGGATGGCTGCCACACTGTCTATAGAACATGCCAAGGGAAAGTCAGGATGCCAAGCTGGTCTCTGACAAAAAACAAACAAACAAACAACTCCCAGTGTCTGAAATAAACTCAAGACATTCAAGGATGGGTCAATTCCCTGTAGATTTTTTTTTTTTTTTTTTGAGATGGAGTCTTGCTCTGTTGCCCAGGCTGGGGTGTAGTGGTGTGATCTCGGCTCACTGCAACCTCCGCCTCCCGGGGTTCAAGCGATTCTCCTGCCTCAGCCTCCCGAGTGGCTGGGATTACAGGCACCCACCACCATGCCTGGCTAATTTTTGTATTTTTAGTAGAAATGGGGTTTCACCATGTTGGTCAGGCTGGTCTCGAACTGCTGACCTCGTGATTCACCTGCCTTGGCCTCCCAAAGTGCTGGGATTACAGGTGTGAGCCACCGTGCCCAGCCTTTATGGCTTCTTTTAAGGGTTGAAGTGGGGCAGTGATTGTATATTCCTGTGATGAGATCACTCAGAGCCTGTAGATGTGGAATTCCAGGTTAACTGAATGGAGCAGCTGGCTCAAGCAGTAAGTTTTATGCTCTGATGTCCTTTGGGGCTGTGCTGCCTAATCAATTCACCCTGTCCACCTGCTTTGGGAACAAGGTGGTGGTGGAAGAAGAGGCTCTGCCCCATGCTGGCTGGTTGGGTTGGTTGGGTTGGATCTCTGATTAAATGGGAGGTATCAGAATTTGGATTCCTCAGAGGTCTGAGCTGGAGCATGGATGTTGCAGATTTAGGTTGCAGATCTCATGAGAAGTAAAGCAAGTTACGTTAAAGACCAATAAGGTCAGCTTATGTTCAAAGTTGGATCCAAGAGTAAATGCCAAATGCATAGCAACAGAAGCAGGCCTGAGAGTTGAAGTTCAAGGTCACAAAGCCATGACTTGGAGGATTAGCAATCAGGCAGGTAACAAAGTAAGAGAGAGCAAGAGAGACAGAATGAGAATGTGTGTGTATGTGTGCACACATAGTATTCGTGTGTGTGTGTGTGTTAGCACATGTTTAGTTAGGTTGATAACAGTGCATATATGTGTATGTAGGGTTTGTGTGTATAGTGCATGCCAGGTGTGTGTATGTGTTTGAGGCCACTCTGTAGAGTATGAATTTATGTGGTGGGCCCCTAAGCATTTGTCTGGACTCTAGTGTGTGAATTTAGAGGCTGGCAGCTGTGTGATGATGTTTGGGTTGTGGGTTGCGCTGACTGTGAACATGTACCTCACTTATGGTCGAAGCCAATTGTAGCTAAGTACCTTGCCTTCTCAGGGTTGCTGTTCCTTAAAGGGCTATTTGGAATTGAGATCCAGGGTTGCATTTAGACCTTTCAAAGGTACTAAAATTAATGGAGCAGTGAAATCTATTGAGAGAGGTAAAGAGAATTACTGGGACCTCAATAATAAATGCAGGCTGACCATTCTCAGGGAAAATTTCTCCCTCAAACCTCTGACTTTCTAGTTTCTAATTCTAGCTTCTGAGTTCAGATGGCTTCAAGAGACTAAATTCAAAGGCAGCTCAGAGGTTTAGACTGCATCTTCAACTGTCAGCAACTCTGGAATGCACTTGGAAGGGAGGGTGGAGAATCAGGGTCACCTTACGGTTGTGAGGACCCTATGAAGCTGAAGGTGAGGTCTGGGCTGGGGGTGAGGGTCGCTGAGCTCTGGAGTGGGCTCTGCTGGTTGGCTGTGGACAGGTAGGTGTTGCTGGTCTTCAGCATCTCATCCACAAGCCAGAGTGTTGTTGGGGTGGGTTCCCCAAGACCCTTTTAGTGTGGCAGTGTTGGGATTGCAGGCTGGCAGCTGCCTGTGGTTTCAGACAAGAGGGAGGATTCCCAGAAGCATGTGTGCTCCTTTTATACCACTTTGAAAAGTTTTGAAATGCAGGTTTCTGGAAAAATGACAAGGTGCTCCTAATGGACAAGGTCCTGTATTTTCTAGGCAACTGATACATGTTCAAAAAATTAATAATTTTCCATAAAGGTATGTGTTTTCAGGTATTTGGAGCTGGGTTAAAAGACATTATAAAATTCATTGGCTTCTTCCAGACACTTCTCAACCTTGCATTGAAAGTCACTCGCAACATCCCATGAGGCAGGTACTATTAATGTTACCTTCCTTTCCCAAATGAGACAGAGGCAACTGCAAAGTGAAGCTGTGGAGGCCTGCCTGTTTCACCCAGTGCTAGTTTCTCTTCTCTTGGATTCCCAAGGTCTTGGTTACAGAAGATCTCTTTCTTAATCCAAGGATATGCTGACGTGAAAATACATCGTTCTTTGAGGGAGAAGCAAATTCTCAACAGATTCCAGGTAATGACAAAATCCTGTCCCTCCACCCTGCAGGAAAAGCCCTAAGCATGAAGTGGCTCTGACATCCAAACTGCAGAGCCAGCTTCCTGGTGGCAGGGAGAGCTGGGATGTGGGGCAAGGCCAGCAAAACTTTGATTCAGTGAAACCTTTGGTTTCAGGGCTTTCTAGTGATATCAGCACGGTGGTCTCAGGTTCCAGTGATAGGCGGAGGGATTTCATCTCTCCATGGAAGACCCTTTCACGCATTTCTTCGTATGTTATTAAGCATAATGTTTGGAGACATTTTCTGTTAAAAAATAATCCTCAAGTCTATGGAAAGGAAAAGAATCAGCACCCCTCCTAACCCCCTTTCAAAATCTTCCTCCCCAGCAGCCTAGCTGTAGTTTTGTGCTCGGAGACTGACAGAGGTGTCCTGCTCCAACCGCTGCTCTTTGTTTTTCCCTCCACACAAGTTAATTTTCCCAGGGTCATGCAGTGACAGTTCACTATGGACACAGCATTTTCCTGCAAGATATTTTCTGAAACCACCAACAGCCTTTTGGTTTTCAGGATTCTGATTTAAAGAAATTTGCATCAATAGCTCGTTGGGCCCCCTCATTTACATACATCTTTGAAAGGGCAGGAGCTTGGGGAATGCAATGAAAAAAAGCAAAACATGAATGCCCAGGCGTTGCACACTCTGCCGAGATGCCCAAGACTATTAAAAAGTAGAAATTTAACTTCCAGTTACCTCAATGTGTTGCTGTGGAGTTACGGAAGACAGGAAAAGAATAAACACTGTTAATTTTTTCTTACCTTTGCAACTATGATAGAGAACGTTGGCATTTGGCTTCCCAAAACAGAATAAAGTTTTCTGGGGAATGTTTTTGTTCTCGGGGTGGGGAAAACTTTGGACATTAATTAAGATGCATTAAGGAATGAAATGAAATGTGTTCTAAGGAGCCAAAAATGTTTTGCAGCTAGTGCCGGATCTGATTTGGCTAGCACCCTGCAGGCAAGATTTCTGAGTTTACGATTCTGAAAAGATGGGCCCATGAGTCAAAATGCAATTTCTTTTTAGCCAATGATGTTCTACATTATTTAGGAAGCAAGCTGGATTGATGACATTTGGAAGTCCCGTTGAGACAGGATTATGAGTGTGTTTTGTTTTCCATGTAGTGGATCCTGGGGTAATTACTGAATAAGAATACCTCATTCCAAGTTTTAAAATAAAAAATCAGAGCAAAGAATCACATAGCCATATTTTTAAAAGAATATGAGAAATAAGATGGAAATATAAATTTTAGTGTCTTGAAGATTTCTTTAGATTTGTTGAATCTGACTTAACTGATGTCTATGGACTCCCTGTCCCCCAAGGAGTATATGTTTAGAATTCAAAGGATACACCAACTTGAATAAGAAGAAATAATTACATCTCTAATTGAAAATTGGCATGTCCTTTAATTATGAAGTTAGATGACAAGCCACAGTAACATTAGCAAACCTATAATGTTTTCACCAGTAAAAACCACAGCTATTTCCATAGCACATTGAAATTGTTACAGATATCTCAAACTATTATTGACTTCAGCACTTCAAAGTTCTGACACTTACTGGACCAGCCCCTAGGTCTTGTTATAAGTACTTTAATATATAGTGATATCTGTCATTGCTACACATTCCTATACCCAAACTTTGTTTTCTAATACTATTTTGATAACAATTTTTCAATGTAGTTGTTTTCCTTTATAATCCTGGGTATTTTATTTTAAGCATTGAAAAGCATTACCATGAGAAGTTCAGAGATTCCAGAATGCCAGACGACACAAACATGGAAGAATCTAAAGCTTAATCCCTTCTCTAAAGTCAGTGAGACTGGGGGGGGGGCAGTGAGGGTGAGAGAACCTATGGGGGAAAGGATGGAGGTGGAGGGAGGAGTGGGGAGGAGGGAGGAGGGACACAGGAGCCAATCCAGCCTGACCTACACATTGCCTCGCTGAGTGACCTAGGACGACCGGATCTCTCTGAGGCTGCATGTGCTGATGTTAACTGTGACAATAATCTTGTTATTTCTAGGAGGCTCAACAACATCCTACCCATGTAAATTTCTCAAAATTTCAAAATTTTTTTTTTTTTTTTGCTAAGCTGAAGGCTATTGGAAATTTATAGTAACTCCCAACTATACGTCCAGTCTAATAAAAAATAAAATTACCTTAGAGCAGGGTTCCCCAAATCCCTGGGCTATGGACCAGTAACGGCCTGCTACGCACCAGGAGGTGAGTGGCAGGTGAGCAAAGGAAGCTTCATCTGTATTTACAGCTCTTCACCATGGCTCACATTACTGCCTGAGGCTGGCCTCCTGTCAAATCAGTGGCAGCATCAGATTCTCATAGGAGCACAAACCCTATTGTGAACTGTGCATTTGAGGGTTCCAGGTTGCGCACTCCTTACGAGAATCTAATACCTGATGATCTGTCACTGTCTCCCATCACCCCCAGATGGGACTGTCTAGTTGTAGGAAAACAAGCTCAGGGCTCCCACTGATTCTACATTATGGTGAGTTGTATAATTATTTCATTATCATGTAATAACAATAGAAATCAAGTGCACAATAAATGTAATGCACTTGAGAATCATCTCCAAACCAACCCCCCTCCCCAGGTCCAAGGAAAAATTGTCTTCCATGAAACCGGTCCCTGGTACCAAAAAGGTTGGGGACTGCTGCCTTAGAGGCCTGTAAATTATTAAGACCTGAACTGAAAACTACTGTATTAATTGTGTGTTGAGAAGGAACAGAAGCTGTCTTCCTTCCTTCAATCTATATTTGGACTCCCTGCACTCACTCGCCTACTGGAATCCTCCTCCTTTGTTGCTGGTAACTTGAACCATCCAGGTCAGTGGTTCCCAAAGTGTGATCTCTGCACCAGCACATAAGCATCACCTGGGAGCTTGTCATAAATGCACATTCTCCAGCCCAGCCCCAGGCATACAAGGAATCAAAGCAATGGGGGTGGGCCTCCTTGCTAATTACCTACTTTCTCTGGGTGACCCCTGATAATCACAGGTTTTGACCCACATGGCCCTTAGTTTGGCTTCTGTACCATCCAACTTTTTGGAATCTACCTTCAGGACTGAAAAATCTCACTTTTCAGTGTTCTTTATCACAGCTACAGGTAAAAGTGACTCTTAGCTGGATTACAAGAGTGGAAGGGGAAGTCTGGGGGTAGGGGTGATGTGCTTAGTGAGCAACTCATTCCCAGTTCCTTCAGCTTCCCTTTGCCTTGGGGCTCTTTTGCTCTTGGTGTTCGCCACCTCTGCCCTGCTCCAGCCCATCTCTAAGAGGCCTCCTGTTTGACACATGAAATTGGCCACAGTGGAAGTATTTACATCATGGAAATAGCAAATGTTATACATTAAGATGTTTTTTGTTTGTTTCTAGAGTATCAGTTTATGAGCCCACTTCTGAATGAATATATTTAAAACAACATTGGCATTTGCTAGTTTCTATGAACTAAGGAATGTCACTTCACCTCTTAGGTATCAAAAATTCAGAAGACATAGATAGTCTAGGTAAGAGAATGGAAGTCATCCATAATACCACCACTCAAAGATAAGTATGATTAATGTTTTGATGAATTTCTCATCTTCCATGCTGTATTAGTCAGAGTTCTTCAAAGAGACAAAATGAATGCGATAGATATCTATGTATTGATATAAATATAAATTAGATATAAATATAAATAATATACGAGAGGGGATTTATTAGAAGAATTGGTCCCCAAGATTATGGAGCCTGAGATGTCCCACGATAGGCCGTCTGCAATTTGGAGACCTGGTTCACGGTTCGGTTTGAATCTGAAAGCCTCAGAACCAGGGAAGCTGATGGTGTGACTCACAGTCGGAGGACAAAGGCCTGACAACCTGGAAGGCCACTGCTGTAAGTCCTGGAGTCCAAAGGCTGGAGAATCTGAAGTTCTGATGTCTGAGGGCAGGTAAAAAAAAGAGCATCCCAGCTCCAGGAGAGAGAGGAAAGACGCTTTCTCTACCTTTTGTGTTCTCTCCAGGTTCCCAGGTGATTAGATGGTGCCCACTCACATGGAGGGCAGATCTTCCCCATGCAATCCAACTCACAGGCCAATCTCCTCTGGAAAGACCCCCCCACAGATACACCCAGAAGGCATGCTTTACCACTTCTCTAGGCGTTCCTTCGTTCAGTCAAGTAGACACTTAAAGTTAACCATCACATATGCCAATATTGGGGCTCACAAAACAATACCCCAAAATGGAGGCCTCAGAAAGAGCCTCAGAAGCAAAAGTTCTTCTCTACCTTCTCCTGCCTTCCTGTCTCTCAGTCCTATTCTCCCGCAAGGCTAGCCATAGGAACTAGAATCCCTCTGCCCCAAGATAGGTCATAGAAACCAGAACCCCTTTTCCCCAAAGTCAGCCACAAAACTTAAAAATATTACTCTAACCTTCCCCACTTCTTTCTGTGTAAAAACTGGCCGTAAATAAAGTATCTGACCTACCTTGTTTGGTGGAGGTCATAAGACCCCATTGCAGAGAGGGTCCTGCACCACACCCAGAAGGGCAGAATACTGCTCAGCTAGGCCAAGAGGAATGTAGACAGACAGGCCTTGCTTGGTTTCCCGGCTCAGTCTATTAGCGTTAGCTCATACCCTTTTTGTTCAATCAGTCATATTTCTACAAGGATACCCATACTTTGTCGAACCTAAGCATAAAAATGGACAATTTCTCCTGTATCTTGGCTTCTTTATTCTGAAGGCTCCTGTGTCTATGCATTAAATAAATTCGTATGCCTTTTCTCCAATTAATGTGCCTTTTGTAAGTTGATTTTTCAGTGAAACTTTGGAGGGCCAAGAGGAAAGTTCCACTATGCACTTACACTATGCATTTCCCAAAATGCACTTACTCTATGCATTTTGTTTAAATATTTGAGATTATGCAATTGGGTATCCTTTTTTCATAACAATCATAACCATTTTGCTGTGTCATTAAAATTATTTGAAAACATGTTTTTTGATGGCTGTGTAATATCTCATCCTTGGGATTAAACACTTTACCTATCCATCTGCATTATAAATAATGCTGCAATGTCTTTTTTTCTTCTGCATTTCAATAGTTTTCTTAGATTATGTTCCCAGAAGAAGAATCTCTGAGTCGGTTTTTGAGGCTTAAATACATATTTACAAGTTGTTTCCCAAAATGTTTGTCCTAGTTTATATTCACGCTGATGGAAAGGGAGCACTCCTTTTGATCTTAGCCACGATGTTAGCCACATTAAGAGCTGTATTTTAACTTAGACACCAGCATTTACACATCGACACACATTGCATTTGGATATCTATTTGTTGTCTGACAGCTTTAGAAGGGGATGGCCAAATTTGGAGTGTTACTAAAAAAATCTGGTGTCAAGACAACTGAAGCTCTTCTGGTAGAGGCTGGCCAACCTGAATAAAAATGATAGTTATACTCTTTTAATGTGTCAGCCTTTTGTAATTTAAATGCTTGCAATGAAATGTGAAATGCAGGTAGACATTTCGTATATTACCATATTGAGTAAGGGTGACAGTGATAAGATCGTACCTTTCATTTTATTAATTAAAAATGTATGGCTGGGTGTAGTGGCTCATACCTGTAATCCTAACACTTTGGGATGCTGAGGTAGGAGGATCACATGAGGTCAGGTGTCTGAGACCAGCCTGGGCAACATAGGGAGACCCCTTCTACAAAAAAAAAAAAAAAAAAAGTCAGGTGTGGTGGTACCTGCCTGTAGAGGCTGGGGTGGGAGGATTGTTTTGAGCCCAGAAGGTTGAAGCTGCCACGAGTCATGATCATGTCACTGCATTCCAGCCTGGGTGGCATAGTGAGACCCTGTCTAAAATTAAAATAAAAAAATAAAATAAAATAAAAGAACAGCAGCACCTCTATTGTTTTATTATGAAAGGAATATATGCTCATTGTAGATGATTTAAAAACACATAGACAACTTAAAATAAATATTACTTATTAGTTGTTTTCTTCCAGTCTTTTTTCTATGCACATGTATATGTGTATAGTTTTAATATTTTGCATATATAACTTTAAACCAAAAAGGCATGCTGTATATGCTGTTGTACACTCTCCTTTTTTGATCTCCGCTTTTACTCCCCTTAAACTAAATAGACTTTAAATGCCTTTCCATGTTATTTAATAGCCCTCTAAACATCCTTTTAAATGTCTTCCAGTATTCTATATTGGGATATATTATTTTTATTTAAACCATCCTTATGGTGGGACACTTTTGCATCATATGTTTTACATTATTGTCAATAATACTTGTTATCCCTGAATTCTGAGTTTTATAGCTAGCAGACTCGTTTGGGAACAGCTCAGAAAGAAGCTGACTCAGTCTTAGAAGGTCTCGGCTGACCAGCTCCAGTATGGATTATTGCTCCTGTCTGTCCTATTTCTTCTTTCCTCTCTGATTGTTCTCCTTCCTTTCACAGGCCTGTGACAGAGGGAAGTCTAGAGCTCTCCATCTTCCCCAGCTCACTTTGTCTTGCTCTTCATCTCAGGATCCCATAAGGCCTGAAGCTGAGATCATCAGTGTCATGCTGGCTCCTCTCCTTATTTGTTTAAAATAATTAGGGACACAGTTGAAGAATGAGATAGTACAGATGCTCCTCAACTTATGATGGGGTTATGTCCTGAATGTCCCGATAAACTCATCATAAGTGAAAATATTGTGTCAAAAATACATTTAATAAACCTGACCTACCGAATGACAGTTTGGCCCAGCCTAACTTAAACATGCTCAGAACACTTACATTAGCCTGCCGTTGGACAAAATCATCTAACACAAAGCTTATTTTGTAATAAAGGATCAAATATCTCATATAATTTATTGAATACTCTACTGAAAATGTAAAATAGAATGATTGTATAGGTACTCAAAATGCGGTTTATACTGAACAAGTATCAATTTTGCCCCATCATAAAGTTGAGAAGTCATAAGTGGAGCCATCATAAGTCAGGGGCCATCTGTACTGTGAGGATTAGAGTAAGGGGTTACTCACCTTACCCTTGCCAACTTCCCAATTCTCTATAATTTCCCAGAGGTAGCCATTTACAATTAATTTTAATTTTTGTGGCTACATAGTAGGTGTATGTGTGGGGTACATAAGATGCTTTGATACAGGCATGCAATGAGTAATCACAACATCATGGAAAATGGGGTATCCATCCCTTCAAGTATTTATTCTTTGTATTACAATCCAATTATACTTTTTAAAGTTATTTTTAAGTGTATGATTAAATTATTATTGGCTGTCGTTGCCCTGTTGTGCTAGCAAATACTAGGACTTCTTCATTCTTTCTATTTTTTTGGTACCCATTAACCATTCCCACCTTCCCCTCCCGCTCCCACCTTCCCTCTGGTAACCCTTCTTCTGCTCTCTAGCTCCATGAGTTCAATTGTTTTGATTTTAGATTCCCCGAAATAAGTGAGAACATGTGATGTTTGTCTTTCTGTGCCTGGATTATTCCACTTAATATAATGACCTCCAGTTCCATCCATGTTGTTGCAAATGACAGGATCTCATTCATTTTTTGTGGCTGAATAATACTCCATTGTGTATAAGTACCACATTTTCTGTATTCATTGCATTAGCTTGCTCTCACACTGCTAATAAAGACATACCCAGGACTGGGTAATTTATAAAGGAAAGAGGTTTAATTAACTCATAGTTCCACATGGCTGGGAAGGCCTCAAGGTCATGGCCGAAAGTGAAGCAGAAGCAAAACACCTCTTACGTGGCAGCAGGCAAGAGACAGCTTGTGCAGGGTAACTCTCATTTATAAAACCATCAGTTCTCATGAGACTTATTTACTACCACAAGAACAGTATGGGAGAAACCGCCCCCATAATTAGATTATCTCCACCTGGCCCCACCCTTGACACATGGGGATTATTACAATTCAAGGTGAGATTTGGTTGGGGACACAGCCAAACCATATCATCCATTCATCTGTTGATAGACACTTAGGTCGCTTCCAAATCTTAGCTATTATAAACAGTGCTCAAACAAACTTTGGAGTGCAGATATATCCTTGATATACTGATTTCCTTTTTGGGGGTGTATACCCAACAGTGGGATTGCTGAATCATATGGTAGCTCTATTTTCAGTTTTTTGAGGAACTTCCAAACTGTTTTTCATAGTGGTTGTACTAATTTACATTCCCACCAACAGTGTAAGAAAGTTTCCTTTTCTCCACATCCTCACCAGCATTTGTTATTGCCTGTCTTTTGGATAAAAGCCATTTTAACTGGAGTGAGATGGTATCTTGTAGTTTTGATTTGCATTTCTCTGATGATCAATGATGTTGCATACCTCTTCTTATGCCTGTTTGCTATTTGTATTTCTTCTTTTGAGAAATGTCTATTTAAATCTTTTGTCCATTTTCAAATCAGATTATTAGATTGTTTCCTATAGAGTAGTTTGAGTGCCTTATATATTCTGGTTTTTAATCCCTTGTCAGATGGTTAGTTTGCAAATATTTACTCCCGTTCTATGGGTTGTCTCTTCACTTTGTTGATTGTTTCCTTTGCTGTGCAGAAGCTTTTTAACTTGATATGATGCCATTTGTCCATTTTTGGTTTGCTTGTCTCTGCTTATGGGGTCTTACTCAAGAAATTTTTGCCCAGACCAATGTCCTGGAGATTTTCCCCAATGTTTTCTTGTAGTAGTTTCATAGTTCGAGGTCTTAGGTTTAAGTCTTTGATCCCTTTTGATTTGATGTTTGTATTTGGCAAGAGATAGAGGCATAGCTCCATTCATCTGCATATGGATATCCAGTTTTTCCAGCACCATTTATCAATGATACTCTTTTCCCCAAAGCATGTTCTTGGCACCTTTGTTGAAATTGAGTTCACTGTAGGTGCGTGGATTTGTTTCTGGGTTCTCTGTTCTGTTCCATTGGTCTGTGTGTTTTTATACCAGTACCAAGCTGTTTTGGTTACTATAGCTCTGTGGTATAATTTGAAGTCAGGTGATGTGATTCCTTCAGTTTTCTTCTTTTTGCTTAAGATAGCTTTGGCTATTTTGTGTTTTTTGTGGTTCCATATAAATTTTAGAATTATTTTTTCTATGTGAAGAATGTCATTGGTATTTTGATAGGAATAGCATTGAATCTGTAGATTGCTTTGGGTAGTATAGACATTTTAACATTATTGATTTTTCCAATCCATAAACATGAAATATCTTTCTATTTTTTTAATGCCCTCTTCCATTTCTTTCATCAGTGTTTTATAGTTTTCCTTATAAAGCTCTTTCCCTTCTTTGGTTAATACTTAGGCATTTAATTATATTTATGGCTATTGTAAATGTGATTACTAATTTACATTCCCACCAACAGTGTAGGAAGGTTCCCTTTTCTCCACATCCTCACTAACATTTACTATTGCCTGTCTTTTGGATAAAAGCCATTTTAACTGGAGTGAGATGATACTTCATTGTAGTTTTGATTCACATTTCTCTGATGATCAGTGATGTTGCATACCTTTTCTTATGCCTGTTTGCCATTTGTATGTCTTCTTTTTTTGGGTTAATTAAATTTATTTTAAAAATCATAAAATGTTTCTTACAAAAGAGCATTGCATTCTGAACTGCTCTGAACAGATGCCAGGGACATGTGGGCTATTGTTACTTTTCCTGCCTGTCCCACCCCCCAAATGTTACAATGACCACAAAGCAAGGTGTTCATAATAATTACATAGGGGGAATTTCTTCAAACCGCCAACAATAACAAAAAATAAGATCCACTCACTCTGCTGCTGTTTCAAAATTTCAATGTTAGTTTGTTTGTTTGTTTGTTTGTTTTTTTGCATGCCCTTCCCCCTCCAACCCTGCTGGTAAGGAACTAAAACATTACATCTGGTGAACAGCGAAAATTTCCCTACACCTCAAATGCAGAACACCTATGAAGCAGAGGAATGTTGGCTTTTTAAACAGAAGCAGATTGGAAAAAAAAAAAAAAAAAGCATGCAGGACTCCTTCAGTTCTTCACTAGTCTTAGGAAAATTTTCCAGAATACTGCTTCACACTGTTCAGCAGCAAATACTGTGCATTCTGTATCTGGTCCTGTGTTCCTGTAATGGTAATGATCTGATCTTTGAATCCTTCTAAAGGCCCATCAATTTTGATCAAAGCTCCCTACTCATGACGGATTTGTTTAATCCACTGACCACCTTTGCCAATAATAGATCCAGACAAATCTTTGGGAATAGTTACTTGTGTAATAATAATAGTTCCACCAAGATCACCATATGAGCCACCACCCCCTGCATAGGAATAATCATATCTGGAGCCACTCTGTGGTTCGTAAGCCATCTGCCATTCTGATGTGCTCCATGGATCTACTGCAGAGTCCCAGGTTTCATCAGCACTGAAATCAACCATGCCGACATAACAGTCTCCAGGTCTCCCTTTTCTGTTATAGGTCATGAGATCTCCCCCTCTAGGTGGTGGAGGAAGAGGAAGATTCCGAGCTCTGCTACCACCCCAGCCGTCTTGTCCAGGAGGAGGAGAAGGTGGTCCTTGACGAGCGCTCATATCATCATAATTTCTTCTAGATGGAGGCATGGGACGCCCACTACGACCAGGAGGCATTCTATCAAAACCACCTTTTCCCTGCATCAGAAATCCCACTGGGCGTCCACGGCGGTCATCAAACACCATTGTAAAACCACCATAATCATAGGTTTCATCATAAAAATTGGGATCATAAGGCTGTGCATGTCCTTTGATGGGAGACTCAGATATAAGATCAAGGATGATCTTTATGCACTCTACAACCCTATCGGGTTTTCCTCCAATAAGAATAACTCGGTCAGTGGAATGAGGACAACATTCCTGGAAAAGCGTGATGGTTGGTTGTTTTCTCAGTTCTTTGATTTTAGCATCTTTGACCCCAGTGATTCCTGCTGCTAGACTCTGATGAATCAACAGCCTCAACTCGCAGTCAAAGTCACTTCCTTTATGGTGTTGGTAATTTAAGTATTCCACAGCATCAGATTCGGGCGGGAACTGGCTGGTTGCAGTGGGTGATGGCAACTGCAGGCCCTCTTCCAAGGTATGGATGATTTTCCTTATAATTTCTCCAATTGTTTCAATATCAGCACTGATACTCAATATAGGCTTGGGGCCACTGCTATCTGGAATTGAAACACTGGCATTGTAGTCTGTAGGGAGAGCCTTAATATTCTTGCTTCCTTTTCCAATCACTGCCCCAGCATTCTTGCTCTGAAGCAGAATGTGTAATTCAACCATCTCATCAGTGTTTCCAGGTCTTTTAAATATTTGTTCCTCTTCCATATCTTCTGCAGGGCGTTTACCAAATTCACCACTGGTTTCAGTGTTAGGGAAGGTTTCTTCTGGCTGTTCAGTTTCCACATTCTTGTATTAAATGGACACACCAATCAGTTATTATATATCCTTGCAGAGCAGAACTTAAGTGTTCTGGGTCAGACCAATGACTGACACCCCAGCGCTGCAGTAGCCACGCGAGGTCACCGTCCCTCCGCCGCCGCGCTTGTGTGTCTTCTCCTGAGAAATGTCGAATTAAATTTTTTCTCCACTTTTAAATCAGATTACTAGATTATTTCCTATAGAGTTGTTTGATTAGGTTTTAATTTCTTTTTCAAATTGTTCACTGTTGGTGTATAGAAATGTTACTGATTTTCATATGTTGATATCCTGCAACTTTACTGAATTTATCGGTTCTAACAGTTTTTTGGTGGATTCTTTAGGTTTTTCCAAACATAAGCCCATATCATTTGGAAACAAAGATAATTTGACTCCTTCCTTTCCAATTTGGATGCCTTTTCTTTCTTTCTCTTGTCTGATTTCTCTAGCTAGGACTTTCAGTATTATGTCCAATAATAGTGGTGAAAGTGGCATCCTTGTCATCTTCCAGAGCTCAGAGGAAAGGCTTTCCGTTTTTCCCCATTCAGTATGATACTAGCTGGTGGTCTGTCATATATGGCTTTTATTATGATGAGACATGTTCCTCCTATAGCCAGTTTTCAGAGTGTTTTTATTATGAAGAGAGTTGAGCTTTATTAAATGCTTTTTAAGCATCAATTGAAATGACTTTATGGTTTTTGTCCTTCATTCTGATGGTATGATGTATCATGTTGATTGATTTGTGGATGTTGAACCATTCTTGCATCCCAGGGATAAATCCCACTTGGTAATAATGCATGATCTTTTTAATATATTGTTGAATTCAGTTTGCTAGTATTTTGTTGAGAATTTTTGCACCAATATTCATCAGAGATATTCGCCTGACCTTTTTTTTTTTTTTTTTTTTTTTAAATGTATCTTTGTCTGGTTTTGGTATCAGGGTATTACTGGCTTCATAGAATTGGTTTGAAAGTAGTCCCTCTTCCTCTATTTTTCAGAATAGTTTGAGTAGGATTGGTATAAGTTCTTCTTTAAATGTTTGGTAGAATTCAGCAGTGAAGCCATGTGGTCCAAGGTTTCTCTTTACTGGGAGACTTTTAGTACAACTTCAGTCTCATTACTTGCTATTCATCTGTTCAAGTTTTGGATTTCTTTCTGTTTCAGTCTTGGTGTACATGTCCTATACAGTTGTACGTGTGTAGGAATTTGTCCATTTCTTCTAGATATTCCGATTTATTGGGATATAGTCGATCCTTTAAATTTCTGTGGTATCAGTTGTATGTCTCCTTTTTTATTTCTGATTTTATTTGGATCTTCTCTCTTTTTAATTCATTAGCCTGGCTAAATGTTTGTCAATTTTAACTTTCAAAAAACCAACTCTTTGTTTCATTGATATTTTATATCATTTTCTTTATTTCAATTTTATTCATTCTACTCTGATATCTATCTGTCTATCTATCTATCTATTATCTATCTATCTATCTATCTATCTATCTATCTATCTATCTATCTATCTATTTTTTTGAGACAGTGTCATGTTTTGTCACCCAGGCTGGAATGCAGTGGTGTGATCTCAGCTCACTGCAGCCTTGACCTCCTAGACTCAAGTGATCCTCCTGCCTCAGCTCCCTCAAGTAACTGGGACTGCAGGCATGCGCTGCCATGCCTGAATATATATATATATTTTTTTGAATCTTTTGTAGAGACAGTGTTTGCCATGTTGTTCAGGCTGGACTTGAACTCCTGAGCTCAAGTGATCTGCGGCCTCAGCCTCCCAAAGTGCTAGGATTACAGGCACTGCACCTGGCCTCAAAGCCAATAACTGTTAGCTTTGCCCTTTTGAGGCTATTTTCTACATCCTGTAGGTGTGCTTTATTGATTTTTATTCTTTTATTTTTGTCTCATCTGACTGTGTATTTTCAAATAACCTGTCTTCAAGCTCACTAATTCTTCCTTCTGCTTGACCAATTCTGCTATTAAAAAATGCTGATGCGTTCTTCAGTATGCCAATTGTATTTTTCAGTTCTGGAATTTGTGCTTAATTCTTTTTAATTATTTCAATCTCTTTGTTAAATTTATCAGATTGAATTCTGAATTCCTTCTCTGTGTTATGTTGAATTTCTTTGATTTTTCTCAACACAGCTATTTTGAGTTCTCTGTCTGAAAGGTCACATATCTCTGTTCCTTCAGGACTGGTCTCTGTTGCCTTATTTAGTTCATTTGGTGAGATTATGTTTTCATGGATGGTGTTGATGCTTGTAGATGTTCTTTGGTGTCCGAGCATTGAAGAGTTAGGTATTTATTGTAGTCTTCTTAGTCTGGGCTTGTTTGTACCTGTCCTTGGGAAGGTTTTCCAGATATTCAAACAAACTTGGATATTGTGATCTAAGCTGTATTTGCTTTAGGGGGCACCCAAAGTCCAGTAACACTGTGGTTCTTGTAGACTCCTAGAGGCACTGCCTTCATGGTCTTGGAAAAGATCTGAAAGACTTCTCTGAATTACCAGGCAGAGACTCTTGTTCTCCAAAAGTGGTGTCTTTTGGAGTTGTGAGTTCACCCAAATGAATGGAGTCTCTCTCTTTCTGTCCTGAGCCGCCGGAGGTGGAGGTGGTGTGACACAGCACACCTGTGGCCACCACCACTATGACTGCGCTGGGTCAAATTTGAAGCCAGCATAGCACTGAGTCTCACCAATTGCCTGCTGTAACAACCCCCTGGCTACAGTCTCTGTTTGGTCAAGGCCCTGTGGCTCTACAATCAGCAGGTGGCAAAGCCAGCCAGGCCTGTGTCCTTCCCTTCAGGGTGGTGAGTTCCCCCAGGCTCCAGGCATGTTCAGAGGTGCTGTCTGGGAGCCAGGGACTAGAGTCAAAAACCTTAGAAGTCTATCTGGTATTCTACTGTACTGTGGCTGAGCTGGCACTCAAACCACAAGACATGGTCTTTCCCACTCTTCCCTTCCCTTTCCAAAGGTAGAGGAGCCTCACCTCATGGCCACTGCCAACACAGGCCCATGGGGAGTACTGCCAGACTACCACCTATGTTCCCTTAAGGCCCAAGTGCTCTTCAGTCAGCTTGTGGTGAATGCTGCCTTGTCTGGGATCCACTCTTCAGGGCAGTGGGCTCCCCTCTGGCCCAGGGCAGGTCCAGAAATTATGCCATTCAAGATCCAAGTCTTGGAATCAGGGACCCCAAGAGCCAGCTTGGTGCTCTACCCCCCTGTGATTGAGCTGGTACCTGAGGTGAAAGACAAAGTCCCCTTTGCTTTTCTCAAGTGGAAGGGGCATCGTCTCATAGCCTCCACAGTAGGGAATGTGCTGAGTCTCACCTGAAGCCAGCAAGTCTCAGAGTCTCATCCAAGGCCCTTGGTGTGATACTTGCATATCACTGCTGGTTATTTTGAGCCCAAGGGTTCTTCAGTTAGCAGGTGATGAATGTTGCCACTACTGGGTCTTTCCCTTCAAGGCTACAGGTTCCCTTCTGGCCCAGGATGTGTCTAGAAATGTCATCTGGGAGTTAGGGCCTGAAAAGGGGGACTCATGACTGTGACCGGTTCCCTATCCTGCTGTGGCTGAGCTAGTATCCAAGATGCAAGATGAAGTCTTCCCGACTCTTCCCTCTCCTCTCCTCAAGTGGAGGGAAGTGGTCTCTTTTGGAGTTGTGAGTTGTGCAGCTTGGATTTAAGGGAGGGGAAATGCCAGCATTCCCTTAGTCACCCTGGCTGGTGTTTCAGTAGGTGGCATGCCCCCTCAGTCCGCTGTCTCTGGGCCCAGTTCGGCACTCGTATTCAACTAGGAGTTGCAGTCCTTGTGGCCTAGGCTGCCTTTCAAGTTTATTGAGGGCCCCAGAGCATGTTAGCCCATAGTGGCGAGGCTTGCAGGAACTCAAATTCAGACACTGTGATTGGCAATTCCCTTCTGGTTAGGGCTGATTTAAATGCTCTGTTGGTGGTTGGGCATCACCTGAGTTTGGTCTGACTTTGCTCTCTAATAGGGCAGCACTGAGCTCAATGCCTTACAGATGCTGTGATCTTCCTCTCTCCAGTGCACCAAAACACTCTCCATACTGCGCTGCAGTTGCCAGGGGATGGGGAAGGGTGGCATTGGAGATTCAAGACTGTTTTCCTACTTCCTCAGTGCCTTTTTCAGAAATACAAAGTTAAAACCAGATACTGTGAGTGCTCACTTGATTTTTGGTTCTTATGAAGGTGCTTTTGTGTGTGTGTGTGTGTGTGTGTGTGTGTGTAGATAATTATTAAATTGGCATCCTGGCCGGGCGCAATGGCTTATGCCTATAATCCCAGCACTTTGGGAGGCCAAGGAGGGTGGATCACCTGAGGTCAGGAGTTTGAGACCAGCCTGACCAACATGGAGAAACCCTGTCTCTACTAAAAATGCAAAAATTAGCCGGGCGTGCACATGCCTGTAATCCCAGCTACTCAGGAGGCTGAGGCAGGAGAATCACTTCAACCTGGGAGTTGGAGGTTGTGGTGAGCTGAGATCACGCCATTGCACTCCAGCCTGGTCAACAAGAGTGAAACTCCATCTGAAAAAAAAAAAGGTGTTTTTACGGCGGGGATGCTTGGTGGAGGCTCTATTCTGCCATCTTGCCCCACCCCAAGTTCACCATGTACAGTTTTAAAATTTGTTTCTTCGGCTGTATTTCTCCTTATTTATTTTATTTTATTTTTTTGGATACATGTTCTTGCTCTGTCACTCTGGCTGGAGCGCAATGACATGATCTTGGCTCACTGTAGCCTTGGCCTCCAGGCCTCAAGTGATCCTCTTGCCTCAGCCTCTCTGGATAGCTGGGCCACAGTGGCACCACTTCCAGCTAATTTTCGTATTTTTTGTAGAGGCTGGATTTTACCATGTTGACCAGGCTGGTCTCAGATTCTTGGGCTCAAGCAATCTGCCTCCCTCAGCCTCCCAAAGTGCTAGGATTATAGGCATGAACGACCATGCCCAGGCTTCTCTTAGTTCTATGTAACATGCTTATACTACAAATATTTTTATATTACATTTATTTATTGTTTTGCTACTATAGATTTAGAAAGTATTCTACTTAACATCTCCCTATTTCCCTCATTGCATTATTTTGATAAAGTTACATTGTAGTGTTAGTCACATCAATGTTAATATTCCTTTCACTGTGATTATATCAACATTATTCATAGCAGAGCCAAATAATGTACTACAGTTACAATTCCTTCTTTTTTGTGAAATGTTGTATTTCCCCTGTAGTTAATAATTGCCCTTTTTTTTTCTTGGTATTGATATCTGTGACTAGTATGTCCCTAAAGTCTTTACCAGAGTTTTAGAAGATCTCTCAACATTGTTGAAACTCTCAGATAATTTATCAGTCTTAACTTCTTTTTGAAAGATATTTTTTTCTGGAACCTTATTTCTTTTATTTTTTATTTTTTTATTTCTTGAGACAGAGTCTTGCTCTGTTACCCAGGCTGGAGTGCAATGGTGCAATCTCAGCTCACTGCAACTTCTGCTTCCTGGGTTCAAGTGATTCTCTTGCCTCAGCCTCCCGAGTAGCTGGGATTACAGACGCGTGCCACCTTGCCCAGCTACTTTTTTTGTATTTTTAGTAGAGACGGAGTTTGACCATGTTGGCCAGGCTGGTCTTAAACTCCTGTCTTCAAGTAATCCACGCACCTCGGTCTCCCAAAGTGCTGAGACTACAGGCATGAGCCACCATGCCTGGCCCTGGAACCTTATTTCTATCTGATTTTTCCTCAGCTTTACTGAGATTTCTCTTCACCATTATCTTTGGAATTCACTGAGCTTTTTCTCCTAAAGGTCTTTTGTTAGTTCAGGCTGCTGTAACAAAGTACTTTAGACTGAGTAATTTATAAACAATAGGAATTTATTGCTCACAGTTCTGCAGACTGGGAAGTTCAAGATCAAGGCACCAGCAGATTTGGTGTCTAATGGGGGCCCATTCCTCATGGTTAGCACCTTCTATGTCTCCTCACATGGCAGAAGGGCGAAAGAGACAAACAAACTTCCTCAGGCCTCTTTTATAAGGGCACTAATTCCATTTATGAGGGCTCCACCTCTTAATAACAACACAGTGGGGGACTGGGTTTCAGCATATGAATTTTGGAGAAACACAAACATTCAGACCACAGCAGATCCTTTATCTTTCTTTTTCTTGGTTTATTCCAGTGGTGTGCTGGTAAATGTACAACCACCTGGGGGTCAGGGAGGGTTGAGGGGGATGGGAAACCCTAGTTCATAGTGTTTGCTGGTTTCTGTGGTATCAATATTCCCATCATGGCTGGTTTTAAGCGACCAATGTGATGCCACTAAATTCAGAGTTGAAAAGAGATAATCTTGGGTGCTGGCGTCAGCCAGCTACAGCACACCACTGGGTTACTCCCTTATTTTGATGGAATACATCCACTACTTCCTGAAAAAGGGTACATGGGAAGGAAATGTTTTGAAAACTTCACGGTTTTAGGAAAATGACTTTTTAAACTTTCACATTCAATTGACTTTGTCTTGATATTAAAATCTAGGTGGGGAACAGTTTTCACTCAGAACTTTGGGCATGTTGCTCCATTTTCTTCTAGTTTCCAGTGTTGCTGGTCAGAACTCTAGTGCCATCCTGGGCCTCATCCTTTGTATCTTATTTTCCTTCTCTGGAAGCCTTTAGAATCTTCTCTTTATCCCTGATTATATACAATTTCATGACGATGGATTCCCTGCCACTTATAGTTCTGTATCCTCAGCAGATCCTTTTCATTTAGGAAGCTCGTGTCCTTCAGGTCTGAGGAACCTTATTAAATTTCTTTAATGGTTTCCTCTCTTTCATTCTCTCTCTTTTTTGCTAGATTTCCTGTTTGTTGGATATTGGATCTCTTGCTTTGATCATCTAATTTTCTCTCTCTCTCTCAATTGCTGAGAGGTTTTCTCAACTGTATTCCAGAACTTCTGTGTAATATTAGACACTCCTGTTAGAGTGCTGACTCTTGGGTTTGGGGCCGTGTCATATATCTGTGTTTCCTCCAGAGTGTCTGCCCGGCACAGTGCTTGACTGGTTGGAGAGGCAGAATCAGCAAAGGATTTTTGATCCAGATGAACCTGGTCTTGAATTGCAGATCAGCAAAAAAAATTGTTTAACTTCTCGGTTCTTTGGTTTTCTTGCTTGGAGCTGAGCAAGATGGCAAGTCATTCCATGGGGAGGGAGACTAGAAAGCTTGAGGGTGGTCTACCAGATCTGGTTAAAGGAGGAGAACTTCTTCCCATTCTCCTACCCTCTCTCCAGACTGCATTCTAAGTAGTGCATTTTAATCTTCAAATTCTAAAATTTCATGAGAGATTACTTTGCAGTTTATAGTACCTGGTGTCACAGTTAAACAATTCCATCTTGCTTACAAGGAACATTTTGATACTTAAATAAGATTATTGCCTTTCAACGATGAACTTAAATTGTATTTTTCCAGGCGCTTTCCACATCTGACCTCTCTCAACTAAATTAATGACAAAATAATGACTAAGATTTAGTGAGCATTTTCCACATCCTAGGCCCTGTTCTAAGTGTTTAACGTGTATTAATTAATTTAATCCTCAGCAGCCCAACCATGTAGGCAATATTATTATCCCCATTTACAGTTGAGGAAACAGGCTCCACAAGCCCTTGGGTTACACAGCTAGTCAATGTAATGTTGGGACTTAAACCCTGACATTAACTATGGATTGTCTGCTACTATAAAATCTTCATGAAGGAGGTTCTGAATTTGGACTGAGGTCCAAGGAGGTTTCCCTGGTGGAGGAGCTGAGCATCATAGGACTCAGCTCTGATGCTGAGTAGGAATGAAGAACAGGCTTTAGCGGATGCTCCAGCCCACGAGGGAGGAGGCTCCTTTGGGTCACACACCCTTTGCAGCTGCCCCAGCAGCTACCAGACAGGCTTGGTCAACATTGGGACTCTTCTGTGTGAACAGCCTCAACCACTAACACAGTTTCGCCTCAGCAACGCTGCTCAACTCCCAGCAGGCCTTGTTTAAACAGGCAGCTTGTAGCAGCTGGGGTTGGCTCAGTGGAACGTGTGGGCAGCCAAGGATGCCCCGAGTGCAGGTGCCTGTCTCTGAATGTGCAATCATGCAAATCCGAGGACCCAGACTGATGTGAATTGAAAGCCTGGTGTTCATTTCCAATAAACTCAACTGTCTATCGCCAGAGCAACACAGACGTCCAGTCCTCAAGTCATCAATTCAAATGAGCATTTCTGGTGTTAGAGGAAAAAAGTCTGGGGTGAATCCCAGTCAGAGCTCGCTCCCTTTTGGGCAAGCAGCATCTGGAAAAGGCTTTGGAGGGGCAAATACCTTTCCTAGAAGTAATTTTCACAGGAACTGTTCAGGACACAGGAGGCATTGCAGGAGGAGGGAGCAAGGGAAATCATATCATGTAGTCATAGGGTCTTGAAGTTTACCTTATCCTCTCTGCTTGTTTTACGGAGGAGTTAAGAGAAAGTCAGGGAAGTTAAGGGACTTGCCCAAGGGCACCTAGCTCATCAGCAGGCTGCTCCTCCTTATCCTGAGCCCTGGTTTCCTTTTAGCCACTCCACCCGCCAGGCTGTTTCTCTAGTTCACTGCTTTGAGCACCAGGTCACGAGTGAGCACATCTACCAACAGCTCTCCCCCTGAAACCATTGAGGCAGGTGAGTGATAGCAAACTTGGTTTAGTGCAAAGAACGGAAAAGGCTGCTTGAAGCACAGAAAAAGGGAAGTCAGAACAGGTTGTGGCACAGATGTCTGGGCATTGTTGTGAGGACAGAGTAGCTCACAAGATACAAGGCTTGTCAGCCTCTCTTCCGACACTCTGCGCCCAAGGATTCTCAAGGAGCATTCAGATTGGATTTTAACTATGGATGCTGTGGTGGCCAGTAATAGAACGGCTAATAAAAAGCAAACCTGGGGTGTCATCACTCTATCAGCAGATCAACAGTCTCTTCTTTGGTCCATAGGGCTGACCATGACAGCCCTACAGCCCAGAGGCCCTGTTACATAATCCTTCCTCAACTCCCCTTTGTTCCTCACTGCACTGCCCTGGCCTCCAAAGTCCATATAAGTGCTGTAGAGGTAAGTCTCATTAGCTTCACAACTTGCAGTAAGTGCCAAGATCATGTTATTCAAATGCCACTGAGGCCAGTGCAAAGGGAGCTAATTAAATGATATGGGCTTTCTAGCTCTGAATCATCAGTTCAGGTGGTTACCTTTAATGCTATCTTCAAGCTCACCTTCTAGGTTGGTCTATGTGCCTAAGCTCCCACACCATGCCGCCAAGCCAGGAAAACCAGCAAGGAAGCTCTTCTGGTACGAAATGGGGGTTACACAACTGGTATTTTTTCACGCCCATTCCTACCTTGAGGAGAAATGGTAAGTTCTGTTGGGCAGATACACGTAGGCAATTGAGGATCTATGAGAATGAACACCTCACATTTTAAAGTTCAAAGACAAGAAAGAATGAATGGAAGGTGAGCATGCATTTTCCATCTTGACCCAGAGCAGCCCACAAACACATTAGGATTTCAGTTTCCGGGGGAAATTGACTGGCCAACCCCAGTTCCTGAAGGAGGCAATCTGATTGGCTGTCCATGGGTCAGGTGTCTACAGTTGGTCTAACCACCAGAAGGGCTATTGGAAGCCCAACCATGTGAACTGTGTTGGGAAGAAAAGTGGGTTGCGGGCCGAGCTCAGCAGACACCTGAGAGATGTCTACTCCCATTGCCTAATTAAATATTCAGGCTACATGGCCTTTCTGTCACCAATTAGTCTATTTGAGTTTGGGCCAGTTTTCCCAAGGTGGAACCATCATTTCATTCCAGAGTGGAATCCAGGCCCTTTGGAATGGATAGAGGGAACGGGGTCCTTAAAACTATCTCCTTACAACTCAGGCTTGTAGGATTTGACCAAATTCTTTTGTTTTACAGATGAGTAAACAGGTTCAGAGAAAAGACACGAACCTACTCAAGGTCAGCCTACGCACCTGTAACAGGCACTTTGTAAAGTGAAGGGACTGGGAGGACCACCTTGTTAAATCCTTCACCAGCCATCAGCTCGCTATGGAAATGCTGACTGGATAAATAGTGTACCTCTGTGGCAAGATTTGTGGCTCTCAGAGGCCTTCCCATAACAATGCTTAAGAAGGTTTTAATGATCTGCCTACAGGGCATTTCTGAAGCATTCATTTTAGAGAAAGCCAAGTTGCTCAGACTATAATTCTGAGCCTAATTTCTCCCTGGACCCTCCCGACCTGGTAGCAAGAGGGAGTGAACAAAGAGAATGACTAGGATTGCGCCAGCTCCTTGATTCTTATCCTTTTGACCTTGTGCTTCCGAAGGGAGATGGGTTTGGTGTGACTTTTTACACCTGCTTCAAATGTTGTTACAGAGCAGATGAGGGAGCTTGCCGTAGCCCAGTACCTTTGCCTGCAAAATGTCTTGCTGTAGTTCTTATGCTGTTGACCCTGAGATCAGACTAATGCTCAGAACCAGTGGGGCATAGATCAAGTTGGGGGTGCAGATGGGAGCTGGCCGATGTGAAGAAAGGGCATTGTTAGAGCTTCTTTGAGCTCTCTATATCCCAGATCGTGAGGAAGCTGAAGGATTAGGGAGGAGAAGATGAAAGACAAGCCAGGGAAAATAGGTGAAGGAAGTAGTTATTAAAATAAGAGGTGAAATCCATCGGAAGTAAATCCAATGTTTTGTCCATGCTCAACTGGATTAGGAACATGTAATGAAAGCAAATAGATTTAATGGGGTGGGGATGATTAACGTTGTCTTGCAATACATCAGGAAATGACTTTGTTCAGGAGGAGTGGAGGGCTATGAGAGGAAATTAAACTTAATTCTTATCTCCTTACGATATTTTAGTTGCTCAACTTCTTACAACACACCTGTAAAACCAGAAAGAGAGAGAGGCCTGAGGTTTAATATGTTGTTTGCAAAGTAACTGGAGATATGAATGTCTTGAGTGTATGCTTCAATCTTATCAAGGATCCAGTGTTTTTTTTCTTCTAACAATTTGTTGTAATAAGTAGATGTCCTTAGTGGTATTGGGGGCTCTGGTTAAAAATTACCTTTCAAAGAAATGAAAGTTGAGTGATTATTGGCTTCCCAGGACCTGGGTGAAATTTTATCCCCATCATAAACCTCACAACAAATCCTCTCTCCTTGGGGACCTTATATTAATAGTATGTCATTTGCACTACTCACCTTTCTATTGCATCATGTATAGTTGTGTATTGCTGGTATATTATAGTGAGATTTGAATTTTCAGACTGTTCTAATTTTGGCAGAGAATAATAATTGTGCCTTCTTCATTTTTCATAAGACATTTCTCTTCCCCACTTGCACAAGGCACATGGCTGCCCAGCTAGAATCTGTATTTCTCAGCCTCTCTTGCAGCTAGATGTGGCTGATGATAGAAGAATGTGACTTGACATCCTGTGAGGAGAAGTCCACAATTGTTCCTTATTAAAAGAACGTGTTTGGCCTTCCCCTTTTTGCCCTCTTCCCTTTATTACTGGCTAGAATAGACGCTGGCACATGCCAGTAGGATAATGGAAGAAAAGAAGGGACTTGAGTCCTGGGTTGGCTTTAGGGAATCAAGTTGCTTACCTGCTGTAGACTGCCTATCTGCCTCCTGATATTAAGTATAAGAGAGAAATTTAGGTCTTGTTTTAGACTCTGCAATTTTGGTCTTGTTGTAGCCACTTATTCTATACTTAAACTAATAAAGAAGTGAAATGCTTTGTGTTTCTTCCCTTTCCTTGCTAGGCCTAAGGCACAGATGTTTCCCCTAACCTCCGGGGAGGGTGTGAGGCTTCTGTTCTTCCTGCTTCTGAGGAGGTGGGAACTGATTTTTCCTTTACTTGAGCTTTGGGTCAGATAGGTCATCACGTTTATGTTGAGGGAATAAGAGAAGAGGGTTTGAGGAGGAGGTAGAGGGAACGAAGTGCCATGGTAGAAGGAAGGATTTGTTCAGTGCCAGTAAGAATGTGGGCAAGGGGAGTGCAGAGAGGGAGAAGGAGGGAAGCACAAGGTGGCCTCAAGAGCTAGAACCAAGCCTGGGAAGTTACTAAGGAGGGGATGGGTCTGCTGTATGGGTAAGCTGGGAGAATGGAGCTGACAAAAGACCAGCAAGAGAAGCGTTGTTCAAGCACAACATTGAAGCTGACCATGGCACTTGAAAGGAGCCCAGATTTCTGTCAGCAGAGCTTGCAGTAGGTGTCTGGTGATGCTTTCCTTTCATCAACAGTTGGCACCTTGGCCCATCATTGCCTGACCAGAGTGACATCCATCCACACTCCAAGGTTTTGCTCAGTCCCCACTGATTACCTATGTACTTCTTCTGTGTCTTTTACCCTAGGATACTGCTGAACTCAAGATAAGGCCAGTGGTTGCACAATTCCCTCAACATCTGGACTTGGGGGTAGACCTGCCAGATTTAGGATAAAAAATATAGGATTCCCAGTTAAATTTGAATTTGGAATAAATAATGCATTTTTTTGTATAAGTAGGCCCCATGCAATAGTGCATGCATTCTACCTGGAACCCTACTTGGGGAGAGAGGGAAAGGTTGCTAGAAATCTCTTGAGCTAGGCCAATGGTAATAGTACCCCAACTGCATTACTCTTTCATGAGTATAGATGGGTTTTCTTAGTCAGCTTGGCTGCTATGACAAAATACCTTAGACTAGATGGCTTATAAATAGAAGTTTATTTGTTACAGTTCTGGAGGCTGGAAAGTTCAAGATCAAGGTGCCAGCAGATTTGGTGTCTGGTGAGGGTGGCTTTTTGGTTCTTAGATGGTACCTTTCTGCTGTGCCTTCACATGGTAGAAGGAGAAAGGCAGCTCTCTGGGGCCTCTTTTATAAGGGCACTAATTCCATTATCAGATCTAATCACCTCCTAACAGCCCCACCTCCTAATACCATCACATTGATGATTAGGTTTTGACAGATGAGTTTTGGGTATGAGGGAGGATCACAGATATTCAGACCTAGCAATGGTACAAATCTAAAGCAGGAAGATTGATTTCCAGTACCACCCACAGCATGAGGAAGTCAGGGTTCACTGGCCTTATTTCCCCAACCTGACTGTAAGATTCTTGGGTGTGGGTTGGGGAACAGGCACTAAGTCCTACACATCTGTGTGTTTCACTCAGCACAGCACAGGACTGAGCACATGGTGGGCATTCAGGGAAGACTTGCTCCCAAGTGGAATCCAAAGGCTGTTTGCTGAGCTGGAGGGAGAACTGGACCAGGAATCAGAAGATGAGGTTCTGTCCCTGGTATTGTCTTTAGCTTGGCATGTGCTCTTGAATGATCTTCTCTATGTCTCTGGGTTCTGGTTCTTCTAGGCATAAAACAAGGAATTCAGATTAGAACTTATGATTTTCAACTTGAGCCCTTTAGGAAAGCAGGAGAGGTAAGAAGAGATAGGGTCCAAATAGGTAGGACCCCAGATCTATGTCACCTACTTGAAAGAGATCACCTGCAGCAGCTTTCTCTCTCTGTATCTTAACAGTCAATTAACATGATTCTGACCCCATGTATCTCTGACCCCTCATTGATGGAGAAGTCCATTTTCCTGTGGCTGTTCTTCTCCCAGGATGTTCTTGGGGACTCCTAGGCTTGCTACTCTGTCCCAGGACATCAGCCTGGTTACTATGGTCAGGAAGTCTGGTCAATCTGGCTGCAGGCCTGCTGTCCCCTGCCATCAGGGTTGTCATGATGCTACTGCTGAAAGCCAGACTGTCTGGCTCAGCCACAGGTTCTTCTGCTCATTGCCACCCCTGCCCTGGCCCCATATCTCAAGGAAGAACCACTCCTTGCACATTTGTTCCAAGCCCAGACACAATCTTCTCCCTCCCCTCAAGAAGTCTAACTAAGGGCGAGCTCCATGACCCAGTATAGTGGTCCTCAGCACATTCTCCAGAGTCCCAGGTATTCACTTTTATTATCTCCATTGGGGATAATGTTTTAGTTTGTTCAAGCTGCTGTAACGAAAATACCATAGACTGGGTGGTTTAAAAAATAAACATTTATTTCTCACAGTTCTGGAGGCTGGGAAGTCCAAAATCAAGGTGTTGGCAGACTCGGTATTCAGTGAGGGCCCACCCATATCCTGCTTCACAGATAACTGTTGTCTCTCTGTGTCCTCACTTGGTAGAAGGGGTGAGAGAGAGCTCTCTGAGGCTTTTTTCAAGGGTACTAATCTTATTCACAAGGGCTCCACTCTTATGACTTAATCACCCCCACAAACTTTCTAATACCATCAAAGCAGGAGTTAGAATGTCAACATATGAATCTGGAGAGGATACAGATATTCAGTCCATGACAGGTAGGGAATGGGGAGAGCTAACAGTCCAGTATGCATTTCTCTCTAGGAAAAACCATTTTTCTTCTGCTTTCAAGTGTACAGTCTGGCTTGGGAGCTCACTTTACATGTTTGGCACATACATGCAAATATAAGAAGACCTCACAGTTTCCTCCGGGGACAATGAGTGGGGACTTATCTTCCTTTGATGGAACTGAAAGGCCTATGAACTTCCCCAAATAAAGAAGGGAGGGGCTCCAAAGCAAACAGCAGCCTCTACTTCTAGAAAGCAAAACTAAAAGTCACCCCCAAAGTTAACAATTCCATTACTGAAATTTAAAACAAACAAAACCCCTATTTACCAGATATTCTACTGTATCCGATGTCCTGTGTTAGTTTTTTTTTTTTTTTTGAACAAAGTTTTTTAAACTTTTGGAAGACTTTAGAGGTTTAAAGTCTAGTAGAGGAAGAAAGAGTAATAAGGAAACAAAACCGGAGGGCGCAGGATAGAGCTCCCTTGTGTGGTATCAGAAGGCAGCCCTGGGAAATGGAAGGAAAGAGAGATTGGGTGAGGGAACATTGGGTTGGGGCACCCTAGAGGCTTCTTGGAAAAATGAAATTTGAACCAGACCTGAAAGGATGACTCTGCTTTGGAAAAGCAGAAGGGAGAACATTCAAGTACAGTGTCTTGACCTGTAATGGCCAGGAGGTGTGGATGAACATGTTGTGTTTGTGAGAAGGTGAGGGGACCCAGAAGGCAGCACCAGGTGTCTTCACTGCCTTTCACTAGCTGGGATAGAAGAGACTTCATCTCCTGTGGCAACTCTGTTCAATTGCTGTGGCTGCCTGGAGTGCTGTGCTGAGAACAGTGTTAAGGACATGCAGTGCCCAGCAGGGAAGAGTGCTGTCATTGATTAGTGATGTCTGCTGTGGGTGTGGGAGGGGAGAGGAGTAACATGTGTTTCAAGAACATGCCAGTTTTTCCCTAGACACTGTTTGGCGCATATTCCAAAGGACTTCCAGTATGGGGATAATTTTATTCCTTTTTCCTCTCTTGAATTACAATCAATAAATGCTGAGAGCAATGTCTGTGACTTTAAACGTTATCACCTCTCTGCCAATTTCTCAACTCCAACTGTGCCAATTCCCCTTTGTCGCTTTTCAGGCTGCTCAGAGAAGTTAGGGTCTTTGTCTCTGCTGCCCAGGTGCAGGAGGGAGCAGTCTTTCAACTAGGCACAAATAACAACATTGGCTCAAGAGAAGACTTTGAAGGCACTGAAGAGGGGAAGAGAACAGGGGAAATTCCAGCCACGGACACTTGCTAATACTCATGTGAGTGTGTTATGACATAATGTGTGGCACTGGTCTTGTATTGCCTCATGTCCCCAAGTCTTATCTCTCTATCAAGGTTGTAAGTCCCTTGAGGTCAGAGGCTGTGCTGTCTTTATCTTAGGCACTTGGAGGGACAGGAACTGAGTTTGTGCTATTTGTGTCTCTACAGTTCTTTGCAAATAGTGGATGCTGTATCCTTCACAGTGACAGACGCTTATGACTTTTAAATTGCTTTAGGAGTCCTGCTGATGCCTTGTTTGCTTTAAAAGAAAAACAGAAAGAGGAGTGGAAGGGGAAGATTATGAAATTAACCTGTGGTCCTTGAGTCAGAGCAACTGGCAGAATAGAACAATGTGCCATTCACATCACCCCTTTCTGGGCTTTTTCTTAGGGCCTGAGCCTCCTCTCAATTCACAGGACCTTCTCTTGAGGGTGGAGGAGGATTGTGGGTGGACAAAGAGAGAACTGACTGGATAGGGCACCTTCATAAATGTTTTTCCTGAAGCCTACAGAATGGCATTTTTCTGTTTGTGTTGAAGTTGTCCAACCGGTATTTTCAAACAATGGATTTCCGGAATATTGGAGCCTGGAGGGTGACTTTTCAGAAGATAGGCTCCGATCTTTGATCCATTTAAAAAACTGCACACTGGTAGGAAGACTGCATCACTGCAGCAAGAAAGTAACCTGGCACACATGGTAAGAAGTTGCTGGGGTGAGTTCACGTTGTGACATTAATGATGAAGTTATAAGGTACAATTGTGGAAGGAGCAAGGGTGCTGAGCGCTACATCAGGTCACAGAGAGCAAATGAATTAGACATATAGAGTGCAAAGTGGAAGGCCAGGTTAGTCCAAGTGCAAATGCTTTGCAAAATTAGAAAATAGTCTTGAAAGTACAGTACACCTTGACATTAGATGGGAGATGACATCCATAGAATGTTTATAGATATCATTATGTGGGTTTTTGACTTTGCAGCTTCTTAAATGATCAATATTTAAATCTTTGGTGAAATAATATTATAGCAAATAAGACTGGAAAAACTCTCCTTACTTTCAGGTTTTGCATTATAGGTATTTTCCCAGGAGGACTGAATGATGAGTAGAGGGCTTAAGCAAGTCATTCAGCCATTGGAATTTAGAGCTTAAAGGGAACACTAGGGTATGAGCTAATCCTACCCGCTTTGGGTTGTAGATGAGAACAATGAGACTCAAATGGCTAAATGGCTTGAGTTAGTGGCCACACTTGGCTTAGGACTCAGCATTCCTGATTCCAGGTCTAGGCACTGTCCACCCCACCTCCCTGACCTCCGGGTGAATAGGAGCTCAGCTGATTTTGGTTCCTCTGAAGCCTTTAATGGAGCCCTGGCTATTGCTGTGCTCTGAAATGTAATCTCACTGAATTCCAGTTCCCACACTATCTATACAATGACGACAGCATTAGGCAACTTGCTTACCTTGAAGGAGAGTTAAGCATGGAAAAAGAGAACATGTCTAAAATCACAGTGAGAGGCTCACTGCAGGAGAGGTGATAGGCAATGTGGAGCTATACTAGTTTTAGTGGTGTGTGGAGATTAAATGTATAGCCTCTGGGCAGGTCACTTCACCTGTTGGTCCCTCAGTTTCCTCATCAGTGAAATGGTGCTAATAATAGAACTGACTTTATTGGGTTCTTGTAAGGATCAAATGAATTAAAACACACACACACACACACACACACACACACACACACACCCCTCTTAGAAGAGTGCCTAGTATATAATAAGCACACAAAAGGACTCTTGCTAATACTGATGTGAGTGTGTTATTACATAATGTGTGACGCCAGTCTTGCATTGCTTCATGTCCCCAAGCCTTATCTCCCTATCAAGGTTGGAAGTTCCTTGAGGTCAAGGACTGTGCTTCTTATCTCAGGGAGTTGGAGATACAGGAACTAGGTTGGCTTTTATCATGTAAGTCATAAGATGTCTTTTCAAATGAGGTTGGTTGTTGTAGCTATGATTATAACAGCAATAGAGTACTGGGCAACTCTCCTGTTATATACAGTAGCTCATTTCATGTCTCCAATGTCCGTATGAACTAGGTATTATAACTACCCGCAGTTGTGGATGCTGCTGGCGCTCCACACCTCATCCCCTCAGCCTGGGTGATCAGTTTTCCCCTCATGAAGGGTTCCCACCTCAAGTGCCTGCTGAGTCTCCCAACTTTCCTTCTTTAGGGTTTTCTCCTAAGCTGTGGAAGTCTGTTCAGCCAGGAAATGCAAGAGAGCAAATGTTTCCTCTACTAATGAGTGACAAGAGCCTTCTGTCTTTCCAATGCCCAGCATTGAGGTGCATTCTATACCAGGACATCTCAAACTTGAATGTGCACAGGATCTCCTGGTGCAAATTATTGTACGGGAAGTCTGGGGTGGGGACTAGACTCTGCTTTTCTAACATGCTGCCAGCTAATGCGGAGGCTGGCCCATGGCCCACATTTTCAGTAGGAAGGTTCTACGGAATTTTCTTTGAAGGTCCTCAGGGGTTTGAATCAGAATTGCCCACAGTGAGACCCAGCTCAATAGCACACTCTTTATTGATCTTCCCTCCTTCCTTGTCCACTACCTTTCTCTGGCTTCCTAAGATCACCTTTCAAATAAATCACCTGCTGCCACCCAAGCCCTTGTTCAGACTTGGCTTTTGGGAGTACCCACAGCAAGACACTCTCCTTTACAGAGGAGGGTCATTGATTCAGGTCACACAGTTCCTAAAGAACTAGGACTCCAGCATGAGTCCGACCTCCTAGCTCTTTGTACTGCACCTCATTGCTCTATAGTAATCTATGACTGCTTTGAGTTTTGAGTCCAGTTTTAGGAATGAAAACCCAAATAACAATGGCTTAAATACAATAGGAATTCTTTTTTATCATATGAGAAGAAATCTTTAGGTATTCAGTTTGTGATACTGATTTGGTAACTCGGGGATTTTAAGATGAGAGCTCTGTGAGTCTCTTGACGTTTTCCTTGCGGCTGTGAAAGGGCTGCCATGCCTCCAGCCACCATCTCTGGATTTCATGAAGGAGGATAGTGGAAGACTGAAAGGCAAAAAGGTGCATGACAGCTGATAATGCCTTCTCCTCCCTTTCAGGAACTTTCTTTGCAGCCCTGCCTAAAACCTTCCACATATGTTTCAAAGGTGAGAACTGTCATGTGGCCGTTGCAATCTATAAACAGCTTTGGGAAAAGGTAGTTCTGAATGACTGTTATGTTGCTGCCTCAACACAATCACTCTAGCTGGTCACTCCCTTAGGACATTAATGGAGGGTTTAAGGAGTTGTTTTTGAAGGGTTTTATGTGATTTTTCCAAAGCTCTCTTTGGTCAAGTGTGGCATGTGATGGAAGTGGTAGTGGCAGATCGGGTAGGGCGCTGCATTCCTGTTACGGGCGCCTCACTCCCTGGTACCATTAAGGGGTGAGATCTGGTCTAGAGGATTTTTTTTGGGGTGGGGTGGAACACACAGTGGGGCTTTAACTCCAGGCTGGGTTGGCTTTCTCCTAAAGTATAAAAACTCAAAGACAGTTTATGACCCCTGGGACTAATTTCCTTCTAAAGACCCCCATCTGGTAATCAGGAGAAATTAATATTCTTTCTATTAACATAACCTTAACCCTATTTATAACAGACTAATAGCAGTGGCCTTATTATGCCAAGAGGGCATCAGTCCCCTTCCTGCCTGGTTATGCTTCAAAGCTTTCTAACATTGACTCACAGCGAAGGACACCCAGCTCAAGAGGTTTCTCCCTGATGTGCAGTTTCTCATTCCCCAGCACATTCTTCTATTGGAGTCCGTATATCAGCCAGACAGATATTAGGTTTTTAAGCAGGTATCTTTCCACTGGCTCGTGAGCTTCTGCGGTATCGTGACTTAATTCTTATTCTTCCAAATGCCTGCAATTAATTGACTGGAGATACAGCAGTGACATAACCCAGTTTCCTTTTCTCCTAGAACTTGGAATCTTTTACTCAAAGCAGGTACTTAAAAACTCCAAGTTCTCCTGGAACTTGGACTCTTTTACTTAAAGTAGGTACTGTGTGTTGAATTGAATTAGTCATTCAAAGAATGATAAAAATTTAAATACAGAAAGGTCCTTGAAGATGTTTTTCCTCCAGACTTTAAGATCAGGCAGCTTGGGTCTATCACTGTAATTCATTGTGTAAATATAAACACACAGACTCGTCTCTTTGTCTTCGGTTTCCACACTTGTAAAATGGAGCTGATAATCCTGCTAGAGTGTTGAGTACTTACTACGTGCCAGGCACTGTTCTAATTATACGTGTATTAACTAATTTCTTATCATTGAGTTCTTACCAAATGGAAGTGAATTAATACATGAAAAATGCTTGGCATGGTATCTGGCACATGACAAGCCTTCATATATATTAGCAGCTGTTATTATAATCAGTTCTCAATTCTTGCCCAAGGTTAATGTTGGTTTTGAGGTCTGTTTGCAAAATCTATTTTCTTCTTCTTTTAAAATGTAGGGGAGTGTTTGTTCATGTTCCAGGCTTTCAGCACCTCTGCGCACCCATATCTATATTCCTGGGCTATCTGCTTTAAATTGTCCTCTGATTCTGTATCCTGCTCCCCATATGAAAATATTTCCTTTTCTTGCTGGTGGTGGCAGTGGCAAAAGGAGTAGTACAGGTTTTGCAATGCCCTTAAAATTTCAGTCTATCTTCATAGCCTTACTGATACTTTCTTTTCTTCCATATACCACCACCAAAAAAAAAAAAAAAAAAAAAAAAAGAAAAGAAAAATCTATAAGTTGTAAGAACTGAGTAGAAGAAGGTCATTGTCACAATACACTACATTTATAAAGTGCTTTGGAGCTTACAAAGACCTTTCACCTATCTCTTCTCACTTAAATCGCCTGGCAGCCCCAGGTGGTCCTCATCAGAATCCTTGTGATAGAATTTGCCAGTAAGTTTTAAAGTCACTTTCAAAGAGTAGGGCCACTGCCATAGACAGTCATCTGGTGGATTCTTAGTTTAGATCCTGTAGTAAGCTTGAAAATTGTCACTCTGACTAACTGAAGGTAGACAGAGTCTGGGACAATTAGCTTCCTGAGGGGAGGAATGGTGTCATTCATGGAACATCCCCAGGGCCTGGATCAATAAACTCTTGCTCAATGAGTCAGTGAATAAATGGTGAGAAAAAAACGTTAACATTTCCTTATTTGAATAGCCACAACCAAAGTTATTCAAATTTTGAAAGTTTAAACTTTTCAGTTCTCAGTGAATTGTCCATTGTAGTAATAACCAGTCACAAACTTGGAAACTCTTAAGCCTCCTTCTTCAGGGGATTGAGGTGTTTATGTGGGGTGGGAAGAGAGCGTTTTAGTTGAGGCAGATCCTTGGCTGGGGTCTTTGAAAATCGGAGTGCATTTTTCAAACTCTACCTACAGAGGACTGACCAAGAAAGAGTACTTGCCTATGAGACATTCAATGGGAGCCAATACATGAGCTAAATGAAGCCACAGAGCCAAAGATCCCCACATGCTTGTGTTTAAAGGCAGAGGGCAGACTTCCTGGGTATCCAACTTTGGAATTCTTCCACTGTGTGATGTTTTACATTTGACCCAGTTTCCTGGGCAGTCTCTTAATGGTTCTTTGGGATAGAGAGGGAAGGAAGGTTCTGGGAGAATTTTGAGAGTCTGATGACAGCTATTCACTCGCTCTAGAAAAATAACACATACACATATGGACAGCTCTGCTCCTCCACATCAGAGGACCTAGTAAAATACCTCCTGTCTCTCCCCATGCTTCCCCCAAAAAAGAGTTGAATTGTCTGTGTTTCTAAATGTTTTTAAATGTGTTCCATTTTCCCCAGCTTTGTCCTCTTTCTGAGAACAATGGTCACTCCACTGTCCAAATTACTCTTTGTACTATCTTGGGCTGTCTTCAGTTCAGCACTTTGGTAGTCAGTTCTGACAGCTGCTGGAGAACGGGGAGCTCACCCTCACTCCAGTCACTCCATTATCTGGGAACCACCTATTGATCGTCCGCTCTCCACGGAACAGGACATATTCCTTAGCTTTGGCTACATCCCTGAAGGCATAAAAAAAGAGGTGAGGTTGATGCTGGGATAGTTTGCTGAGAGGATTTAAAAAGTCAGTCGTGATATTTTTGGGGAGGATGGGGCCAGGAAAGAGGAGAAAGAGAGGTGAATTACAGGCATACTTTGTTTTATGGCACTTTGCTTTATTGCCCTTTGAAGCAATTGCGTTTTTTACAAATTGAAGGCCTGTGCAACCCTGATCGAACAAGTCTGTTGGTGCGATTTTCTCAGCAACATGTGCTCACTGCAATCTTTGTGTCGCAGTTTGGTAATCTTCACCATATTTCAAACTGTTTCATTATTATTATATCTGTTATGATGATCTGTGATCAGCGATCTTTGATGTTACCATTGGAATTGTCTTGAACTGTGCCCACATAAGATGATGAACTTAATTCATAAATGTATGTGTTCTGACTACTCCACCAACCAGCCATTCCTCCATCTCTCTCCCTCTCCTTGGACCTTCCTATTTCCTGAAAAACAACAATATTGAAATTAGACCAATTAATTTTTCTACAGCATCCTTTAGGTATTCGAGTGAAAGAAAGGCAGAGTCACTTGACACTCACTTTAAATCAAAAGTTATAAATAATTAATATTAGGGAGGAAGGCATGTAGAAAGCCGAAATAGGCTGAAAGTTAGGCTTTTGCACCAAACAATTAGCCAAGTTGTGAATGCAAAGGAGAAGTTCTTAAAGGAAATCAACAGTGCTACTCCAGTGAACACATGAATGATATGAAAGCGAAACGGTCCCATTGCTGATGTGAAGAAAGTTTGGGTGGTCTGCATAGAAGGTCAAACCGGCCACAACATTCCCTTAAGCCAAAGCTTAATCCAGAGGAAGGCCCTAACTCTCTCCAATTTTATTAAAGCTGAGAGAGGTGAGGAAGCTACAGAAAAAAAAGTTTGAAGATAGCAGAGGTTTGTCCATGAAGTGTATGGAAAGAAACCATTTCTATGACATGAAAGTGGAAGGTGAAACAGCAATGCTGATGGAGAAGCTGCAGCAAACCATCTAGAAGACCTAACTAAGACAAATGATGAAGGTGGCTACGCTAAACAACAGAATTTCAAAGTAGATGAAACAGCCTTGTTTGTATTGGGAGAAGATGACATATAGGACTTTCTTAGCTAGAAAGAAGTTGATGCCTGGCTTCAAAGCTTCAAAGGACAGGTTGACTCTCTTGTTAGGGGCTAATACAGCTGGTGACTTTAAATTTAAGCCAATGTTTATTTATAATTTCAAAATCCTGAGGTTTTTTAAGAATTATGCTAAATCTACTCTGCTTATACTCTATTCATGGAACAACAAAGCTTAGATGACAACACACCTGTTTACAGCAGGATTTACTAAATATTTTAAGCCCACTGTTGAGACTGACTCCTCAGAAAAAAATATTCCTTTCAAAATAGTCATTGACAATACACCTGGTCACCCGAGAGCTCTAATGGAGATGTACAAGGAGGTTAATGTTGTTTTCATTCCTGCTGACACAACATCTATTCGGCACCCCAGGGTTCAAGGAGTAATTCTGATGTTCAAGTCTTATTATTTAAGAAATACATTTTATAAGGCTAGAACTGCCATAGATAGTGATTTTTCTGATGGATCTGGGCTAAGTAAAATTCTTTCTGGAAAGGATTCGACATTCTAGATGCTACTAAACACACTTATGATTCATGGGAGGAGGTCAAAATATCAACATGAACAGGAGTTTGGAAGAAATTGATTGCAACTCTCATGGTTGCCTTTGAGGGGCTCAAGACTTTAGTGGAGGAAGTAGCCACATGTTAGGCGGAAATAGCAAAAGAATTAGAACGAGAAGTAGAGCCAGAAGATGTGACTGTGTTCCTGCAATCTCACGATAAAACTTGAATAGATGAGGAGTTGCTTTCTTATGGTTGAGTATGGAAAGTGGTTTCTTGAGATGGAATCTATTCCTGCTGAATATGCTGTGAATATTGTTGATCTGACAACAAAAGATTTAAAATATAAAAATTTATATTTATATAAAATATATAAAAAAATATAAAAATATAAAGATTTATATAAATTTGGTTGATAAGGCAGTGGAAGGGTTTGAGAGGATTGACTCCAGTTTTGAAAGAAGTTCTACGGTAGTAAAATGCTATCAAACAGGAATGCATGCTACAAGGAAATCTTTCATGAAAGAAAGAGTCCATTAATGTGGCAAACTTTACTGTTGTTTTATTTTAAGAAATCACCGCAGGCCTCCCAACCTTCAGCAACTGCCACCCTGATCAGTCAGCAGCCAGAAACACTGAGGAAAGACCTTCCACCAGCAAAAAGATTGTGACTTGCTGAAGGCTCAGATGATTGTCAGAATTTTTTAGCAATGAAGTATTTTTAAATTAAGATATGCACCATTTTTAGATGTAATGCTGTGGTACACCTAATAGACTACATTATAGTGCATATATTTTATATGCACAAGGAAACAAAAAATTCATATGGCTTGCTTTAGCATTATTTGCTTTATTGAAGTGGCCTGGAACCAAAAATAAATGATTGATGGTTAATGATGTCACTGTGTTTTCTCTCAGATTGTCCTTGCAGGAGATGAGTAATCAAAGGTTCTTGACTTCCATCAAACTCTTCCCTTTCCTGATCCTCGTCTTAATTCTTCTATAGTAATCTACCAGGTTATTTTGCTTATACGTATTCCCAAATGTGTGTATTTTTGGCCAGTAGGGACATGACATGAGGCGTACTCTGATTACTTCCCTTCTGCTGGGTCAGTTATATGAGTTTTCCCAGATGAGCTTTTTCCACTCTGAGCTATTGATTGGCTGCCTTTGCTATAGGCTCAGTGATCAAATTTCCTGTTGCTGAGAGAGAGACAGAGGAAGAAAGGAAGAAAGAAAGGAAGAAGAGTAGTTGGTAGAGGCCTTGAGACACGTGGAGTCATCCCCTTAGTTCATTTACCTTTATAAAAATAACATGAAGGCCTACAGGCCAAATCAATAGATGCACCCACATTTGCAATGCAAGTATAATTCTAGTGAAAGAAATCACACTAGAATATTCATTTAGGCAATGCTTACTAGGATCCACCTTTATTTAGCAAGGTGTTGTGCTTAGTAGAAGAAAGCAAGCTGTTGAAAATATTCACTGGCTGGGTGCGGTGGCTCGTGCCTGTAATCCCAGCACTTTGAGAGGCCAAGGCAGACAGATCACCTGAGGTCAGCAGTTCGAGACCAGCCTGGCTAACATGGTGAATCTCCATCTCTACTAAAAATACAAAAATTAGCTGGATATGGTGGCACACACCTGTAATCCTAGGTACTTGGGAGGCTGAGGCAAGATAATCACTTGAACCCAGGAGGCGAAGGTTGCAGTGAGCCAAGATAGCGCCACTGCACTCAAGCCTGGGTGACAGAGTGAGACTCTATCTCAAAAGGAAACGTTCACTGTTAGCTTCTGTGTTATTGCTCTGTGGAGAGACCCGCAAATGCTCTCAGGCTTCCTTCTTCCTTCCAGAGGACCGAGGCTCCAGATCCCTTTCGATTTATATCTAACCTCTACACTTGAACTGCCTGCTTGTGCCGGAGGATCAATTTTGAATCCATACCTTCAACTCTTTCTGTCACAGGAGTGTTTTATTTTCCCGGCATGTTTTTCAGTTCACTTGCTTGAGTCAATGATAGCCGTTCGTCAGCCATTTCCAATTTTACTTTGCCATTACACCGTAGTAGAAATGCCACACTTCTGGTTATTTTTACAAGTATCACCTTAATACTCAAAATGCCCTCTGAAGTTTATTGAGGCACTCAGGGTCAGAAATGTGAGCTCGAGTTTTTGTTGGGCTTGACCTATTGACCCAGGAGAGCAGCTGGTGTGGTTCCTACAGCTGCCCTCTGCGTGTGGAGCCTTTTACCCACAGGAGCTGCCTTTGATGGACTTTTCTGGGAGGAGGGCTATTCCCGAATGGATTTGTCTCTGAAGGCCCCACCAGGTCTGGCAGAGAAAACAATGATAAGGAGAAGGCAAACAGAGAGCTGAAGGATTGCTTCACAAGAACGGCAAGAACAACTACAGTGAGGAAAATCGCTTTGAAGTGAAGCGAACCCCTGAACTTTCTCAGTTATTCTAACAATCAGAGGGAAGGGTGGAGGAGCACAGCGGTGGAAGAGATGGCAGTGCCTTTGGGCAGCGCTGACTGTGGGCCTTTGCTAGGGGTTACGCAGTGAGTGCCAGGTGTCCTGCAGCTCAGAATCCTCTCCTCCATCCTCTGAGTTCTATTCAAATGTCCACCAAAGCACTTACTGGCTGATCCCATTAGGCTGAGTTAATTTACTTCCCCTGGTTAGAGAGATCCTCAAAGATAAGGACCTCCTCCTATTTGTCCCTGAATCCCCAGGGCCTGGCCTAATGTGGGACCCAATAAACATCGGTAAATGCTGCTGTGGCATCCTGCACCCACCACTATCTCAGTACTCTCATGCCGTATTGCGAATTCTCTTTACTTCTCTGCTCCCCTCCCCCGCCCCGCTCTGTGAGAACTCAGGTGGCTGGGGTCCATTTCTTTCTTTTTCTTTTTTTGAGACTCGTCTGTTGCCCAGGCTGGAGTGCAGTGGCTCAATCTCAGCTCACTGCAACCTCCACCTCCTGGGTTCAAGTGATTCTTCTGCCTTAGCCTCCTGAGTAGCTGGGACTACAGCTACTACAGTGTGTGCTACCATGCCTGGCTAATTTTTGTAGTTTTAGTAGAGATGGGGTTTCACCATATTGGCCAGGCTGGTCTTGAATTCATGATCTGCCCATCTTGGTCTCCCAAAATGCTGGGATTACAGGCATGAGCCACTGAGCCTGGCCTGGGGTCCATTTCTTAACACCTTTGCATTCCCAGAAACTTGAGGAGGGCATGGGAGGCTGTCATCTATGTGTGCAAAGTATACAGGAGGCCTCAACTGAATAAGACAGTTGTCCGGGCTCTTTCTCCCACCTTGCTGACACCTGATGGGAGTCACCATTCCTTTGGCCTGTAAAGTCACCTTTACTGCTATGAAACTGCCTATAAAAAGTTGGAACCCGCCGGGCGCGGTGGCTCACGCCTGTAATCCCAGCACTTTGGGAGGCCGAGGTGGGCGGATCATGAGGTCAGGAGTTTGAGATCAGCCTGACCAACATGATGAAACCCTGTCTCTACTAAAAATACAAAAATTAGCCGGACGTGGTGACACGCACCTGTAATCCCAGCTACTTAGGAGGCTGAGGCAGGAGAATCGCTTGAACCAGGGAGGTGGAAGTTGCAGCGAGCTGAGATCGAGCCACTGCACTCCAGCCTGGGTGACAGAGTGAGACTCCGTCTCAAACAAACAACAAACAAACAAACAAACAAAAAAGTTGGAACCCAGGCAGCTATTATAGATGCCTCTGGTGAGGTGAACGGAAGAAACAGTTAAGCGTTACAAGGCCTGAGTTCTAGTTCTCCACTAATTAACTGTGTGACCTTGGGTACAGGAGTTACTCATAGAACATGGTGACAATAACACCCATGATATCTACTTCATAGAATTTTTATTTTTTATATTTTTAGTGGTTTTTAAGGAAATAGAAAAGTAATGCATACTTATGGTAAGAAGTCATACATTATATATCATGGGTTTTCTTATTATAATGTTTTGCTGGGGCCAAGTCCTCTGCTCCTTAGATTTCCTATTAGATATAAAAGTGAGCCTGAAGACCTGACTGATTCTTTGTGGAGGAAACTTTCCATCTTGTGCCTGCTGCTCTCTATCCAACTCCCTGCTATTCAAACTGCTTCTTGAAGTCTTGACTTCTTCAGCTGTAGTTTAAAGACAGTTCTTCCCCTTCCAGACTAGCTGTAGGGGAGCACAGCTTTTGCATAGAATTCAAGGTGGGGGGCTTCAGAGAGATGGCAAGGGAGGGCAGCTCTGTGCCCTCTCAGCACTCCCTGGCAGGAGGCCCGTGATGTGACATCCCAGGGACCCTGGGTGTGTGTTTGTTTGTTCTTGGTTTCTAGGCTTCAGTGGGGGTTATTATCTTATTGTTTCCTGTTCCCTTGGCCTCACGTCAATTCTGCCCGATGCCCACACCTTCGAGGTCTCTGTTTTGACACGCGGTTTGTGGCTGGGAACCCCACAGTGTCCTGAAAACATTTGCTCGATCTGTCGGGGACATCCTTCTCCTTTTTAGTGAAACAGTGCCTTCCAGAGAACAAGGGCTTGAGGCCTTTGGACCTTTCCAGCAGTGTCAAATTTAGATTCCAAATGTCAAACTTGCCGTGGCTTCATCCTTGACTTCTCTTTCTTGAGAATCTATGCTCTTTGGCTAACAGCTAAGGGCCGTTAGCTGCCTGCTCTCACAGTTGTTGTCTGTGGAAATTTGAAATCAGCTGTGAAGTGTGTGCCTGGTAATGAACACGGTACAGCTTTGCAAGCACTGTAGCTCATGGTGAAGTATTGCAGGCAGATTGGACAGGGATTCAGGAGAATGCTGAGCTTAACTTGGAGAGGGGTCTGTTTAGGATGTTAATCTGCATTTCCTGTCCTGGTAGGCCCAGCACAGAAGGCTTGGAAAATAGCCTGTGTTTGGCTTTGAATGCCAAACAGGTGCTGACACCGAGCCTTTTCCACAGCTGCCCTGGGACAACGCCTAAAGAACTGGCCATTAAAAGGAATCCCTGAGAGGGTGCTTCCCATCTTCTGGGGGTCCTAGCTCCTCTTCGGGAAATAGGTGAAAGCAATGAACACGCATCAGTGTGCTTACTGTTTTGCACTAGGGTCTTATTTTCATCTCAGGGAGACCCACTGGACCAAAGTATCTAGCATCGTCATAGCTTGCACACAAAATGGATCACACTGGTCATTTCCCTACCTTCGACACAGTGTCCGCTCTGCTGTGGGCTGTGTTTGTGTACTCTGAGCAGTCTTGGTTAAATCTCAAAGCCAAATGCTCATCAGATGCAGGAAGCACCCAGTCACTCTGCAATGAGGAAAACTTAATATGGCTGTAAACATTTTATATGGGTCTTTACTACTGTTATTTAACTCTCACATTATTGTGCACCTGGGGAGCTGTACTGTGCAGCTGGGTGGCAGATGGATGGGTCAGGAACAGGAAGGGACCATCAGGAGTTCAGTGTGTTTGGAAGCACACTAGCTTCGAAATCAGACAGATGCGGGCTTGACTCTTGACTCTGTCCTGAAAATCATCTGTCCTCTTGGAAACCTTACTCACCTCATCTGCAGAATGGGATCAACACAATATGAACTTCAGTAAGATGAAGATTCATTAAACAACGTGTGCAAAAACCTTCCCGGAGTGTCCCATCAGAGTTTATGTAGGAGTGCCCCGCTTGTGCAGGGCCTGTGGCTGGTCGGACATGGGCTGCCCTGGCTGCAGTGTTAGCCCTGGCGCCAGTGCTTCATGCAGCTCTTGTGCAGGTTTATTCTTCCTTACTTGAGTTTCCTACTTTCGTGCTCAAGGTCTGGCCATCCTGAGAAACGCTGATCTCCTTATATAGAGAGGATTTTGTGGCTCTGCTTGGGGCATGCGGGTTGCTATAGAGCAGATGTGGGTGTGCAGACTTCCCCCCCACCTTTTTTTTTTTTTTTTTTTCTTGGAGGTTGCTGCGGCCAGGCATCTCCTGTTCAGGGGAGGCAGCTGGCTGCACAGAAAGGTTTGGTATGGGAAGAGCTGGTGAAACCACCAGATCCATGTAGGGATTAGGCCCTAGACTTGCTATTTTCATGTGTTCCTCAAATGAGCTTAGGGCATAAAGGCACAATTTGGGAAAGCTCGTTTCTAAATACTTCCATCTGTGCTTTATATTGAGATATAAAGGTTAAAGGAAACTCTAAAGAAAAACTAAATTCATAAAACAGATAAATCAAGTGTTTTATTTTCTAACTACCTACTTACCTACCTACCTACCTACCTACTATAGATAGTAATAGATGCTCTCCATATCCAGAAGGATGTTTGTTTATATACATCCCTTATTATGGAGAGAAAAACCATCCTTCATCTCCTCAATCTGTCAATTTGTCCATCTATTCATCCTTCCATTTATCCATCCATCCATCCATCCATCCATCCATCCATCCATCCATCCATTTTTCCATCCATCCATCCATCCATCCATCCATCCATCCATCCACCCACCCATCCATCCACCCACCCACCCACCCACCCATCCATCCACCCATCCATCATGCCTACTATATTCAAGGTACTGCGAGGACTAAAAGATTTTAAGTATCATGGTTAACTTTTGTGTGGACCCAGGTTAGGGTAGTGCTTGAGTCCTTAGGTTTTGGAGTCCAACAGACAACCTTGGGTTCATAGTCCTGCTCTTAATTCACTGAGAAAGCTTCAGTAGATTATTTACTGATTGAAACTCCAGTTTCCTCATGAAAAAAAAGGAGAATAAGAAAATCCTCTGTGAGGAGCAAATGAAATAATACATGTGAAGCAAATTGCCTTGGTTTGGGTGTGTATTAAATCCTCATAAAAGTAACTGGCACAATGTGTGACTATAATGAATGCTCACTAAATAGAATATAATTGCATAATTGGTCTACTGAAAGCACCTCTGAAATGTTTCCATATTATTTCATTTGTAAACATTTAAAGTACTTGCAAGTTTCAGGCATACACTGTGTGCATGCATATGTGCATTCATGCTTTGTGAGTGTTTATGTGTGTGTGTGTGTGTGTGTGCATGTGTACATCACGGAATACATACTCAATGGGGAAAACTTGCCCTACATGTTTTGGTGACACATTCTTGATTTAGATTTCCAAGTGGCAATTTTAGAAGGTATTGTCTTCCTTCCCAACACCAGTTTTAAAATATGTAAGTCATTTGGGGATGTGTATTTCAATTGTGTTCTTTATATATTCTTTGTTTTTAGTAGTTCCTTTTGTTTTCTTGGTTGATACCATTTCTTGGTAAAGAATCTTGTCTTTTCATTGGCGTAGGTAAGGACTTCGTGACCAAAAACTCGAAAGCAAACGCAAAAAAAAACCCAGAGATAAATAGATGGGACTTAATTAAACTAAAAAGCTTCTGCACAGCAAAAGAAATAATCAACAGAGTAAACAGGCAACCCATGGAGTGGGAGAAATCTTCACAACCTATACATGTGACAAAAGACTAATATCCAGAATCTACAAGGAACTCAAACAAATCAGTAAGAAGAAAACCAAACAATCCCATCAAAAAGTGGGCTAAGGACATGAATAGACATTTCTCAAAGGAAGATACACAAATATCCAACAAACATGGAAAATGTTCATCATCACTAATCATCAGGGAAATGCAAATCAAAACCAAAATGCCGTACTACCTTACTCCTGCAAGAATGGCCATACTCAAAAAAGCAAAAAATAACAGATGTCGGTGTGGATGTGGTGAAAAGACAAACACTTTTACACTGCTAGTGGGAATGTAAATTAGTACAACCACTATGCAAACAGTGTGGAGATTCCTTAAAGAACTAAAAGTAGAACTACCATTTGATCCAGTAATCCCACTACTGGGTGTCTATCCAGAGAAAAAGAAGTCATTACATGAAAAAGATACTTGCACACACATGTTTATAGCAGCGCAATTTGCAATTGCAAAAATATGAAACCAGCCAAATGCCCATCAATCAACGAATGGATAAAGAAATTGTGGTATATATATACCATGGAGTACTACTCAACCACAAAAAGGAATGAAATAATGGCATTCGCAACAACCTGCATGGGATTGGAGACCATTATTCTAAGTGAAGTAACTCAGCAATGGAAAACCAAACATCTTATGTTCTCACTCATAAATGGGAGCTATGAGGATGCAAAAGCATAAGAATGATACAATGGACTTTGGGGACTCAGGGGAAACGGTGGGAGAGGGTGAGAGATAAAAGACTACACATTGGGTACAGTGTACACTGCTCAGGTGACGGGTTCACCAAAATCTCAGAAATCACCACTAAGGAACTTATCCATGTAACCAAATACAACTTGTTCCCCCAAAACCTATTGAAATTTAAACAAAAATCATTCCATTAAAAAAAAAAACTTGTCTTTTGTGCCTGAATTGTCAATGATTATGGCTATTAATCGTTTATTGCACTTAGATATTAGCCAAATATTCCTTCTCCATATTCTTATTTCTCAAATATCCTTATTTCTATCATGGTTTTATTCAGACTCTCCACGTTTCCTTCTTGTAAAGTCATTAAGAAAACAGTATTCAGGAAAATGATAAAAAGGAGATTTGACTTCTAGGCAGTATGAGGAAGATTTTAATGTCTTGATAAAGGAGACTCTGGAAGAGACTCTGTCTTCAGTCAGAAACTGTTCTGTCTTCGAATAATCACTGCTGGAGGGAAGGTCCCAACTCTCATACCAAATATTTCCCATTTATTCTTACCAGGTTGGTTCTGACAGATACTTTATCTCAAGTGTCTTTGCAGCAAATCCTAAAGGCATATCTAGAAGATTATTTAATAACATCTGGAAGCACAGACAAGAGAGATGATAAAGGAAATAAAGCAATCCAAAGGAACTGAACAAGCCTGGGATGTGACATCCTAGACCTTGCCTAGGAGCAGATAATGGTGCTTTCACCCGACTGTGGGGAAAGGGATTAGGAAAAATAAGCTAGGAAACAGACCACCCAGGCTGAGAGGCTCATTCTTGTTTTACAATTTAAAGTGTAAAGGAAATCCAAATTAATTTCTTGGGATAGCATCACCTGCTTTGTGTCAGGGAACAAACAGTGAGTCAGAAGTGTCATATAAAACCCAATAGCAACGAGTTGATTCTGCACCGAGGTTTGCAGAATGGGAATGTGACTTCCCTGGCTCCAGGACTTGATTCTGCACCGCGGTGCACAGAATGAGAATGCAACTTCCCTGGCTCCACGCATGTTGATGAGAGGCAGAACCAAAGACCGGGTTGGTGGTATCTATTGGAATCTTTCAGCCTCACTGATCAAAGTAGCTTGGCCATGTCCTTTTAAGTCATGGATGAGATGGAAAAGGGCCAGAGTTCAGGCGGGGGAGAAATATAGCTGGGTCAGAAGGAGTTTTATTGACAACTTAAGGAATAGCAACTCCTCTGGTACTCAATATGTAGGTGAAGCTAAAGAGGATATTGGGAATGTGTGCAGGAAGCCTCGTGCAAGAATGTTCACAGTGGCACTGCTTGTAATAATATAAACATTGGAATTAACTTAAATGTCCATCAAGCAGAGACTGGATAAATGTACCGGGGTGAACTTACTTAATGGAATAATAGACAGTAGTGACAGTGGAATAAACAAGAGCTACAAGTATTAACATGGATGGCTTTTCAACTGCACAATGCTCAGCAAAAGAGCAAACAGAAGAAAGAAAATGTGTGTATAAAGAAAAACGATGCATATCAAGTTTAAGAAAATGTGAAACCATACTGTATATTGTGTATCCAATTGTGACTGTATATAGACATATATAGTGCAAATGTTCTAAAATGCATGGGAAGAATAAAAACCAAATTCAGTTTAGTGGTTATATTTGGGGAGATGGAGAGGAGATGTGGCCAGGGAGGGGTTACACAAGAGATGCCAATTGTATTAATGTTTTATCCTTTAATGTGGGCAGTAGGTACATAGGTGTTGCGCTATATTACTCTGTAGTTCTTTTGTAAGTCTGAAATATTTCACAAGAACTTATCATCCTCCTCCTATCCACACAGAATTTTTAAAGAATCTAGTAAGATAGCGTTTCTGAGGAAGGAAAATGGGTATGTTGGAGTGTTACAAAGAGAGATAAAGTGATATAGAGTCTTGCAAGAGTAGGTGCTTAATATATGTATTTGCTGAAATTAATGAAGGTTGGGAAGGAAAGTAAACAGACCCAGAGAGTAATAGAGAAGCGGAATGAGATGAAAGGGCTCTGGGGAGAAGAACGTTTGGAACCAGTGATGTGTGGAAAATAGTAGCACACACAATAAAGCAAGGCGGGAGGATCTGTGAGTTGGATGGATGCTGAAAACCAGCCAAACGCCCCACTCCCTCAGCCTCAGAGCTTGGAAAGAGCTTCTGCTGTCTTGGGAATTCCTGGTGCCAGAATGTCATCTTCTAGGTGCTGCTTATCAGGATGCCCTAAATGTTTCCTTACAAAAATTATTCTTGCAAACAGAAAGGGAGAAAGAAAATGTATTTGAGTTTATCCCTACAAGAAAGTCATCAAAAAATGATGATCAGCCTGACCTTTTTTGCTGAACTAGGAGAGTTCCTTTAGTTGTTTTTCATGAAGTTCGCAGTGTGATTTTTATTCTATTTTCTAGATCATATTTTCCTATGACCTACAAGGTGACATACAGTTTTGATAAGGATGTGATCGGCATTCTGGTTTAATAATTGGCATACAATGGGTTTTTTGGAATTGCATCATATGTCTTCAGTATTATTATCTCTTTGCTTGGATGATTTATTCTCCTGGACTCTGAGAACACAAGTTGGGCTTTTAGAGTTAGCAGGCAGAAAAATGTTCATTTTTAAACCTGTTACTCCACAGAGTCTGCTGTGCCTTGAGCTCCTTTGATGTTGCTCAGTAGACACTGCGAACGTTTCAGACAAATTCATTTTTAACTGCTCACTGAGGGCTTTGTGATTATCATCTAGTCGTTGTTCTAACCATTGGGACAGACCTTTGCTGAACAATGTTGAATTAATCAGGCAGAACAGAGCCCGAATCTCCTCATTCCTTTTGTCTGTATGAACTGAGCCCTGGACTCAGAGCACGTAGAATTCTGGGGCTTAGGAAGCTTCTGCCTGTGCTTTATTTTGTTGTTTTATTCAATTAAAAATTAATTTTAGTTTGTTCTCTTTCTCTTCCATGGCTCAAACTATTAAAGATAGTTCTGAGGAAGGAAATGCAAAATAGCAAGAAATTGTTCTGCTTGCCAATGGCTCCGGCCCTCTTGCTTTCTAGGTTAAAAGGACTGTTTGGGGGAAATGAAGTCCTCTGTCCCTCTAATGACATTGTTTAGTTTTGCATCCTATTTTAGTTGGAGGGTGAAATGAACCAGATCTGTTTCTAGCCCGTCTGACTCTTTGATTCCAGATTGGGGCATCTTCAACAGGGTTTTATATCCTGTTGGAATGCAAGGCTATTTTAAGAAATCCCTACTGGATTGAGAAAAAGCACATAGTATAATTATGGTGACCAAACCATATGTCCCAGATTTTCCAGGATGTTCCCCAATTTCAAGTAATTTCAGTCTTTTCAATAAAGTGAGGGCATGCATTCTGTATGCATCAACATGCAGCCTGATAAAAGGTATCTTTGTGTATGTGAGTGTGTAAAATACAAATAAATATATGTAAGTAGATACATATTTTATATAAGTAAAAACATACATACACACTTTTTTTGCTGTGTGTATTTATTTAAATGAAATCATTTTTAGGATCTTGTGGTTTCAGAATAGATGACCAGTAAGTATTGCAGAAATAACTGTCAAGGTCCTAACTAGCTGAGTGACCTTGAACAAGTCAGTTCCTGTCTCTGGATCTCATCAGTTCTTCACCATTCTAGCGCAGAGCAGGATCTCAGTAACGGTGCTGCTGAAAATCAAATGCCAAGCCCTTTCAGAATTCTCAGCTTTTGTCTTTACTTCTCCCTCTGTGTGTTCCATACTCCTTGGCCTCATCCATTGTACTTGCCTCAGTCTTCATATTGTATGATCTTTTACTCTTATCTTGTAAGCTTCACTCCTGGGCTGCAAGTGGCTTGAGGGCTGGCATGGGTCTTCACATTTAAAAAATCTCTATGGTTTAGCACAGCGCCAGGCAGATATAAAAAAACAAACTGAAGGAAATACACCAAAAAGATGAGATAATAGATGACAATAAAAATGTATTCTTTATCCTTTTTCATATTTTCCATTATTATTATTATTATTTTTGAGACAGAGTCTCACTCTTGTCACTGAGGCTAGAGTGCAGTGGCGCAGTCTTGGCTCACTGCAACCCCTGCCTCCCAGGTTCGAGCAATTCTCCTGCCTCAGCCTCCCAAGTAGCTGGGATTACAGGCACCCGCCATCATGCCCAGCTAATTTTTGTATGTTTGTAGAGATGGGGTTTCACCATGATGGCCAGGTTGGTCTTGAACTCCTGACCTCAGGTGATCCACCTGCCTCGGCCTCCCAAATTGTTGGGATTACAGGCGTGAGCCACTGCGCCTGGCCCATTATTTTATTTTATTTTATTATATATATTTTTAATCATAAATAGTATTACTTAAGAGAATGATAAAAATAAAAACAACAAGTGGTATTTTTTTTGGACACTCAGGATCGGAGAGGATCTGAGAAGCATGCTGTACATGTTTCCACCCCAAGGCCAATGCAGCATCCTTGCCTTAGCTTCCAATGTGCAAGAACAGTTGGCTATTCCTAGGGCTCTCCCACAAGCCCCAGACACACTGTTGTGAGGGGCGGCCACGTGGGTGTCACAGCTGGGAGCTGGTTCTACTGTGGGCTGTCCATTTTCAGGGATTGATTTGGGCTGTGTTATGGTAATCAAGCACAAACCAACAGTTAAGTGGGATGTCTTATATATACCAAATATCCCTGCAGCTGGAAGGCACTCAATTATCTTGACTGTCTTGAGGCTGAGCTGAGTGATGCAGCCAGGCCCTGTGCTAGGTGCGAAAGTGACGCAGAGGAGCCAGGCTGTGTGTTTCGTGCTGTTTAGGAGTTGGCAAGCTAGTTGGGCTAATCATATGCGTGCGTTCAAAGCTAACCAATATCAGAAGGCCGTATTTAAGTTTCAGAATGAATGGTAAAGAAAACCAAGTGGGCCACAGGAGTTTCTAGGAGGTAGAGAGGGTAGGAGGGCTGTGTAAGAAGGTGGTGTTTTGAGATGGGACTTGACCCAGGGTCTCCAACAGTGGCGAAGAGGAGGTGGGCCTTCCAGGGAGGGAGACAGCTTGCAGAAAAGCCTGGCAGTGGGAGTAAGTTTGGCTTGTGTATTTCCTTTAGGGGTGGTGGGGAACTGAGTGATGGATGGGGACAGAGAAGAAAATGTGCAGCCGCGAGTGGGAAAGTGATGGAGATGTGGGTATAGGCCAGGTCTGGGCAGGCCCTGAGAATAGGACAAAGGTGGAGCCATGAGCTGGAAGGTGGTGGGGGCCCTTGTGTGGCTCTCAGGGGAGGAGGGGCTGTAATGTAACCACTTTGGGCCATAGATTCTTCCCATATGTGGAAATGTGGTATGAACATGGGCCATGGGTGAGCTGCTTGCGTTTGACTCCTGGCTCCACGTCATGTTACCTGTTTGAGACTCAATTTCCTCATCTGCAAAATGGGGATAATGAAGCCCCTTCTCCTAAAATTGTTCTGAGGATAAAAGAGAGAATCCATATAAAGTGTTTAGCATAACGTCTGGCACATTGCTTGAGTCTAATAAATCGCTGTTATATGCAAATGAAGATCAGTACTTATTTCATCAGTCTGGTAGAAATGGTAGTCAATCTAGAAAAACCAAATATTAAAAGAACTGGAAATTATTCTATTAAGAGAATGAACTTGAGAATGCTTCAGGGAGATCTTCGTTGGAAAGTCCCACTCCAATTCTACAATTTGGCTCCATTTACTGTGGCTTAGCTTTTGTGAAATATTTATGTTGGCAGGTTACTCAACTCTAATTTTTGTTCGTTATCCCTCTAAGCTTGGTAAGGAAGATTAGTCTGTTTATCTTATATTGCAGAAGACACATGCAGATATAAATGCACTGCCATTTAGTTACAACATCTCTTCCATTAGCACTTATTGTGGTTGTCAGCCAAACTTCTCTGGGGTAGAGGGGAAGAGAAGGAGACACAGGGGTGCGTCAGTGATGGTGGCTGGGCACAATCTTATACTGTGAAGAAGGTGGTGGAAAATTTGGAGGTGCCAGGGTGGCTTCTACTCAGCCAGACTTAATTCTCAGCCTTGGAAGTCTTTGCAGAAGATTAGGAATGACCAAAATTGCTAAAAGAGGACTGGCAAAGCAAACCAAATATCTCATATTCTTTAAAGTATTAGTCATTCCTTTGGATGTTATAGTTTAAGTTCTCCCTAATTGAAATTAACAGTCTTTGGGGGACATTTGAATGCCATTGTCAGTGAACTTCTTAGTGGAGAATTATTTTCCAAGCCAAAGGACAACATCCCCAAACTTGGCTGCTGCTTGACATTCCTGTGTGCCGGACTTACGTGAATCTTTTTAACTAATGACAATGGTGAGCTGAGAAGGTCCCCCAGGGGATATGACTCACAGTGACTCAGGTGCACCAGAGCCTTGATCCAGCCCTATTGTTTTTCGTCAATAGGTGTTTGCCATGCTCCAGCTGGAATATCAGTGGAACTGAGCTGGCCATGATAGAAGGAGAGGCCATTCAATGCCAATGCTCTTGCAAGATGCCTGGCAGTGCCAGTTACCTCTGCAGTGGCTGGCCCTGGTCTATGTGTGCTGAGAGGGAAGGCATCAAACACATCTCAGGGCACAGCCTTGACAACATCAGATGCCTCCTAGGTTCTTCTCATACATAATAACGAATCTTTTCCACAGCCCTGCAAAACACTGGTTGCTGTTTCACATAAGACAAATGCCTGTGTTGACCCTCAATCTCCAGCCCACGGAGCTGACCTCCTGCATCTTCTTCACTACCCCTCTATAGGACTTTTTACTCTCATTTGAGAAGATTCCTCCATTTAGAAGGAAACATACTGCATCCCAGGCTGGGCCTTTTGCATTTGGCTCAAGAGCTGTGCAGTGTTTGTTTTTTCCCTGCCACACATCCATTTCCCCTTCCTTTAGAAGCAGCATTCTAATTTTCCTTGGGGTGAGCATCCCTTCCTCAGTCTTAGCCAATGTGGGCCAGATAGAGCTGACCCCACCCTCTGGAGGCCTGGTATGTGTGTGTGACCTAGGTCCAGCCAGTTGGCATCATAGTGCTTGTTTCAGAGATGGAACATAGAAGTCAAGCTGGACCGATGGGTATTAGCTCTAAGGTTTTTTATGTAACTATTGACAGAGAGGTTCTTGCTTTCCTCTGGGGCTGCTAACTTGGTAGCGTATAAAGTTGGAGCTGCTGGTAGATTATTTACATGAATAAATAAGAAGAGTTTTCCCAGAAAATAAAGTAAAACCAAGAGGCAGAGGGAGAGACACATGTTCCCGAAGACAGCGTTTGAGCACCTGGGCACCTGAATGTCGATCCTTAATTACAGAAGCCAAATAAATGAGCTTTTTTGTTTGAACCATTTTGAGTTGGTGTTTTGGTCACTTGCAGCCTAAATAATTTCGGATAATAAAAAGTTCATCAAAAAGGTGTACAATAAAATTTAGGAACTTTGAGGCTGCAGTGCTGTGATCCCACCACTGCACTCCAGCCTGGGTGACAAAGCAAGACACAGTCTCAAAAAAATTTTTTTTAAGGGGAACTTGTATTTTCCTGAGGACTGTGCCTTTGCATATTGTCTGTGGTACTAGCAGTCTATCACCTACCCAGGGACCACAGAAACCTTGGGTGGCAGAAACGGGCAGTACTTTTACATCTCCAATACCTGTGGCTTTTGGCCACCTTGATTTTAGAGAAGAGAGTCAGAGGTAATGTTTAGTTGGAGAACTTTCCTCAACCAATATTTTCCAGCTAACTGTCGTTTTCTGTGATATTGAAAAACTGTCCAGGCAAATACTGACCCTCTGGGCTATGTAGAAAGGGCATAGAAATCATTCACGGGAATGGAAAGTCGAGGGTATTCTGAGCTTTAAGGGGTCTGAAACATTTCAGGAGAAAATCACAGAGTTCTGGAATCATCATTTTAGCATAGGACCTTAGAGTCCCATTCTGGTTGAACCTCTTTATTCCAGAGGAGAAAAGATTCAGAGAGACAAAGAAGCTTTGCTGAAGGCTCATGGTGAATATAGTTGCAGATGATCAGTACAAATGAAGAGGAGAGAGGGTCCCGCTGAATACCTCACAAAGACCACAAACTAGACCCTTTGCTTACTGTGTTATAACTCTTTAAACAGATTCCCATCCAAAACCATCACTGCTGAAACATCCAGCAGTGTGGCCTAGCTTCAGGTAAAGATGGATCCAGGAGTTTGGAATCCAATCCTAAAGACAAAGTCTTTTTTTTTCTCTGTATTAATTGTGCTGCTTTCCTTTGTGTTGGTTTTAATTCCCCAGCAGGTTCTATCCACCTGGTGCCTTCTGGCAGCTGTAAGATGTTATGCTACCAGATTAGTAATTCCAGTTGATGAGGAGCTTATATTTCCCAATAGTTCCAGCAGAATCTCAGGAGTCATGTTTGTGGGCTTCAAAAGGGTAACCCCTGATTCAGTCGGTGTGGCCAGGGGTTTGCCTGCAGCATCATGGGCCAACTCAAATCAGCTGAATGGAAACTGAGAGTAGGCGAGGGATGGGCAAGGTGAACATGCAGTTACCTGAAGGAGGAATCGCTGCCGGAAACGCTAGAGGGCCACTGCTCTTACCTTGGGCAAGGAGGAGGTGGGGTGGGGGAGGGCCAGAGATTTTATTTCAGGAGCTAAATCCCAGGGCTTAGTAATGGTATTTGGCCTTAAGCCTGCAAATGGCACTTTCATCCAGCAATATAAGCCCTGAAGTTTTTCTCAGCAGCAGAGAAGAGGTTTCCAGGAGGGCGTCAGTTTGGCCCTTGGGGGTGGCCTGGCCTCTGCTAAACATCTCAGGCGTGCTCCTCCATTTTCTGGCCGTGATAGGGCACGCCGCCAAGCATATCTCAGACCAATATCTGTATTGTTTGTGGTGTGATTGTGACTTCCTGTCTTCCAATTTAGTTTTCTGCCTTACTTTTCACTGTCTGGGTCAGTTGATATTACATCTGGCACTTCCTGTTTTTTAAGCCTCTGACTCCAGTCATCTGACTGTAGAAAACAGAGGTCAACTTCTTCATAAGTGATGCCAGCTTTAGTCACTTGTTTTGGTATACTAGTTGAGATTTGCGTAAGGAGAATTGTCAGGTGTCTGCTGGTTTTTTCAGCCTCAGACACTTCCCTATTTATAAGTTTTTGTTTTTCAGACATTGGGACTTTCTCCCCGTTGTTTGGATGTGGTGGGAGTGGGTGATCTCTGCCTTGCCCGCACAAATAATTCAACAGTGATGCTCTCTCTCTTAAGGAGAACTACCAGTCCCACGGCTGCAGCTCTAGAATGAGGGTGCTTTGGGCATAACAGGCTCAGCCACCCTTCTGGCATCTCACCCTGTCTCCTTTCCCATCCTCGGGTTCACTTCTCTCCCTTTCTCTCTCCACTTCAGAAGTGGTTAGCTCCAATTAAACACCTGGAGTTGGGACAGCAGAAAAGCTGCTAAATGCAGATTTGCTTTATCTCACTAAAAAAAGAGGAACATTTTAGTCACTAATTTTCACTTCTTTTAGCCTTTCTTTCCACAGAATGGCCTGCCTTTTGCTGGAAGGGGACAAAGCCCTAAGATATTTATATCCATGAGTAGAACATTTATGATATCGCCTACACAGCTTCCTGGCCTGAGCTTTTCCTGACTTAGCTTATTTTTTAGTCAAAGTAGAGGGATGGATTTAAGGAACTGTCTAAGATAATAAAGAAGAGAGGACATTTGTCCTACCTAAAGGCAATGGCAGCTTGTAGGTGTGGCGGGGGGAATCTATAAAAAACATCGAAATAGGCTGGGCATGGTAGCTCACACCTGTTTCTCAGCACTTTGGGAGGCCGAGGCGGGCTGATCACCTGAGGTCAGGAGTTCAAGACTAGCTTGGCCAACCCGGTAAAACCCCGTCTCTACTACACAAAAATTAGCCAGGCATGGTGGTAGGTGCCTGTAATACCAGCTACTCGGGAGGCTGAAACAGGAGGATGGCGTGAACCCAGCAGGTGGAGGTTGCAGTGAGCTGAGATTGCGCCACTGCACTCTAGCCTGGGTGACAGAGCGAGACTCTGTCTCCAAAAAAAAAAAAAAAAAAAAAATTGAAACAAACCCTTGAGACTTGACATTCTGCGCCTTCTCCATGTGAGGTCTTTGCTGAGCAAGAGCGGTGGTTAGCCGTGGCAGCTGTGAAGAATCAGAGCACGGCTGTGGGTGTGTTCCACTGGCATCTCCAAGGCTGTAGCTGGACTTCACAAAGGCTCGGTTCCCAGAGGAACAGCCTCTGACTGCCCTACTTCCCAGGGACATGGGAGGTGAAGGCCAAATCTTCTCTCCTCTTCTCTCCTACTTTCACCTCGAGCAGCGGGACCACTGGAGCTGTGGAAATGTCTGGGCCTCCAGTGTTTCTGCCAACAGGGTCACAAGAGCAAGGAAAATCTGGTCTCTGAATTCTCCCTTCACTTGTCTTTTACCTGGGTGATGATGAAGGGGCATGTTGGAAGTCTATTTGGCTACTTGTGTAAGTGTGTGTGTGTGTGTGTGTGCGTGTGCGCGCCCGCGCACATGTGAGACGCACATGCTCAGCAACATCCCAGCTCAGGCCTTCATATTCCTCAGTTGGAACTACAGAATTAAGTGCTTACCTCACCCATTGAAAGAGAGGCAATACTGCTCAGTGTCATGACTTAAAACAAGAGAAAAACCAACAAAATCCCAAACCAAACAAAAACCTCCTTGTTTTGTTGTAATGCTTTAAATGACCTCGTTTCTTCTCTGAAGCCACCTCATGAGGTTGGAAGGACAGGCATCATTGATGGATGGGAGGTTTTAGATGGGGAGAGGGAAGGAACCCACCTGTCCATGGGCTTGCATGTCCGGCGTCAGTTTAGAAGGCTTGCATTTCATTTTTAGTTGACAAAAGAAACCAAACCAACCAACCAGCAAGCAACAACAAATGGCCTTTCACCCATACAGACAAACAAAATCTGACGTGCCTGGAGTTTATGGGGAAGTCATCCAAAGCAGATGGCGCCATCACAAACTTATCAATGCCATCAGAAAGGGATGGACACCTGCGGTGAAATGAGATTTCTAGAGTCCCTCTAATTCCTGCTTCCATGTAGGAAGGTGTCCTCCTACACCCTGTCCCTGAAGCTCTAACAGAGGTCAACCAGGGCAGTAGGAGTTTCTTGATGGCCTGTAGAAAGGACAGCGGCTCACCCTGGGATTGGACTCTGTCTCCGTTCCCTTTCTTTTTCTTCCTTCTCACCTCCACCCAGTCTGATTTCAGTCCCAGTGAGGATGTCACCTGGGAAATACCTCATGTGTCCAAGGAGTCTTACCTTTTGCATGTTCTGCTCTGTGATCTCTGGTGGGAATCTGCAGTGCAGCAGAACTGGATTGGAACAAGGCAACAAGGACCAGGAGACTTCCGTCCAAATCTTGGCTTAGCTATTTTCACTTACTGAATGCCCTAGGGAGGCACTTAATCTTTTCAAGTCCCTCTTGGTGTATCTGTAAAATAACAAACCAAGGTGTTTGGTGTGGTGTTCTAACAGTGCTTGCTATAGTGCCTGGCACCCAGTAAGTCCTCAATATAAGGAAGAGATTAGTAGCACCCTCTGGATACAGTACAATTTTTCTAACCCTCAGTGGAATTCCAATGAGCTGCTACTTTTGATTATCATGCTAATCACAGATACTATGATTTTTAAACATCTTCTCTTTCAAAAATATATTTGCTTATGGCCTAGTATTACAGTGAAGCCTCTGGCATGCGACAGACCTGGGTTCACGTTCTGGCTTCACCGTTTATCTCCTTCTCTTCTCTGTTTCCTTATCTGAGAGCTGGGGCTAAGGACAGACAGTTCCTTCAGGTTGTGTTATACATATGAGAAATGTGTGAAAAGGGCTCAATGAGTGGTTGTCGTCGTTCTGTTTTATCGAGTACTTATTGTGTGCTCAGTGTTCTCACACCTGATTTCTTGTGTTGTCAACACAATAACCTTGAGAGGTAGGAATTACTATCATTCTCATTTTATGGGATAGGAAACTGAGGCTCTGGGAGCGCAAGTCTGAGGTCACATAGCTAGGAAGTGGTTGAAACTGCATTTAAATCTCAGTGTGGGAGTCCTTCCACATCACTCTCCAACTGAACCCTACACATTTTTACCCCAGCCCTGGGGTTCCTACCCTCTCTTTAGCTTTCAGCATTTCCAGGATTCATTCTCCTCTGGGTGTGCCACCGTGTCCTCAGCCAGGATGCCCAGAGGTTTCCTGTCCTGGCCTCTGCCATCTCTGTCTCTCTCGATGCTTGTCTTCCTCACCAGATTTTGGCATCCTTGAGGACTGTGGTTAGGCCAGTCCCTACTTCCCCAGCACTGGTGGCCAGTCTGGCCCACAGCAGACCTCTCCCCAGTGTGTGTAAAATTAGAAACTGACAATGCAAGGTGGTGCCTGGGAGTTTCAGGGTGCAGGGCCACCCCACACTGTCTGTCCATCTCCATCTCTGGGTGACCTGGCACAGATGGGCTACCTGAGATGTCCTGAAATGTCTGTGGACTGTGAACTCCACTTTCCTCTGAGTCATCAGCACTCCACATACACTGAGCTCATCTGCCTCTACTGGCGAGATGACCCAGGTCTGCCGGCATCATGACCCACATCCTGCCCCCATCCTGTGTACCCATCGTGGGGTATTAGTAAGCCCAGCAGCTCTGACCCACGCTGCTTTACCAGTCCTCTAAGCCTCTACTGCTGACCACAGCCACACGCAAGCTTCCAAACATGCCTCAAACATGTATTTGTCTGTTCATTCATTCATTCATTCATTCATTCATTCATTCATTCATTCCCACACTAATCTAGGTCCTACAGATCCCTAGACAAATAAGGAACTTGGGCCCAGAGCGGTGGCTCACGCCTATGATCCCAGCTTTTAGAAAGGCAGAGGCGGGAGAATAGCTTGAGCCCAGGAGTTTGAGACCTGCCTGGGCAATGTAGCAAGACCCCGATCTCCACAAAAAGGAAAAGAAAAAGACAAAAAAAAAAATAAAGTGTAACAAATAAGGAACTCAGAGTTAAGCGTGAGGGTTTCCCACACCTGGGTACGTCTCGGAGTCACCTAGGAAAGTTTTTACAAATACAGTTTCCTGGACCCTGCTGGAGACCTACAGAAGCGGAATCTCTAGAAGCATGTTTGTAGAAATCTGTATATTTAAGATACTCATAGCCCGACTCTGAACACAACTGGTTTGGGGAACCTGTAGTCAGGGGACTCGCTGAGTAGCAATACTTTGACGTGTATTTGCTGAGTAGCAAATACCTTGAGAAGGCAAGAAGCAAGACAGAGGCTGCGAGTGGGGAGTGCTGCCCTGCCACGGCCTTATCCTTTTCCTTTTGGGATCATGGCCTCTAAAAATCCTGCAGCATTTTCTTCTTCCCAGGAGTCCCCACATATAAAACTGCTACCAGATAGTCAGCTCCCTGACGACAGGGACACATTTGTTTCCATCCCTGTTATGTCCCCTGTGACCACAGCAGGGCCTGGTATCTAGCTGGTACCAGGCAAAAATGTGTTGAATGAATGAATTCATTCCCTGATTCCCTGTAGGTGCGGCATGCATACCATCTTGTCGTTTCTTGACACCCTGTGTGTGTCTGTGTCTACAGAGGTGGACAGGGAATGGCACGCTAGGAGGAGAGGTTACCTCGGCTTTGCATCCAGCAGGTCCCCTTGAGGCCCTGGACTGTGAGGAGAAATGGGGGTTGGAAGTGGGATCTACACCCTGTTCCTGCAGGGAGAAAGGGGAGCATCGGGACAGGAGTGTGCCCAGTCCCCTGGGGCGTGTGGGGTTTGCCAAAGACAGACCTTGGCCTGGATTGAGGGAGAGAGAGGCAGCCGGCGCAGAGCAGTTATTCAGACAGCAGTTGACCTCCTGGCAGCTCCAGTGAGGCCCTGTGGACCTCGGTCCTCCCCAGCCGGCCCACTGAGGCCTCAGAGAGAGGCCCATCCATCACGGGGGCCCCCAGGGAGGGCCGGGGGGGCTTTCTGTGAGTCAGTTGAGGGGCTCCGTTTTCAGCACAGATCTTGTCAAATTCAAGCTGTCAACCGCACAGACCCTGAAAGCCAGTCACAGACCCCTGGGGACAGGCGTGTGGCACACGACCTTGAGGGGGCTCTGCTGAGTGTGGGACTGTGGTGATAAGAGGGACAAATGAGAGGAAGCCACCTGGGCCAATTGCTTTGTGCTCACCCACACCGCCCCTTTGTGCTTGTCCTTGAGGGACGTTGGGGCAGCTGCACTGAATATATTTCCTCCTTTCCCCCCTTGGTTGCCGCTCTCCCTTTCCGCCATCTCTTACAAGGCACGGGGAAGGAGGCAGTGCACGCAGATTAAGGACAGACTGGCTCTGCTGCTTAGAAGCTGTGTGACCTTGGGCAAGTAACTTAACCTCTCTGAATCTTTTCCCTCAGGTTGTGATGAAGATTGCAAGAGGTGATACACTGCTAAGCACAGGCCGGCATGTTGTAACTGCTCCAGGATTATTCACTATTATCATTTTCATGGAGGTGAGGCACAAAGAGTTTTGACTCCTTGCTGGTGTTCCCTCATCTCCTTAGCATTTCAAGCTGCACACTTCAACTCTACGTGACCTCACAACATCCCAGTGTCCACTTAAAGGTGAATAAATGAGCCAGGCATGGTGGCTCACGCCTGTAATCCCAGCACTTTGGGAGGCCAAGGTGGGTGAATCACTCGAGGTCAGGAGTTCGAGACCAGCCTGGCCAACATGGCGAAACCCCATCTCCACTAAAAATACAAAAATTAGCTGGGTGTGGCAGTACATGCCTGTAGTCCCAGCTACTCAGGAGGCTGAGGCAGGAGAATCACTTGAACCTGGAAGGCGGAGGTTGCAGTGAGTCGGATGGGGCCACTGCACTCCAGCCTGGGTGACAGAGTGAGACCATCGGCTCTGGGGCAGTGGTTAACTCAGCTGGGGCTGTGGGGAGCTTACATCTGGTCTTTGGGTGAAGGTTGAAATCATGTTAGCTAAAAGGAGCCACTGGGGCAGGCCTGAGACATGAAGGCCGAAAGCAGATGGGAGCTCTGAGGAATGAGAATGCCAGGGAGGCCAGGGAAGCAGCAGCAAGACTGACAAAATAGGGAGCTGCCCAGGACCACTGCTGGGCGTGCCCTGATGTCTGTGAGGAGACTGTTTTGGACCTCCTGTGGGGGCCGGTTTAAAGGGCCCAAAATGTTTTAGAAGGCTCCTCTGAGGAAAGCCAGTGTTCTCTCACCTTGCACCTGTGTTGAGTCCTGGCTGCTGGGACTGGCCCCAAGCCTCCTCCTCCTCCTCAAGAGGAAACATTGCTGGTTGGAGAAGAGACCCAGGCAGAAACAGTAGGAACCTACTGCCCCCCACCCCCAGCCGGGCCCCTGGCTGCCTCCTCACCTGCACTGATGGAGCACCTACTGGGTTAGGGGCTTACAAAAGTTGCGGGACGGGGCTATTGCCTTGGCTTCTCCTCTTCATGGGAGGATCCTTAGCCCGGGCCAAGGCAAGGGGCTCACACAGCCTCTCAGGAGGACTGTGTCCAAAGGACAAAACCAAACTCCTCCCCCGAGATCAGGCAGGGCCAGGCTGTGAGCCAGAGGAGCTTTGAACTGTGGCAATGGCCACTGCCACCCAGAAGCAGCGCTGGTGGAGGGAGGGGGGAAGGGGAGGCCGAGGGAGGCCGGTGGTGGTCGGGCAGGCAGTGGGCAGACAGGGGTTATTGAAGGGCATGGCCTCCACGATTACTCAAAGGCAAGCTGCAGTTCTTACTGGCCCTTTAAGAACGGCGCCTACCTTATGAAATGTCAGGGCAGAGTGGAAGCCCAGAGAGTGTTACCAGAAAAGAGTCACGCAATCTCTGGTCCATGCCTGTGAGTGACTGGGAGCTTGTTTGTGTGGGGGCTGTTCCCACAGCTGGAAGCCCTAAGTAACCCCAGCCCGCCGCAACTCACAGATGATGCTAAACAGCCCCGGCTGCCTCGGCCTCGGACGCCATGTTCTCTTTCCCTCTTCCTGGGTGTCAAAGGGCTTACACTAGACGCATGTTTCCCCAAATGCGCTTTTGGGTACCACCGGCAAAACACAAACCACATTTGGGTAGTGGATGGACAGGCTATGTTATATATTTATTTTAATGCTTATTAGAAAAAAATTTAATTGGCACATGAAACGTCTTATTTCATGGTTATTGGTACATGGGATAAGACTAAGTTTAGTTAGGTAAAAAAAAGAAGTCAAATTTAAAGAAAAAACAATCAGGTAAATATTAGTATGGTTAACACTGTTCACTGGAAGTACAATGGGAGACAAAATGAGAGCCACATACATGATTTAAAATTTTCTGTGGAATTTTGAATCATGGAATAAAAGTCACATGGAATAAAAAATAAGTAGGTAAAGTTATTTTCATAGCATATGTTTTATTTAACTTGGTATGTCAAAAATACCATTTCTACGTGTAATCACTAGAAAAATTATTGAGAGATTTTATTGACGGAATTTTTTTTTTTTTTTTTTTTTTTTTTGAGAGGCAGAGTCTCACTCTATTGCCCAGGTTGTGTGGTGGTGCGATCTCGGCCCAATGCAACCTCTGCCTCCTGGGTTCAAGCGATTCTCCTGCCTCAGCCTCCTGAATAGCTGGGATCACAGGCACGTGCCACCATGCTCGGCTAATTTTTGTATTTGTAGTAGAGATGGGGTCTCACCGTGTTGGCCGGGCTGGTCTTGAACTCCTGAACTGTCTGCTTTGGCCTCCCAAAGTGCTAAGATTACAGGGTGAGCCACTGCCTCCGGCCCTAATTGACTTTTTTTTAGTAATAACTCATCAAAAGCTGGTGTGTGTTGTATGTCACATCTTGATATGACCCAGGCATATTTTAAGGGCTCATGGCCACATGTGGCTTGTGGCCACTGTGCTGTAAGTGTGGAGACCTAGGCAGGCAGGGCAACACTGTGAAGGCAGAATATAAATGTATGCAGCCCAGAGTCTTCCAGCTCTAACATCTGTGCTTCTGCCATATGCTCACTCTCTGCCTCACCCAGAATTGCTCCCTTACTCTCCAAATTGAGACCCAGTTTACTGCCTATACTCTCTACTTTCTTCCCTTACCAAGCAACATGCTTCATCGGTTGTCCACCAGAAATTTTATTATGTGGAAAGTTCGTATTGAATGTGTCTGCCAAATCTTTTGCGAGAAATAAGTCAGAGAGAAGCTCCTTTTGAAAACCAGAGAGAAATGCCCCTTGGGTCATCCCTGCTGCTGCCTTACTCATCGGCCAGTGGCAACGTGCATGGGTGTGTTCACCAGTGACAGATCGCCTTTCTCTAATTCATCTGGCAGGTGCATTGAGGAGATGGGACAACTCTTCTTCAAGTCTCTTAGCATCATTTGTTATCAGTCTTTAATATTCATGAGGATCATCTGGGGAGCTTCTTAAAAATGCAAGGGTAATTATAAAATCATTGGATGGGGCGTATGATTATGATTCTGGGAGTGTGATTCTGATGTGAATGAACATTTGAGAACCACTGCCTGAAATGTTTTCCTAAAGTATGAAGGCTGGCGATGGCTTGTTGGAGAACTCCAAATTGGAATTTCATATTCAGATCTAATCATTTCAGATCTAATCACTAGAAGAGGAAGCACGGACTGGTTCCACCCCATGGTCATGACTGAACTAATCGGAAACTCTCTTGAATTTGCCACAATGAACTGAGCACCAATTAAAAATTGCCTTGGAAGAAATACCTACTAAATTCTAGCCAAGCTGGGCATCAGCTCCCTGGGCTCTTAGTGACTATTATTTCCAAAAAGTGTTCTCACTCTGATCCATTTGTTCTCCCTGCCGTTTTATCCCCTGTAATATTCTCTAGAGACCAATTACTATTATCTGAATGGAAGCATGAGTCATAAGTGGGAATGAGCTTGTCCTGGATCAGGTTTCCATGTGCGTGCTCAAGTGTGTGTCTGTGTGTGTGTGTGCATGTGTGTTACATCACAAGGCAAATCGCTGGCACCTAGAATCATTGAGAAACCCATCCTCCCATTACAGTCTAAGAATGAAGCCCTTGGGACTTAAGGATTCAAGATGGTTGGGTAAAGTGAACTCAACTCATGTTAAGGAGGAGAACAGGAGGAGGATTCTGAGACCCAAAGACAAGACCAGGACGCGAGAGAAAACAATGGGAACCTTAAAGTAAAGGGGGAGAGAATTTAGATTTATTAAAGACATACTCTGGACCAGGCATTTAAAATTTGTTACTTTTTAAAGCCCTGTAGACTAGATATGTTTTGTCCCATTTAACAGACTAAGATATTGAGGCCCAGAGTGGTAACTTGTCCGATATCAGCCAGAGGGAGGTAGGAGAGCTGGGGAAGGCTGATCCCAAAGCTGGTGTTTTTCTCTAAATGCCAAATACTCTCTCAAGATAGTGATTACTCAACCTATTTCTGGGTTCACCACTCCTTTTGTGAAAAAAGAATGCAAGATGAAGTACGCTGTGTCTTTGCTGAAGGCAGATCAGGTCACCATGTCCCTGGAGGAAACGGATGCATTGTTGCCAGCATCAGTTCCCACGGTGCACTTGAGAATGTGGTGCTCTAGTCGGGATCTTCAGCGTCATTAACCTGGTTTATGTACATTGTATCAGCCAGGGAACCACTGGAGGTAGATGACACACTGAAAGGGATAATAATGGAGGAGAGGTTTAATGAAAAGACAATCTACAGAGGTGTGGGGAGGGTTTGGGAACCAAAAAGGAAGGAGAAACCTGCAAGAGAAGCTATTATCACCCCAGATCTGAAGGGGCAAGTAGAAGGAGTGCTTTCTCAAAACTCAGGGAGAAGTGTAGCCCTGGGAGAGGGGCCACTCTCTAGGAGTGGAGCTGTGGCTGTGGGCACAGTGGAGCTGTAGCTGGGGAGCTGTGGGCACAGGGAGAGGCAGGCAGCCACTGCCAACACAGCCAGGGGAGCAGAGGAGTCAGTACCCCACCTCCTCCTTTCACCCTCTGATCTCGTGCCTCAGCAAGTGGGGAACAACCAGCACACACCCCAAACCTGTGGAACAGTGCCCGTACTTGGTAAGGACTAAGTGGTGTCCATTGTTCCCATCAATGGTAGCTAACTGCCTGGTGCCTATCCAAGGCCATTTCTCCAGAAAATGAACAGAGAGCCGTCTCCTCTCTGCTGAAAACCGGAAGCAAATTGGTCTGGAGAAATGGAATTTGCTGCTTAAGCCTAGTGTGGGTCCTCACCCACCTAATTGAATATGACATTATTCAGGTTATAAGGGAAACTCTTGTTTGATTTACTCCTTTTGTTTGTTTGTTTGTTTTGTTTTTGAGACAGAGTCTCGCTCTGTCACTTGGGCTGGAATGCAATGGCGCGATCTCGGCTCACTGCAACCTCTGCCTCCTGGGTTCAAACAATTCTCCCTGCCTCAGCATCCAGAGTAGCTGGGATTACAGGTGCCCACCACCATGCCCAGCTAATTTTTGTATTTTTTAGTAGAGATGGGGTTTCACCATGTTGGCCAGGCTGGTCTTGAACTCCTGACCTCAGGTTATCCACCCACCTTGGCCTCCCAAAGAGCTGGGATTACAGGCATGCCCGGCCTGATTGACTCTTGAATTAAATGACTCTGAATTAGGCTATGTTTCTCCTAAGAAATGTGGAGACCGTGGATCAGGAGATTTATGAGCTATTTGATCAAGAGATCAAGAGAAGATTTGTGCCGTTTGCTGTGTGTGCCTTGTGACCAAGGGATGCAGCTGATTCAAATGGGAAGCACAGTGGGATGGGAAATAAGCCACCATGCTAGACACTGGGCACCCCCAGCGCCTTCCAAATCCTGATCTATCCTTTCTCTTCCCCACCCTGCTCTGCAGCCAGTGGGGCCTGACACCTAAGCACTGCATCACTCAGCCATCCTTGCCAGCTGGCTTCCAGTTGGGTTTAACAAATGGGGAACCCAGCAGGAGATCTGAGGGTGGGAGGGAAGAGACATTGGCATATTTCTCTGCCCCGGGTCTCTGATATTAGCTGCGCCCCTCCGTTACCTCAATTCCCACTGGCAGCCATCCTTCAGGACTCCAGCTTCAACTGGGCTCCAGTAACACTATTTCCTTCCGGTGTCCCTTCAGCCTTGGTGTTCCTGTTGCTTCTCATTGGTGGTCCCCGGATGCCTCACCTTTCTTGTTCTGTTCCCTCAACCTGGCCCACAACTCTATGAGGGGTCCACTCATTAAAGGCTCTTCATTTGAACCATCTGTGATGCTTTGTGAGCTGCACCCTTCTGACCCTGACCTACTTGTAGCCTCTTCTAATCAACCATAGCAGATGCTCAACTGAGAATCTTGAATGAAATGGCTCTGTGGCATTTGGATATCCCAGAGGACATGACTGATGTTCTTATATAAACATGATGTTATTGTGTGTGTTGGGGGGTGGGGTGGGCAAATGTATGAATAAACTGGCTCTAAAACTTATTTTAAAGATAAAGTATTCAATGATAGATTCCAATGCCAAGAGGAATTAGAAATGACCAACACTGTCATGCATGACCTTGTTATTCAAGAGTCATCAGAAAGGTGGTATATCTTTGTCACATTTTATCTTAAAATGGTCAGAATAGTGAGAATTGACCCTCACACAGCTTGGGTTTGCAGAATAGTTCTAGACACTTGTTTATGTTTCTAGAGTTTTATTAAATACGGTCTATTGTGAACTGAGGGATGCATCCTATTTTATACTCGCATGGTATCAAATCAGGGAAAGGAGATCTCAGGGTCTTGGTTTCTTAGCCCCTTTATGCTTGTCTCTCTAGACACTTCCTTGACTATTGTCCTTAGAAAAGGGAGCCAAAGGGAAAGTTGACTTTGAAACTGTGGACCCATTGAGGTTAGAGTGGTTTCCTGTCCCCATTAAGAAGACCATATCTGTCACACGCGTTGATAGATGCCTCTGCTTCTCAGGGTTTTGCCTGGTAAAAGGACATAGAGATATATGGGATTCCCACATCCTCTGGGGTCCCCCAAGGAAATAAGTTATTTCCAGAAAGCTCCAATATCTTTAATATGGGAGGCATATTTTAGCACACATGCCTTGAAGTCAGTCGGTCAATTGAGCGTTGTTTAACTTCCCTGAGAAGCAGTGCTATGGGAAGGACTTAAATGTTTCCAAAACATGTTTTGAAAAGAAGCCACCGGAAGGAGAAACAGTTTGCCAAAAATAAATCATTTACCCACTGCAGTGCTTTGGTTGTTGTTAGATCTTAAGAAATGAAAACCCCAAACTCTCAGACCAAAGTGTGGCCCATATTTACTGGTCTGTTGACCTGAGGGGCTTTGTTTGGCAGAACCTATGAAGAGTTACTTAGGGCACTCGGGTTCCACAGTGGAGAGTGATGGCGCGCCAGGGAATGACAGTGGCAGGCTGGGCTTCTGGGACCTTGGCACTTGTTATTCTCCCTTCCTTTCTGCTCAGCTGCCCCAACCTCAATCTTGTTCTCTCCAGCTGCCAGCTGCAAACAACTGCCTTTGTTATTTAGGAAATAACTTGGACCATTTCCCGTTGACTCCAGTGTGTTTTGCTCTTGTCTACCTCTGCGATTTCAGGGTTCTGGCTCTATCCAAGCTGCTGTTATCCCTGGTCTTGGTCACTTCTCTTTGGCAATTCCTTGGTCTGTGCTTTTGGAAGTCAACCTTCTGTTCTGACTTTAATCTGTGCTTGACCCCGAGGCGCAAAATCTTTGCTCCAGCCCTGGGTCTCTGGAACCTCACTATCTGGGCTCATTCCCACCCCCATGCATCCTTCTGCCTCCACTGAGTGTATGTGTGTGGGCTGGGGAGGGATTAGACTCTTTTTTTGGCTCAAAACTAAAACTGCTTCCCCATGATAAGGGAAATGCAAATTGAAACAATGAAATGCCATTCACATCTACCGGATTAGTAAAAATTAATTAAGTGTGATGACAAAAGGGATGGTGAGATGTGGCCGTAAGGGAACTCCCTGGTGGGAGTGTAAATTGGTACAGTCACTTTGGAGAACAATTTGGCAATATCTATTGAAGTCAAAGATGCATTTCTGCTATGAAATAGCAATTCTGCTCCTGAATAAACAGCCTGGAGAAACCATCATACAGGTATACAGATTTGTGTTTGTATGTATACATATAGATACACATATGTACACACATGTATATGTGTGCACACAACATATGTACACACATGAAAGAGTGCTGACTACATAGCCCACAAGCTGTGGTTTATGGAATGTGGTAATGGAATTGAATACTACACTATGTAGCAGTTAATAGAAATGTACTAGATCCAATTTCTATCAACATGTATAAACTTTAAAACAATGCTGAATGAAAAAGTTGGTTGTAAAAGGACAGGTATGTGCTACACATAAGTATATACATAGATAGATGCAATTCATCTTAAAATGTAAACAATATAATTGTATTAATACATTTATATTTATTAAAAAGTAAAAACACACATGGGAATGATACCAGCCAACTTCAGGTTAATAGTTACCTTTGGAGAAGGAGGGAAAGGATGAAGAAATAGAGCTTCAGTTGAATCTGGACACTTTTCTTTGAAGGCGGGGGTGGAGAGAAAGAGAGAGACAGAGAGAGATCAATCTAAGACCAATATGGCAAAACATGTTTCAATTTTGGTGATGGGCTTGACAGATCTAGTATATTATTTTCTCTACATGTCAGTATGATTGAAATGTTTCATATTTACAAGTTTGAAACAGTAAGAAAATGATTTCTTACTCCTGTTGTTGTCTTGGTGAATTGACGCTAACTTGAAGATTCATAGACGTGTACTTTCTGGTAGGGACAGCGTCTTTGAGAACAACTGGCCAAACTTCATCTGGTTTCAGAATCTCTTCTATGGCCTTGTGCAAACACCTGCCCTGATGTGGATCTCTAACCACTGAGACTGTCCCCAAATGGTACTCTTGGGAAGTTATTGCTTACTTTGAGCTGAAATCAGCCTCTTGCTGGCTTCAGACCACTGGTCCCAGTTCTGTTCTGCCATCCTTCAGATTCCCACCATCTTGGAGCTGCTGGGAGCCAGGGGCCCCGGGGTCAACCTTGCAAGGGAACTAGGGAAGAAAGAGGAAGTTGAGGGGCTGGAGCCAACCCTAAGGCGTTCCTCTTTGGGAAGGCTGGCTGGTGATGGGACTTGCCAGGACCAGCATGCTGAGAGGAGGAAGCCAGCTCTCAGGTCAAAATTCCGTTGATGTGGGACAAACTGTAACCCTGCGCTGTTGCTTTCCCAGGCCTCACTTCCCCAAACAGGGGCACGTGAACAGCTGCAGTGGCCTGGTGGCAGCATGCTGGGATCCTTCAGGCCAGGCCAGCAAAAGGGCGAAATCTGGGCCCATGGGGACCTTCATGGGGACTCTCCAGGCTGCCTTCCTCTTCCAGGTCTTCTGTGAAATTAGCTGGAAAAGGAGATCACATGCCTGATTCCCCTTTGTCTCGGCAAGCCTGGAAAACAAAGTCCAGCCCTAATCAAAAGCTTCCTCTGATTCTCTTGTGTCTTGTTAAAATGCAGTCAAACTCGAGGCCTTGCTACCAGGTAGAAAAAAAAATTATAGGAAAAAATAAGAATCCATTACTCCACATTGTAAATAAAACAATGACTCCTTTAATTTCCAGAACCGTCATCTCTGTACTTTTGGTGAGCTGGGTTTTTTTTTTTTTTTTTTTTTTTTTTTTTCCCAAGCTGCTCTTCTTTTAGGAGAAAATGGGAAAAGATTTGACATCCCCTCCACCTCCCTCTCCCCACCCCAAAATCATCTACCAGGTAAGGTCTGGAGTTAGTTCAATTTTAGTCTAATCTTTCTGTCTCTCTTTTTTTTTCTTTCAGACAGGGTCTCGCTCTGTCACACAGGCTGGAGCATAGTAGCATGACCATAGCTCTATGTAACCTTGAACTCCTGGACTCAAGTAGTCCTCCCACCTCAGCTTGCTGAGTATCTGGGGCCACAGACATGCACCACCATGCTCAGCTAATTTTAAATTTTTTTTGTAGAGACAGGGTGTCATCACGTTGCTCAGGCTGGTCTCAAACTCCTGACCTCGAGAGATCCTCCTGCCTTGGCTTCCCAAAAGTGCTGAGATTACAGACATGAGCTGCTGTGCCTGGCCTCTTTTATCTTAAATATTTTGGAATGAGAAGCTTCGAGATCTCAGTGTGAACTTCATGAGGTAGGGAGATGGAGTGATGTTGCGGTGACTGTAAGCTTGACTGCTTGATGGTCCTTGTCTTGCCTGTTCTCTGGTTATGGGTTCAGTTTTGTAGATCAGTGATTCTCAAACTTTGCTGCGTACAAGGTCCCCTGGGGGCTTTATACAATGGGAGAAAAGTCCCAAGTGCACCTTAAACCAATTGAGCCAGAATCTTCAGGAGTGTATCCTTGGCACCTGCACTTTTTAAAACTCCCCAGGTGATTCTAAACAAGCCAAGTTTGAGAACCAGTGCTATGCTTTGAAACATCAGGGAGGTGTTCTTAGGGCCTTGTGAAAAAGCAAACACCAAAGGTTTCATTATGTTAATATAACTTAAGAACTTAAAAAACTCAAGGGCTTGCTATTGGCCAAACACTGTGCCAAATGTTTTCTGTGGATTGTCTAATTAAAACAACATGCTGAGGTAGGTTATTTATTTCATAGAAGAGGACACCGACCTTCAAATAAGGAACTTGCTCAAGGTGATGCAGCAGAAATGTGATTTGATGGGGCCCTCACTTCGGAGGCTGCATTTAACATTGATGATATTTACTAGGGTGGAAAATTACTTCTTCTTTTTGACACACACACACACACACGTATACATACACACACACGTATACGCACACACACAACTTAGGAATGTTTGTAATAACGTATTTCTAAAAAAGATCTTGCCCACCCATTTTTTTTTCAGTAGATTACCAGAAATGTGAATTATCAGGGCACTACAATTCTTGAGTTTCCTAATTATTAGCTTTTCACTGAGTATCATATTGAAGCAAGTACAGCATCAACATCTCCTGTTTGGATACAAAGGGCCAGTGATGAGAGCACTCACTAATTTTAAGAGACCTGGAAAGTTGATGAAATTTCTCATTTTTAAGGACAGTGTAATGATGTCATGGAAAGGATGGATGAGATCAGGTTTTCTTAGTTCTTCCACTTATGAGCTGGATAACTTTGAGCAAGTCACTTCCCCTTTCTGGGCTTCAGTTTCCTCATCTGAAAAATAAGGAAACCAAACCAGGGGTTTGTTAAAAGGCCTTTCACTCTAGATATGATCCAAAGGATAAATATTATCATGGCAGCCCTAGTATATCTGACTCTGAAGTCTCAGCAGCCTGACCCGTTGTCATTGACCCATTTATTCCTGCCCGAGTAGCATATTTGTAGGACTGACTTCCTCAAGCCTGTGGTTAGCGATGTAACAGGGAGCCAATCTCCATTACATGAGGGGCAAATCACTCAAGTAGCAACAGATGGTCCAGGAATGATTGGAAAAGGCAGACTTTATTTTGTAATGAAAACTTTGTAGATGGATTTTTAATTTCATATGGATGAAAGTGGAAATTCACAAAATACATCCAAGGAAATTCAACCTTGTGGCAGGTTTTTGGATCCAGACTGGCCATGTGGGGCCTGTCATTGCCGCAGCATGGAGGGGCGTGCAGCCGGGTGGAGCTCATGGGTGAGGTCAGCTGTCTGTCAGAGGCTGGCTCTCACCCTCACGCATCCCAAGACCTGACTCAGGAGATCTGCCTTGAGGTAAACATGATCCTAGCTGATTGACAATCCTGCTAACTTACAGTGAGGGATCTGCCTTCTTTTGGAAAGAAAGGTTTACATCTGCTGTCAGGGAAGAAGCCCCTGCCCCAGCGCAGGGACGGTGGATTGGAAGTGGAAAGGTGGCCAGGTGAGCACAGGGTCGGGACAAAGGCAAGAGAACAACCCTGGAGTTCCTCAGACTGTGTTGTGGATATTGACTGTCCAGTGACTTTTCCCATTGGGCACCCCAGTTTCCTTTTAGGGATCTTTCTCTCTACCATCATGTTCAGGCTCTGGGATTGGTTGGTCTAATATATAACCTCCTCTGTTAAAGGTAGAAGGCTCCTCCTAACAGAGCTTTACTCTGAGAGATAGGCACGTGACCTCAGCTCGATCCATCATACTCTCTCCCAGGACTTTGTGTCTGGAATGCCGGGAGTATGGTTGGAGTTTATTTATGCTGGGGAGAGCACCCAGGTGAGGCTGAGCAATAGCTTCTGTGGCCAAGACCTTCAGGTTTTCATCTGTTCTGAACCTGGTTTCCAGCCCCTGTATTGATCCTCTGTGCTTTTCCATACTACTCCATTCAACAGAACATCCCCCTACCCCTTATTCCCAACTGTTTTCTTGAAGTAGTCCAGAGTCAGTTGCTGAGTTTGCAGCCATAAGCCTTGGCAGATGCAGGTCTCGGTTAGGCCCTCACAGAAGGTACACTCCTCTACTGCTGTGGCTTCTGTCCACCTAGTTGTCTCTCTTTCCCCTGGAAGTCATGGGTAAACACAGCCAGCCTCTGATCCTGTGTTTTCCCTTTTTCTGTGTGCTCACTCTCTTTCTGTTTCTACAGAATTTCTCCAGGCAGTATACAAAACAGCTGATTCATTCTCCATTGGTTAAATCCAATTTCATTTCAATCCTGTCACCTTGAAAGGAATCTCAGGTGTTCCCAAAATCTTTGGGCACACACTCACAGAAACTCTTTTAGGCTATGGTTTTCTTTCATTTAGCATAATAGCTAACTTCAGCCATTGTGAATGAATTTTGCCAACCTAAATCTTCGAGAGCAACTGCATTTCCAAGTTCTTGGAAGTCACCTCACTTCTATTCCTCATGTACCACTTAGATGTTTAAATCAATCTTGAAATGATGAATAGTCCTTTGAAAATTCTGTCTTCTATGCTTCCCAATGGTGGGTAGCCTCCTTTGCTCAAGCTTGCGTTTTTAACTGTTTATTATACTCTATCTCCAGAATGACAAGGTGCTCTAGGGAATGCGAAAACATAAGAGGCAGTTTTCTTGCCTTTAAGGGTTGTAAATCTACTGGAGAGTTGAGATTTGTTCACATAAAATAATTATAGAAAAACCTATGTCTTTGCCTTCGAGACGCTCAATGGCTCATGGCAATGGTTTTCAAATGTCCTAGTTGTGTGACACCTTCAAGGGGATATCTAGGGGGTGGGGAGGTGAGGAGGGAACCCATCTGCTGTTCTTCTGCAGAATTTCCTTGAAACAGAGCTCCAGGACTAATAAGGGTTTGAGGACCACAGGATCCAATCTTTTGCTGGTGTACAAGCTCTTTCCTGACCTTCCCATTGACTACAGATCCAGACCCATGTCCTGCTGCCTGAAGCTCCGGAGGCCTCCTGGCTATACTGGGGCCTCCACACTGCCCTGCCCTTCTCCATGCAGCTCTCTCTGCTTTGTGTGCATCCCATACTAACCACACCAAACCATGACTATAAACTCCTTGAAGGCACGTGTTGATTGAATTAAGGGCTGAATTTTGCAGTGCCATCTGTAACAGTTATCAGAACTTAGAGATGAGAAAGATAATTGCTGACTGGGGTGGTCTGGAAAGACTTCCTAAAAAAAGTCAGACTGTATTAGGCCTTTGGGAAATGTGGCATTCAGATTCATAGAAAGGAAGAAGGAAAGTGTCTCAGGCATGGAAAGCATTGCTGAGCAAAGGCTCAGAGCAGGGTTTATGAGTGTCCCATAGAGCGGTAAAGAGAACCAGGAAATAATTGACAAGGGAGCTTTTAAAATATACCCTTGCCTTGACCCGCTGCAGACCAAATAAAAGAATCTCTGGAATGAGCCTGGGCCTCAGCATTTTTAGAGCTTCCCTGATGAGTCTAATGTACAGTGAGGGCTGAGGACAGTCTTCGGACTGTCAAGGTGTAAGGGGTCTAAGGAAAGGCTGGCTTTGAGGAATGGAGGCTCCTGATGAACTTCATGCATTTTTGGAGGTTTCTGACTTGAACCAATGCATATTGGGGTGCTTTCACCACACAGTGTTTTTCATGTTTGCAAACTAGATTTTTTGACAGGTTAATCTGGTTCAGATTCAAGTTGTGGGAAGGGGTGGGAAGCTTGGAAATCGAACCAGCAGGATGGCACAGAAGTCCAAGAGACAAACCTGCTCTCAGATAGTATGGCAGAAAAGGGAAGATAAATCCAAGAGATACTGAACAGGAAGAATTAATAGAATTTGGTAGGATGAAAAATGAGGAGATATTTTCTAATTAGGTACAGCAGCAATGACAGAAATTTCTCTTTATACAAACAGTCCCAAAGTCATGCAGGTGAAGAAGTTGGGAATGGTACTCAACCTCTACATTGCCTTCTCTCCTGGATATTAAGAGCTTATTCCTTCTTTAGATCTTCCTATCTCCTAAACTATCATTGCATTCGATTTCCTTTTATTCCTTCCTGGGGAAACTTTCTGAATGGGGATTCTACGCTGATGTCCTTACTGCCTCACTGCCCACATTCTCTCTAACCTACATCTCTGTCACCTACCCTCCATCTCTTTTGATGGTTTCCAGTGGCCTCCCAATTTCCAAAATCCAGTGACTCTTTTCTGGGCCTCCTTCTCTTCCACCCTTTGGCTGCATTTGACTCTTTTGTGCTTGACACTGTTGGCTTTGGGGCTACTAAATACTCCTGGCTCTCCTTCTGACTTGTTTTTCCTTCCACTTGTCCTGAGTTCACCCAACATCCATCCTTAGGCCCTTTTAAAATTTTGACTCTCTTGGCAACTAACGTTTCCCCAGGTTTTTTATTTTCAGCAGGCAGCTGGGTATTCTCCACTTGGTTGTCACATCTCTGCCTCACGCTCACTGACATTACAATCATAGCTGTTTGCAAAGTCTTGTATTGCTAGAAAGTGCTTTACCTACAGTGTTTCACTTGAGTCTCACCTTCTTTCCCAGCCCTGCTTCTTTCCTTCTGCTCTTCCCTGAATTTGAATCTTGGCTCCGTTGATTACTAACTGAAGCCTCAATTCCCCAGTCTTTAAAATGGAGTGGCTGGGCGCGGTGGCTCATGCCTATAATCCCAGCACTTTGGGAGGCCAAGGCGGGCGGATCACGAGGTCAGGAGATTGAGACCATCCTGGCTAACATGGTGAAACCCCGTCTCTACTAAAAATACAAAAATTAGCTGGGTGTGGTGGCGGGCGCCTGTACTCCCAGCTACTCGGGAGACTGAGGCAGGAGAATGGCGTGAACCTGGAAGGTGGAATTTGCAGTGAGCCGAGATTGGGCCACTGCACTCCAGCCTGGGTAACAGAGTGAGACTCCCTTTCAAAAAAATAAAATAAAATAAAATAAAATAAAATAAAATAAAATAAAATAAAATAGGGGTAATAATACCCGTATCACAGGAGTGTTGTGTTAAACAAGAAAATCTGTGTGAGAATGTCACCGTCTGCTTGCTGTGTGACTCACTGTCACAATTTCTACTCACTGTCTGTCACACCCTTCTTCTCCTTCCTTAAAGGCAGGAGCTGTTTTTTTTAAATTTATTTTTTAATTATACTTTAAGTTCTGGGATATATGTGCAGAATGTGCAAGTTTGTTACATAGGTATACACTTGCCATGGTAGTTTGCTGCACCCATCAATCCATCATCTACATTAGGTATTTCTCTTTGTTTTTTTTTTTTTTTGAGACAGAGTCTCACTCTGTCGCCAGGCTGAAAGTGCAGTGGCTTTCAACCTTTTCAGCCCCTGAAAAGGTTGGCTCACTGCAACCTCTGCCTCCTGGGTTCAAGCGATTCTCCTGCCTCAGCCTCCCAAGTAGCTGGGACTACAGGTATGTGCCACCACGCCTGGCTAATTTTTGTATTTTTAGAAGAGACAGGGTTTCACCATGTTGGCCAGGATGGTCTTGATCTCTTGACCTTGTGATCTGCTTGCCTCATATTCCCAAAGTGCTGGGATTACAGGCATGAGCCACTGTGCTTGGGCAGGTATTTCTCTTAATGCTATCCCTCCCCTAGCTCCCCATCCCCCAACAGGCCCCAGTGTGTGATGTTTCCTCCCTGTGTCCATGTGTTCTCATTGTTCAACTCCCACTTATGAGTGAGAACATGCAGTGTTTGGTTTTCTGTTCCTGTGTTAGTTTGCCGAGAATGACGGTTTCCAGTTTCATCCAGGTCCCTGCAAAGGACATGAACTCATCCTTTTTTATGGTTGCATAGTATTCCATGGTGTATATGTGCCACATTTTCTTTATCCAGTCAATCATTGATGGGCATTTGGGTTGGTTCCAAGTCTTTGCTATTGTAAATAGTGCTGCAATAAACATACATGTGCCTGTGTCTTTATAGTATAATGATTTATAATCCTTTGGGTATATACCCAGTAATGGGATTGCTAGGTCAAATGGTATTTCTAGTTCAAGATCCTTGAGGATTCGCCACACTGTCTTCCACAATGGTTGAACTAATTTACACTCCCACCAACAGTGTAAAAGTGTTCCTATTTCTCCACATCCTCTCCAGCATGTGTTTCCTGACTTTTTAATGATCGCCATTCTAACTGGTATGAGATGGTATCTCATTGTGGTTTTGGTTTGCATTTCTCTAATGACCAGTGATGATGAGCTTTTTTACATGTTTGTTGGCCACATAAATGTCTTCTTTTGAGAAGTGTCTGTTCATATCCTTTGCCCCATTTTTGATGGGGTTGCTTGTTTTTTCTTGTAAATTTGTTTAAGCTCCTGGTAGATTCTGGACATTAGCCCTTTGTCAGATGGATAGATTACAAATATTTTTCCCATTCTGTAGGTTGCCTGTTCACTCTGATGATAGTTTCTTATGCTGTGCAGAAGCTCTTTAGTTTAATTAGATCCCATTTGTCAAATTTGGCTTTTGTTGCCATTGTTTTTGGTGTTTTAGTCATGAAGTCTTTGCCCATGCCTATGTCCTGAATGGTATTGCCTAGGTTTTCTTCTAGGGTTTCCATGGTTTTAGGTCTTACATTTAAGTGTTTAATCCATCTTGAATTAATTTTTGTATAAGGTGTAAGGAAGGGATCAGTTTCAGTTTTCTGCATATGGCTAATCAGTTTTCCCAGCACCATTTATTAAACAGGGAATCCTTTCCTCATTGCTTGTTTTTGTCAGGTTTGTCAAAGATCAGATGGTTGTAGATGTGTGGTATTATTTCTGAGGGCTCTGTTCTGTTCCATTGGTCTATACATCTGTTTTGGTACCAGTATCATGCTGTTTTGGTTACTGTGGACTGTAGTGTAGTTTGAAGTTAGGTAGCGCGATGTCTCCAGCTTTGTTCTTTTCTCTGGGATTATCTTGGCTATATGGGCTATTTTTGGTTCCACATGAAGTTTAAAGTAGTTTTTTCTAATTCTGTGACGAAAGTCAATGGTAACTTGACGGGAATAGCATGAAATCTATAAATTGCTTTGGGCGGTATGGTCATTTTCATGATATTAATTCTTCCTATTCATGAGCAAGGAATGCTTTTCCATTTGTTTGTGTCCTTTCTTATTTCCTTGAGCAGTGGTTTGTAGTTCTTCTTGAAGAGGTCCTTCACATCCCTTATAAGTTGGATTCCTAGGTATTTTATTCTCTTTGTAGCAATTATGAATGGAAGTTCAGTCATGATTTGGCTCTCTATTTGTCTGTTATTGGTGTATAGGAATGCTTGTGATTTTTGCACATTGATTTTGTATCCTGAGACTTTGCTGAAGTTGCTTATCAGCTTAAGGAGATTTGGGGCTGAGATGATGGGGTTTTCTAAATATACAGTCATGTCATCTGCAAACAGATAATTTGACTTCCTCCCTTCCTATTTGAATACCTTTTATTTCTTTTTCTTGCCTGATTGCCCTGGCCCGAACTTCCAATACTGTGTTGAATAGGAGTGGTGAGAGAGGGCATCCTTTTCTTGTGCCGGTTTTCAAAGGGAATGCTTTCAGCTCTTGTCCATTTAGTATGATATTGTTTGTGGGTTTGTCATAAATAGCTATTATTATTTTGTGATACATTCCATCAATACCTAGTTTACTGAGTGTTTTTATCATGAAGGGTTGCTGAATTGTGTTGAAGGCCTTTTCTACATCTATTGAAATAATCATGTGGTTTTTGTCATTGGTTCTGTTTATGTGATGGATTACATTTATTGATTTGCATATGTTGAACCAGCCTTGCATCCCAGGGATGAAGCCTACTTGATCGTGGTGGGTAAGTTTTTTGAGGTGCTGCTGGATTCAGTTTACCATTTTATTGAGGATTTTCCCATCAATATTCATCAGTTATATTGGCCTGAAATTTTATTTTTATGTTGTGTCTCTGCCAGGTTTTGGTATCAGGATGATGCTGGCCTCATAAAATGAGTTAGGGAGGAGTCCCTCTTTTTCTATTGTTTGGAATAGTTTCAGAAGGACTGGCACCAGCTCCTGTTTGTGCCTCTGGTAGAATTCGGCTGTTTATCTGTCTGGTCCTGGGCTTTTTTTCTTTGGTAGGCTATTAATTACTGCCTCAATTTCAGAAATTACTATTGGTCTATTCAGGGATTCAACTTCTTCCTGGTTTAGTCTTGGTAGGGTGTATGTATCCAGGAATTTATCCATTTTTTCTAGATTTCCATTATATTTGCATAGAGGTGTTTATAATATTCTCTGGTGGTAGTTTGTATTTCTGTGGGACCAGTGGTGATCTCCCCTGTGTCATTTTTTATTGTATCTATTTGATTCTTCTCTCTTTTCTTCTTTATTAGTCTGGCTAGCAGTCTATGTATTTTGTTAATCTTTTCAAAAAAAATCAGCTCCTATATTCATTCATTTTTTGAAGGGTTTTTCATGTCTCTATCTCCTTCAGTTCTGCTCTGACCTTAGTTATTTCTGTCTTCTGCTAGCTTTTGAATTTGTTTGCTCTTGCTTCTCCAGTTCTTTTAATTGTGATGTTAGGGTGTCGATTTTAGGTCTTTCCCACTTTCTTCTGTGGGCAGTTAATGTCATAAATTTCCATCTAAACACTGCTTTAGTTGTGTCCCAGAGATTCTGATACATTGTGTCTTTGTTCTCATTGGTTCCAAAGAACTTATTTATTTCTGTGTTAATTTCATTACTTACCCAGTAGTCATTCAGGAGCAGGTTGTTCAGTTGCTATGTAGTTGTGCGGTTTTGAGTGAGTTTCTTTTTTTTTCTTTTTCTTTTCTTTTCTTTTCTTTCTTTCTTTCTTTCTTTCTTTCTTTCTTTCTTTCTTTCTTTCTTTCTTTCTTTCTTTCTTTCTTTCTTTCTTTCTTTCTTTCTTTCTTTCTTTCTTTCTTTCTTTCTTTCTTTCTTTCTTTCTTTCTTTCTTTTTTTTTTTTTGAGACTGAGTCTCATTCTGTCACCCAGGCTGGAGGGCAGTAGCATGATCTTGGGTCACTGCAACCTGTGCCTCCCAGATTCAAGCAAGTCTTCTGCCTCAGCCTCCTGAGTAGCTGAATTACAGGTGCACACCTCCATGCCCAGCTAATTTTTGTATTTTTAGTAGAGATGAGGTTCCACCATGTTGGTCAGGCTGGGCTTGAACTCCTGACCTCAGGATTTGCCCGCCTCAGCCCCCTAAAGTGCTGAGATTACAGGTGTGAGCCACTACACCTGGCTGAGTGAGTTTCTTAATCCTGAGTTCTAATTTGAGTGCACTGTGGTCTGAGAAACTGTTTGTTATGATTTCCATTCTTTTGCATTTGCTGAGGAGTGTTTTACTTTCAATTGTGTGGTCAATTTAAGAATACATGCGATGTGTTGCTGAGAAGAATGTATATTCTGTTGATTTGGGGTGGAGAGTTCTGTAGATGTCTATTAGATCTGCTTGGTCCAGAGCTGAGTTCAAGTCCTGAATATCTTTGTTAATTTTCTGTTTCATTAATCTGTCTAATATTGACAGCGGAGTATTAAAGTCTCCCACTATTATTGTGTGGGAGTGTAAGTCTCTATGTAGGTCTCTAAGAGCTTGCTTTATGAATCTGGGTGCTCCTGTATTGGGTGCATATATATTTAGGATAGTTAGCTCTTCTTGTTGCATTGATTCCTTTACCATTATGTAATGCCCTTCTTTGTCTTTTTTTTTTTTTTTTTTATCTTTGTTGGTTTAAAGTGTGTTTATCAGAGACTAGGATTGCAACCTCTCCTTTTTTTGTTGCTTTCCATTTGCTTGGCAAATATTCCTCCATCCCTTTATTTTGAGTCTATGTGTGCCTTTGCATGTGAGATGGGTCTCCTGAATACAGCACACTGATGGGTCTTGACTCTTTATCCAGTTTGCCAGTCTGTGTCTTTTAATTGGGGCATTTAGCCCATTTACCGTTATGGTTAATATTGTTATGTGTGAATTTGATCCTGTCATTATGATGCTAGCTGGTTATTTTACCTGTTAGTTGATGCAGTTTCTTCCTAGTGTCTATGGTCTTTAGAATTTGGTATGTTTTTGCAGTGGCTGGTACCAGTTTTTCCTTTCCATATTTAGTGCTTCCTTCAAGAGCTCTTGTAAGGCAGACCTGGTGGTGACAAAAATCCCTCCGTATTTGCTTGTCTGTAAAGGATTTTATTTGTCCTTTGCTTATAAAGTTTAGTTTGGCTGGATATGAAATTCTGGGTTGAAAATTCTTTTCTTTAAGAATGTTGAATATTGGCCCCACTCTTCTGGCTTGTAGGGTTTCTGCAGAGCGATCTGCTGTTAGTCTGATGGGCTTCCCTTTGTGGATAACCCAACTTTTATCTCTAACTTCCCTTAACATTCTTTCCTTCATTTCAACATTGGTGAATCTGATAATATGTGTTTTGGGGTTGCTCTTCCTGAGGAGTATCTCTGTGGTGTTCTCTGTATTTCCTGAATTTGAATGTTGGTCTGTCTTGCTAGGTTGGGGAAGTTTTCCTGGATAATATCCTGAAGAGCATTTTCCAGCTTGGTTCCATTCTCCTGTGACTTTCAGGTACACCAATAAAACATAGGTTTGGTCTTTTCACATAGTCCCATATTTCTTGGAGGCTTTGTTCGTTCCTTTCCATTCTTTTTTCTCTAATCTCGTCTTCATGCTTTATTTCATTAAGTTGATCTTCAATCTCTGATATCCTTTCTTCTGCTTTATCAGTTTGGCTACTGATACTTGTGTATGTTCATAAAGTTCTTGTGCTATGTTTTTCAGCTCCATCAGGTCACTTATGTTCTTCTCTAAACTGTTTACTCTAGTTAGCAATTCCTCTAACCTTTTTTCAAGGTTTTTAGCTTCCTTGCATTGGGTTAGAACATTGCCCTTTAACTCAGAGGAGTTTGTTATTACCCACCTTTTGAAGCCTACTTCTGTCAATTCATCAAACTCATTCTTTGACTAGTTTAGTTCCCTTGCTGGCAAGGAGTTGTGATGCTTTAGAGGAGGATCTGGTTTTTGGAATTTTCAGCCTGTTTGTGCTGGTTTTTCCTCATGTTTGTGGATTTATCTACCTTTTATCTTTGATGTTGGTGACCTTCGAATGGGGTTTTGGTGTGGTCATCCTTTTCATTGATGTTGATGCTATTCCTTTTTTTTTGTTAGTTTTCCTTCTAATAGTCAGGCCTCTGCTTTGCAGGTCTGCTGGAGTTTGCTGGAGGTCCACCCCAGACCCTGTTTGCCTGGGTATCACCAGCAAAGGCTGCAGAACGGCAAAGATTGCTTTCTGTTTCTTCCTCTGGAAGCTTTGCCCCAGAGGGGCACCTGCCAGATGCCAGCTGGAGCTCTCCTGTATGAGGCGTCTGTTGACCCCTGCTGGGAGGTGTCTCCCAGTCAGGAGGCACAGGGGTCAGGGACCCACTTGAGGAAGCAGTCTGTCCCTTAGCAGAGCTCGAGTGCTGTGCTGGGAGATCCACTGCTCTCTTCAGAGCCAGCAGGCAGGAACGTTTAAGTTGGCTGAAGCTGCACCCACAGCCACTCCTTCCCCTAGGTGCTCTGTTTCAGGGAGATGGGAGTTTTATATAGAGAGGAGGAATCTAGAGACACAGTCTGGCTCCCGCGGCTCTGCCCAGTTGTGGTGAGCTCCGCCCAGTCCAAACTTCCCAGGGGCTTTGTTTACACTGTGAGGGGAAAACTGCCTACTCAAGCCTCAGTAATGGTGGGCACCCCTCCCCCCACCAAGCCTGAGTGTCCCAGGTTGACTTCAGACTGCTTTGCTGGCAGTGAGAATTTCAAGCCAGTCAATCTTAGCTTGCTGGGCTCTGTGGGGGTGGGGTCCCCTTGGCCCCCTGACTTCAGCCCCCTTCCCAGGGGAGTGAATGGTTCCATCTTGCTGGCCTTCCAGGCACCACTGGCGTATGAAAAAAACTCCTGCAGCAAGCTAGGTGTCTGCTCAAATGGCCGCCCAGTTTTGTGCTTGAAACCCAGGGCCCTAGTGGTATAGGCACCCGAGGGAATCTCTTGGTCTGTGGGTTGCAAAGACCATGGGAAAAGTGTAGTATCTGGTCCAGATTGCACCTTTCCTCATGGCACAGTCCCTCACGGTTTCCTTTGGCTAGGGGAAGGAGTTCTCCGACCCCTTGCATTTCTCAGGTTAGGCGACCCCCCTCCCTGCTTCTGCTCACCCTCCATAGGCTGCACCCACTGTCTAACCAGTCCCAGTGAGATGAGCCGGGTACCTCAGTTAGAAATGCAGAAATTTCCCGCCATCTGCATTGGTCTCACTGAGGCTGCAGACCAGAGCTGTTCCTATTCAGCCATCTGGCCTGCCACCCTTAAAATTCATTTTAACTCCCAAAGGAAGTGCTCCTCAAACAATGAAATGAACACATTCTGAATACTAGAAAGAGAAGTCATCTGAGTAGTGATTTGAGTGGATTTTGAGGAAGTGGTAAATTTCATCTGAACTGCATCTGAGGTCCTTTTTCCTTCCGAGTACCTTCCCAAGGGGCTGAGGAATCTGCAGGTATTTTGGGCATGATTTCCCTGGAAGGGTCTGATGTTTTTTTCCATGGTTGGCTCAGTATGATATGAAAAGATGACAATGTGAGTGCCTTTGCTACCCATTTACTTGTGTGTCAAGGCGAGGTTCTATCTTATCAAGGAGCATCAGGTGTCTGTCAGTCTCTGAGTTGGAAGATTTGGTGGCAAATTTTTTTACTGTATAAGCAAGTTGGCTAATTACCTGTCAATTTTGATTTATGTGTTGTTTCAGATCTCTGGACTGCTGAGCAACCTGATCTATGACTTACTACTTAGATTACTGCTTGCAAATATCTGGGCGACTGTAAAGTGATAAGGTCTTAGGGAATATGGTCAATAATCAGACAGTCTCCATGACAGGGCTGCAGGCGACTTACTTGTAATGTGATGTTCCAGCATAACTGTGAAAAATTACATGGCCTTGAGACCTGAAACACATTTAGGATTGTTCAGGAACTATGACTACTAGCTGGCCTTTCTTTAATGCATCATTCTTAGCTTACCTTTTTCAACTGCCAAAAGTAGTTTGGAATATTGTAGTCAAAGCTTTTTGGACTTTGCTTTCAGAGTTGCAAAGTGCCTTAGTGTTTTGTCTGAAATGCTTTGGTAGACATTGTGATGGTACTGAATGAGATGTGGTATAAGTGAAGAAATGGACTGTATTTTTATTTCTTTACTTCATGTGTGGGAAAGCCAGTTTTCTAAAAACTTCTTTACTATGCTTACTCACATTCTGTTATTGTAGTTAGAACATCTTGTTTTCACTGTGAGGGCAGATTTTCAATGAATAGTTGATATTGGTGACCAATGGGCTGTGGAGATAAGTGAAAAGATAATGTTAGCATAAGCTGCAAACAATTTATGTTCAGTTTCAGTGATCCTTACTATTCCTTGCATCAAGAGGTAATATCTATTATATCATCCTATGCCTTGATTCTGCATGGTCGTATGATTTGCTTTTACCCATAGAATTCAATGGAAGTTGTATAACTTTGGAGCCCAATTCTTAAGAGACTTTATAGATTCCCCTGTTGCCTTCTTAAAATGCTGCTATGTGAAGTCCCCAGTCTGCTATGTGACGAAGCCTAATCTAGCTTATTAAATGGTATAAGGCCACATGGAGCAAAGACGAGCCACCCAGCTAAGGACCCCTGGACCCACCAGCTGAAGCCACTATCAGCCTGTAGACATGGGAGTCACGTATCTTGGGCCATATTAGGTTTTCCAGTCCTAGTCAAGCTTGCAGATGACTGCAGCTGTATGAGTGACCCCAGGCGGGACTAGAAGAGAAACTGCCCAAGAGCCCAGCCCAGATTTCTAGCCCCCAAAATCATGAAGGAATAGGAAAAAATGTAAAGGTTGTTTTAAGCCAGCAAATTTTGGGATTGTTTTTTATGTAGTAATAGATAACTGAGATAGAGGGAAAAACTGAGAAATGAAGCAAATTCTATTACTATCAAATGTTAGCTTTTCTTGAAGTTTATTTTTAATGGAAATGGGTTCTCAATATGTTGACCAGGTTGGACTTGAACTCCTGGCCTTAAGTGATCCTCCCATCTCGGCCTCTCAGAGTGCTAGGATTACACACATGAGCCACCATGCCTGCCCAAATGTTAGCTTTTATAACTTTATTGAGAAATAAGACTTAAATAAATTGGACTATAACTTGTTAGAGCCTAGAAGTTTAGAGCAAGAAGGGATTTTAGAGGTTATTCCTCTAATTCTTTCAATTGCTGACATTATTTTCTTTTTTATTTCAGAAAAAAATTCTTATTTATTTATTTGTTTTATTTATTTTTTATTATACTTTAAGTTCTGGGATACATGTGCAGACTGTGCAGGTTTGTTACATAGGTATACATGTGCCATGGTGGTTTGCTACACCCACCAATCTGTCATTTACGTTAGGTATGCTAATGCTATCCCTCCTCTTGCCCCCCAAACCCCGACAGGAACCAGTGTGTGATGTTCCCCTTCCCTGTGTCCATGGGTTCTCAGTGTTTAGCTCCCACTTATGAGTAAGATCATGCAGTGTTTGGTTTTCTGTTCTTGTGTTAGTTTGCTGAGAATGATGGTTTCAGTTTCATCCATGTCTCTGCAAAGGACATAAACTCATTCTTTTTTATGGCTGCATAGTATTTCATGGTGTGTATGTGCCACATTTTCTTTATCCTGTCTAACATTGATGGGCATTTGGGTTGGTTCCAAGTCTTTGCTCTTGTGAATAGTGCTGCAATAAACATATGTATGCAAGTGTCTTTATAGTGTAATGATTTATAATCCTTTGGGTATATACCCGGTAATGGGATTGCTGGGTCAAATGGTATTTCTAGTTCTAGATCCTTGGGGAATTACCACACTGTCTTCCACAATGGTTGAACAAATTTACACTCCCACCAACAGTGTAAAAGCATTCCTATTTCTCCATATCTTCTCTGGTATATGTTGTTTCCTGACTTTCTTGAATTTTATTTTTATTTTTTATTATTATACTTTAAGTCCTGGGGTACAAGTGCAGAATGTGCAGTTTTGTTACATAGGTATACACATGCCACGGTGGTTTGCTGCACCCATTAACCTGTCATCTACACTAGGTATTTATCCTAATGCTATCCCTCCCCTAGCTCCCCACCCCCCAACAGGCCTCGGTGTGTCATGTTCCCTTCCCTGTGTCCATGTGGTCTCATTGTTCAACTCCCACTTATGAGTGAGAACATGCAGTGATTGGTTTTCTGTTCTCATGTTAGTTTGCTGAGAATGATGGTTTCCAGCCTCATCCATGTCCCTGCAAAGGACATAAACTCATTCTTTTTCATGGCTGCATAGTAATCCATGGTGTGTATGTGCCACATCTTCTTTATCCAGTCTATCATCGATGGGCATTTGGGTTGGTTCCAAGTCTTTGCTATTGTGAATAGTGCTGCAATAAACATATGTGTGCAAGTGTCTTTATAGTATAATGATTCATAATCCTTTGGGTGTATACTCAGTAATGGGATTGCTGGGTCAAATGGTATTTCTAGTTCTAGACTTTGCTATAAGCAAAGCAACTAATTTGCTTATAGCAGAAGGGAACACTGATACACTGCTGGTGGGAATGTAAATTGGTTCTGCCATTGTGGGAAGCAGTGTGGAGATTTCTCAAAGAACTTAAAACACAACTACCTTCAATCCAGCAATCCCATAATTGGGTATATAACTAAAGAAATATAAATTGTTCTACCATAAAGACACATGCTGTGTGTATTCATCACAGCACTATTCACGATAACAAAGACAACCTAAATGCCCATCAATGGCAGACTGGATAAAGAAACTGTGGTACATATATACCATGGAATACTATGTAGCCATAAAAAAATGAGGTCATGTCCTTTGCAGCAATACGGGTGGAGCTAGAGGCGATTATCCTAAGTGAACTAACACAGGAACAGAAAACCAAATACCACGTATTCTCACTTATTGGGAACTGAACATTAAATACACATGGACACAAAGAAGGAAACAATAGACACCAGAGCCTACGTGTGGGTGGAGGGCGGGAGGAGGGAGGGTATAAAAAAAAAACAAACTACCTATTGGGTACTATGCTTATTACCTAGATGCAAATTAATCTGTATACCAAACTCCTATGACATGCAATTTACCTATGTAACAAACCTGCACATATAGCCCTGAACCTAAAATAAAAGTTGAAAAAATATATGTACTATTACGACAATAAGGTATTTTATGTAAGCCTCATGGTAATCACAAAGGAAAAACCTGTCATAGATACATAAAAGATAAAGAGAAAGGAATCAAAACATGCCACTATTTTAAAAAATAATCAAACTACAGAACAAAACAACAAGAGAGGAAGAAAGGCAAAATAGAACTACAAAACAGAAAATAATTAACAAAATTGCAGTAGTAAGTCCTTACCTATCAACAATTACTTTAAATCCAATGGATTAAATTTTCCCATCAAAAGAGGTAGAGTGACTGAATTGACTGAAAAACAAGATCCAATTAAATGCTGCCTAGGAGAGACTCACTTTAGCTTTAAGGATACATTGGCTGAAAGTGGAGGGATGGAAAAATATATTTCCTTCAAATCATAACCAAAAGAGAGCAAGCCTGGCTATACTTCTATCGGACGAAATAGACTTTGAGTAAAACAATTGTCACAAGAGACAGATAAGGTCATTACATTACAATAAAGGGGGGCCAATTCATTGAGAGGTTATAATATTTGTAAATATATATGCACCTAACATCAGATCACCTAAATATTTAAAGCAAACATTAACAAAACAGAAGAGAGAACTAGACAGCAATAGAATAATGGTAGGGAACTTCGATACCCACTTCCAACAATGGGTAGATTTTTTTCAGACAGAAAATCAATAAGGAAATAGCAGAATTGAACAATATTGTAGATCAAATGAATCCAACAGACATATATAGAGTATTCCACCCAACAGTAGCAGAAGACACAGTCTTCTCAAGAACACATGGAGCATTCTCTAGGACATATTATATGTTTGACTACAAAACAAGTCTTTGAAAATTCAAGAATATTGAAATATATTAAATATCTTTTCTGATTACAATGGTATAAAAGTAGAAATCAATAATAGGAGGAAAGCTGAAAATGTTACAGATAGGTGGAAATCAAGCCACATACTCTTGAACAACCAGTGGGTCCAAGAAGAAGTCAAAATAAAAATAAGAAAATATCTAGGGACAGATGAAACATCACACTCCAAAACTTATTGGATGCAACAAAAGCAGTTCTAAGAGGAAAGCTTATGGCAATAAACATCTACACTAAGAAAAATGGAAGATCTCAAATGAACAACATAGTTTACACCTCAAGAACTGGAAAAAGAAGAAAAAACGAAGTCTAAAGTTAGCAGAAGAAAGTACATAATGAAGATCAGAGCAGAAATAAATAAAAGAGACTAGAAAAAATAGAAAAGATCAATAAAATTGATTGTTTTTGTTTTTAAGATAAACAAAATTGATAAACCGTTAAGTAGGCTAATTAAAAAAAGGGAGGACTCAAAGCAAATTATAAATGGAAAAGAGGGTATTACAACTGATGTCACAGAAATACCAAGGATTATAAGAAACTACTATGAACACTAATATGCCCACAAATTGCATAACCTAGAAGAAACAGATACATTTCCACGAACATATATGCTTTTAGCATCATGTTGGCACTCAAAAAGTTTCAGGTTTTGGATCATTTTGGATTTTGACTTTTCATATTTTAGACGTTCAAATTGTACTATAATGGTAGCACATAAATCATTTTTTGTACTATAGAAATACATAACATGCCAAAACTAAATCATGAAAAATAGAAAAACTGGACAGACCAGTGGTGAGTAAGGATATTGAATCTGTAATTAAAAATATCCCAAAAAGTCTGGGAGCAGTGGGTCATGCCTGAAATCCTAACACCTTGGGAGGCCGAGGCGAGTGGATCACCTGAGGTCAGGAGTTTGAGACCAGCCTGACCAACATAGTGAAACCCTGTCTCTACTAAAAATACAAAAATTAGCCAGGCATGGTGGCACAAGCCTGTAATCCTAGCTACTTGGGAGGCTGAGGCAGGAGAATCGCTTGAACCTGGGAGGCAGAGGTTGCAGTGAGCTGAGATTGTGCCACTACATTCCAGCCTGGGTGACAGAGTGAGACTCGGTCTCAAAAAAAAAAAAAAAAAAAAAAAAAGTCCCAGCAAAGAAAGACGCAGGACCAGATAGCTTCACTGGTAAGTTCTACCAAACATTTAAAGAAGGGTTAATGCCAATTCTTCTCTAACTTTTACAAAATAAATTGAAGAGGAAGGAGAACTTCCAAACTCGTTCTGAGGTATTCCTAAGCCAGACACGGACACAACAAGAAAAAAAAAAATTATAGGCCAATATCCCTGATGAACATAGATGTTAAACTTCTCAACAAAATACTAGCAAACTAAATTCAGTAGCACATTAAAAGGTCGTACATCATGATCAAGTGGGATTTATCCCTGGGAGGCAAGGATGGCTGAACCTATACAAATCAATAAATATAATCCAACATATTAACAGAATGAAGAATAAAAATCATATGATCATCTTCATAGATGCGGAAAAAGCATTTCACAAGATTCAACATTCCTTCATTCAACATTCCTTAACAAATTTGGTATAAGAAAAATATACCTCAACATAATAAAGGCCATACATGCCGGGCGATGTGGCTCACACCTGTAATCCCTGCACTTTGGGAGGCGGAGGTGGGCAGATCATCTGAGGCCGGGAGTTTGAGACAAGCCTAAACAACATGGAGAAATCCCATCTCTACTAAAAATACAAAAAATTAGCTGGGCGTAGTGGTGCATGCCTGTAATCCTAGCTACTAGGGAGGCTGAGGCAGGAGAATCGCTTGAACTCAGGAGGCAGAGGTTGCAATGAGCCGAGGTTGCGCCATTGCACTCCAGCCTGGGCAACAAGAGCAAAACTCCATCTCAAAATAAATAAATAAATAAAAAATAAAGGCCATACATGATGAGCCCACAGCTAATATCATAGTCAAAGGTGAAAAGCCGGAAGATTTTTCCCTAAGATTAGTAATAAGACAAAGGTGCCCACTCTTACCATTTCTATTCAGTAGAGTAGTGGAAGTCCTAGCCAGAGCAATCAGGCAAGAAAAAGAAATAAAACCACCTAAATTGGAAAGGAAGAAGTTAAATTGTCTCTGTTCAAAGATGACATCATTTTATACATAGAAAACCCGACAATTCCACTTGAAAACTGTTATAACTCATAAGTGAATTCAGTAAAGTTGTAGAATACAAAATCAACATGGAAAAATCAGCTGTGTTTCCATGTACTAACAATAAACTATCTAAAAAAAATTTAGAATACAATTCCATTGACAATAGTATCAAAAAGATAAAATACCTAAGCATAAATTTAACCAAGGAAGCAAAAGATCTTTACTCTAAAAACTGTACAACATTGATAAAAGAAATTAGACACAAATAAATGGAAACATATTCGATGTTCATGGATTGAAAGAATTAATAACGCTAAAATGTTCATACTATCCAAAGCAATCTATAGATTCAGTGTAATCTCTATAAAACTTTCAGTGACATTTTCATGGAAATAGAAAAAGCAATCTTAAAATTCATATGGAACTATGACCCTGAAAGCAATCTTGAAAGAAAAAAATCTAAAAGAAGTATCTTTCCTGATTTCAAATTGTATTACAAAATTATAGGAATCAAAGCAGTATGGTATTGGCATAAAAACAGACACATAAACTAATGAAATAGAATGGAGAGCCCGGAAATAAACCCACACATATATGGTCACCTAATTTTCTATAAGGGTGCCAGGAATACACGGTGGAGAAAGGATAGTCTCTTCAACAAATGGTGTTGGGAAAACTGGATATCCACATGCAAATAAAGGAAGTTGGATCCTTATCTTCCACCCTACACAAAAATCAACTCAGAATTGATTAAAGACTTAAATATAAGACCGGAAACTGTAAAACTCCCAGAAGAACTCATAGGAAAAAACTCTTTGACATTATCCTTGGCAATGATTTTTTGGCTATGATACCAAAAGCACAGACAACAAAAGCAAAAATGAACAAGTGGTACTACATCAAACTAAAAAAATTCTGTGTAGCCAAAGAAACAATTAACAAAATTAAGAAGTGAGAGAAAATATTTGCAAACCATATACCTGATAAGGGATTTTATCCAAAATATAGAAGGCATTTATGCAACAGAACAGCAAAAATGTAACAAAAACCAAATAATTAAATTAAAAATGGGCAAATGATCTGAAAGACATTTCTCCAAGGAAGACAAAAGGCCAACAGGTATATGACAATGTGCTCACCATCATTAATTATCAGGGAAATGAATATCACAACCACAATGAACCATTACCTTATATCTTAGAATGGCTGTTATTAAAAGAACAAGAAGTATATATCCAAAAAAATTAAAAACAGGATCTAGAAGAGATTTTTGCATTCCTATGTTCCAACAACATGGATAGACTTGCAGAGTATTATGTTCAGTGAAATAAACCAGAAACAGAAAGACAAATACTGTATGATCTCACAAAATGTAAAATCTAAAACACTCAAACTCACAGAAGGAGAGAATAGCATGTTGGTTATCAGAGGTGATGGTTAAAGGGTATTATGTTTCAGTTAGGCAAGATAAATAAGTTCTGCGTATACTGGGTCTATAGCATAGTGCTTATAGCTAACAATACAGTATTATATACTTAAAATTTTCTGAAAGAGTAGATCTTATATTAAGTGTTCTTACCAGAAAACAAACAAAAAAACCCACAAATAAATACTGCCCCCCCAAACCCGAGGATAAAAATAAAAGGGATTGGAGGAGACTTTGGGAGATGATGGATATGTTCTTGGCCTTGATGGTTTCATGGGTATGTTTATCCCCAAACTCATTGAATTGTATGCATTAAATATGTACAGTTTTTAATATGTCAGTCATACCTCAATAAAGTGGTATAAAACATAAAAGAGTATTACTGTTCTTCACAGACTCTTCTGAAGTGCCCATAACTTTCTTAAGAACATTGCCAGCATCTGATCATCACAACAGAAATGGTGAAAACAAGGGGTCACCTCCTATATTTTCAAGACAAGAAAAAAGAGAAGCAAGTGTCAGTCCTGGGATTCATCCCCGCGCCTCCTGGCCATCTGTTCAAGTTTCCTTCCGACAGACCAGGCCATCTCAATGACCTTCAGAAGGTGACCAAGGACCCTGTGATTCTGTGACACAGCTGGCCAGTCGTGTTATCCTGTGTCTGTGTATTTATGTGTACCTATGGTAGACCTGAGATGCTCTGTCCAGGTGCCCAGATCTTCCTTCAACAAAGGTTAGCAAACAGCCTCCAGCATCAGCAGCTTCAGGGTTGGCCTCAGCTGCTGAGAACTGCCTCACTCGAGGTCAAAACTTTCTAGGACAGCCTGTATCAGATGACTGAACAAGACGGGTCATAAAAGTCCAGCCACTTTGGCCTCACTTGGGACAGCTCTGACAGGCAATATTTGATCTGAAACTTCCTGCCAGATTGGCAGGAGCTTTGTCAGGCCTACATCAACACTTGCTTTCTCCCTCTGCGCCATCCTGCATCTGCCCCCTTCTTTCCACAGGTATGGATACATAGTAAACATCCTTACCTCATATTCTGTCCCAGCATCTGCTTCCAGACAATCCAGCCTGTGACAGTCCCCTCTTTTTCCTCTCCCATCTGACAAAGAACACTCTCAGAGATTAGAGAGACAAGACAGGCTGTACATGAATGGCCCACTGGCGTATTTTGATTGGCCTGTGCAGTTGTATTAGTCTGTTTTCATGCTGCTAATAAAGACATACCTGAGACTGGGTAATTTATAAAGGAAAAGAGGTTTAATGGACTCTCAGTTCCATGTGGCTGAGGAGGCTTTATAATCATGGTGGAAGGCAAAAGGCATGTCTTACATGGCAGCAGCCAAGAGAGAGAAATGAGAGCCAAGCAAAAGGGATTTCCCTTTATAAAAACTATCAGATCTTGTGAGACTTATTCCCTACCAGGAGAACAGTATGGGGGAAACTGTGCCCATGATTCAATTATCTCCCACCAGGTCACACAACATTTGGGAATCATGGAAGCTATAATTCAAAATGAGATTTGGGTGGGGACACAGCCAAACCATGTCTGCAGTGTTTATAAAAATGAGTCAATATAGAAAAATTGGAATCTTTCCCATAAAATCTGAATTTCTATATTCTATTTAAAAATGAGATGATCAAGCCACATTGGCCCTTTATTCTTGAATAAGAGACTATTGGTTGGGGCTGAAGAGTGGCTTCCCCCTTTAGAGAGAAGAGTTATCCAGCTTGTCAAAGTCCCCAGAACTTTCTACAGACTTGTACCTGTTCACCTCCCTCCCTTGTGTTATCTCCCTGACTCCTATGACCGTCTGAGCTTTTCTTTTGACAACTATAGATGGTTCAGCAGATGGAAAGCAGAATCTTTCCTATGCTACCATCTTTTGGATTCGATATGGATCTTTAAGAATTGGGTTTCTCTTGGTTTAAGGCCACGAGAGCCTTTTGCTGGGTCCTTGGTTTAGCTAAGCACTCAGTGCCACTATCGCTGCCCCAGTCTTGCCTCACCCTCTGTCATTCACCACCCCCAGAAAAAGGTGTTCTCCATGGACACATGGCAGGGAGCAACACACACTGGGGCCTGTTGGGGGATAGGGGGTGGGAGGAGGGAGGGCATCAGGAAGAATAGCTAATGGATGCCAGGCTTAGTACTTAGGTGATGGGATGATCTGTGCAGCTAATTACCATCCCTGGCACACGTTTAACTATGTAACAAACCTGCACATCCTGCAAATGTACCCCTGAACTTAAAACTAAAAGTTGGAAATAAAAAAAAAGAAAAAGGTGTTCTCTTCAGTGAGGTTCATGTCAGACACCGCCTACATCAAGAAATCATATTTATTTTTTTTACAGAGAGTATCATATGTTTTCACTATAAAACTCATTTTTATTATTGAATATTTGTTACCCTCAAAGGCTAACATTTTTCCAAAAATAAATATATCTCTCAATGTGCATAGGTTGATAGTGGACCCCTCCAGCCAAAGAAACAGAATAGCCAGAAACTCCTCAAACAGGGCCATGTCACCTCCCATCTTGTCATCAATACTGCCTGTGGCCAGGTGTCCAGAGCTATGGAAAGCCTCTTTGCCAGCCAAGTCTAATGCCCCTTCCCACCAAATAAATTGCTTCTGCTTCTTCAGGGGGTTGTAATTATGTAAGACTCAATAATTATATAACAAATTGCTTTGAAGTGATTATTTAAATTATGCATTGGCAGGAATCGGGTATTCAACTATAATGAGCGTCATTGATTATGAAAATGTCTTCTCTGAGCTGATACAATAACTGCTTCTGTCTGTTGCTGTTTGAAATATGGGCCAGCTGGAAGACTTCAAAAACTTAGATTGAATCACATTCAGAATATAAAAGACATTGTAAAGGGGTTGGCTCCTTTTTTGAGCTTCTGTTCCTGGGTGATAAGGGCCCTTAGAATACATCCTTGGCCACGAAATGGGGCTCTGATGGGGCTTCCTGCCAGGACAGGTGGAGCTGGTGCCCAAAGAACCAGGTCAGTACAAGGCTAGGTGGACTGCAGGTTTCCAGCAGGAGTTCCCTTGGCATGAAGAGCTTGGGGGGGCCCTAGACCTCCAGGCGTCTGGTCCCCTTTCTCCTCCGTCCCTGCTTGGCCCACTTGGAGAAGGAGATGTGTGTTTGGTGGGCTGTGTGCTGTACTAACCCTCCCACAGCTTCCCTGAAGGCCTGCCGCTTAGGGATGGTGGATGCTGGGAGTGTGTTGGAACGCCTCTTCCCATGTGAATCATTACTATGCGGAGCCCCAGCAGGCTGGAACAGGCTGGCATGATCCAACAAAGAGGAGCAGGAGGAGCCTAAACCCCTCAGCCCGTGAACTGGACTCTCTCACACCCAGAGCACCTGGACCAACCAGGAGAAGACTTTCGAGATGAACCTCTAGCAGCCAAAGGCATTCAGGTTTTCCCAGAAGGGCCTCCAGGAAATCTTGACAAATAAAGGCTATGTTTCTGGCCACCGTGGCCTCCCTAGGCCAAGCATTGGCAAACATTTTCTGTAAAAGACCAGATGGTAAATATTTTAGGTTTTCCAGGGCCTGGACTTCTCCCTTTCATATTCTTTGTTGTTGTTGTTTAAACCACCCAGTAGAAATGTAAAAACAATTTGTAGAAAAATAGTCTTCAGGCCCCCAGGCCAGAATTGCTATATCCCTGCCTGATGCAGTGGATTCCGTGATAACACACTGGATTTTTCTGCTGTCCATGTTGAAGCCATGGAGATCTGATGGTGGGAAGCCAGCCGTGAATTTCAAATCTGGTAGCTCTTTTGGAAAAAATGGAAAAGGATCGAACGGCCACACGCCCATCTCGGACCCTCTGATCCTGCAGCTGGGGTAACTCCATTTTGCTCTCAACGCCCACAGCTCCTGTAGAGTCTTCTTGGTAGTCAGTATTTACTGCCTCGCATTTGCAAGGATCTTTTCCTGTATACTGGAGATGTTTTCCTCTTCTCCTCTGCCTACACTCCCACCCACCAACTCCAAGAGTCCCTTGAGGGCAGAAGTGGCAAGCTTTCAACCACTTCATCTCCGGCCAGCACGAGAACAGTGCCTGGGACGCTGGCAGTAGATACTGTGCTGATTGAGTGGTGTCTTATGCCCCCTCTGTGTTCCTCTTTTCCCCTTTCCTGCAGTGAACCCCATGAAGTACAGAAGGTTAAGATATTTTGTGCATTGTGGGGTGTTTGGCAAGGTGTGCCTGTGCAGGTGTTTGCTTAGACCACCCTCTTGGTTCTCTGCGTGTTTCTCTAGCAAACCACATAGCAGCCTTTGTGATCTGCTCACCAAGCGAGGAGTGTGGCTGCCCCTGGGTTGGGAGGAAACCAGAACCCCTGAGCCAGGCTGTGGCTCCAGTCTCAACACAGGTCCTCAGATCTGCTGCTCCTCAGCTTTCTGGGATCACTGGCTGAGAAGCCAGGGTTGCTTTGAAATCAGAAGCCTGACTGCTCCTTCCCAGGACTGCATTCACCTGTTTGGACCCAAGTGTATTACAATCGGTTTCATCCTGTGCTGGCGGAAGTGTCTGTGTTTGAGCCTTAGCCTAGGGGTTCTCATTCAACTCAGGATATTTTGTTCTCTCTCAGAGTAATTTAAGGATTATTTCCTCTCTGAGATTGTCTTTCTAGATGGCAAGATTTTCAGAATCCTTTAGGTTGCTAGCAATGGAAATCACTGACTTAACTGGCTTAAAGGGCAAGCAGCATTATCTCACATAGCAAGAAGTCCAGAGTCAGGGTGCTGCAGGTGTGGTTAGTTCAGTGGTTCCAGCTTGCCATTAAGGATCAAGCTCTTTCTTCTCTTTGCTGCCATAGTGAGTGTGTTGGTTTAGGCTTTGCATGAGCTTTCCTCATGGGTGCAAGATGCCTGTCACAGCTCCAGGTGTTACATCATCATGACCACATCCCCGGGGAGAAAAGGGACTGTTTGCTGTCATGCATCTTTGGTCCACAAGAAAAATTCTTTCCAGGAGTCTCTTACTGACTTTCTCTCATTAGCCAAAATCATGTCCTAGGTCTATGCCTAAATTAATCCCTGATATGATGTGTTAATCACCACAATGGGTTTAGATCAACCATGTCTTATCCTCTGGGACTGGGGCCAGGGTTCCTGGGAGCACAAGGTCCTACTGAATAGTGTAGCCACCTACATGACATTGGGGTTTTGTTGGGAGAAAAAAGAGGGGGAGCAGCCAGCACCCATCAAAGTGTCTTGTACAGTAAACATTCCCCAGAATCTTTCCTCCTTAAGACGCTTAGGGACACAGAGCCTTCTGAAGTTGTATTAATAAAAGAGAAGTTTTAGAGAAGGCTGCTTGGAAAACAACAATGGAAATACTGGGAGCTACTTCTTCTTGCCCCAATCTGCTTTTAGACAAGAACCATGGGTCTGTCTAATCCCACCTTAGTATATTGGCTTTGAAGACAGTTATGACAGCCATTGTTTATTGAGCATCTACTCTGTGCCAGGCATTGTGGGAGGGGCTTTGCACATATGGCTTCTAATCATACAGCTGCACTGGCAGGGCCGCGTTATTGTCCTCATTTTACAGATCAGGGAACTGGAACCCAGAGAAGTTGAGTAGCTTGCCTCTGGCTGCACGGTCTGTATAGGGCTGAGCCAGGAGTTGGCAAGCACTTTTAAAGCATCTGCTTTGATCTAGGCACTATACTAGGTGCTGAGAATGCAAAAAAGAATAAAATATGGTTCCCACCATCAGGGAGCACATAGCCTGTCCCTTCTGGAAGGTCACCCAGTATAACTAAATATATGTCTCTTGTCCAGGACGGAAAACATCTTTGGATGTGTGAGGAAATTAGGCAGTGTCTTGTGCCTTCTACCTAAAGACCTGCTTCCTGTCAGGAAGCCTGAAACTTTGCTGAATAGCTTGGTAAAGGAATTAGGGGCATGGGCTTTGGTGCCAGAGTACTTGAATTCAAATCCCAGCTCTACCACTTTCTGGCTGGGTGATTATAGGCAAGATACCTCGTGGGCTGCTATGAGGTGAAATGAAAGAGACCTTGTGAAAGCATAGAGAAGAGCTTGGTAAAAGTTAGCAGGTCTTATTACCAATTTACGTTGCTCTTCAATGCACTTTCTTACCAGGTAAGATATCAGAGGCCCAACCTCCTAACCCCCTTAGTCCCTTAGCATTTCACACCCTCCCCCAGGTTTGGGCATTGGTGTCATAGGCTGCAGCTTGTAGATTCTGCAGGTGGCGCCCGGCACATTGAACTGCTTGATGCTAGCTCTTTAGTGTGAATGACAAGCTTGTCAGCCAGCTCTTACTGAAAGTGTGATTTCCTCCTGTGTGGTGGCTGCACAGGGAGGCGATGGAACAGAAAATGAGCGCCTCTCTGCCTCTCTCAGGGCACTCTTTGGCTTCCCCATGCTGGGTATAAATGAAGCTGCCTGTGCTGAGAGGCCCGGGAAAGCCTACTGCTCCCTTCTGATGGGGAGACGGGACCGAGGGGGCAAGAAGGCAGGCAGGGGAATCCTCATGCCCAGTTCTTGTCTCCTGTCACAGACTTGAACTGTGGCACCAGGAAGTTCCCTCGCCTAGGTTTCCTCTCCTGTGAACTGGGAGGGTCTTATCAGCCTGTAATCTCATTGAAAAATCCCCTATGAGGGCGGAAATGGAGATGGGTGAGAAATAGGGCAGCCCAGACCTGTCTCCAAGGCACCTGGCCCGAGGAACCCGCAGGCCGCAGGCTCTGCTGGGTGTGCTGGGCCCTGTCTGCATCCCTGTCTGCTCTGCAGCTTTGGACGCAGCTCATCCATCTGGAAAACTGCCGTGGGATGCTGCTGCCCGGGGGGCCGAGGGGTCTCATCGATCTTGGGGAAATAATTAAGGCCCGCAAAGCCTTGCCGGGCTCTATCGGTGCAAGGTGCTATTAAGAACAAGATAAAAGCTTCCAGCCTTGATTGAATCTGGAAAACAAGGCCCATGCAGGCATTTTTCTTTGTCATGGTGTCAAAGGAGAAGGGAGAGGCCCGGGGAAGAAGAAGGAAGATGAAGGAGCAAAGGAGAAAAGGCAGTTTTTGAGACAGTAGACAAGAGCCTGTGGAAAAAAATAAAATAAAATAAAGCAAAACCCACTAAAATTGCCTGTGCTTTTTGCTTTCTTTCTTAAGGGGACACTGTGAAGGAGGAGTGGCAGCTTTGAGGGTGACACCACACGCCACCTTCTCCTGTTTGTCCCCAGTGTCTCAGGTGAGCAATTACCACCATCATTCCTGCAGAGGGAGTTTGCTCCTCCAGCGGGAAGTCCCATGACTGTGTTCCTTGGGGTGGTGGCCTCCTTGCCCCTAGCTCAGGGTCTTTGTTGCTTTCTTTATTTCCTCTTGTGCATTGCTTTGCTCAAATGTTTGCAGGAGGAGGGTCTGCTCAGAGGCAAGGCCAGCGCGGGAGCGGCCCCCTCCTTCCTTAGAACTTTATTGTGCTTTTGCTCTCTTTTTACTGCTTGGCTGCAACAAAGCCAGCTCTCAGGGCTGAAATCCAGCCGAGGAGATCTGATTTCTCAAAAGCCATTTTGATCTTTTCACTTCAAAGGTAGGTTTTTTCACGCCGGAGCCCCAGTTTGGTGGCCCCAGACCTGCCCTTTTGGGCTGTGGGTCTGGAGGGACCTATGGTCTCTTCTTTACATGCTGTTGGGAGAGTCTGGGGTCCTGGCACTGGGGCTGCCTGGGCAAGCCTCCGATGTAGGGAGATTTGTCCTTGATGTCCCTGGTCTCCAGCACCCCTGATGCCCTGCCTTTTCCTTCTGTCTGGCTCAGCCCTATACATCTCCCAATTGCCAAAGCCCTTCTGCTCCCCAATCCCCAGTCATCTTATGCACATTGGCTCTCAGGAATGAAACCGACCTTTGGGGTCTTCTTCTGAGAACTTCTTTGATAGCTCCCGCCTCCCACCCCCGCTCCCCCACCCAAGGTGCCTTTCCTCAGAGGCCCCACTATATTCGGTCATGCTCGGTAAGTTTCCTTATTCAGTTCCCACCACATTTTGCTTAATTATCCTTTTTCCGCCCATGACCCTCCGCAGATCATGAGGTCCTTGAATAAAGGAGCTGTTATTCCCTGACATGCGGTCCCAGTGTCTAGCATGATGTCAAGTACACAGTAGGTTCTCAACACACATCTAGTGCATTAGTGAGTTCCTTCCTACAGCTCTCTCAAGCTGTCCTAGGGGTTGCTGAGGCAGCTCAGGGGCAAGCCAGCTTGGTGGAAGGAGAAATGGGCAGGCGGGTGGGGGGAGAGAGACAACATATATTCTCCCATCTCCTCCAGCCCATCAGGTAATTTCTAGACCCAGCCCCTGCTTTGTCCACAGCAAGTTTACTTTCATTGATTTTATAGTTCTATGCACATATAACATTATAAATATTATGTCTATCACATGTGATAGGCAATAATATAGTGTATATGTAATATTCATATATGCATATATAACATGTCATAATACAGTATGACATGTACAAACATACATATACAGATTTTTTTTTGTGAAAAGAGTTCTGTTTAAAAATTAGTTTAAACACTGAGGCCTTGAGCTTTTCATCCAAGGTTTTCTTTCTCCCGGGGGCATTTGCTTTTGAAGTTGTTACTCATTACCGCTTGGACAGTGGAAAGCTTTGTTCTGATTGAAGACATTTTAGGCTTTCACCTAGTTGATGAAAGCATTGCTTTTTGGATGGTGACTTCTTTCCGTTATACCTACTGCCCATCTCCCAGATATATCAGCAGTCCTGGCTGGTATCAAGGAATGAAGAAGGGCATTGGATTCTCTGAGGTCACAAAACTATTAATGTTATTTATCTCAGATGATTTTTGTTGTTATTGTTTGGTTTAGAATCTGGCCAGTTGGGAGGCCAGGGTTGACTGGGTTGCTGTAAGGAGGCATTGGAATTCTGGCCTTTCTCATTGGCCTGCTAGGGGCAGCTGGCTTTTTCAGCTCTCCACCCACTTTCCTCTGTGCTGCCCGCCTCCCATTTAGCACTCCAGCAAGTAGCACCTCCATCACTGTGCTTCCTAGATGCTGGGCCTCCTCCCACAAGGGGTCCTCCTGGGCCTGCCCTTGCTAGCACAGGAGTCCAAGTGCCCACCTTTCATTCCTCATCAAACCCCACTGGTCTCTGTTCCAAGGTGGGATAGTGGCAGAGCGCTGAATTAGGAGCTAAGAACCAGGTCCTGAGTCTTGAATTACTCACCATCTGTGGGACCTAGGGTTCATCACTCATTCTGGAGTCTCAGTTTGCTAGCAGGTAAACAGCCATAATCGCCCAGCCTTCCTACCACAAGAAGAGGCTCATCTGAAACCCTAGATTGGTTTTTCTTAGGTTTTCCTACAATTAAAATCTTCTGGGAAACTTTTAACATCCCAATTCCCAGACCACACTCCCAGACCAATTAAATCAGATTTTCTGGAGATGAGATCTAGACGTCAGTATTTTTTAATGCTCCCCAGGTAATTTGAATGCGAAGCCAAGGTTGAAAACCACTGTTTAAGGTCAAAGTATTTATAGACATTGAAAATGAAAACTGATTCTGAACTTCCATCTACTTTCTGCTAACTAATCTGCAGTAGTTCTTAGTTTTAATTTGGTTCAGAATCTGTTTAAGAATCTCTTGAAAGTTATGTGTCTATTTTCTTAAGAATTGACATATACGCAAAATTTTGCATGTAATTTCAGCGTATAATGTCCCCTTGTTAGTGAGGCCCTCTCTGGCTACCCTATCCAAAATGGCAACAGTGCCCCTCCTCACTACAATTTCGTATCCTCCTTGCCTACTTTAAGCTTTCTCCATAGCCTTTATCACTATCTGCATGAACATCCACAAGTCCCTCAGGACGGTAGAGTTTCTCAACCTGTAGTTCCTGGACCATCTTTACTTAATCAAGATAACTGGGGTGGGACCCAGGATCTGCATTTTCATAAACTCCCTGAGTTTCTTTTGAACACTGAAATTTTCGAGCCAGTGAACTGGGTCCCTGGATTCTTGATTTGGAATATGCAGGGTCAAGTCTGCTGCTGTCTTTCCTAAAGCACCTCCTTGCTCTTCCAGATCCTGCCCTTTAGACAGGAATCTATCTCCCTCAGCATACCAGTAGTCTCAGGTAAACTCTCTAATGTTCCAGAGAAACCCCAGGTATTTTCCAAGTTACCTCAGGGGTATGTGGGAATGTGGCTGCCTCAATAGTGTGGGTTGAGGGGCTTGGGCTAAGGCCTCTGATCTAATGAAAATTATCTCCTTTCCCTCCCCTCTAGTGGTACTTCTGTCATTGTCCCGTCGTTCTTAAACTCTTTGGTACCCATCTGTATCGTGATGAACAACAAAGACCATGAACAGCAGGCATATTTGATTCCATCTCTCTGCTCGAAGTTTTCCATTGGCTTCCAGTGGCCTACAGGGGGAAGTATATCCCTATTTTTAAAGTTACCAGAAGGCTCTTTGAGACGTGGCTGCCATTCACCTTCCAGCCTCGGTCCTAGTGTCTTTACTAAGCTCTCCTGCAGGATGAAACTGCATGTATTTCCTGGAGCTGCCACTTCATTTCTTGGATATCCTAGACTGTTTCTTTCATCTCTTTACACAGGCCACTCCTTTCCCAAAACTCTCAAATGACTCTCTAGCTGACTCAGAGTACAAGTCAGGACATCACGTGGCTGAACACGGTGGCTCACACCTGTAATCCCAACACTCTGGCAGGCCAAGGCGGGAGGATTGCTTGAGCTCCAGAGTTCAAGACCAGCCTGGGCAACATGGCGAAACCCCATCTCTACAAAAAATACAAAAATTAGGTTGAGGTTGCAGTGAGCTGAGATCGTGCCACTGCACTTCAGCCTGAGCAACCTGAGTGAGACCCTGTCCAAAAAAAAAAAAAAAAAAAATTAGCCAGGTGTGGTGGCATGCACCCGTAGTCCCATAGGTCCCAGCTACTTGGGAGTCTGAGGCGGGAGAATGGCTTGAGCCCAGGAGGTGGAGGATGCAGTGAGCCGAGATTGTACCATTGCACTCCGGCTTGGGTGACAGAGCAAGACTCTGTCTCAAAACAAAACAAAACAAAAAACAAAAAAATCAAACATTAAAGGCGTCACGTTACCTACAGGCTCTACTCAATCTGTCCATTATCCTCCTGGTCTTTGTGCCCTCATCTTCTGCTATTTTCCTGTGTTTGTTTTCTGGGGCTGCTGTAACAAAGCACCACAGACTAGGTCATTTAAACAACTGAAATTCATTGTCCTGTGGTTCTGGGGGCTAGAAATATGAAATCAAGGTGTCAGCAGGGCCATGCTCCCGCTGAAACTTGAAGGGAAACATCCTCCCTAGCCTCTTTCTCACTTCTGGTGTTTGCTGGCTCTCTTTCCCTTTCTAGGCTTGTAGCTGAGTCATTCTGGCCCCCTTGGCCTTCTCCCCAGGCAACTGCACACGGTCATCTTCATATGAGGACACGAGTCATCCTGGGTTAGGGGCACACCTTACTCCAGTATGACCGCGACTACTTACATTTGCAATGAACTATTTCCAAAAAGGTCACCTTCTGGGGTTGTGGGGATTAGGATGTCAAAATATCTTCTTTTGGGGGACAAAATCCCCCATCTTTCGTTTTGCTTCAGTCTCACTGACCTAGATAGAGTTGTCAGATTTAACCAAATAAAAAAATAAGATGTGCAGTTAAATTTGAATTTCAGATAAATAATGAATACTTTTTAGTATAAATATGTCTCAAATGTTGCATGAAATTTCTTTTATTTTTTTATTTTTTTTATTTTTTTTTTTGCCGAAGTATGTACCATACACTATTTGGGATGTACTTATACTAAAAAAGTTATTTATTGTTCATCTGAAATTCACATGTCAGTGGGTATCCAGTGTTATGTCTGGCAACTTTTACTTCCTACTCCTTGAACACACCAAGCATGCTCCCACCCGAGGCCTTGGCATTTGCTATCCTGTCAGCCTTGAATGCTCCTTCCCGAGATATCTGGGATGCTCATTCTCTGATGAACTTCGGCAGGGCCTTTCTGGATCCCCCAGTCCCCATACACATACCTTCTTACCTCCTTTTTTACTTTAATTTTTTCCCTTATCCCTATTGGGTCATAAAGCTCTGTTATATGTATATTTCCCCCTTTATCCCTTATCACTAACAGGCTATATATTTTACCTCCTGATCGTATTTATTGTCTATCACCCCCAGGAGAATTTAAGCTTGATGCACTTATTCATTGCTGTCTCTCCAGGGCCTAGAACAATGCCTGGCCCACAGCCGATGTTCAATAAATCTTTAGTGAATGAACGAAGAAATAAATAAACCCTTTCATTGTCACTCAAGTACTAGAAAGTGGGCATCTGTGGATTTTGCTTACCTAGGAGCCCCTCTCACTTCTGGCAAGCGGTGCCTCTCCGCAGCTCTCCATAGAAGTAGCTTGGGGAGGTCCTGCCCAAACCCCCGATCCAGATGTATAGACACAATCCAGGTCAATCCATTCATTCTGTCCACTTGGCCGCAGTGATTGGTTCAGGGACGGGTGCAAGACGCAAGTCAGTCTGACTGGAGCGAGTCTCTAGTCTCGGAATTTCTACGGGAACTATTAAGACGGAACACTCCGTTCCTACTGGTGTTTCTGAGAGGAATAAGATGTAAGCCTGGAACCGCCGATAGCCATCTCACCACCATAAAGGACGAGAGGGGACTCGCTCCCGGCAAAATACCTGCTTATGATCTTTCAGGCCTGACCTCAGGTGAATTCAAAGGCTTTACCTGGCAGCCTTCACAGAAAAAGCTGCCATCCCTGGCCACGCTTGGTGCACAGCCAGCACCCTGGGGTCCCTGAAGCAGGTTGCGGTCAAGGGCTCCCATCAACGGCCATGCTGTGAGACATAACTGTATTCCTAGCCCCAGCGTCTCCATTTGCCTGAGGCCTTCCCAGGTGCTTCACCTGAGCCCTGCTCATCGGGAGAAGGGGGAACCTTGAAGATATTTTTCTCCCCTTGGACTCAGCGTCCAGCACTTTTCCACACCTGAACCTCAGCCCAGATCTGTGAAAGGGCAGGAGCCTATTACTCCAGTGAGACAAATCCCCTGTCTATGTGGATCCACCTGACCCTCGCCAGGTGCTGCTCCAGGGGTATGGACCTGTAGGGGAGCTGGCGCTTCCTCCTGTCTAGCCTCTTGCTCAGACCATCACAGTAAGTAAATAAAGACTTAGCCGTTAGACTTTCCTTTTCGCTTGTCTTAATTGACTACTGGGACACCAGGCAGCTCAGCTCAGCTCTTGACTACCGTCTGCCTGAGAGTGGAGCCAACCCAAGAGAACAGAGCTGAGGGACAGAGAGACCTAGAGTCTCTCTAATGTCCTTGAGCCCCTAATCTTGCTATGCTGGAAGCCAGTGAGGCACCTGGACCTTTGCACTGAGTTCAAGCTGATTAGATGTGTTTTGTCTGTCACTGAGTCTTGAGTCCAACGCACACTCCCAGTGACGACCCAGGGGGCCTCAGGAACTCCTCCACTTGCGTTTCCACTCCCCCTGTCCTTGCCATCATTGTGGTTTGGTTTATCCCACACTATCCAGCTTCATGTGCCTCCCCAAGGGACATCTGCTCTTAGAAACCAGGGGATGTGACTTTCTCTCTCTCTTTAATTTTCTTTTTATTTATTTATTTTTTTGAGACAGGGCCTCTGTCTGTCACTCAGGCTGGAGTGCAGTGGTGCAATCACGGTTCACTGCAGGCTTAAACTCCTGGACTCGAGTGATCCTTCCACCTCAGTCTCCCGAGCAGCTGGGACTGCAGGTGTCTACCACTACACCTGGAAACTTTTTAAATTTTTATTTTTTATAGAGATAAAGGTCTTGCTATGTTGCCCAGGTTGGTCTTGAATTCCTGGCCTCAAGCAGTCCTGCCGCTTTAGCCTCCCAAAGTGGTGGGATTACAGGCATGAGCCACAGCACCTGACCGTCTCTCTCTCTCTCTCTCTCTCTCTCTCTCTCTTTTTTTTAATCTCCACACCCCATACATCCGCATTTCAGTCTGTTAAGGCTTCTGTAACAAAACACTATAGACTGGGTAGCTTATAAACAACAGACATTTATTTTTTTCAGTTTGCAGGGCTGAGAAGTCCAAGATGAAGGTGCCCCCAAATATCGTGTGTGATGGGAGCCCACTTCTGCACTGACCGCCGTCTCCTCTCTCTGACCTCACGTGGTGGAAAGAATGAGGGGCCTCTCTGGATCCTCTTTCATAAGGATGCTAATTCCATTCATGAAGGCTCCAGCCCCATGACCCAATCGACTGCCAAAGGCCCTACCTCCTAATACTATCTTTTAGGGGAGTAGATTTCAACATATAAATGTTGAGGTGACATAAACCTTCAGATCATAGAGATACTCTTGCACAAAATCAGACAAAAATTTCTGCAGATGACTTAATCAATGAAACTGCAATGGACTGTTTACAGTGTAAATCGCTGATTTGATAATTATAAATAGGATGAAAACTTCTTAATATTTAAAAAGTCTACATTAAAACTTTTATTATTCCCTTAGGAAATCAAATCTGAATTAGGGGATAAAATCTGTGTTAGTTATCTTTTGCTGCATAATAAAACTCCCCCAAAGCTCATCAATTTAGAATGACAAGCATTTATTATCTCAGTTTCTTGGGGTCTGAAATCCAAGTACAACTTAGATAAGTCCCCTGGTTCCGGGGTCTCTCTTAAGTCTGCAGATGTCACCAGAGCTGTGATCATCTCAAGGTTCAACTGGGAAATAATTCCCTGCAAGCTCACTCATGTGGCTGTTTGCAAGCTTCAGGGTCCTCATTGGTTACTGGCTAGAGACATCAGTTCCTTGCCACATGGGTCTCTCCAAAGGGCTGCTCACAATATGGTCGCTGGCTTTCCTTAGAGTGAATGAGTGGAGATTCAGGATGGAAGTCACAGTCTTTTTATAACCCAGTCTTGGAAGTGACATCCCAACACTCTCACCATGTTCTGTTAGAAACTAGTCACTGGTTCCAACCCACACCCAAGGGAAGGTTATTCCACAAGGTATGTATGGTATTGGTTAGGTATTTATTACAGCAACATCCCACTTTCAGATACCAGAGTCTGTATTTATCCCTTTTCTCATCTTACCTCCAGAGGCAACTGTTTTCATGTGTTTAAAGAATATCATGTTTTTGTTAGGTCTTACTACAAAATTATACCCTTATTTTATGAGCAAACATTTTTTATTTTCCTAAATAGCATTGTCTTTTATATCTCTCATTCTCTTTCTCACTCTTTGTGGGCAGGGATCATTAGGAACTATCTAAGAGGCTGCCTACCGTAGTTCACCCTCTGGCCCATGTGATTTACAACCCCTCTGCATGCACATATACTCTTCCTAAGTCTCATCTAGTTACAACATCAGCTCAAAGTGCAGAACTGCATCTAAATCAGGTTCATGTATGGATGAGTCTCCACAAATATAGTACCTTAAATACATATCCTCTTCATCTTTAGACCTGTGGAACTCAAGATAGAAGTTATCTAGCTGTCCTTCCCACCCCAGATTACCTAACATACAACTGTGGGCCAGGAAGTCATTACTGTTCAACAAGGGAGAAAACTGGAGGCACAAGGGTGTCACTGGTCCATGGACATTCTGAAATCCCAGCAAGCAAATGTTAGAAGTTCCTTGATTAGATCTCAAGGCCTGAGAATAATTCTCCATGGCTCTTGGCTCCACTCTTCAGGGCATTGTTTCTGCTCTCTTGGTCATTTTTCTTTCTCATGGATGGTAGTGCATATTCAGCCTGCTTCCTGCCAGTAGAATTCTGGGGATTCAAAGGCCTCTCTTCATTTTGTCCCTCTTGATCCAAGTTGGCAACGTTTCCCCAAACATGTCTTTAGGAAAAAAAAAAAAAAAACATTTTTGGACCATGTTTGTGTATTTAGACAATGTTTTCCTAGCAGTGCCCTCAATTTGATATTTGCCTGGAAGCCATTTCTTAATTTTAGCATTGTTTGCTGTCTGGAGAGGCTGAAGAATTTCAAAACTTGTTTTTTTTTTTTTTTTTTTTTTTTTTTTTTTTTTTTTTGTAGAGGGGTATGACAGTCTTTCAATTTATTTCTCTTCTCCTGCATCTTACTCCATGTAGGAAAAAGAGGCCCACTGGCACCTTCAACATTTTGGAAACCCTCCATAAGTAGACCGCTCAGTTCATTAGGCATGTTTTTTACTTTCCACCTAACTGCAGGTAACAACGTTGCTAAACTTTCTGCTACTACATTACAAGGTTCTTCTGTCTTCAATTCCCAATAGCATGCTCTTCACTTTCTTTGAGCCCTCACCAGAAGGGATCTCAAAGTCAAGATTTCTACTAATAGTCTGTTCAAGATAATTAAGCATTCTCTAACGTGCTTTTCTAATTTCTCCCAATTTCTGTCAGTGTGAGGTTCCAAGACCACTCCCACGTGTTTAGGTATTTATTATAGCAACATCCCACTTTCAAAGGTTGTATTTATCCCTTTTCTCATCTTACCTCCAGAGGTAACTGTTTTCATGTGTTTAAAGAATGTCATTTTTTGTGAAGCCTTATTACAAAATTATACCCTTATTTTATGAGCAAACATTTTTTTTCCAAATAGCATTATCTTTTAGCACAATGGTAATACACCATGGCTTGTACTCCTTCTTCCTATATTTTGTCTGTCCAGTCCCCAGGAGATGAGTACCCAGATCACCTCCAATGTCGTGCCATTATTACAAATAGTGTTGCAATGCATGTCCCCATTCATGGCCCTTTATGAATGAATCTGTGTGAAGGTTTCTTTGGGATATGTGCATAACCAGAACTGGAATTGATGATGCACAGGTTACACATAAACTTAGTTTGACTAGGATGTGCCAAATTACTCACAGTAAGGTTACACTACTTTTCATTCCCACTTGCCATGCATAAAGGATCCTGTATCCCACGTCTGAACCAACACTCACTATTTCATCCAGTTTTTGAATGTTTCTCCATTATTTGGTTTGAAGTAATATTTAATATTTTGATTTGCATTTTCCCTGATAATTGATGAGTGTGAGCATCTTTTCATACATTTTTGACTTCCCTATTCCACAAACTGCCTGTTTATATCTTTTCTATATTCTTTAGTATCAGAGACCACATATCATGTCTTCTGCATTCTCCTCTGCTCCTAGAACAATGCTGGATGTTGATTGATGAGATGATTGATGAGAAGGTCAATATGAGCTTCTCTATTTTGAGACCTACATTTCCTCTACACACCCTGAGGTGTTTGACTGCATTCATTTAAAATACATTTATCAAATGACTACCCAAGTGCCAAGACTTCCTGTGTGACTCTTCCTTCTGGCAAAGCCCAAATTGCCTATCCGTCACTTTATCAATTGAATAGAAGAATGAATCTGGTCAAACTCATCATCTGGCATCAAACAGACTCTAGTATTTTAAATGCCCTTTTACAGTCTCTAACATTCTGTGATCTGATTCTACCTTACTGACTAATTGATTTTTTCTTTTGTTGTTTTTGACTGCCGCATGCCTAAAGCAACGCAAGAAGTAAGGAATATTGGCACATCGACAGGAAGCTCCACAGCAGTTTGTTGAGTTTCTCTGTTTGTGAAGAGCAAATCCACATTATAGTGAATGATGATTGCTGATAAATATCATGGATTTAATGGTCAAAAAGTAAACTCCTCTCCTCATTGTACCCCATAAGGGTCACCAGTCTCAGTGTGACAGCATTTATCCACATTTCTAGAGAGAGAAAGGATTCTCAGCCCTGACTTAAGTACTCCCACACCCACCCCAGGGCAGGGTTAGATGCTCAACTCTGGAAATCTTGATTGAAACACAATCACCCTGTATTGTAATTGTCTGTTTATTTGCTCTCCTTCTAGATTTGGAACATGCTGAGGATACAGATTTGTGTCTCATTCATTGCTTTATTTTATTATTTTATTGTACTTAGCAAAGCACTTGTCATATAGTAGGTGTTCAATAAACATTTATTGATTGAATCTGAATAGACACATGGAAAAACATTTATTGAACACTTGCCATATACTATGTCAGATGCTGTGGATGCGTGGATGAATAAGACACAGTTTAAGTACAAAATGGTGTGGGAACATGTACAGAGAAGGGGCATTGTATTCTAAAGGAGAAGAACTTTAAATCAAGCAATGACGCCATTGGTAGCAGTCTTCTTTTTCTTGTTTGAGAGATTCCTTCTGCCCTTGAATTCCAGATGTGACTTGTACTTTAATTGCAAGAAATAGGCTCTCTGTGTGCGTATGTGTGTGAGAGGTATGGATAGGGAAGTGTGTGCTGCCTCTGTCTGCCCCCTTCTAGGCTGGAGTTGGTATAGGGAGGTTGAAGGCTATTTGCCCACCACCCATAAGGCTTGGTCATGATGGCTGGGACATCTATGCAGCCATCTAGACTGAAGTGCAGACAAACAAGTTAGCCTCCCAATATTAGGCACTCAACTCCTTTAGTGTATGACCCAATAACTGAGAACATCTGAGTCAGCCCAGGAGTGATCTTTCCTGGCTTCACTCCAAATACATGTCAATTTTCAATTACCTGGTCAAGCCAAAGGAACCTGGGTCAAGTTCTGCCCTGGGGTGGGGTTTGAGGGAGCCTTAGACATGTACGTTTGTTGTAAAGTCCAGTTATGCACCTCTTAGAAAACATACCAGTCAGAGTTCTGCCAGGGCCTTATCTCACTTCATGTCAGACTCAGTGAGAAGGTTTCAACAGTGACTTCTAAAATGGCCCACAGGCATGGGGCAGAGTTGGGAAGTATGCTAGATTTCACATTATGTAGTCCATGGAAAAACAAAAACTCATTTCTTTCTTCTCGTTTTTCAATGTACTCCTTATTAAAAAGTTTCTTTGTGAAGAATCAATTAATAGTGGTATTTGATCAAGTGAAACAAATCTAGGTTCTCTTGAGCAAATCCCTAAAGGGATTTCCTTCATTTTCATATCTATGGATTTTGGATAGTGGAGCCTGATGTGCAACAATCTTCAATAAGACTTTTTCATTTATATTCCACAGAGCAGAGTTCTTTCATCTCTATTTTCTCCATACAACTCCTGACTTGTCATTTTTAAATAAAAATTACTGGACTAGTTTCCTTGTATGTAATTGTTAACTCTTAGCCCCTTACAACCAGGAACTAGTGGCCGTGAGTTTCCTATATATGTATATTTTTGGTTGGATTTTGTGAGCTTTTCCATCATAAACCAAAAGAGTCAGTAACAGGCAAACTGGAGAATCTACCGCTAACAATAATTGGGTGACGTGAGGACAACCAAAAGAGCAGGGGTCAATACATGTGTACATTTTTGGTAAATGGCCAGATAGTGCATATTTTAGGCTTTATGGATCATATGTTCTCTGTTGTAATTACCCAACTCTGCCTTTGTAGTGTCAGTACAGCAACAGACAATACGCACGTGGGCATGGCTGTGCTCCAATAAAACTTTATTTACAAAAACAGGTAATAGGCCAGATTGAGCCTGTGGACCTCAGTTTGCTGACCTTTAATCTAGAGAAAATGATGGAAAGAAATGGGTTTGCTATGAAAAATATCTAGCCTGCCCCATTTGCTTTTGAAACCCTCATTTTCAGTTGTCGCTTAGCACACAGCACCTGTTGTTCAGTTTTGTTTCTTGAGCTTTAGGTTTATAGGTAAAGTGAGGGGTTAATGTCAGTGTTTACAGAGTTTCCTATGACCAGACACCTGCCCTCTCATTAAAAAATTAATCTTATTGTGTATATTTAAGATATATAACATGATATTATAGGATATACATATATAGACAGTAAAATGGTTAGTATAGTTAGGAAATATCATATCCATCATCTTACATAGTTATCCATTTTTGTTTTTGATCTTCTGTGGCAAGAGCAGCTACAATTTTCTCATTTAGCAGGAAACCCAAATACAGTACAATTTTATTACCTACAGTCCTTGTGTTGTACGTTGAATCCCTAGTCTCATTCATCCCACATGTTTGCTATTTTGTATCCTCTGACCATCTTCTCCCACTTCTTCTTTCCTTCCATCCCTGTAAATACTGCTTTTTTTTCTGTTTTTATGTATCTGTTTGTTTATTTTGAGATAGAGCTTTGCTCTTATGGCCCAGGCTGGAGTGCAATGGCATGATCTTGGCTCGCTGCAACCTTTGCCTCCCGGGTTTAAGCTATTCTCTTGCTTCAGCCTCCTGAGTAGCTGGGATTACAGGCACCCGACACCAAGCCCAGCTAATTTTTGTATTTTTAGTAGAGACAGGGTTTCACCATGTTGGCCAGTCTGGTCTCAAACTCCTGAAGATTTCATATATATGTGAGATTATACAATATTTTTTTCCTATGTCTGGCTTATTTCACTTAGCATAACATCCTCCAGATTCATCCATGTTGTGGCAACTGACAGAATCTCCTTTTTAAAGACCAAATAATATTCCCTTGCATATACATCACATTTGCTTTGTCCATTCATCTGTTGATGGACACTTCAGTTGTTCCCATATCTTGGTTATTGTGAATCATGGTACAGTGAACATGGGAGTGTAGATATCTTTATGAGGTGATGATTTCATTTCCTTTGTGTATGTACCCAGTAGTGGTATTGCTGCATCATAGTTTTGTTTTTAATTAGTAATCTCCATACTGTTTTCCATTATGTCTGCACCAATATACAACATCAACAATGTACAAAGGTTCTCTTTTCTCTACATCTTTGCCAATTTTGTTATTTGTTAACTTTTTGATAACAACCATCCTAACGGGTGAGAGGTGATATTTCATAGTGGTTTTGATTTGCATTTTTCTTTTCTTTTTTTTTTTTTTGAGATAGAGTCTTGCTCTGTTGCCTAGGCTGGAGTGCAGTGGTGCAATCTCGGCTCACCAAAACCTCCGCCTCCTGGTAGCTGGGATTACAGGTGCCCACCACCATGCCAAGCTAATTTTTGTATTTTTAGTAGAGATGGGTCTACACCACGTTGGCCAGGCTGGTCTCGAACTCCTGACCTCAGGTGATCTGCCCACCTCAGCCTCCCAAAGTGCTGGGATTACAGGCATGAGCCACCACGCCAGGACTGATTTGCATTTTTTCTAATGATTAATGATGTTAGGCACCTTTTCGCATACCTGTTGGCCATTTGCCATTTTTATGTCTTCTTTGGGGAAATGTCTATTCAGGTCCTTTGCCCATTTTAAAAATCAGGTTATTTGTTTTTCTACTATTGAGTTGTATTAGTTATTTATAAAATGTGAATATTAATCCCTTTTCAGATATATGGATTACAGAAATATTTTTCCTATGCGTAGGCTGTTGTCTCCTTTTGTTGATTATTTCCTTTTGCTAAAAAGCAGACGTTTTTTAGTTCGATGTAGTTCCATTTATCTGTTTTTGCATTTGTCACCTGAGCCTTTGGTGTGATGCGCTCTCATTTTTAAGGTGAAGTGTCTTTCCCCATCTTAGCTGGGCCATGATAATGGGCTGAAACAGAGAAGGGTCTGGAGTGGAGACCGGGCACTTCATGGAGCATCTGTGTCTCCCAGGGGAGTTGAGGTTTGGTGTTTGGGAAGAAAGAAGGGGCATACTTCTGGGAGTAAGCTAGGAGCTTTATTCTCTAGCCACTCAGAAATGAGCAAGAGATCAATTTCCCTAAATTCCCCTGGGTGCAAGATTGGTTCTGGTTTTGAAGTGTCATGACACCCAGGAATAGAGTCCCAGATTTAAGCTGGTGATTTGTATGTTGTTGTGTCAGTCCTAGTGATCTCTTTGCAGCTGTTGGCAGATGTAAACAGTCCATTGCCATATGGACTCCTTATACCATTTCAGCATTTGCCAAGGCAACAATTTCATTGTCTGTGTATGATTTCAGAGGAGAGCAAGTAAGACTTAAAAGAAAGGCAAGAAACGTTAGCCCAGGTGTCATTCACCTGGAAGAGGGCCAGTGGATACATTAATGAATAGGGTGGATTGTGGCAGCCAAGACCAAATTCTGAGACTGTGGATTATTTTCTTTCTGCCTAGGGTAGATCTGTAATCTTGTTCTTTGCTGTATCATTTTTTCACAAGTCTGAGCAAACGTAAGCTAACATTGAGCTTCTGGTGCTGATCACAGATAGGTTTCTGAGTGTGCAGCATCTGTTGGATGGATAAGTAGTTTGTGCTCAACGTGTTCTTAGAGGAGTGATCCAACACTGGTGTCAGGGCCATCAATTAGACAGTGGGAGAGAGGAAGTGGAGAGGCAGCGATGAGGGTGGTAATTACACACTACAGTACAGTTGACCCCCAAGAGCAGGTGGCGGGAGCAAGTGAAATTCTAGGCTCTGTCACTCAGAATTCATTTTCGCTGTTGTGTTTAGGCCTGAGGGGATGCTCATTGATCTGGAAGAGACTGTCTACATTGTTTTATTAATATTAATAATAAGGATAATAAGAAAATAATGTATTTACTGTAGAAGGGTATTTTCCTTTCCTTTTAGTTGCTTAAAAGTCACTGTTATCATTAAAACCCATCCCTCTTTTTTCAGTCATGAACCTGAGTCATATTCTTTCTGTAAAATGTATACACACACGTATATCCAGATATATGTGCAACAGTGAGAAGATCAAGATCTAGATCTCTAGTATGAGTCCAATCTTTACTGCTTCCAGAGAACTGAACCATGGTTAAGCCCTTTGCAGCTCTAATATTCCCATTCTTCAAAATCACCTTCCACAGAGGTACCATTATTGCTGTTTCACAGCTTTGGAGATAAAGACCCAGAAAAATGAAATGACACCCAAGACCTGGAAGCAGATTTCTACAGCCTTCCCAGTTCTGTGGCAGTTTTCAGCTTCATTCTGAGCTATGGTTCGCTTCTGTCCCCTTTGTCTCTAGAATCTGTCTTTCCCAGTGACTCAGCTTTGCTTTTGGTCCTCAGCAGAGTGAGAAGACCTCGGAGTTGTGCTGGGTTCCTCAGTTCAGCCCTGAGCAGCACAGAGGTGAGTGGGGAGCAGATAGCAACACAAAGAGTCCATTCAGACACTTCTTACCGTGATAGATCCTGATGTGCAGTTGATGCCCAGGACAGATAGAGGTCTTGGGAGAAGCTGAGGTTTCTTTCTTTCTCTCTTTCTTTCTTCTTTCTTCCTTCTTCTTTCTCCTTTCTCCTTTCTCCTTCCTCCTTCCTTCCTTCCTTTTTTTTTTTTTTTTTTGATGGAGTCTCACTCTGTCACTCAGGCTGGAGTCCAGTGGTGCGATCTCAGCTCACTGCAACCTCTGCCTCCCAGTTTTAAGCAATTCTCCTGCCTCAGCCTCCTGAGTAGCTGGGACTACAGGCATGTGCCACCACGCCTGGCTAAGTTTTTTATTATTATTTTTTCTTTAGTAGAGATGAGGTTTCACTATGTTGCCCAGGCTGATCTCGAACTCTGCCTGCCTTGGCTTCCCAAAGTGCTGGGATTACAGGCATGAACCACTACACCCAGCCTGCCTTCTAATTTCACTGAGGTTATAAAACAACATTGCTGAACTTTAAATCCTAGCTTTCATGACCCTGAGCATTTTCTTCTTCCTTTTTTGTCATTCTCTTCCTTGAAGACCAAGTCACCTGTTCCTTCAGCTTGAGATGTTCCAGGTGATAAGAAAAGTCAAAATATCAGAAACACCTCTATCCTCTATCCCTTCATTGCATTTTTTATTACTGGTGTGTAGAAAAGTAACTACTCCTTTCTTTCAACATGCTGTGGGGCCCTTTGTCTGTGCCAGCATCACCAGATCAGACTTCTTAATGAGCAAGAGTCAAAAAAGAAAACAAAAGAGTAAATTGACTTTTTACAGGGAAACAGGCCATTCCTCAAAAGCCATTAAAGATTCTGTCATCCAAAATATCCCTATCCTGTTGACCTTGTTTACAGATTTCATGAAAAATACATCATTGCAACATTGATGTATGGGCCCTGTAGCATTCAATTTCTGGAAAGCATCTATACCTGATGGGGATGCTGGTCAGGCATTCATAAACACGGGGGCAGTATAAATAAGACGACGCCCTGTGGAATATAACGTACACAGAAGCTTTTTGAAAAGCTCAGATCCTTTGGAAATAAGGCAATTTGGCGCTCTATCTGGGCTCTGAATGAAATAATGTTTTGGGGGGGGAGGCAGGTAATAAAAGCGACAATTGTGAAGTGTTACTGGCAATTTTCTTATTTTTACCGCAAGCTGGGCGTACATTTGTCTTCATTGTCACAATGCGTGTGTTGTTTACAAGGAAGACAAGGAAGTAGGAAAGCTTATTCAGTTCTCTTGGCTGAGGAAACACCATTTCCTCATCACGAACCCAAAATCACATCTCACGCAGGAATTAGGCGGCACTCGTTGCTTTAGATGTGGACATGTTTGGAACGTTACTTTGGTACTTTCCCCACCTGGCTGGCAAGGTGGAAATACCTGGTGAGAGCCCACGTGAGTGTGATGTCATCACATACCCGGCCATGTCCCCAGCATGAGGGTTCAGTTGGCTGGATATTGAGAATGACTGTGGGGTCCTGCCTTCGACAGTTTGGAAAACCTTTATCAATTTTTCTCTTCCTTCAGGGGAAACAAATAGTGGTTGCAGGAATCGTGGAGTCTGAGTGACAGTTGTTCAACTCCTCTACTGTGAAGAGTAATGCAGATAGAAAAGCATGATTCTGTATCCAGGCCTTCGTCTATCCATTATTCAATCTCGATTGGCAGGGCAAAGCACAAAACCGGGAGGTACGGTGCTCACAGAGTGCCTCTCACATGTATTGGATGAGGAACCAGATGGAACTGTAATCTTTCTTTGTGCTTCGGAGAAAAATCAGCCCAGCCCTTTCAATTGGAGGTGTTTACTGGGGGAATGCAGCTGGAAGGATAAGGCACACACACACAAACAAATCTAAATCTAAAATGCAAGGGACTTCGGAGGTGGAGACGGACTGAAATCCCAGCTCGGAGCTTGCAAATCCTCAGCAACCGAAGAGCAACCTTCTGTGCATCTCATCCTCGTTTATGAACAATCAACAAAGCAACTGCAGGTGATCTTGGCTGATGCCGCAGAGGCCTCTCAGATGGCCAGGCCCCTGAAAACTTATTCACCACCTCATTAAAGCAATTTCAAAATCAATTCCGGATTTGACAAGCCGTCAGTACATTGTTGCTTCTCCATGATGGGAGTGACATGTTAACAGCAATTAGACTTCTGCACACACACGTCGGAGCCTGTTCAGCATATTCTTTATTAGAAAAGCCTAAAAAGCGTTATTATAATCATCTAACCTGGGGTCATGGACACATGCTCTATGATCTTTGCCTCTGTTGGCAGTTGCCTCGGTGAAATTTTGCCTATTGTCCATAGAGATTAAAAGGACGTGCTTACCCCAGATGCGATATTGAAAAATCAAAGGTCAGAGCAAAGCTTGTGGTGACCTCCATGTTTTTTAATACAAGTGATAGGAGCAATCAGATTAGCATGAACAGATATTGCTCCTTCTAACAGATGGAGCAGGATTCTTATGCAAATAAGGGAGGACAGGCTAAGATAATTTGGTGACAATATTCTGGGAGCAGGAGTGGATGGCAGAGACTGGACTCCAGTTAAGCAGCGGTATATCAGTCATTCCTTCTCTAGTATAATTAGTTTCTCCTGTTTGGAATGGTCTCCTTTGCAGCCAGCTCTATTGGGCAGTGGAGGTCTTCAGAGGGAGCTGACTTCTCTGTATCACAAGCCCTGCAGAATCCACTGAAAAAGTATAGAGCTGGGCACGGTGGCTCAAGCCGGTAATCTCAGCGGTTTGGGAGAGTGAGGAAGGAAGAGTACTTGAGCCTAGGAGTTCGAGACCATGGTGGTGCACACCTGTAGTCCTAGCTACTCAGGAAGCTGAAGCAGAAGGATTGCTTTGCTTAAGTCCAGGGGGTCGAGGCTGCAGTGAGCTATGATAGACACCCCTGTACTCCAGCCTGGGAGACTAAGTGAGACCATCTCTGAAAATAAAAATTTAAAAAAGAAAAAGTGTAGAATCATCTGATTTTCCCAAGACTCAACCAGCCAAATGAGATAAAATAAGCCTCAAATTGGCCGGGCGCGGTGGCTCAAGCCTGTAATCCCAGCACTTTGGGAGGCCGAGGCGGGCGGATCACAAGGTCAGGAGATCGAGACCACAGTGAAACCCCGTCTCTACTAAAAATACAAAAAATTAGCCAGGCGCGGTGGCAGGCGCCTGTAGTCCCAGCTACTCAGGAGGCTGAGGCAGGAGAATGGCGGGAACCCGGGAGGCAGAGTTTGCAGTGAGCCGAGATCGCGCCACTGCACTCCAGCCTGGGCAACAGCGTGAGACTCCGTCTCAAAAAAAAAAAAAAAAAAAAAAAAATAAGCCTCAAATCTTACTGGATCCCATTATGTCTGGGGGGTTCTCTTATAAAAGTCTCCCTGTGCCCCCATACAGTTCCTTTCTGGTCTTCTCTTCTGATTGCTGCTTTGATGGCTACTGTTTGAGAATGGTTTTATGCACAGTGTCCAGTATGAGGAAAGCTTGTGTCTTATAATAACCTTTTATTTAAGGACTTTTATAATCCTCACTTTGAAAATGGGGAAACAGAGGAGTGGCAAGTTTCAGTCAGTTGTCTGGGATCTCCTAGCTAGAAGGTAGGAGGCAAACACAGGTAGTTTGGCTCAGATCTTCGATGGTAAACCATCACCCTATGCTGTCTCTTTTTTCTTTTTTTTTTTTTTTCTTTTTTTGAGACGGAGTCTTGCTCTGTTGCCCAGGCTGGAGTGCAGTGGTGCAATCTCAGCTCACTGTAACCTCCGCCTCCTGGGTTCAAGCGATTCTCCTGCCTCAGCCTCCTGAGTAGCTGGGATTACAGGTGTGTGCCACCATATCCGGCTAATTTTTGTATTTTTAGTAGAGATGGGGTTTCACCATGTTGGTCAGGCTGGTCTCGAACCTCTGACCTGATGATCCACCTGCCTCAGCCTACCGAAGTGCTGAGATTACAGGTGTGAGCCACTGTGCCTGGCCTACTGTCTCTTTAATAAAGCTGATCTCAACCCAAGGGGGCTGCCTTCCCAAGCTCTTAATATTGTAATGGCTTCAACTTTCCAAGTAAGTGTTTGCTGACTCACTGATTAACTGACTAACTGAAAGAATGAATGCTGATTGACTTTAGGACGACCAAATTCAAGCAAAGATATATATTTCAAATTCCCAGGCATGTGGGTTTGCCCACACCGATCAGCTTATTTAAATGTGCAAACAACCCTCAACCCTGCAGTCCATTGCTCTTCTCTGCTTTATGTTTCCCTATAACTCTTGTAACCACTGACATATGACATATTTTATTTGTCTAACTCTCCCACTAGAATATAACTTCCAGCAGGGCAAGAATTTTTCAATGGTTTGTTCACTGCTGTGTCCTCAGTGTTAGAATAGTACCTGCCACAAACTGTGGTCTTGATAATTATTGAATACATGAAAGGATTATTAGGTATTTCAGGCATAAATGGGATAAGAAGTGTACTCTATCTTTGGTTCAGAAATATATCCTTAGACCTATGTGCTTTAATGATAAGAAATATAGCATTAAAAAGCTGGAAGGAACTTCAATGCTCATCTGTGCTCTTTGTCGTTTTCAGAATAAGTCACTTGCTTTTGGTAACACCAAGCTGGTGGCAGAACCAGAATGAAAACCCTTTAACTGGAGTCTTCCCAAACCATAGCCCACCTGTGTAGTGTGAACAGATCTAGGGATTTCTTTTTCCACTTAGCTTTTTGTTAAAAGCTGTCTTAGAAAACCCCCAATTGGCCTGATGCTGCCCCCTGCCCCCAGTTTGGGCTGCTTCCCAATTGGCTGACTCTGGGGGCTTTAGAGGGTCTCTGTGGTTTTGTTGGATCAGGGGGTTGCTAGCTGTTGCTTTTGAAGCAGTCCTGTTCATTGCTGATTTCCTTTAGGCATTTGTTTTTGAAGCCAAGGCTTCAAAGGCAAGCAACATTTGAAATTCCTCAGCTATTCATCCAGTTGGAGAAGCTACATGCAAACCCTCAAGAAGCCATTTGTTACTTTCACTGGGTTCAGAATAGATAAGCTAGAAGCCACCATTTGGGAGGATGGGCTGACATCCCACTTTGAGGAGTGGTGTTTCTGCAGAGGGTCTGCTCAGGGTTAATATTTTGATTTGCAGTTTCCCAGAGAGGGGCTGTAGTAAAATAGAGTGTGGAAATTGCCATGTGTGTTTGTATGTGTGTGTATGTGTGCTTTTGTTTTTTTTTTCTTTTTTTTGATGGTGGGTAGGCAGAATTTGAGAAAAAATGTTAACATTTCCAATAAGAATTAATAGAGCAGCGGTTTTCAAAGTGTGGTCCAGAGACCCCTGGGGGTTCAAGAAACCCTCTAAGGGGGTCTGTAAGGTCAAAACTATTTTCATAATAATACTAAGACATTAGCTCTTTTCTCTCTCATTCTCTCACCAGCATACTGAGGAGTTTCCAGTGGCTATGTAGCCTGTGATATTGTGACAGAATGGGTGCAGAAGTGGATATGAGAAACGAGCTGTTTTCTATTAAGCCAGACATTAAAGAGATTTGCAAAAAAGGCAAAGCAACGCCCTTCTTCTCACTCTTTTTTAAAAATGTAGCTACTTACCATAAAATTATATTTTAGGTTAATATGTAATAGGCTTTTTAAATCAACAAATATAAATATATGTATTTAAATTTCTGTCCTTCCTTCTCTCCTTCCTTCCTTCCTTCCTTCTTTTCTTCCTTCCTTCCTTCCTTCCTTCCTTCCTTCCTTCCTTCCTTCCTTCCTTCCTTCCTTCCTTCCTTCCTTCCTTCTTTCTTTCTTTCTTTCTTTCTTTCTTTCTTTCTTTCTTTCTTTCTTTCTTTCTTTTCTTTTCTTTTCTTTTCTTTCTTTTTTGAAACAGACTTTTTTTGCTCTTGTTGCCCAGGCTGTAGTGCAATAGTGCCATCTCAGCTCACCCCAACCTCCACCTCCTGGGTTCAAGCGATTCTCCTGCCTCAGCCTCTCAAGTAGCTGGGATTACAGGCATGTGCCACCACGCCCAGCTAATTTTGTATTTTTAGTAGAGACAGGATTTCTCTGTGTTGGTCAGGCTGGTCTTGAACTCCCGACCTCAGGTGATCCGCCCGTCTTGGCATCTCAAAGTGCAGGGATTACAGGCGTGAGCCACAGCGTCCAGCCAATTTCTGTTTTAGTTTTTAATACAGAAAATACTGATATGTATGTGTATATATGTATATAAAACTCACTCTATAAATGAAAGCTCTTTTGGATCTTCAGAAATTCTAGAATTTCTAGAAAGAGGTCCTGAGACCAAAAAGCTGGAAAACCACAGTGATAGAGCTGTCAATACTCAGTCTGAATAAGGTCACAGAGAGCTGAGCCTTTCAGAACAAGAAGAATCCGTGAAAGATGATCTGGCCTTGTTTACCAAGGCAGACTAAGTGTTATCCCTTTTTACAGATGGGACAACTGAGGCTCAGAGGGTTCAGAGAGTTCACAGATGCTATACCCCTATTGAGGGCAGAGTGAGGGAGCAGAGTGAGGGTGAGAGAGGACCCAGGTCTTATTCCTTCTGATGCAGACAGAGCTTCACTCACTAACCCACGCTGTCAGAGACATGAGTGGTCCTTATTAAGAAATCAAAAGCAACAAACAGATAAACCTATCTCCTTCTTTTTCTGTTTTCCTTTATTAAATTTATCCTCGGCGATTTTGCTGATGAAGGTTCTGAAAGTGCTGGAGAAACCCTTTATTCGCTCAGCTCTTGGCATTTAAAACTTTGGGTTGAGGTTGGTGCTGTCAATGATGCTGGCTGCAATTCTCTCAAGGCTTGACTTGGGGAGCATCTGCTTCCAAGCCCCCTAGAGTGACTGTTGGCAAATCTCAGGCTTTTGCTGGCTGTTCACCAGAGAGCTGAGTTCCCTGCCACGTGGGACCCTGCACAGGGCTGCTCACAACATGGCAGGCAGCTCTCCTCAGAGTGAGCAAAGGCGTATGAGACAGGCTGCACAAGGTGGAAACCACAATCTTCTTGCAACCTAACCTTGGTAGACGTAGCCCGTCACTTTTGCTGTATTCAAATTTTTAGATTCACCAGGTCCAGTGCACACTAAAGGGGAGGAGACTACACAAGGGCATAAATACCAGGAGGTGGGGATCCTTGGGGACCATCTTAACAGCTGCCTACCATAGCCTCTAAACCCAACATCTGACCCTCTCACTTCTCTGGTAAATCCACATCATCTCACAGCGCCTTCAAAGTGTAAACAGCTTGTGCCCTCTCTCTACAGGCACAGGCTAGTGTAGCGGTTAAGGGCATGGACTCTGAAGTCTGCCTTTCTGGGTTTGAATCCCTGTTCTACTGCCTGTTAGCTGTTGGCCTCAGGCGAGGTATTTAACCTCTCTGTGCCTCAGTTTGCTACCCATGAAATGGTGATGATAATTGTTACTCTTTGATGGAGGTACCACAGAGTGCTTAAAACAATAGCTGGCATGGATTAAGCACCATATAGGTACTTATAGTCATTATTACTATGTACCAGAGGCATTACATAAATGGTCTTATTGCTCACAATGTTCATATGAAGTAGGTATTTTCATACCATCTGACAGGTGAAAAACTAAGGCTTAGACAGTGTAAGCATCTTGCCCAAGGTAGCACCACTTGTAAGTAATAGGATGGTTTTTCTTTACTAGGTTTGTATGTCCCAAATCTGGCCTTCTTCCACTCACTACATTAAGAAATGCACCGTGGAAAGAAAATGGTCATGTGAGAGTTCAGGGAGAACAAGATAAGGATATATGTAACATACTGCTGATGTAATTACGAAATAAAAAGGAGACACTTCTTGAGCATTCCCATATATACCAATGAGGGATTTTCTAGGACTAAATTTTTTACTTAGAAAATAAATGACTGGTAGCCAGGCAGAGTGCAAAATAATCAGTACTTAGGCTATAATTGTTTACCATGTGATTTTCCCACTCTTTTCTATGGTATTTACCTTGCAATTAAATGATCAATAGTTATCCTGTAAGTAATAAGTATACCCGTGAAGTTTGTGACCTGGAAAATCAACCATTACAAGAGTGGAAGTGTTAAACGGCCTGGAAATGATCAGAGCCATCAAATCCACACCACTGGGCAGGTAAGGCTGCTTCCTCCCTTTGACACATCCATCTAGGCACTAACTTCAGGGATAGCTGAATAAATTCCCAGGCTATGACTTGGCACCGTCTGCAGGTCTTCCCATGTGGGAGCTGGAGCTGCCTGTGGCAGTGTCTCCTTCCAGGCTGGGAGGGAGGTGCAGCTCTCTAGGTTCCATTCCATAAAATTCCATAATGTATTTCCAGGGTGATTAACTAGGCATGTCCAGTTGTGTCTCAGTGGCAGGTTGCATGGGCTGCTCTTGTGGTGCATGTTTCCTTGGGATCTCCTTGCAGAGAGAAACTTCAGAGAAGGCCAGTGTCTGTTGATAGGCCTTGGGGAATTGGGGAGTGCTCACTCCTTCTAACACAAGTGCAGGCAGACCATGCTGGGTAGAACACAGCCATTGCTGATCTCCATATCCTCTCCAAAAAGGGAGAATGGATTCCATAATTGCTTATTCTGGGGCATGATCTGTTCCTCTTCTTTAAGAACTTGCATTTTTATTGGGGATTCATGATGGAGTCACATGATCCAGTAAGGATTTTGTAGGGCAGTGGAACTCTGTCAACAGTATTTGGGAATATCAGAGGGCCTGGAACATTCAGGAAAGGCCTAGTGAGAAGGGTAGGGTTTGAACCAGTCCTGGAAGAATTTAACTAGGCAAGGAGGAAGGAAAAATCCAATTTCTTTAGCTTTCTAGCATGTGGCCATAATCGGCCTTTTCCAGCCTCAGATCCGGGAAGGCAGCTTAGTGTAGAGAAAGTGAACAGACTTTGGAGTTGGGAAGACTTGGCAAAAAGTCCTGGGCCTGCCGCATCCTAGCCTTTGGGACCTACAACAAGTCACTCAATCTCTTTGAAGCTCTGTTTTTTTGCCTACAAATAGGAATAGTACAACCTATTGAGGGTGATGGTAAAGATATCTGAAAATATATGTGCTTACACATAGTAGGTGCTCAACAAAGGTTGGTTTCCTTCCTTGTGACTGTCCTTTCAGATGCTTTGTCAGACCTATCAGTCCTGTAGGACCAGTCAAGCCAGTTGTTCTCTCGTCCTCATCTCATGCCCATCCTACTCTGTTGAAACCCTCCTTCAAGACACCATTGCTGCCTCCTCCAGGAAGCTTCCCCCTCCCTCCAGCCATAAGGGATCTTTTCTTTCTTCACACTCTCTCAGCCACTCCATCAGGCACTCATCCCACTATAATCACTAGATATTTACTGCTGGAATTCTATCAGCCTTATTGGGGACCAAGCACCTTGGGAGCATTGATCATATCATGTTTATCTTTCTAGATCTGCAATGCTTAGCCCAGTGCTGAACCCCAAAATGTGTTCAAGAAATCTTTGTTGTATGCCAATCAAAGGGCTGGAAGGAGGAGAGAAGGCAGTTCTGGAAGGGAAGGCACAGAAAGAGCAAAGGCATGGGGACAGGCACACCAGTGTGTCCAGGGGAACAAGGTCAACTTGTAGGAGGGACAGTTTGTGTCAGGACAGTGCCAAACTTGGCAGCTTGGGAGCGTCAGGGCCTTTGTCCCTTCTCTACTTGACCACCTCCACCCGCTTCCCTGCTTTTGGGGTTGACTGGATAAACATCTGAGTTTGGTTCACTTAAATTTACTTAACACTCAAGCTGGAAAATCTCTTTCCCACAGAGCTAGTTACATCAGCTCTCTGGAGTCGAAGTGATGATATCTGGGGCACGGTTTTAATGGGGAGGGTCTAGTCTAACAGAAATGCTCTAAAAGAGAGGTTGTGTCTATCTCTGCCAAGAAGGAAGGAGACTCTGACTGTCTGAAGTCATACACGTCATGTTTGTTAAGCCCCCAGCAGTGTTCATACTGTAGGCCACTCAATCCTCACTTGTTCATGGAATTAAAACTCAAGAGTAAGGAGCAGAGCTGCCTGAACCTCTGCCACACAGTCACATTTCCTCTCCAGAGCCAGGATACTTTGCAGGGAAAATTCTAAAGTAGCTCTGAGACTACCAGAGTGGGAAAGGGGGAAGAAATGTAGGATGACAACACTATTTAAATTAAAGCTAAAAGAACTAACTCCAGACGATTAGGTGCAGAGGATACTGTTGAGTTGAGCACCACCTTAGCCATACAGAAATTGGTGATTTTTAATTTTTGTTTGACTTTTCACAAGATGGTGGAATTTTTGGAAGGGACTTTGCCAATTATATTCACAGTCCGTTTGATCACACAACTAGTTGGTGTCAGAACTGAACCTTGTGATGACTGCTTTCACTTGCTTTATGCTTTTTACATTTTTAGAGTCTTTTTCCTAATATTTGTACTTCTTGTAACCAGTGATATAGGTTGCTATCCCCATTTTAAAGATGAGGCCATTTAGGTTCAGAGTCAGAGTCTGCTAAATGGTAAACCTTCCTGTTGAGAGCTGCTTTCCCTTTTCTTCTTCCCCTCTTGTTTCAACTTATTGCAGGGAATAACAATGAAATGAGTGCTAGAACTAAGGACAGGTGTCCACCCAGTTGCTGCTTTGGGGCTCTCCTTACGTGACAGAAGGAGAACCCTTCAGAGTCCCCGACAACATTGGTGGGGAGGAGTGTCGCCAGGAGCATCACTGATTCATCACCCCACCCTGGAAATCCCCAAGGCTCTGAAGCCCAGGGGACCACTGTGCATTCCCCAAGAAGTTCCGACTGCAGCTCTCCCGGCAGGGTATGAAAAACCTCAGGCACACTTTTTCAGACAACCGTTAGCAGGCCACAGAAGTTCCCTAAGACACTTGGTTAACCTTCGTCAAATCTGTTCTGACTGTGTGGGTGGCTGGGTTTCATCAAGAGAGTGCTGAAAGCAGCAACCTGGAAGGTCGGAATCTGGACCCAGGAGATCCTCAGGTCTCTGCCCTCTCTCCTCCTTCCTTTGCGACTCCCCCTTTCTGAAATGTAAACCCTGACAAAATGCTTACATATTATACTTGCTCCTTTATTTGCAAGATTTCCCAGGATTTATGAGGTATTTTCTCTAAATTTGTGCTAAGCTCAAGGTTCTAAAATCCAGCAGAGTTACATGTGAGGGGAAATCCACTGTGGGATCTTTCAGTTCTTAAAACACACGCTAAGAGATGCCATGCTCACTGGGCATCGCCAATGGGTTCAGTCACTTTTTGGAATGATTTCTGCAATTAGTACTAAAATGAAGGAGGACAGATTCTACTTTTGAAAATTAATGCAGAAGTTTGGACAAGACATCTTTACTTGCTTTTATTTCTCATTTATCAGTCCCAGCTTTCCCAAGAAGTTATTGAACCTTGCTGGTTTCACTAACTTTAAAAAAAAAAAAAAAAAAAAAAAAAAAAAAGCTGCTCTTCTTTTGTCCACAGAGTGAGCTGCTGGTAGCTGAGATCGGGGTCGCCAGCATGGTGACTTTCAGAGACTAGCCAGATGGCTTCATAAACAGATTCCCTGAGTGGCGAGGGCAGAGGTGAGGACAGACAATGAAGATGGGGAGCGTCAGCAAGAAGCCGGAACATCTTTTGGAGACAGCAGTGGGTAACAGGGAAACAACACATCTGACTCGGTGTTTAAGAAAGGTTAAGTAATGATGCTACTGGTACCAGACTATTAGTCCCTAAAAAAGACCTCAAGAGATGCGTGTTTAAAGTTTCCATAAACCCCAGATGATAAATCTTCTTGTCTTTCTTCCCAACTTTCAAAAATGGTGCATATTACTCAAGAAAAACCACAACGCTTTGAGCTGGCACTAGTTAGCCCAATTTAAGGTCAGATTTTGCATAGAAGATTCCGAGACAGGAAATTCATTGGCGTAAAAGCCATCAAGAGGGTACTGAAACAATACCATCCTTTCCACAATCTTCACACCAAGATGTGCTGTGTCATCTGTGGGTGTCTTTCTGGATGGTTTGCTTGTAAAAATGACTACAGCACCTCGCATTGCCGGGGAGACTCTGTTGTGAAATTCTACGGAATGAAAGAAAAGGGGATATTTTGCTGTGCAGCCTGGAGTCTATTCTCGGTTAGGAAGGAGGAGGAGGAAGCCGTTGGTTTGAAGGACGAGTCTGTACTGTGACTTCCTCAGTTAAACAAAATAAAGTACTGGTTTCTTCTCTAATTAGGAGTGGTGTCAAATCTGTCCAAAAGAAAACACTGCTATCCTTCCACGCACTTTAATAAACAGATCTTTGGGACAACATGTTTACAACGTGCCTTTTACAACTGATGCCCTTAAAGCATCATTCATTTCTGACAAGTCAGCCAGGTTGGCCTGTTACCTTTCAAACTACTAGGTTTTCATAATACTTCTATAAATGAATGTACTCCCAACTGGCTATTACTTCTGAGAAAACTAGGAAGTGATCTGAAAAAGATGATAATTTATGATAATACAAGGCAAGACCAATTGTTCCTCTTTGGATTAACAGTTCAGAGTTGAACTGAAGTCCAGAGACTTGAATTTCTAATCACTATTATCCCCTGCAATGTTAAAACTTCCTCGGCCAATTTTGCCATTGATAGAACTTTCATTTAATAACTATTAGACTGCATTTCCTAAGAAACATTAACTGAAATATATTATTCAACCATTTTACATAAGAATATAACAAACTTAAATTCTTATTTCAGTTTTTTTGGGTTTTAATTATCATGGATACATAATAATTATACTTATGTATGGAGTCATGTGATATTTTGACCTGCATAAGGCTTCTTATGCTGATGGACCATATTGGCAGGAGTGATTATCGTGAAGAGCTAGAATTGCTGCCACACAGCAAGGATAGCAAGGAGAATGTCTTGAACCAAAGCATACGATTGGTAATGACCAAATCAGGGTAACTGGGATATCCATCACTTCAAGCACTTGTTATTTCTTTGTGTTAGGAACATTCTAACTCCCCTCTTTTGGCTAGTTTGAGACACGTGACAAATTAATGCTAACTATTGTCACTCTGTGATGGTACTACACACCTTCTTCCTTCTATCTAAAACTTAAATTCTAATAATATGTATTAACAGCTATGTTCTGATTTTATATTGATGAGTCTAAGATGCTTTCAAAGATATTTTTATATTAAGTCAACATATGTATAAATTAGAACTAATGACATCTTTCTATCAAAAACTGAAATTCTAATAATATGTATTAACAGGTATGTTCTGATTTTATATTGATGGGTCTAACACACTTTCAAAAATATTTTCATATTAAGTCAACATATGTATAAATTAGAATTAATGACATCATTACAAAAATGGTAAGATCAAGGTTTACATAAACAAGACTTATTTAAGAATTTTATGGGCTGGGCGTGGTGGCTCAGGCCTGTAATCCCAGCATTTTGGGAGGCCGAGGTGAGCGGATCACCTGAGGTCAGGAGTTTGACACCAGCCTGGCCAACATGGTGAAACCCTGTCTCTACTAAAAATACAAAAAATAACCGGGTTTGGTGGCACACACTATAATCCCAGCTACTTAGGAGGCTGAGGCAGGAGAATCAGTTGAACCTGGGAGGCAAGAGGTTGCAGTGAGCCCAGATTGCGCCATTGTACTCCAGCCTGGGCAACAAGAGCTAAACTCTGTTTCAAATAAAAACAAATTAAAAAAAAAAAAAAAGAATTTTATGGATCAAACTGCGACCCCTAGAAATACTACCACTCTGAATTGTACATGTTACAAGTTACCCACATTTCATGTTAAACACACACACACAATTTTATGAATTTTTGTAATTGGATTTTAAAGTTATAACTTATTTTGTTACCTGTAACATTTATTTGTAATTGGCTGTAAGTGCATGGCCATAATTCATGCATAATTTAGAAATTCTTTTGGAGAGAAAAATCTAACCTACAAATTGTTTTCAAATGCAGTTACATTTTTATAAATATTAAATTTAACAATTAGCGTCATGTCACTTTTTATATTTGTAGACATTGAATTAAACATTTGTCTTGATTTTGTGATTTTATTTTTGTGTTATGGAATCAATACAATTTTTTCCAGTGGTCTCTAGCATTTCTGTAGAGTCTCGAGAAGCACTGTTCAAAGTGCCTGATGTTCATAATGACCCTGTTTAAAAAATCCTTTATAAGGAATTTTATATTGTATATTTTATAAGTCACAAAATATGATGTAAATGCATAGGACATTGAACAAGTGGTAATATTATCTTATTGTTGTGTTCTGTCTCTTGTTCCTATAAGCTAGACTATGCAAGTCCTGAAACCAAGAGTGAGAAGTTGGATTGGCTCTCCTGCGTACACTCCTGGTGACCTACCTGTAGAATTCTTACTTCTTGTCCTTTAACACTTAAACTCTGTTTGCCCTGGTTCTTGTGAGAGGGACTGAAGAACTTCCTGCAGGGGACACAGTAAAGGTACTAGTAATCTATATTTCTATAAATCTGAAGCTGTGACTACTACCCAATCAGTTTAGGCATCTTATGCTGATGGACCATATCGGCAAGGGTGATGATCATGAAGAACTGGAATTGCTGCCACATAGCAAGAATAGGAAAGAATATGTCTTGAACTAAAGGAATTCCCCTGGTGTCTGTCGGAGCTTCCAAAGCCCAGTGCTAACTGTTAATGGACAAGGACAAAAAGCACAGCCCCAAATCAGTAAAGCAACTAAAGGTTCTGATTCTTTGAGCATGATGGCCTGGGTTCACCATAGTGTTGGCTGACGGGGAGGGAAAGCTAAAACATGTGATGCAGAAAGAAGATGAAAAATATCAGATTTGGCTTTAGGATCAGCTGCATCAGCAGGGACTAGGATCTCTGCCATGGAAGCTTGGGTTTGAAGGTTTTGATAGAGATTTCAGCTGGCCACCACCTTGAAGATTCTATGATAGTTTGGACTTAACATAGGGTTTGAGCAAAGCTGGGCAGTGTGAGGGGTGGACTGCACTGGGCAGTTTAGGTGCCCTGCTCCATGTCATGTTGGACCACCTTTTCTCTCCTTTCCCTTCCCCTTCCCCTTCCTTCCCTTTCCCTTTTCCTTTCCCTTTCCCTTCCCCTTCCTTCCCTGTCCTTTCCCTTCTTTCTCTTTTCTTTTCTGTTTTCTTTCTTCCTTTCTTCTTCCCTTCCCCTTTTTCCCTCTCCCCTCTCCCCTCCCCTCCCCCCTCCCCTCCCCTCTCCCCTCCCCTCCCCTCTCCCCTCCCCTCCCCTCTCCCCTCCCCCCTCCCCTCCCCTCCCCTCCCCTCCCCTCTCCTTTCCTTTTCAGAAGGTATCTCACTCTGTTGCCTAGGCTAGGGTGCATGGCACAATAATGGTTCACTGCAACCTCCACCTCCCAGGCTCAAGCAATCCTCCCACCTCAGCCTCTGGAGTAGCTGGAACCACCGGTGTGTGCCACCACGCCCAGCTAAATTTTGTATTTTGTATTATTATTATTATTTTTTTGTACAGACAGGATTGTGCCATGCTTTCCAGGCTGGTCTCAAACTCCTGGGCTCAAGTGATACACCTGCCTCGGCCTCCCAAAGTGCTGGGACTATAGGCATGAGCTACCGTGCCCAGACTTGGCCCACCTTTTTAATTTCAACATTGCTATAGCAACCAGCTCATGCAGATATATTCTGAGAACACCTTTCTTCAACCATTCCTCACTTCTCTTGCTTTCTGCCCTGGGACTTCTTGGCTACTGTGATGGAAGATGTCCAGCCATTCTGATACATTAAAAAACCTGGACAGCGGTGGCTCACGCTTGTAATCCCAGCACTTTGGGAGGCTGAGGCAGGTGGATCACCTGAGGTCAGGAGTTCAAGGCCAGCCTGACCAAGATGGTGAAACCCTGTCTCTACTAAAAATACAAAATTAGCTGGGTATGGTGGCCTGTAATCCCAGCACTTTGGGAGGCTGAGGCGAGCGGATCACCTGAGGTCGGGAGTTTGACACCAGCCTGGCCAACATGGTAAAACCCTGTCTCTACTAAAAATACAAAAATTAGCTGGGTTTGGTGGCACATGCCTGTGATCCCAGCTACACGGGAGGCTGAGGCAGGAGAATCACTTGAACCCGGGAGGCAGAGGTTGCGGTGAGCCGAGATCGCGCCATTGCACTCCAGCCTGGGCAACAAGAGCAAAACTCTGTCTCAAAACAAAAACAAAAACAAAAACACCTGGATATTTGAAGGTATTATTACCCTTCGGGGCAACCCTAGACCAGGGATGGCAGAACCCTGTGGATAAATGCCCCTATATTGTTTTCTTCAGATGGACATATTCAAGGTGGGTTTTATACAGATCCTCAGAGGATCCCCAGGGGGACTGGCCCTCAGAAATTCATAGAGATAATCAGCTTGCAAATGAATGCCAGTATAGGCTTTCCCTTTCTCTCTGCTCTCTTCTTCCTAGTCAATCATGCCTGTTTCCTGGGATCACTTCCTAACAAAGCTACCTGTGTGCAAGTCCCTGTCTCAGGCTCTGAATTTGGTGAAACTCAGACTAAGAGAGATAAAAACTGTTCTAATTCCCTATTCTGAATATATTGGCTTTTCCCTCCTGCAAATTGTGTGTGCATGTAACATAAATTTATAACATTAATTAATATATTTATAAAATTAATCAAATTTATAGTCAAGGATTGAGAGGCTCAGTTCTCAAATCTGTGTGATCATTGAAATTGCTTGGAGATGCCCTCAAACCCACCATGGCAGAATCTCCAGGGTTTTGGTCCAGAACCTTACATTTTCTTAATATTCTATGATTCATTCTATACTAGTTGTGTTCCAGAACTACTGATAGGGATGCCCTATGCCTGTTCCAGTGACAAAGGATTAAGAACTCATGAACTCACAGATATTGTCAAGCAGGAGGAGGACGTATGGGACCCTAAACTTTCTTTAGGCAGAGAGAGTCAGAGGAAAGGCAGGTGCACACAAGATTTTCAAAGGGCTGTGTGCTCTGTCAGATGCCCACAACAATTCCTGGTGTTATATGAGATGGCTGATATTTTGGTTTGGCTTGATATTAAAGACTTTGTGAAGTTGCTGGCTTGTTCCAGTTTTGAAATTGTCATGGCGTTCATCGCTTCAAAAGCGTCTTCTCTTTTCTCTGTAGATGACTATGCTCTCTTCTGCATCTGAGAGCCCTCTATTTAGTTCTAAAGACAGTCAAGTTTACAACACACGGAGAAAACAACAATCATGCTACATTTTCACTTGTTGAAGGTTCCGAGAATATAAGTTTTTAATGTGTAAATTCTATGACATTTGAAATTCTTTTTTTAAAAGATATTAGCTTAGGAATCACAAGAGATGGTCTCCCTTGATCCTGCCTTAAAGAGGCCTTCAGAGCATTTTACAGACGAGGCCATCTTCCCACTAGGCTACGGGCACAGTGCCAAGGGCCCTCAGGCTTTACGAGGTCTGTGAAAATGGTGCAGGCTGGTGCCTCCTCACTGAGTGCCTTTGTGAAAGGTGTGCCCTCTAGGCCCTTTGGGGGACCACAGTCCTGTGGTGGGTTCTCCCATTTTACATAACAAATCCACTTTGAACATTTCCACTTTTCTGAGCCTTCCATTGCTCTCCTCCATATTCTGCAAGACAGTCTGGTGCATCTCTATTGCATTTTAGTCTTATCATTGTCCCAAACTTCAAGGAGCTATCCCAGCAGTAGATGAGGACTAGTTCCAGGTGACTGCACCAGGGTGTCAAATCAGATGCATGGGACATTGCTCTGATGTCGGTAGAATTTCTCCTTATTCAGTCTTACATTCAACTTCCAAGATCCTCTCCCATGTGCTCCCTCAGTCCCTGCCAGCACACATGGGGAGCTCTGGTAGTATGAGGTTGTGTATGTGATTTCCTCCCATGGCAGGGATAGTATTTCCTCACTTGGGTTGTGCTTAAACTGACTCTAGTTTTTGGTTGGGAGTGAAGGGAGAGGCAAGGCGTTCTGGGGGAAGATAAGCATCATGGTACAAAGTACCTGCCTCAGGTGAGGTCTTCTCATTGTTTCCAGGTGAGAGGTGACTGCTTTTTCCCAGACAGGGAAAGGGAATGTTTTATTAGTTTGAAGGTGAAGAGGATTTGGAGTGTTCCAAGTTCTCAGGCTCATCTTCCCAAACATCCCCATCCTGGGTCTCTAGATCCCACTCTTTCTCTATTAGGACTCTAACTGCGGCACAGGAAAACATTGAAGCTGTGCGTTCAGTCTGTGTGACTCTGCTCCCCTTCTTATCAAATCCAGGGTCTGGATTTCAGCACAGCCTGCTCTCTGGCCATAGGAGACAAGTATTATCTCCCAGCTTCAACACTGCCAAGGAGACATTTTTACTTTCATAGGATGTCCCGAAGTTGTTAGTTGGATAACTTGAGCCTCTTTTTCTCTCTCTCTTTTTTTTTTTTTCAAAGTATCTAAAGCCCTTAACAAAAGCTGGGTAACTCCATAATTTTTAAAATTACCATTGCCTGGCTGGTCTCAGTGGCTCACACCTGTAATCCCAGCACTTTGGAAGGCCGAGGTGGGTGGACTACCTGTGGTCAGGAGTTCAAGACCAGCCTGGCCAACATGGTGAAACCCCATCTCTACTAAAAATACAAAAAATTAGCTGTGTGTGGTGGCAGGCGCCTGTAATCCCAGCTACTTTGGGAGGCTTAGGCAGGAGAATCGCTTGAACCTGGGAGGCAGAGGTTGCCGTGAGCCAAGATCATGCCATTGCACTCCAACCTGAGCAACAAGAGTGAAACTCTGCCTCAAAAAAAAAAAAAAAAAAAAAAATACCATTGCCCGTACCATTGAAGGGCTCCCACTGCCCATAAGCAAATGCTTCTCATACCACCCATGCTTCATCCCAGTTCCACCTGTGAGAGTTTTAGTAATCACGATGCTCTTTCAAGCCAGAGTTAATTAGCACCTTACTATCAGCAGTAGAGTCTTTACTGCCCTCTGATCCAATTCCAAAATCCCATCTCAAGATTCTTCTTTTGAGGCCCACTTCTGGTATTCTTTGTCTTAACCTGGGTTTTCCCCAAAAGTGTGAGCCTGAGAGAAGGGCCTGCGTTCAGGTAGTTAATTTAAGGAAGTGATTCCAAAGAACAGGTGCCAAGCACTGAGGGGAGAGAGGATAATAGGCAAGGAGTGGGAGTCAATGCAAGAGGGTAGTCATTAAGTTCGTGAGCCCATCATCCCTTTGGGAGACTGTAGCTTGATCCCAGTGGGGTCCGACTGAAAAGCTGTGCAGCATGCGCCTCAGGATGGTCTGCTTGGGACACACAAGAGAGGGGTATTTACCCAAGTATCCACTTGCTTCCTTTCTCTACTAGTCAAGGGTTGCTCCATGGTGTGCTAATTCCTCATGCTTCCAAGCTTGTGCATGTTTGAAAAATGCATGGTGTCCTGTATGGTGGACAGAGATACCTGGTGCAGCTGCAGCAACATATTTTCAGGTTATTCCTGCAACATCTGTTCCCTGACATCAGCTGGGGTGAAAAGGTGGGCCACGATCACCTGAGGCAGGGCACGGCAGGTATCCTGTCAGGACCCAGCCAAGAACCCATCTGTTAAGTTGAAACCAGAATAGAAAACTAAAAACAAAACACACACACACCACTAATGTGCATCTTATGGATTGTATGTTACTCTCAATTAAAAAAAAAAAAATGTATGTGTGGAGAAACATCTCATTTCATTTTCTCTCCTTTTATTCTTCTCTAAATGTTTAAACCATGGAGAAAGTAAAATACCCCTAGGAGAAAGTTGCTTGCGTATTCCAAATGAAAAATAATAATAATAGAGTGAAAAATGAAGAAAGGGAAACAAGCGAAAAAGCCAGCTGCCCAAAGGACTCAAGGGAAGAAAAATCTAACCCCGAATGATGCCTGATTTGTCTTGAAGAAGATACCCCATACCTCTGCTCCAGGCCAACGCCTCCTCAGCCCCAGCGCTTCCTCAGCCCTCAAGTCCCAGTTGATTTCTCTGTGGTTTCCAGCTGCTTCCCCCTCCCCCCACTCCGCAGGCCCGGCCCTCCCACAGTTACTGGCTCTGTCATCTGTGCCCCTGAAGCCTTTGACACAAACCTCTGTTCTGGCATCTATCAGCACAGCAGCTCTCTGTTTAACCTTCCTAATAGATCAGGGCCTCCCTGGTTTTGTTTTGTTTTGTTTTGTTTTTTTAAACCATGGGTGCTTTTTCCAGTCCTTTGTATGAGCTCAATTTCTGAGTTTCACTCATTTAGTTATTTAGCAAATGACCTTTCCAGGTCTGCTGTGTGCTGGGCACAGCGAGAGAGTGACACCATTTTATAAGACCCAGGTCCTTGCCTCAGCAGGAGGCAAAGAAATCCATTGGGCAGGCCAGAGAGGTAACTGATTAAAAGTCCCAGCTCCATTATAAAGCAGGAAATCCTAATTTCAGGTGTTAGACGGATGGTCTTGAGCTGGAAAAAACCATGGGGTGAGCTGGGGAGATAATGATTCCATCAGAGGTGAAGACACAGGGTAGCCTGTGGAGGAGGTGGGTGACCCTCAGCTAGGGACCTGAGCATACACTTCCCACCTCACACAGGCGCGTGCGCGGAGGAAACAGAGCAGCTGTGACGAGCCGAGGCCAGCCTGGGCGGGGAAGAGTGGGATCCGGGGGATGGGCTGGTCAGACTGCTAAATCCGGTTGCATCCAGAAAGGATGAACTTGCTGAGGGCTCTATTAGGACAATAGTTCTGAGGACCAGAAGCAGTTTAAGCACAGTCTGCATTACCTGGCCCGACCCATGTTTCCCCCACAGCCTTTACTCCCTCCCCACCTGTTGTCCATCTCAGATCTAACTCACCCCTGGAATAAAAGTCACCATGTGGAGGTAACGGGCTGGGGCTGCCCACAAACCGGCCCTGTGAGTGCTTTGGAAAAAAACGCCTTGCCAGGAAAGAGTGATTCAGAGACCTCACGGCTTCCACTCTCAATCTCAGGTCTCAGGGCAGTTTCAGGTCTAGGTCAAGAGTTGAAACAGCCCAGAGAAACCATCCTCAGTTCCCTCAAAGTGAGGCTGCTCTGAACCTGTCTGAGGTTTCTGGTCAGGCCTGTGCAGAAGTTTGACTAGGCCTCACTTTTCCATTGGCAGCCTGTTCTGTTAATTTGGAAATTTTCATGAATTATTTTGAAAGCATCCACGACTGGGGGGAAAGAAGTGGATGCCTGATTTGTCACTTTTATTTTTTCATTATTATTGTTATTTTTTGAGACAGTGTCTAGCTCTGAAGCCGAGTCACTGTCTGGGGTAAATGCCCGAGATTCGTTGTCTCACGGCCATGGAAAACGAGGACGCAGACATACAAAGAGCGAGGTTCAGAGCAGAAGTTTAATAGGCAAAAACCCCGTTTTCATGGTAAAGGTTAAACTTCACCATGTTACCCAGGCTGGTGTCAAACTCTTGGGCTCAAGTGATCCGCTCCGCTCGGCCTCTCAAAGTGCTGGAGCTACAGACATGAGCCACTGTGCCAGGCTATCACTTGCATTTTTTTGTTTAACTGAGGTCAATTTATATGACACAATACTAAGCATTTTTTTCTTTTTTTTGGAGACGCGTCTCACTCTGTCGCCAGGCTGGAGTGCAGTGGTGTGATCTTGGCTCACTGCAACCTCTGCCTCCTGAGTTCAAGGGATTCTCCTGCCTCAGCCTCCTGAGTAGCTGGGATCACAGGCACATGCCACCATGCCCAGCTGATTTTTGTATTTTTGGTAGAGAAGGGGTTTCACCATGTTGGCCAGGATAGTCTCGATCTTTTGACCTTGTGATCTGCCTGCCTCCCAATGTGTTTGTATTATAGGCGTGAGCCACTGCACCTGGCCCAAAGCTAAGCATTCTTTTTTTTTTTTTTTTGAGATGGAGCATCCTTAAGTGTACAAGGCAGTGACATTTAGTACATTCATGGTGTTGGGCAACCTGTATCTAGGTCCAAACCATTTTTGTCACCCCAGAAAGTTATCCCATATCCATCAAGCAGTCCCTGCCATTTCTCCCTCCTACAGCCCCTGGAATCACCAATCCACTTTCCATCTCTACAGATTTAATGATTCTGGATACGTCACGTAAACACATCATACAACATGTGGCCTTGTGTGTCTAGTTTCTTTCACTTAGTGTAATATTTTCAAGGTTTATCCATATTGTAGCATGGATCAGAACTTTATTTTTATTTATTTAGTTTTTTGCGACGAGTTTTGCTCTGTCGCCCAGGCTGGAGTGCAGTGGTGCTCTATTCATCCATCACTTTTATTTTTTGCCACCTCTTAATATCTTGGATGTTGAGGCATCTGAAGATGAAACTGGGTCACAGAGTCCCTTCTGTGTTCTTTGAAAAGGAAGCAACTTGTAAAGGAAGTGAGGACAACCCAAAGTGCAATTCCCTAAATTCAGCACCTTTAGGTTAAATACACATTTAGCTGGTTAGGAAAGTCTTCTTCTGACTCTGCTGTGAAGGAGACAAGAGAGATCTTTGATGTATTTAAGTATTTTCTTGCTTAAAATAAAGCACTGAACTTGAATTCCCTAAGTAGGTCTCTCTTCTCTGATTAGACAGTTTTCTTAATGCTCTAAAGTCGACTTTTTGGTCGACTTTAGAAATACGTAGAAAAACGATGAAATATGTATTTAGAAATACGTAGAAATACGATGGGTGAGTTCAGTTCTCCAAATCTTGAAGTATAAATACAGCAGGGCTCGAACAATGAGATGAGAGACAGACACCTGCCCATGGGGCCTGGTGTTTGGGTTTGGCTTGTCTCCACCCATGAGGTTCAGCCTCCACTTTATCACCAGCCCATCATTTGTGCTCACAGAGCTAGGGTCCAATCAAGGCAAGAGAGCTCCTTTTTCTCTGACCTCTTTCCTTACCCAGCCACAAATTACAACAGAGGAGATGAGATGAAGAAGAGGAAACTCAACGAAAGGGATGAATGTAAACGGTGTGTTTGCCGCCCAGTGACAAGAAAGCGGTGTGAGAAAGCCAAATTGATGTATGGTTAGACCTGGCTGGGAGCGGGGAAAGCTCTGTTTCCTTGTGGGGGACTCACGGTGTCAACCTGCTAATGCTGAGGGACCAGTCAGGGCAAGCGCCCCTTTGACTTTATTCCCAGAGGATGGACTCCTGGATATCCAAGCTGAATTTCACTAGCAGATTTCTCTAAAATTTTCCCCAGAGTCCATTTACCTGAATTAGAGTACTTACAGTGAAGCTGGGGTCTGAACCTGTTAATTACATGCGATTGGTGGAAACAGCAGCTTTATGGGGCTATGGCAGAATTGGTGAGTGGATTTCTCCATTCTGAAAATAACTCTGGGTTTAATCTAGTAATCCTCTCTCTTAGCTTTGAGCTCCCGTTGGGGTCTTAGCCTTTTTCTGGGACAGCCTATAAGCTTCCAGCATTGCTTTGTTTATCCCCAACCTCATACTGAAGTGGTAGAAAAAAGGGAAAACAAGAAGCAGGAAACTCGAATTTTAGATCCAGTTCTTGCCCTGGGCAAGTCATTACCATCTCAGTGCTGTGATCTCTAAAATGAAACAGGGAGGGGAGACATTTGCCCAGGTGTGTTCTGTATATACCAACTTCTGTGTGTCATTGTTTGAAGGATGACCTGGGGGAGCTTTGGTACCCCTCTTTCCAGCCTGCTGATTGCTTGCATAGAGGAGACCTCAGAAAAAGAAATGCAGATAAGTCAGGAAGTGTTAGGCCTGAGGGCTTACACACACGGCATGAATTTCCCTAGTGTTCTGCATTTAGAATACGATCAATTTTCACATTAAAAATCACAGTCAAAAGGAACAAAAGGTTAATTGTTGTGGTTGTTTTTTGTTTTTTGAGACGGAGTCTCGCTTTGTCACCCAGGCTGGAGTGCAGTGGTGCAATCTCAGCTCACTGCTCACCGCAACCTCCGCCTCCCAGGTTCAAGCAATTCTCCTGCCTCAGCCTCCCGCGTAGCTGGGACTACAGGCGTCCACCACCACGCCTGGCTAATTTTTTGTATTTTTAGTAGAGACAGGGTTTAACTGTGTTAGCCAGGATGGTCTCAATCTCCTGACCTCGTGATCCACCTGCCTCGGCCTCCCAAAGTGCTGGGATTACAGGCGTGAGCCACTGCACCCGGCCCAGAAAAGTTAATTTTTGCTCTTTATTGTTTTTGTTGTTAGTTACCGTCAGTTGTTAGTTGTGCTCCACCACTCCTCCACCCCTACCCTTGGCAAATAGTATAATGACAACAAAGAAGGAAGTTCACTTTTATTTCACGCAATAGACCAAAGGTAAATGGTCCAGGGCCTGAGGGGTGACTCTGCCCTTGTCCACATCCAGCTTCCACCTCTGGTCTAGGATGGCTGCCGTAGGTCTAGTCAACACCCAAGCAACAAGGAAGGAAAGTTGCAGCAGGAGAATAGGGTCTGGAGGTAGGGAGCATAAGGCCGATTCACATTGAAGTTCTAGAACTAAATCCAATGGAAATACTTCAATGATGACAGGAAATATCCTCTCCATTTACATAGGGCATACACTGAGTAAAAGACTTTGTAACTTTACTTCATCCCCTTCATTTACATAGGGCATACACCAAGTAACCAACGAAAACCTTTAGAGGGTATTTAAACCCCAGAGAACTCTGTAATTCCAGAGAATTCAGCGCCTAATGATTGGACCACTCCCACCCTGTGGAGTATACTTTCGTTTTCAATACATCTCTGCTTTTGTTGCTTTATTCTTTCTTGCTTTGTGCATTTTGTACAATTCTTTGTTCAAGATGCCAAGAACCTGGATGCCTTCAACTGCTAACAAAATGGCAGGAGGACACTCACACCTTCCTTAGTAGGGTATGACCTGGAAGTGGTACATATTCTACTCATGTTTCATTACAAGATTTAGTCACATGGCCACATATTAAGCTGCAGAAAGCCCACAAAGTGTTGTCTGTAGGTTGGCTATGTGCCTAATTAAGATTCAGGGATTTGTTTTAGAGATGGGGAGAGTGACTATTGGTGGACCATGCTATTCTCTGCCAGTAGGCTCATTATTTTCCAAAATGACTTGTGTCAAAGTTCAGTGCCACTAAAATTGCATGGTCATGACAGTTTAACAAGTGTTTATTAGGGATCTTTTATTGTGTAAAACCTCCAGACACCATGGGAATGTTGATATGGAATATGCAGGCAACGGTTAGCACACAAGAAACCAATATAGACAGGGGTTAACTTAAATGCTGACCTTCATCGTTCATACCCCACATGTTTTGGAAAGGATCAGCAAAATCTGGAGTATGCGGGAATTTCCCTGGAGGAGGTGACTCCGGGTGGAATCTGCAGGATGGTGTTTCTCACCAACTCCTGTATCTGCTCATAGGGTCAGGGGTCACTAAAGGAAGTCCTCACTTGACCCTCAGTGCCATTCTAACCAACTTTTTAACCCTTTCACTGTATCTTTCCACTGTCAACATTGCAAAATGGTAGGGTTTTGAAACATACTTCCTCTTCCTTTTCACTTCATCTGTAGGGACGTATGAATGAGTGGAGTAAAGCACTCAGAAGAGCGGCAGGAAAAGAGGATTCATGTATGCCAGAGGAGCTGCAGTCTCTCGATAGGTTGAGAAAATGCAGGTCTTCCAGCTGCTGAGGGTGTATGCTTCCACCACGCCTCATAGCACCCCCTGAAAAAGTGGGGTCTCTAAAGTTCTATTAACAGGCCCAGTTACTAAACACTTTCAACCAGAAAATACTCCCTCTGGGTCCTTTTCCTTTACATTCCATGAGTTGGAGAAGGGAAGGAATTAGTGGAGTAGTTGAATAAATGGCTGAATGAAATGATACCAGTTGATGGTGTAAGACCCTACAAGCAGCAAAAGTCTTGACTATAAAAGATACTTTGTTAAAACTGAGAAGAAGATATTCATTTTTGGCCCCCGCTCCCCGGATTTTCATCTCGTAGCCAATCTCCACATTCCTCCAAAACGTGTCCTGTTTGGCAGGATCTCATGCTCTACTTTCTTGTTCTACATTTTCTGGAGTCTAAGCCTACCTTCTCTTCTCTCATTCTTCATTCCTCTATCCACCCATCTATCCTGTCATCTACCCATCCAATCATCCATTTGTGAGAAATGAAATTTAAAAGCTGTTGGAACCCCAAAAAACACTGAGAGATGTGACTGTGATTTGAGTCACATACAGTTGCTACTTTTGTTTCTCAGATTATAGATTAACTATTTTTCTTATATTTCTTGTTCTCTATCATGGCTAGAGGCAATTAAATGACCTCAAGAACAAAAACCTCCTGCCTTCTAAATTGATGACCATTGTTACAGACTAACTTCCCCTGTGTTGTGTTGCTTTGCTTAGACCAGATGACAGACAGCCCATGACTATTACACCCTCTGTAAAAGGTGACAAATGCACCCTTTACAAAAAGAAACACTGCCTATAACCAATCAAGTGGCTGTAACTATGTGCCAACTTTGTATGAAAAATGCTGTAATCCTGCTAAAAGCTCCTCTGTTTCTGCCTATATAAATGAAACCATAACTTCTGTATTTTAAACTCTGACTCCATTCCTTTGGAATTGGTGTTTCCGGGTAGGCCATCCTCAAACTGCAGTTGAATAAACTCTCTTGAAAGTTGGGGTTCCAGCTGGGCGTGGTGGCTCAAGCCTGTAATCCCAGCACTTTGGGAGGCTGAGGTGGGTGGATCACCTGAGGTCAGGAGTTTGAGATCAGCCTGACCAACATGGTGAAGCCCCATCTCAACTAAAAATACAAAAATTAGACAGGCGTGGTGGCAGGTGCCTGTAATCCCAGCTATTTGGGAGGCTGAGGCAGGAGAATCGCTTGAACCTGGGAGGTGGAGGTTGCAGTGAGCCGAAATCACGCCATTGTACTCCATCCTGGGCGACAAGAGCGAAACTCCGTCTCAAAAAAAAAAAAAAAAAAAAAGAGAAGAGAAAGTTTGGGTTCTAACAGCTTTTAAATTTTATTTTTCACAAATGGACGGTTCTGACTCTAAATTATTTTATCATATTTTATTATAGGTTGACACATCCATCCATCGTCTCTTCCATCTATCCATCATCCATCCAACCAAACATACAGGTAAACTAATGTAAACCACACTGTTATTGGCTTCAAAAATCTTAACATTACATTGTTCCCAGTTGAGAGAATTTCTGGCATAATAACAGACAAAAGGGGTAGATATTGAGGGAGAACATACAGTGGGTTTAACTATCTTATGTTCTCTACTTGATCAATAGCTGGTTAACTTAAATCTGTTATGCCAGGATAAAAGCAAATTTGAAGATGGTTTTGCTCAGTCCACAGTCACTTCTGCCTGGTTGCTATCATTATAGAATGTGAAATAAACTGCAGCTGTGGCCACAAAGTCCCTTTTGCTGAGGCTGGGAAGGTCCAGGTTGCAGCAGATGTGGAGGCCTCTGCCAGGCACCTGCCCTGGTCTCGCTGCTGACCTCCTTGCAGGGTTTCGGTGGTAGGGCTCCTCCTGTGGTCAGGTCACTGGGATTTCGAGTATGATCTGTCCTGTCATCACTTTCACTTTGATTAGCTTCATTCTGAAGAACTTTCGACAGCATTCACATGGGTCAGCATGACAAAACCAGTTCCTCTGTAGAGGACTGATTTAATCTTTTTGTACAGAGGCTGATCTTGGGAGAAAATACACTCCTGTTTATGTCAAACATACAGGACGCATCAGCCCACAGCCACGCTCAATGCTTCCTGGGTTTTCTTGGTGGGGGCCCCTCTGCATCGCTGGGACAGTGAGTGAAGAGATTGGCCCTGATGCATCAGTCCCTGCTGGGCTTGGTGCCATTGTCTCCGGGTGTAATCAAACAATCTGTATCTTAGTGGGACATCCTGCTTGCTCTGTGTGACTCAGAGCTCTCAGGCAGCTGGTTGAATCTTTGTTTATAGCAGTGCCACCCACTCACTCCACACCCCCGACTCCCTATAAACCACTCCACAGGTGGCCAGACTTCTGGTGCAAATAAAAGTTTGTCAACTGTTGCTCCCTTTCTCCTGTCTTCCTCTTCTTCTTCTTCTTCTTCTTTTTTTTTAAACTTATCTAAACAATTAAGCTGTGGGGAGTTCATTAATAAAAGGTTTCTTTTACAAAATTATTGGCACCCTGCAAGGTGCTTTGGAGGAGAGTGGGAAGATCAATATTACCTAGAGTAAAATAGCAGGGCAGATATTACTCAAGGGAAATTGGTTCTTAATAAGAGAGAGAATATAGATTTCCACCCGGGCAGTCAGTTTGAATATGATGAAACAGTGTGTTAGAGTCGGCAGTCTGGTAATTATTTGAGAAGTCTTAGAGACTATAAATGTGTATGTGTGTGTTTTAAAAGAACAAACCAAAAAACTTCTCAGCCAAAGCTTTTCAGAAATAAAAAGCAAGTATGTCCACAGATGACCAGAACCCTATGTGAATCCATTAAATGACAAAAGTGCAGAGCATTGAATTAATTTCTGTATGGATCTAAAACCACAGAAATGGTGGATGACTGCCTGTGTTTGCCTCGGGGAGGAAGGCAGACAACAGGGTGAAAATGCAGGCTTCTAGATGCAACGGCTAATGAGAAGCCATTCCTCTTCTTTAAGCCTGGGTCTTTTACTTGTCTCTTGGAAGCTTCATGAACATGTGAAAATGGGCGGAAAGCACAGTGGAATGGTACTGAGAGCAGACCAATTTAATGGGGTGCAGGTTACTCTCTATCCTTGTCATGTGAGCCAATTAACCTTCCGGTTGGCTGGTGAAATGCAACTAGCAGTTAATTGGACCATTGTTGGAAACAGTGCAGAGGCCTTAGTACCATTTGCAAATTGCTGAGATAGGAATCTCTGGATGACTCCTGGGTTGAGGGCAAACCAGTTCAGCTGCAGCTATGGTGGAACCTTGGCTCTTAGGCCCAAGGAATTTCCAGGGGACCCCTGGAAGTCCCAGTGCATTGCAGTCTTAGCACATTGCTGGAGAAGGTGAGGGAGAAGAAGAGAGAAATGAAAGAAAATTTCTAGATGAAGGGAAGACAGGAAAGATGGAGGAAGAAAGAAGGGAGGGAGATTGAATAAAAGAAAGAGGGAGAAGGTAAAGAAGGAAAGAGAGAGAGAGAATATATATATAATGCTTTTAGGTGCTACCTTTGATCAGGGCCATTGACCAAGGTCAGCTTTCTCCAACGTGTATTCAGAGGAGGGCTCATGTCCTATAAGGTATTAATTGGTGTTTTATGGGGGAAATTTTTAAAAGTGGGGCAGAGAAATCTGCATGTCCCTTCCATTTGGGAAGTGTTTCATTCAACAGGTTTCTCTGGCGTAGCTCCTCTCAGAGCCTTTTGTAAACTGGAGTGCGTTATGGAGCTCCAAGATGGGGCCATAGTATACAGTTTCTTCTTACATTATTTTATTGAGAAATTGTTTATTCAAGGACAAGCATTCTGAGAAGTGGAGTTTTTGAAATAATGATCCAGGCCTTTCCTCAACACTGAGCTATTTCTTTTCCTTTCTTTTCTTTTTTTTTTTTTTTTTAACCTTGCAACAAAACCTTTATTAACATTTTGAACAGGTTCAGCTGTTACTGAAACTTGTAATTTCTAAACTTAAGTTGAGGCAAATGGCTATACTGCAGAGTAATGCCATCACTGGGCACTGTGAATGCAAGACTAGAGAATTAACAGCCACTCCTCAGGTGAAGGACCAGGTGCAGGGTCGACTCTTTCTGGATGTCATAGTCAGAAAGAGTGCGGCCATCTTCCAGCTGCTTGCCTGCAAAGATGAGCCTCTGCTGGTTGGGGCTGGGGGTAGGGGGCCTTCTTTATCCTGGATCTTGGCCTTCACATTTTTGATGGTGCCACTGGGCTCCACTTCCAGGGTGATGGTCTTGCCAATCAGGGTCTTCACAAAGATCTGCATACTACCCCTCCGACACAGGACAAGGTGCAGGGTCGACTCTTTCTGGATGTTATAGTCAGAAAGAATGCGGTCATCTTCCACCTGCTTGACTGCAAGGATGAGCGTCTGCTGCTCGGGGAGAATGCCTTCCTTATCCTGGATCTTGGCCTTCACATTTTCGATGGTGTCACTGGGCTCCACCTCAAGGGCAATGGTCTTGCAGGTAAGGCTCTTCACGAAGATCTGCATTTTGACCTGTTAGCGGATATGAAGATGCTGCAAAACACCAATCGTGTCCAGCCACAGGGACACCACCACACACTCGCCCAACAAAGCCAGTCGCCCTTACCACTGAGCTATTTCTATGTGGGTTCTTCCCTTGGCCCTCAGGCTGGGATAAATCCCTGTCTTCATGCAAAGTCAGAGACATGATTAGATACAAGATCTACAATATTTGTGGATAAAAACCAAACAGTTGCTTAAGAAAACTACAACTATTTTTTTTTGCTGACACCAGAGTGAAATTTCCCCCATTTATCTCCCATCAGCCTTTGGTAGGAGCACAAAAGCTACCTGCTAGGCACATTGCAGCACCATGCTCATGACACCAGCCCTCGTTCATTCATTCCTTGACTCATTTATATTCAAACTCTGTCCTCATTTGCTGCTTTGCTGCTAGTTCTGGCTCCAAGCACTTCTTTTTTTTTTTTTTTTTTTTGAGACAAAGTCTCACTGTCACCCAGGCTGGAGTGCAGTGGTGCGATCTCAGCTAAGTGCAACCTCTGCCTCCTGGGTTCAAGCGATTCTCCTGTGTCAGCCTCCTGAATAACTGGGAGTGAGCCACCACACCCAGCTAATTTTTGTATTTTTAGTAGAGACAGAGCCATGTTAGCCAGGCTGGTCTTGAACTCCTAACCTCGGGTGATCCACCCGCCTTGGCTTCCCTAAGTGCTGGGATTACAGGCGTGAGTCATCGCATCTGGCCTCCAAGCACTTCTTATTCTGTCCCCGACTTAGATGCCCATGCCTGACTCCCATCCAATCAAAGTTGAAAATGTCCTGATTTGTTTTCTGGTATTTTGACAATCAGTGTGCTTGTTTTTTTTTTTTTTGTTGTTGTTTTTTTTTTTTTTTTGAGACGGGGTCTTGCTCTGTCGGCCAGGCTGGAGTGCAGTGGTGCAATTTCGGCTCACTGCGAGCTCTGCCTCCCAGGTTCTTGCCATTCTCCTGCCTCGGCCTCCTGAGTAGCTGGGAATTTGAGACAGACTCTTGCTCTTGTCGCATAGGCTGGAGTGTAATGGCATGATCTCGTCTCATTGCAACCTCTGCCTCCTGGATTCAACCAATTCTCCTGCTTCAGCATCCCAAGCAGCTGGGATTACAGGTGCCTGCCACCATGCCTGGCTAATTTTTGTATTTTTAGTAGAGACAGGGTTTCACCATGTTGACCAGGCTGGTCTCGAACTCCTGACTTTGTGATCCGCTCGCCTTGGCCTCCCAAGCTTTTGCACTTTTTGATACATTCTTTGGCTCTGCCTTCTCCTCTGAACTCAGGGTCTCTAATGTCTTCACAGTCAAGACCAGTCTCCAATGCAGCCCCTCACCTTGGATAACCCCACCTGTAACTCAGGTGGCTCATCTGCGGCTCAGTTCCCTCAGTCAGAATAAGCGACGAGCCTCATCTCCACCTCCTCCCGGGATTCACGTACCACCTATCCTCTGAGCCTCTTCTAGTGTCTCAACTGTGCCAGGGTCAGGAAGATTTTTCTTGTAGTGACCTAAATGTTTCTTCCAATGGATGAGTCAGTTACTTCCTCCTGTTTCTTCACAAGGGCAGTGGAGAATGTAGAACGCTGCAGAGGGGTATACTGGGCATTGGCGTGTTAATGCTGAGGTGGGCAGGTCCCTCTCTGCTGCTTGGCAACTCTGCATTCTTCCTCCTGAAAAGGAATAGCTCCCACCCTAGTGTAACCCTCCATATGCCCTCTGAGGACCTCCATGGTATGGAAGGTGCTGGCAAAGTTGACTTAGGTCTGGTTTTCACTGCCAACCCCCTCATGTCATTGAAATGGTGACAACCCCCAGAACCGCCATCCCTGAGAGAACTCCCTCTAGAGACACAATTTCAAGGGCATGTGTCTAAACAATGGGTAGGATTGCCCAGTGGACATAATCCTCTGGGCAGGCTTATGAGACACTGCCCCAAATGTCCTCCTTCTGTGCAGATTCACTGCTTCCTCTGCAGACTCACGGTGTTCACTGCTCCCCACTGCAGGCATTTACTCCCTTTATCTCTCATTTATGAGAGATATATAAATATACGGCAGGAAAATTACCCTTACCCAGAAGCTTAGGGGGAATGAATAAAGGAACCAAAGCACTTAGGCTTCCCTGGCATACCACCCATGAGCTCTGGGAGGGATTAGAAAGAATAATTAACTACTCTTAGAAGCCTCTTAGATCTACTTTCTTCTACTTTCTACAAATGAGGTTCTAACAAGTAGGGCCAAGTAGGAGCATACAATGTGGGGGAACTTAGGCATCGCTCTGTCTCCAAAATTAATAGGAAAAGTAGGTAGTGGGAAAGGTGCATGTGAAAGGAATTACGTTTTTAGAAGGTCCACTTATTTTTCCCCAAATACAATTACAATCTGCTCATTATAGACATTTTGGAAAATGAAGAAAAGTAGAAAGAATAAAAATTTGTCTATGAAGATAAATGGGGGAAATTTCACTCTGGTGTCAGCAAAAGAAATAGTTGTATTTTTCTTTAGCAACTGTTTGGTTTTTATCCACATTGTAGATCTTGTATGTAATCATGTTTTTAGCTTTGCACAAGTTGCTGGAAAACTCTGCAATGTTCATTTGTGAAATAACTAATTGTTTTTGAACAATGTTTATTAAATGCCCACCATGTGCCAGGAACTCTGCTAGCCTTTGAGGATGCATGACTGAGCCAAACAGATGTGTGGTTGCCCATGCATACACACCATTTATGGGCAGTGTGACCCGATGGATGTTGACAGGCATTAATAGGACTCATGGAGTGTGTAGCTAGCACTGTTTGAGCACTTTGCATCTGTGTCAGGAAAATTTAATTTCTTCATTGTATAAATATTCTTCCAGATTTTTTCCCTTCTCCTCACTCCAAGGGGACTAGCCCGCACAATTGTACTTTCTCCTATGGGTGAGGTTGCCAGAGGACAGCTCTGCCCTCAGCTTCTGTGGAAGTCTCTTGGCATAATGTCTTGGGCGAGATTGTGACTGGGGTCCAAGAGGAAGAGGGGACGGAGGAGCGTGGGATTAGGAAGGAGGGTGGAATCTCAGAGCTAACAGCCTCTGAAGACCTGAAGGGCAACAGAGGAGGCTGGCTGAAAGCATTGTGGACCTGTGAGTTTCTCCCTGGGGAGACTCAGCAGGGAAAGGCTGGTAGCAAACCAGGGAGGAAGACTCCAGGTACCTGTGTTCCTAGCAATAGCAAAGGCCATCAGACTCCCACTTGGGAAGAGAGTAACCCAGCCACCTGACTCAAGGGACCATGGAGACCTTGACAGTGGGCATCTGCTTGCTAACCAGGGTGAGTGATGACAGGGTGTCCCAGTGTTTCAGGATTCTTGAGACCCTTGGGCCTTTGTAGAACTCGTCTAAGCTGCTTAGGTCACACACTTAATCCGTTTTGTGCTGCTATGTATCTGAGACTGGGTAATTTATAAAGAACAGAAATTTCTCACAGTTCCGGAGGCTGGGAAGTCCAAGACCAAGGTGCTGGCAAGTTCATTGTCTGGTGAGGGTCTGGCCTCTGCTCCACTCTGGCACCTTGAATGTGGCATCCTCCAGGGGGTGTGCTGAGTCTTCACATGGCAGAGGAACACAGGCAAAGAGGAGCAAACTCTGTCAAGTCCTTTTATAAGAGCACCTAATTCCATTCACGAGGGCAGAGCTCTCATGACTCAGTTACTTTCCAAAGGCTGTGCCTCCCAATATCGTTGCCCTGAGGTCACCTGAATTTTAGAGGGGACGCATTCAAACCATAGCACACACTAGTCTTAAGTTCTCTTTGCAACCCAACAGTAGCCAATATTAGCTCACTCCCATCAAATGTTGTCCCACAGCACTAAACTAGCATGTTTTAGCAAGCAGAAAACATACTCTTCCTGCTACTGGCCCTTATATACTCAGAGAGTTCCAGCTCTGTCCTCCTAGGTGCTTCGACCACTACCTGCTATGCAAGATTCACTCAATACAGATTTAATATTATACCATGAGCAGGATTTTTGTCCATTTATAGGAACAAAAGCAACTGGATTTTTCCAGACCAATAGCTCAAGCAACCGGAATTTTCCAGACCCTAGCTCAGCAAGGGATTGTTCATAGATCAAGTCTCTGTGCTGTACCTACATGTCCAAGTTGAAGGTCTTTGCTAGATTCTTATACTCAGTGTATGCAAAGATGACGAATATCTCTCGATTATTCCAATTAGTCTTCATAGTTGACCAGTGAGGGCCTATTTCTAGCATCTTCAGGTGGACTAACACACCATTACTATTATCAATTGTATTAGTTTCCTTTGACTGACATAAGAAATTTCCATAAACTTGGTGGCTTAAAACAACAGAAATGTATCCTCTTTCAGCTCTGGAGGCCACAAGTTCAAGATTAAAGTATCAGCAGAGCTGTGTTCCCTCCAGAGGCTTTAGGGAAGAATTTGTTCCCTGACTCTTCTAGCTTTTGGTGGCTCCAGGCATTCCTTGGCTTGCAGCTGCATTGCTCTAACCTCCGCCTGTCTTGACGTTGCCTCTTCCTCTTCGGTAGATGTAATCTGCCACTGTAGAAGAATCTACCACTCTTTCTCATAAGGACATTTATCATTAGACTTAGGGTCTACCTGGCTAATGTCGGATAATCTCTTTATCTGAAGATCCTTCATTACATCTGCAAAGAGTCTGTTTCCAAATAAGGTAACACTCATGTTCACATTGATAAATAAGACCCCCTAAAAAGATGTATCCACATCCTAATCCCTGGAATCTTATTTATCAATGTGAATATGAGTGTTGCCCTTACCTGTTGACATAGCATCTGTGTGTGTATTAGTATGTTCTTGCACTGCTATAAAGAAATACCCGAGAAGGGGTAATTTATAACAAAAAGAGGTTTGATTGGTGGACGGTTCTGCGGGCTGTACAGGAAACATGGTGGCATCTGCTTGGCTTCTGGGGAGGCCTCAGGAAACTTAGAATCATGGCAGAGGCAAAGGGGGAGGAAGGCATCTCACATGGTGGGAGCAGGAGCAAGAGAGAGGCGGGGAAAGTGCTACACGTTTTTAAACAACCAGATCTCGTGATAACTCATTCACTATCATGAGAACAGCATCAAAGGGATGTTGCTAACCCATTCATGAAGGACAATCGTTACGATCTGGCCACCTCCCACCAGGCTCCACCTCCAACATTGGGGATTACAATTCGACATATCAATGTGGTAGAGTGCCTTGTCCTCAATTCTTCACCCCTCCCTGTTTCCCATTGCCATGTGGGTTTGCAGTTCCTCCTCCTAGAGGCAGAATATTGCCTCATAGCATTGAGATGGGGGTTGGCCACATAACTTGCTTTGACCATTGGATGTTATTAGATATGATGTGAGCAAAAGCTTAACATGTGCTTCAGAATTGAGCCCGTGCTCTTGTGCTTCAACTATTGCCATGAAAAGAACACAATCCAGCTAGTCCACAGCTCCAACGTGGGTTAGAGAGATGTGGAGATGGCATGGATTCAGCCTGCAGTTTGAAATCTAGCCCAGCTAAGCCTAACCTAGATCAGTCAATTGATGGCTAACCTACTGGTACCTAAGTAAGACTCATTGGTTGTTGTTTTAGGCCATGCCACCCTATTTTGGAATGGCATATTGCAGCAATGGCTGACTGATACATCCTGCCTCTGTACTTGTCATAGCCACCTCCCTCCATCCACATCCCCACTGTTACTGCTACATTACTATTTAGGGGTACCAGCAACACTAGCAGGACTTAGAGCCCTAGGTGCTAAGGTCACTCCTTGCTATGAGACTTGGTTCCTGAGGGGCATACCCGGGCCTTGGGAGAGAGGGAGATGGGTCCTCTTCCTATCTTGCCCCTTGCTGCAACTGCTCGCTCCTGAAATCTTCCCAGGGGAGACCTAGCATCTGCATATAGCCAGTTTTCTGAAGATGAGCCTGCAGATCTAGCCACCCCCTCGCCCCATCTGTAGGTTTGGCATCTCCCCAGCTGGTTATAGACATGGATATTGGCGACTTGAATTGAACCAGCCAACTTAAATTGACTTCCATCCTTTCTACCTCTCTAACTGCCCATACCCAGACCTTTGCTTCTAGCAATCTTGAGGGGAGTGGTATCATGGCAGAGAAACTTTTTGGAGACACAAAAGGGGATAGCCAATCTAAATTCCTGGGACTTCAGTAATTAGCAGCCAGCCAGGGTGGCCACCAGTGTTTTTCTCTGAGTGGTAGGATTATGGAAGTTTTAAAAACAGTTCTTTGTTCTGTGAATTTTCTAAGTCCTCCAAATTGGATATTTTTCTTGAATCTGAGAAACAATAAATGTCAATAAAACCAATGAAACAGCCCCACTGCTTTGAGTGAAGCCCCGAGGGCTGGGACGAATTGGGAGGCAGGCGTGGCTGTGACAGTAGATGAAACCATAGTCAGGGGAGTCAGCACCCAGTGCCTTTTGCAGCAGCAGTCCACCACTCTGGAGTTCACCCTCATCACTTGGTGCTGGCCTCCCCTGATGGTCAGGGCTTCTAACCTTAGCTGGGCAGCTTGCAAAGAAGGTATGGGGGAGACCTGAGGACTCAGCGAGGGAGTAGGACCAAATCAGACTAAATGCATCAGCACCGTAGGGGTTCCTTGCTCTGTGTGGTAAATGGATTTCTGAAAAATCCTGGGAATTACAATTCCAAATCTAAAACCATTTTACATGTGCCTGGGGAGTTTCCTGAATAAAAGGTTCCTATTGTGAAGCCTTAAGTTAAGTGAATAATCCCTCTCCATTTTCTCTTTGGCATAAATCTGGATTTTCACTTAGAGTGTTTTGGGTTTCCATGAAAAGGCAGATGATAGGAGTTCTGGAAAAGTATATCCTGCAACTTCTGCTTAGGGTTTATGGCCAGTGGCATCATCTCTAGTTGGATTATGGCCCCTGTTTAAGTCCCAGTCCTGGACCTAATATGCTATGTCCTTTGCATGTCCTGCCTGGGATGCTCTCCCCCTAGAAATGTCTATGGCTTCCTCCCCTCTCATCCTTAAGGCTTGTGGTCAAATGCCACTCATCTTCTTAGTGAAACCTTGCACATCATTGTATTTAAAATTGTAATTCTCCAGTACCCTCTTGCCCTTTTGCCTGTTTAATTTTCCCCATGGTACTTATTAATACTCGTTGTACTGTAGGCACACCTGGGTACTGTGATTCATTTGATTGCACTTTACAGATATTGTGTTTATTTATTATTATTATTACTATTTATTTATTTTTTTTGAGACAGAGTCTTTCTCTGTCGCCCGGGCTGGAGTGCAGTGGCATGATCTTGGCTCACTGCAAGCTCCAGCTCCTAGGTTTAAGTCATTCTCCTGCCTCAGCCTCCCGAGTAGCTGGGACTACAGGCACCCGCCACCACGCCCGGCTAATTTTTTGTATTTTTAGTAGAGACGGGGTTTCACAGTGTTAGCCAGGATGGTCTTGATCTCCTGACCTCGTGAGCCGCCCGCCTCTGCCTCCCAAAGTGCTGGGATTACAGGTGTGAGCCACCAGGCCGGGCCAAATATTGTGTTTATTACAAACTGAAGGTTCATGGCAACTCTGAGTGGAGCAAGTCTATCAGCACCTTTTTTCCAACAGCATTTGCTCACGTTGTGGCTCTGTATCGTATTTTGGTAATTCTCACATTTCAAACTTTATCATTATTATATCTGTTGTGGTGATCTGTAATCAGTGATCTTTGATGTTACTGTTGTAATTGTTTTGGGTCACGTGAACTGTGCTCATATTAAGATGATGAACTTAACCCGTAAATGTCATGTGTGTTCTGACTGCTCCACTAATTGGCCATTCTACCATCTCTCTCTCTCTCTCTCTCCTTGGGCCTTCCTATTTCCTGAGAAACAACAATATTAAAATTGACCAATCAACAAGTCTACAATATTCTCTAAGTATCCAGGTGACAGGCAGAGTCACACAACTTTCACTGTAAATCAAAAGGTAGAAATGATTAGTCTTAAGGAAGAAGACATGTAGAAAGACAAGACTGGCTGAAAGCTAGGTCTTTTGTGCCCCTTAGCCAAGTTGTGAATGCAAAGGAAAAGTTATTGAAGGAAATTAAAAGTGCTACTCCAATGAACACATGAATAATAATAAGAGCGCAAAACAGCTCCATTGGTGATATGGAGAAAGTTTGAGTGGTCTGGTTAGAAGATCAAACCAGCCACAACATTCCCTTAAGCCAAAGCCTAATCCAGAGCAAAACCATAACTCTCTCCAATTCTATCAAGGCTGAGAGAGGTGAGGAAGCTGCATAAGAAAAGTTGGAAGATAACAGAGGTTGGTTCATGAGGTTTAAGGGAAGAAACCATCTCCATAACATAAAAGTGCAAGGTGAAGGAGCAAGTGCTGATGGAGAAGCTGCAGTAAGTTATCTAGAAGACCTAAGACAAATAATGAAGGTGGCTATACTAAACAAAAAATTTTCAGTGTAGTCAAAACAACCTTGTGTTGGGAGAAGATGCCATCTAGGACTTACATAACTAGAAAGGAGAAGTCAATGTCTGGCTTCAAATCTTCAAAGGACAGGCCCACGCTCTTGTTAGGGGTTAATGCAGCTGGTGACTTTAAGTTGAATCTGGTGCTCATTTAGCATTCCAAAAATCCTAGGGCTTTTAAGAATTATGCTAAATCTTTGACCCATCTTGAGTTGATTTTTGTGTAAAGTGAGAGACGAGGATCCAGTTTCATTCTTCTGCTTGTGGCTTGCCAATTGTCCTAGCACCATTTGTTGAATAGGGTGCCCTTTTCCCACTTTTAAGTTTTTGTTTACTTTGTTGAAGATCAGTTGACTGTGAGTATTTGGCTTTATTTCTAGGTTCTCTATTCTGTTCCATTGGTCTATGGGCCTATTTTTATACCAGTACCATGCTGTTTTGGTGACTATGGGCTTATAGTAGAGTTTGAAGTTGGGTAATGTAATGCCTCTAGGCTTGTTCTTTTTCCTTAGTCTTGCTTTGGCTATGCAGGCTCTTTTCTGGTTCCATATTATTTTTAAGATTGTTTAAGATTGTTTTTTCTAGTTCTGTGAAGAATGATGGTGATATTTTGATAGGGATTGCATTGAATTTATAGATTGCTTTTGGCAGTATGGTCACTTTCGCAATATTGATTCCACCCATCCATGAGCATGGGACGTTTCCATTTGTTTGTGTCATCTATGATTTCTTTCAGCAGTATTTTGTAGTTTTCTTTGTAGAGGTCTTTCACCTCCTTTGTTAGGTATATTCTTATATATATGTGTATATATATATTTGCAGCTGTTGTAAGCAGGACTGAGTTCTTGATTTCATTCTCAGCTTAGTTGCTGTTGGTGTATAGCAGGGCTACTGATTTGTGTACATTAATCTTGTATCCTGAAACTTTGCTAAATTCATTTACCAGTTCTGGGAGCTTTTTGGATGCGTCTTTAGGGTTTTCTAGGTATATGGTCATATATCATCAGCAAACAGCAACAGTTTGACTTCCTCTTTACTGACGTGGATGCCCTTGGTTTATTTCCCTTGTCTGATTGCTCTTCCAGTACTATGTTGAATAGAAGTGGTGAAAGTGGGCATCCTTGTCTTGTTCCAGTTCTCAGGGGGAATGCTTTCAACTTTTTCTGTTCAGTATAATGTTGGCTGTGGGTTTGTCATAGATGGCTTTTCATCACCTTGAGATATGTCCCTTCTATGCCAATTTTGTTGAGGGTTTCAATCATAAAGGGATGTGGGATTTTGTCAAAAAAAAAAAAAAAAAGAGAGAATTATGTTAAATCTAATCTGCCTGTGCTCTATAAAGGGAACAACAAAACCTGGATGACAGCACATCTGTTTACAGTGTGGCTTAGCAAACATTTTAAGCCCACTGTTGAGACCTACTGTTCAGAAAAAGAGTCCTTTCAAAATATTACTGCTCATTGACAACACATCTAGTGATCCAAGAACTCTGACGAAGATGTATGTGGAGATTAATGTAATTTTCATGCCTATTAACACAATACCCATTCTGCAGCACATGGATCAAGGAATAATTTTGATTTTCAAGTTTTATTATTTAAGAAATACAATTCATAAGGCTATAGCTGCCATAGAAAGTGATTCTTCTGATGGATTTGGGTGAAGTATATTAAAAACCTTCTGGAAAGGATTCACCATTCTAGATGCCATTAAGAGTATTCATGATTCATGGGAGGAGGTCAAAATATCAACATTAACAGGAGTTTGGAAGAAGTTCATTCCAACCTTCATAGATGACGTTGAGGGGCTCAAGACTTCAGTGAAAGAAGTAACTGAAGATGTGGTGGAAACAGCAAGAGATTTAGCATTAGAAGTGGAGTCTAAAGATGTGACTAACTGGTTGCATTCTCATGATAAAACTCTAACAGATGAGGAGTTGCAAAAGCAAAGAAGGTGATTTCTTGAGATTGAATCCACTCCTGGTGATTCTATGAATATTGTTGAAATGAATACAAGGGATCTAGAATGTTAAATATTCTAATTGATATACTTAGTTGATAAAGCAGTAACAGGATTTGAGAGGACTGACTCCAATTTTGAAAGAAGTTCTACTATAAGTAAAATGCTATCAAACAGTATTCCATGCTACAGAGAAATCTTCTGTGAAAGGAAGAGTCAATCGATGTGGCAAACTTTGTTGTATTATTTTCAGAAATTGCCACAGCTACCCCTGCCTTCAGCAGCCACCACCCCGATCAGTCAAGGTCCTTTACCGCAAAAGGATTACAACTCACTGGAGGCTCAGGTGATTGTTAACATTTTTAGCAATAAAGTATTTTTTGGTTGGGCATGGTGGTAATTCCAGCACTTTGGGAGGCTGAGGCAGGCAGATTGCTTGACGCCAGTAGTTTGAGACCAGCCTGACCAACATGGCTAAATCTCCGTCTCTACTAAAAAACACAAAAATTAGCTGAGCACGGTGGTGGGTGCCTATAATCCCAGCTACTCAGGAAGCTGAGGCAAAAGAATGACTCGAACCTGGTAGGTGGAGGTTATAGTGAGCCAAGATCATGCCACTGCACTCCAGCCTGGGCGACAGAGTAAGACTCTATCTCAAAATAAATAAATAAATAAATTTTAAATTAAGGTATGCACATTGTATTTTTATACATAATACTATTGCATACTTAATAGACTACAGGATAGTATAAACATAACTTTTATATGCACTGGGAAACCAAAAAATTCATGGGACTTACTTTATTATGATATTTGCTTTATTGCAATAGTCTACAACTGAACCTGCAATATCTGTGAGGTAGGCCTGTATATGTTTTCCTAATTTTTCTTACTGTCTGTGTCTCTCACTGGACTGAAGACTCCATGGGGCCAGGATTTTGGTTTACTTTGATCACTGCTATATCCCTGGTGTCTTCAATAGTGTCTGGCACAGAGTCTGTGCCCCACTAAATATCCGCCAAATGAATTAAATGTATGACCTGGGTATGTGAATTTTTTTATGTGCATAAAATATAAATGAGTGAAATGGGCAACTGCCCCCTGGCCTGAGGGTTGGGGGAACGGTGGGTGTTGGTGGAACTGGGTGACCTGCAGAGAGCAGCTCTCCTTTGTCTGATGGGGCAGACACTCCTCAGCCCTGGCCAACTCTTGTCACAGGGAATCTGGGCTGTATTGTCAGATTGTAAAGTATTTTTTTTAAAGAAAAGCTAGAAAATAAAATTTAAATAAAGTAAAATCACCTGATTTTGTTTTGTTTTGTTTTGGAAATAGAGTTTCACTCTTGTTGCCCAGGCTGGAGTGCAGTGGCACAGTCTCAGCTCACTGCAACCTCTGCCTCTCAGGTTCAAGTGATTCTCCTGTCTCAGCCTCCCAAGTAGCTGGGATTACAGGTGCCTGCCACAACGCCCGGCTAATTTTTTTGTATTTTTAGTCAAGATGGGGTTTCACCATGTTGGCCAGGCTGGTCTTGAACTTCTGACCTTAGGTGATCCACCCGCCTTGGCCTCCCAAAGTGCTGGAATTACAGGCGTTAGCCACGGTGCCTGGCCAAATCACCTGATTTTTAAATATTAGTAACCAAGTCATATTTTCACCAAGACCTTGTGTAGGTCAGACAAAAACATCTGTGAGTCAGATGACAGGTGGGTACCCAGGATGAGACCTCTGCGGTAGATATTCCACCTTGAAAATTCTCTTCTGTCCTATTCTAGCCTATTCTAAAATTCTATACTTCCATTAAATTGTTTCCATATGTCCCACTATAGTGGGAAGAATATTGACTAATCAAACATAAATCAAAGTATGTCTTAAACGGTAAAGATGGGGCCAACTTATTTGTCTCCCGGAACTGACAGGGGTAAGTTTGCTCCCTAGAAAACCCAGCTGCCTCTTTAATAGCACAGAGAAAACTGACGCGCAATGTGGACAGATTGGTTCAAGGAGCGAGGTGACGGGACTCCTGTCACATTATTTATCAGGCTTATAGAATGTAGAAGATTTCCTCCGTGCAAGATAGCAACTCCACTGGGCCCTAGCTCTGTTCTTATTGGGTGGCTTGCAGAAAAATAATCCCTTCTTTTCTACTCTGTCACTCCAAATTTCATTTTGTGCAGTGCATTTTATTCTCACATCATGGTATCTGCTGCTTGGCTGCTATTAACAATCCTTAATGCATGTATTTGATAACTTGTGAAATGTCCCAGCAAGTCCACTGGGATCTGTAAAGGACTGTGATGAAACTATGGCCGAAACAAACAGGAAAATGTCCAACAAATGGAATTGCTCTGATGACCTCCAATCCCAGGGCCACCGTGATGAATGACGCTCTTTTGCCAATTACATCCGCTGTAATTGGACCCCTTCCTGCTGCGGAACAAGTTATTTTATGACTGTAATATGGTGTATGATATGGAAATATGGGCCTTGGGACGCATCGGGAACTGTAAGTTCCTGGACAGGGTCAGACAATAAGAGGTGAGAGAGAGAGGAGCCAGGAAATGCTGGTATGCACTAACGCAGAAGTCAAAAGAGTGCTGGGGAAAAGAGGGGTAAGAGGCAAGAAAGCAGTCATCATGGCCGGTGGCAAGAATCACTATGGAGGAGCACAAAGAACTCTGGCTGGAGACTCACAAGACCTTGGTTGAAATATCAGCGCCATTTTTTTTTATTTTTTAAATTATTATTATCAGCTACGTGTGACTATGGGCAAGTTCCTAAATCTGAGACTCAGTTCCATCATCTATAACATGGAACTAGTAAAGCCTTTCCTCCCAGGGTTGACATGAAAAGCAAATGAACCAATGGATGTGTGATGCCAGGTGCAGCCTAGAGCTGCAGCCCAGACCCTGGGCCTCACAATCTCCAGGTATAAAATGGTAACTGGGATTAAGCCAGACCAAGGGTGTAAACTCAAACGCTGACAGGCTTGAGACAGACAACCTTAAGGAGCCAGAGAGAAAACTGCTGCACGCTGATGACCACCTCAGTCTGACTGGAGCCTGTTAGCCCTGCTGCGTGCTCTTCAGCACTTTCAAGAGAAGCCTCAACCCTGATCTCAAGGTGAGGCCCTCCTGACTCATAAATGTGGGCACCTAACTCCCACTCCCTGTTAAAAATACATTGCCTGGGCCACCAGTGTGTGACAGGCCATACAAAACTCAGATCATTCCAGCCCATGCACCACCATTTTGCAACCTCTAAACAGAGGATTTAGAAAGGTTGTAGAAGGATTTTTTATCAAGGCCTGGGTAAATAACTCTGGGTTCAGATGACCATAGGGAATGTAATTTTGACTCAGAACCCAAGCTGTGCCTGGAACTCAACAGAAAAGTCAGAAAACTTTGGTGACCCAAATCTGGGATTCAGAAAAGGTCCATTCTTTGTAGAATATGGGGAGAACCAAAAAAGCCAGGTATACATCGAATAAGTGGTTTTTCTACCCCCAACCAATTGCATCAGAATCTCTTGTGGTGATGCTGGGGTATTGGTATTTTTAAAGGCTCCCCAGGCCAGGCGCAGTGGCTCATGCCTGTAATCCTAGCACTTTGGGAGGCCAAGGCGGGTGGATTACCTGAGGTCAGGAGTTCGAGACCAGCCTGGCCAACATGGTAAAACCCCATCTCTATTAAAAAAGTACAAAAAAAAAAAAAAACTAGTTGGGTGTGGTGGTGGGCACCTGTAATCCCAGCCACTCAGGAGGCTGAGGCAGGAGAATCACTTGAACCCAGGAGGCGGTGGTTGCAGTAAGCCGAGATCGCGCCATCACACTCCAACCTGAGTGACAGAGTGAGACTCCATTTCAAAAAATAAAAGCCTCCCCAAAAGTTCCTTGAGAGACTGAATGATGCAGCCATGATTGTGACAACCATGATAACATTTTGAAAAGGTAATCTGGGCTTACATGGAATAATAATTCTAATTTATCTTGAAATACATATTCTGTGAAATAAACAAGGAAATTCGTTCTCCAAGAACTTTTTATTTTGTTTTGTAGTCTCATCCCTCAAATTGCAGAATAATAAAAATACCTGCCCTCCCCACCTAACTCATCAACATCTTCACCTGTATAAACAAATTAACACATGTGTACCTATGAGATCAGTATGTACAACAGAAAGTTTTGTTGCTGTTGCTGCTAGAGAATTGCATTTACGATGGCTATCAATTTTTAACTATGGAGAGTTGCAAGTACGTTGATTGGTAAATTAAACTTGGCCACACATTATTTGAAGCTCCTTTCCTGAAGGGCTGGAGGCCATTTCCACACTCCTGGAAGTTGGGCTGGGCTCGTGACTTGCTTTGACCAATAGAGTGTGATGAAAGTGATCTGTGACTTCAGAGCTCAGGCTTCAAGGGACTTTGCAGCCTCCATTCTCGTGTTCTTGGAACCCAGCTGCCATGTGTTGAAGCTGCACTATCTTGCTGGAGTGGCCAGAGAGGAGAAGCAAGTTGCTCTCATGGACAGCCCAGCTGTCAGACTCATGAGCAGGGCTGTCTGGGACCGGCCAGTCACCAGCTGACTTGCCAACTGAGATCTGCCAACAGATTGCAAATGCAAAGTCGGCCTGACTGACACCATATGGGGAAGAGATGGGCTGTCTCAGCTGAGCCCAATCCAAATTATTGACCCCCAAAATTGTGAGCAAATAAATAATAGTCATTTTAAACCACTCCATTTCAAGGGTGGTTTGTTACATAGCAAAAGATCGCTGATACACCTTGCCTGTCTTTTAGGCATTTCTTTAATCATGGGGAAACTTTCAGAAAGTTGAGCAAATACTCATTCATTACTTTCTGGGAGGCCCAGAAGTTAGTGCAATATTTCAAAAGGAATACTTACTGTTTGGATCTATTTATGCTTTGAATAATGGATAGGCATCTGAAGGAGGGAAGGGAGGTGCTGAGGTCTGGGGAGGATTTAGGAATCTCTGGATGGAATTGGATAGTGTTGGCTGAGTGTGGTGGCTCATGCCTGTAATCCCAGCACCTTGGGAGGCCAAGGTGGGAGGGTCCTTTGAGGCCAGGAGTTTAAGACCAGCCTGGGCAACATAGTGAGACCCTGTCTCTATAAATTTTTCTTTTAAAAATTGCTGGGTGTGGTGGCACATGCCTGTAGTTCCAGTGACTCGGAAGGCTGAGGTGGGAAGATTGCTTGAGCCCAGGAGTTCAAAGCTGCAGTGAGCCATGATCACACCACTTCACTCCAGTCTGGGTGATACAGAAAGACCCTGTCTTTTTTTTTTTTTTTTTTTAAAGGAAGAATTAGATAGTGCTGTTTAGTCCATTTGGATGACTATAATAAAATACCATCAGCTGAGTGGCTTATAAACAACAAAAATTTATTTCTGATAGTTCTGGAGGCTGGAATGGCCAAGATCAAGACACCAGTGGATGCTGTATCTGGTGAGGGTCAACTTTATGGTTCATAGATGGTGTCTTCTCACTGTGTCCTCATATGGCAGAAAGAGCAAGGGATCGCGCTAAGGCCTCTTCCAAGGGCACTAATCCCATTCACGAAGACTCTTCATGGCCTAATCTCCTCCTAAAGTTCCCATTTACTATTACCATCAATTTGGGAGTCAGGATTTCAATATATAAATTTTAAGGGTACTCAAACATTCAGACATTAGCAAGTAGGATGTTTTTAGCTATAAATAGCAAAATAAACAAGCAAAAGATTTTTGGAAAAAATATGGACACATCTTGCTTAAGAAGTTGGGAAGTAAGTGAATACAGGGTTAGTATAGTAGCTAAAGTTTCTGGGCTGCAACCCTTTTTTGGCCTCCCCACCTATAGTGAGTCAATGTTTTTTCTCATGGTCTCAAGATGACAGTTGCAGCTCCAACTTGCCTTACAATGACATTCCACCTTCCTAAAGGGGAAAGTGGTGGGAAAGAAGGTTCTACTTCCATGTGGCTCTATTTATAAGAGAAGAAAATTTTTCTAGGAGTTTCTTAGTAGTCTTTTTCTCATGCTTCATTGACCAAAGTGAGATTACTTGGCCACCCTACTGCAAAGGAGGCTGGGAAAGTAGCCATGTGCTCTTTCCAGTCCCTGTTGTGAGAGATGGGCTCTGCCTTAAGCAAAAAAAGGGTAAAGATGGCTGTTAAAAAGCTACACACAGTGGCAGAGCTGGCCTTTGCCCTCTTCCAGAGGACAGGTGCAGAGAGGCATGAGTGCCTTAGGGTCCCAAGGTCGTGTGGTCAAGCCAGGGGTCTATTTGGGTTGCTTAACAAACATGATATACAGAACACATAAATATGTCCCCAAATTATCCAAGATCTTAGATCTGTGGAAAGTGACTTAAAAAGGCGAAATATTTCAATGTTCTGATGAGACATCAAGACAGATATTTCACAGCCATTTGTCTTTTGTATGAAGTGCTTATTCTGAAGTTACTCTAACCATAACACAGAAACTTTTTGCTGTTATAGTGAATAGACATTGCGCGTTTGCAGAACTGGCTGACTACATTAGCAGAATGGAAGGTGGTTGTGATGGTCTGAGTGGAAAATTCCCTTAATCCATTGTGTCTTGGTGGCAGGAAGTCAGAGACAAAGGAGCTTTCTCTGTGGATGTTTTAGGAGGTTGAGTCAAAACCAAGATGGTGGCCAAAGTAATTTCTACACCTTAAAGGGTTAGAGAGGAACATAATTCTCTGCATCTTTCAAAGTAATGCCTGCTTCATGCTACCTGTTAATGGAGTTGAGAGCGGATTTGAAGCCTGAGGGAGGCAGGTAATTGTTGCATTCCTCATTTCGATCAGACCCGCTTTAGGCTACCAGGGTGGTAGTGGTCTCCCAGGCTGGCTTGAGACTCGATCTTTTCAAACCAACTCTTCTAATTTGCTTCAGACTATTTCTCTGTTCTTTTAAAAAGTAAGTTGGTAAAGCTTCACAAATCACCTATTAAATTTGAGTTGTTTTGTTTTTTTACCTAAGGTAATTTGTTGACTTTTTTCTTTCCTTCTCCTTGTTTTTGCAGGGTGGGGAGGTGTGGGGGTGGAGTCTCACTCTGTAGCCCAAGCTGGAGTGCAGTGGTGCGATCTTGCCTCACTGCAACCTCTGCCTCCCGGGTTCAAGCGATTCTCGTGCCTCAGCCTCCTGAGTAGCTGGGATCACAAGCACTAATCTTTTGGATTTACTTGACTCTTTGGACTCTTCTTGACTGCTTTGTATGTGACACTCAGTATCTGGAATTGTTCTAATGGTTTCCCCAGATAGCATGTAGCTAAGGATCCAAATGTCCAGTCCTGTGAGACATTAGCAGCTCACTGAAGTCTGACTGGGAGCTGAAACCTTAACTAGTTTGACCATGCAGTGGCCAATTCAATAGTTTGCTTTAAAAAAAAAAATTCCTTCTTCTTAAAATTTAAGAGATATGGACTAGTTAGAAAGTAAAATATAAATAATTTATAATTGTTATCAGAGATAACTCTCCTTTCCATTTTGGTGAATATCCTAATCTTTGTGGGGGAAATAGTATATGTATATACTATACATATATATGCATAAATATTATATATGTATAATTTCCCCTCAAAAAAATATATGGAAATTTATTATATATACAGTATTTAAAAATGGAATCACATTGAACATACTGTTCTATAATGAATTTTTAATTTCATTTTTTATTTAACGATATCTCATGAACTTTTCCCATGAACATTTTTTCTCGTGAATGTTTATTCCCTAACAAGATTTTTAAATTTATTATGCCATCATGTATTTAATTAATCTTTCATTTTTAGACATTTACATTGCTTTCACTTTTTCTATTATAAGCAATGCTATGATATAAACAGCCATGGGGCTAAATATTCAAATAATCATATTTTAGAGTACATTCTTTACAGTGGAGTCAATTGTTTGCTAATAAACTGCCTCCTGGTACTGACCCAGAAGTGCTATGGGGTGGCATGTGTAGGGTTGTGGCCAGGTGCCAGTGGTTTCGGGGCATTTGTTATAGGGTATGCAATGGAGATGCTGGGCACAGGGAGACCGCATGAACTCTTCCAATGAGGTCAGTTTGAGAAACTCAACACTTGACAAATAGGGGTTATGTATGTCTCTAAAGCAAATTCTGCCAAATTAATTTCTGTTCAGTGACACAGACCCACTTGGCCTTGGCTTTGGACTGCAGTGACCAGCAGAACAAAGTTATATGGGGTCAAGTATACATTCCCCTCCCCATCCCCAATAGTCTCAAATGCTTGGTTGAAGGAGAAAGAAGAAATTGTGATGGAGCAAGAGCTGGAAGATTTACCGCTCTAAAGATGACTGGGTGATATGGTTTGGCCCTGTGTCCCCACCCAAATCTCATCTTGAATTGTACTCCCATAATTCCCCCGTGTTGTGGGAGGGAGCCGGTAGCAGTTAATTGAACCATGGGGGCAGTTTCCCCCATACTGTTCTTATGGTAGTGAATAGTCTCACGAGATCTAATGGTTTGATATGAGGAAACACACTTCGCTTGGTTCTCATTCTCTTCTCTTGTCTGCCACCATGTGAGACGTTCGTTTCACCTTCCACCATGATTGTCAGGTCTCCCCAGCCATGTGGAACTGTGAGTCCAATTAAACCTCTTTCTTTTGTAAATTGCCCAGTCTCAGGTATGTCTTTATCAGCAGCGTGAAAACAGACTAATACACTGGGTCACATTTTTGCTTACAAGTCTGGCCTCTGTTTTGTGATTTCAGGATTATAATCTAGGATCCATGAATTTAAGAAGTCAGTAACTGATAAAATAAAATAGAAACTCAGCCAAGGTGGTGGTGAATTCTGGTCCTAATTATTACTTTGCTGAAATGTTTATCTTTTGTACCTTCCCAACTTTAACTACTGTTTGCTTTTTTGTGCCCCTTTCTCTGTCATATGTTCTAATATAATATATAATTTTGCTGGATAAACACTAGGGGCATTTGATAGAAATGGATAAAATTAAGTTAATAATTAGCCTAGTTCTCTGACTACAAGTATGGGTGTGGGAGTTAATAGTAACTTTTAAATTTCTCTTTATACTTTTTCAAATCATATATATGTATTTGAAATGTGCACTCCCTCCACCCCTCCTTCTCCTTTTTTTTTTTTTTTTTTTTGAGCTCTCAGGAGGATTTAAGGTGATGTGAGGTAATGACAGGCTTGAAAACTCCCAAACCAAACCGGCCTGCTGTGGGTCCCACTTTGCTGTCTTCTGGTTGGAGGGTCTTGGGTTAGTTATTTAATTCCTCTAATCTTCAGCTTCTTTATCTTAAAATAAGTATTTCATTAGTTTCTTTAATATGTGAAACGGACTCTGGTTAATTTAAGCAAGAAAAAGATTTACAGGAATGATACTGGGAAGCTCATGAAGTGGAAGAAAGAGCTGAAGAATGGAATCTTTGTAAGGGCTGAGTCAGGGATTCTATCCAGGGAGAGCAGACTACAAATGCCCTAGGCCCTGACCTGTCTCCAGCCCCTGGAGGAGGAACCTCATTGGCTGGCATTGAGTCAGCACATCCTCCTCTGTCCTCTCCTCTCCCTAGAGGGGTGTTACTGGGCAGTTTGATTGGCAGTTCCACTAGAGTCACATGAAATACAGAAAGGACACTTACTTAACACCAAGGAGACTATTATCAGAGGAAGGCATATACGAAACTCAGAATAACACCTCAGAGCTCTTAGGAAGATCTGGATACTACACCTAAGGTACCTCAACAAACAACAGCTATTGTGGTCATTATTTCTATCAGAAGTTAAGCCCAAGGTTACCCATTAGGTTAGTATGAGAGTAAGAAGAGAAATGAAGTGTTTTGTTTTTTTTTTTTTCTTTTGAGGTCAGTGCATTCTCTTCACACAACATTTTACTAAGAAGTAGATTGTGCCCCTTCTCAGGCAGACTGAATCAGAATCTCTTTGGAGAGGGTCCCGGGACTCCCCCTCTTTAACAAGGAACCCAGGCGAACTTTGTGCACACTAGTTTTGAGACCCAGAGCCGTTACTGAGTAGGTGGGATAATTTGACTACCTGCTGAGATAGCATTTTCAAAGGTGAGATTTTTCTCTACCACTGTAGTTACAGAGAGCCTGTGTTTTGCTTGAAGGAGTAAAACAACCTAATCAGACAGATTGGTCTATAAGCTGTGACTCACAACACTGGCTGCACATGAGAATCACCTGGGGGGCATTGACAACATACTGGTACCTGGGATCCATCATGAAGAGCCCCAGTGTGACTGTTTCCCACCAGCAACCAGATGTTTTCAATGTGCTCCCAGGGTGGGAACTATGGAGAGACGCTTTTCAAGACAGTCGGGAAGCCCAGTGGCCTTGCCCTTCTGGGAAATGACTAAGGATGCTGTGGTTTCAAAGCATGTGCACGTCAATGACCTTGTTTGATCCTAGGGCAGATGGGGGCATGTAGTGATCTCCTGCTCCTGATTTTACAGATGCAGAAACTGACTGCTCCGAAAGATTCATTGACTGCAGAGCCGAGAAAAGACAGTGTGAGAACCGTTCTTCCAGCCTGAGGCTCATATTTCCGTCCTCTTCCCTCTCAGAGACTGGGGGAGCATCCATATTTTCCAAACTTTCTTTCCATTACAGGTTCAAGGAAACCTAAACATGAGCCCCTACACCCCTCACCAGAGAGCTTATGTGAGAATTCTTACTCTTCAGGGCCTTCAGCCACTTTCTGGGAGGTCTTCTAAGTCATTTCTGTCCCTCATGCGTTGATTTAGCCACCAGTGTCCTGAGTGTTGTGCCTTCCGGGAATAAAGGGAGTGAGGGCAGCAAGTGTAACGACACTGTCCCTGCCAGCATCCTGCCGGCTGGGCTCATCTTCTGAAGGAACATTCCCGAAGGAGCTGTGAACTCTGCTGCAAACGGAGCCTGCCTTAGAGTTCTCTTCCTTCCACGCAACATCAGACCAAGCGCTAAGCACAGTCAATATTCCATGATTAGACACAGTGAGAATCTTCTCACCCTCTGACCTCTCCCGCATCTGCCTTCTCGTGACCACCTTTTAAAGCTTATTTTTTCATTAAAAAACTAATATATAGTCACCAAAGGACACACAGAAGTACAGAAAATGAGAAATAGGAAAAAACCACGTGATTATAAGTATTTATTACAAACACTATGTATCTACTAAACTTATCTTCTGTTATCTGTATAACAGTCAGCCCTTCACATGAGGAGCTTCAGAGCCTGAGTTCTTACCCCGCTCCACCTTCCCTTCCATAGCCACCAGGAAAGCACAAGGCCCTGCTAAGGCGTGAGGTACTTCCTTCCGGACTTCTTTCCTGTTTTCCACCTGTGCAAACTGTCTGGGTGAGGGAGAAAGGACAAGATGGAGGAAGGTGAACAAGAAGGCACAATCCATGTTGCTTCCTGGTTCTTCCTCACCAACTTTCCCGCGCCCGGGAATGCTGGGATGATGCAGATCAACCGAGCATGTGCCAGGTGACGCCAATCCGAAGAGATCGAAACTTACCCGGCCACGCCTATGGAGACGTCCCTATCACGCCCTTATCCCGCCCACTGGCCCCCCCTTCCAGTACCAGTGCATAAAAGTCCGCCGTTGGCGGGAACTGGCATGACTTCTTTGGCCCCCCGCATTCGTGGACTGGAAAACCTCACCCCAGAGTGCCGGCGCGACTTCCCTGGCCCTTTCCGGCAGACCAGTGAACCTGGCTCGAGAGTGCGTGCATATTTGCAAATAAAAGGGCTGCCACTTTCTTCGCTCGTTTTCGCCTTCATTGATATTTAGTCTTTGCGTCTATTAATAATAGTAATAGAGAAAACACAAACCTCTTGTTCCCTGAAGGAGGGAAGCATTGGATATTTCTGGGTCTTTGCTCTGCTAGGCTTGGCATGAAGAGTAATTCCCCGTTCTGCCCATTGGCTCTGCTATCAAGGCACAGCCCAAAGATAACCTCTCTGTTATGGGCTGAATTATGTCTCCTCCAAAATTTAGGTGTTGGAACTTAATGGTCAATATGATGATATTGAGAGGTGGGGTCTTTAAGCGGTAATTAGGCCAGGTTGGGGGGGGTCTTTAAGCTGTAATTAGACCAGGTGGGGGTGTTTAAGAGGTAATTAGGTCATGATGACTTCTCTCCTCGTGAATGGGATTAGGTGCCCTTATAAAAGGGCATGGTGGAGGGAGCTGGTCCTTTTTGTCCGTCTTCTGACATGTAAGGAAGTAGCATTCCTCTGGAGGACGCAGCATTCAAGCTGCCATCTTGGAAGCAGAGACTGGATCCTTACCAGTCAAGCAACGTTCCAGGGCCTTGATCTTGAACTTCCCAACCTTCATAACTGTAAGAAAACAAATTTCTGTTCTTTATAAGTGTCTCTGTCTTAGATATTTTGTCATAACAGCATAATTGGACTAAGATAGGGCCTTTGAAGAGTTAAGTTAAAATAATGCTGTTAGGTTGGGTGCTAATACAATCTGACCGGTGTCCTTTTAAGAAGAGGAAATTTGGACACACACACATATCAGGGATGTGCCTGCACAGATGATAGGCTATGTGAGAACACACCAAGAAGGTGTTATCAGCAAACCAAGGAGAGAGGTCTCAGAAGAAACCAAACCTACTGACACCTTGACTTCGGACTTCTAAACCTCCAGAAGTCTCAGAAAATAAACGTCTGTTGTTGAAGCCGCCGAGTCTGTCATGGCAGCCTGGGCAAACTGATACACCCTCTGGATGCTTCTAACACCGGCCCTGCTCCTGTGCAGAGGTGATACCTTTTCCTTGGTGCACTCAGCTTGTCCCCTTTATTTCACAGTTTTCCCATTTGTCACCCCCTCTTTGTAATAAGCTCTTTGAGGGCCAGGCCTGACTCATTTCTGCATTCTCAGCATCTATCACAGCACTGAGTGTATGCCACACTTGGGAAAACATATTTGAATGAGTGAGGGAATGAATGAATGAGCAACAGACTGCTTTAAGCTCTTGCCTGGTATCCTGGCTCCTACAAGGGGTGCAACAGCTGCTTGTGGGTAGGTGGACTCATGCATGTGGCAGCCGTTCAGGGAAGCATTCAGGGACTCCAGACATGGAGAGAGGTCGGGCAGATGGGCAGGACACAGGGATGATGGTCCAGCTCCCCACCCACCGCACCCCCTCCTGCTGACTCACATGCCTTGGAGCAGTCCTGTGCTTCACAGCCTGCCAGCCTAGCCCCCGGCTCCCAGCCCTCCCTTCCGCCTCCACCAGCCACTTAATCACATGCAGAAGATGTACATTCCCTGAGGCCCTGTTGTGTGGTCCTCTCTTCAAAGGCTGTCTCCCACCCCAGTTTCTGGAAGTCCCTTTGGAGGGTCTGACAGACGGTCTTCCTTTCCCACCCCTCCAGCTGGACAGGCTCAGGGAACAGAAGGAGTTTTCTGGGAACAGACTGGGGAGGAGGAGCCAGGAACATTGACAAAGGCACAAGTTGGGGCTTTCTGTGCTCTGAGCTTGCTGTCCAAGCAGGGATCTTTGCTGCCCCTGTAGTGGTCCACGGGCAACAGTGAAAGCAAAGAGATTGCTCATGGTGTAGTGTTTGCCTGGCCCACCCTGGGATTCAGGCCTGTTGGTGGACAGCCTCTTTGAATAGGAAACCCTCTGAAGGAAACAGTTCTAAGTGAGAAAGAAGCCAGGCAAACAAGCCTGGCCCAGGATCAAAGCTATGGGCCTTAGAGGGTGGGCTCAGCTTGAAGACAGGCTGCATCTATCTACTGGGTCAATGCCATGAGCAGGGCTGCAGGGACCAGGCCAGGCTTAGCATGATACAGGGAGAGGGCAGCATCCCCTACTTCCAGAATCTGGCCCTTGGGCACACTGGGGGCTCCTGCAGCGCTGAGAGGTCTCAAACTGCAGTGGCAGGATGTGTTGGCTGGCAGAGCCGGATGTGCTCCAGGGAAGGCGGGAGGTTGCCTGGGAGCCAGGACCGACTTCTCCAGCAGGCACAGTGTCTGGAGCCCATGACACTTGTGGGGCCCATAATAATGCCTCACTTTCTTTCAAAATCAGGAAGGAAACCAAACCTACAACCTGAACTTTTAAGGCGCAGAATGTCTCATATCATTCTATTTATATGAAATATCCAAGTTAGGCAAATGCAAAGAGACAAAGTAGCTTAATGTCTGCCAGGTGCTGGGAGAAGAGAGATGTGAGGAGTGACTCCTAAGAGGCTCAGGGTATCTTTCTGGAGGGATGAAAACGTCTGGAATTTGTGGTGAGGGTTGCACAACCTTGTGAATACACTAAAACCCCAGAATTGTACACTTCAAAAGGGTCAATTTTGTGTGGTGTGTCTTTTCTCAGTAAAGCTGTTACTTGTGAAAGACGAGATTCATGGACAGAGGAAAACAGAGCAACAGTACAATATGCAATCTTTAGCCCAATGAACAAGAAATGTATTTAAACGAACACAAAGATGAGATGGGTAGACAAAATTAAAACTGGGAAAAAGTGTTCATCTGGTGTACAAACTGTTGGTGGCTCTCTGGAATGCTGAGCTAAAGGGAATTTAAGTCTGCATGAGTCTTTTTTAGACTCAAAAAGAACAAGCTGTGTGATCAATTAGTGATGCCTGCCCTGGGCACAGGAGAGGAAGGAGGAGGTACAGGTGGCAAGTATTTGCCATCCTTGACTGGATGATCTCTGTGGTCCCTCCCCCAAATCAAGCTCCCTCATCTGAGTCACTCTGACATGGAGCGGGTGGGGAGATGTGGGCCACAGGGAGTGGGGTTAGAAGAGGAGGGAGGATGGAATAAGGCAGAGGCCTTTTTATATCCGACAGATGAGACAGAGAACTCTCCTTGGAGAAGAGGCAGCGGAGCCAGCTATTTAGAACAACCCTTCCTGGCGCAGACACTCATTAAAATACGTGCATCGCTAGCACGCTTCTTTTTCCAGTGGGGCTTAGCAATTAAGATCCTCCGTCGCTTCTCGGTGTGTAAAGAGACTCGCTCTGGGCAGCAAAGAAAAATACATTTGTCATTGGAATGACAGCCACAACTGCCAAAGCCATTTTTATTGGTGGCAGTGGAGCTGGCCTTATGCCTTCTGGGAAAAATAATGAATATTAGAGGTTCTGTTTACAAATATGCACCTTTCACTCGTTTCTCTCATGGCTCAGCAATTTTTCAACAGGACAGGTTTCCTGGAAACACTGCACGGCCAAAAGATGATGAAATGTGGTATCCAGAGAGATGCCTGGGGCTCTGTTTAACTGGGTAATTGGGTGTAGACTTGGAAAGGTCAACCTCCCGCAGCCAAATTGCCCCAGGTGTTGTTCTAGAAGGAGACTCTGGTTAAGTAATCAGGTCTAAAGGTGTTCCTCCTCTCACCTGCTTCCCAAGGAACCACCTTTTACAAACCCCCTACCAACCTTAATTCAAGCAAATCTTGAGCTCACTTATCTGCACAAACCTTTCCAGAAAGAGCCCAATGTGTGAGAATCATTTCCCCCATCCCTTTGCTGTTTGAAACTCAAACTGCTTTCTCTCCCGGACTCACTAATATAGTTAAACCCTCAAACTGCTAATGAGATCAAAGTGATCAGCTGTCAGTTCCCAAGTGAAATTGATCAGCAATTGTCTCAGGCTAAGGAAAGAAAATGCTTCCCATGACAGCCTGCAGACTTCTCTGATCCTATTTGTGCTCCTTTTCATCATCTATGAAATTTATTTTAGGGGCTCTTGCCTCTACAGGATTATCTGTAGAGCCTCAAGGCAGGTGCTGTCCACATGTCCACTTTAGAAAGCCCAGAGCAACTATTATCAAAAACTGAGCTCAGGGATGAAGGCACAACATTCAGAGTTTGTTGCAGCTGTGATTTGTTTAAGAACTAAATACTCCTGGCTAGGTGCAGTAGCTCACACCTGTAATTCCAGCACTTTGGGAGGCTGAGGCAGGCGGATCATTTGAGGTAGGCAGATCACCTGAGGTCAGGAGTTTCAGACTAGCCTGGCCAACATGTTGAAACCCCATCTCTATAAAAATACAAAAATTAGCTGGGTGTGGTGGCATGTACATGTAGTCCCTGCTTCTCAGGAGACTGAGGCAGGAGAATCACTTGAATCTTTTTTTTTTTTTTTTTTTTTTGAGACAGTCTCATTCTGTCACCCAAGCTAGAGTGCAGCAGTAGCACTATCTTGGCTAACTGCAAACTTAGCCTCCCGATTCAAGTGATCCTCGTGCCTCAGCCTCCCAAGTAGCTGGGATTACAGGTATGTGCCATCACACCTGGCTAATTTTTGTATTTTTACTAGAGATGGGGTTTCACCATGTTGGCCAAGCTGGTCTCGAACTCCTGGTCTCAAGTGATCCACCTACCTGGGTCTCCCGAAGTGCTGGGATTACAGGTGTGAGCCATGGGGCCCAGCCAAAACTAACCATTTTAAAGCATGCAATTTAATGGCATTTAGTTCATTCAGAATGTTGCTCAGCCATCATCTCTCTAGTTCCAAAACATTTTCCTCACTTCCAAAAAAGATCTTGTCCCCATGAAATAGTCACTCCACATTCCTTTCATTCCTTTCACTGAGCATCAGGTTTTCAAGGTTCATCCACATTTCAGAACTTTATTCCTTTTTGAACTAAACAATACTCCATGGTAAGGACCTACCACATTTTGTTTATCCATCCATCTGGTGATGGACATTAGACTGTCCACTTTTTAGCTGGTAGAAGGAATGCTCCTGTGAACATTTGTGTAGAAGTTTCTATCTGGACATTTTTCATTTTTCTTGGACAGATACCTAGGGGTGGAATTTCTGAGTCCTATGGTGACTCTAAGTTTAACTTTTTGAGAAACTGCTGCTATTTTCCAAAGGGGCTTCACCATTTTCCATTGTCACCAGCAGTATATGAGGGTTTGACATCCACATCCTCTCAACGCTTATTGTCTGTCTTTTTATTGCAGCCATCTTAGTGGGTGCGAAGTGGCAGTCCTCTCATTTTAAGAATGAATAAGCTGAGGGCAGAGAGGAGCTGTGACCTGTTTAGCATCATGTGTCAGAGTTAGGCTCTGTAACTCCCAATGTGATGCATGTTCCCATCAGAACAGGCATCCTTTCTCAACATTAAGAGAGGAGCAAAGGCAGAGCAGTAAGTGAGGCTGCAGTGAAGCCAGGCTTCCCTCACCAGCTATTATGATAGAACTCGAGCGCTCACCATGAGTGGAGGGCAGCAGCAGTGGGCCTCGCAGGAGGGGGTTCCCACCACCCCGGGGGCAGTCTGGCTGGGGTTTTCCCAGGCCCTTGCAGGCCTCACTTTACTTTCTAAACTTTCCTTTGATGGCAGAGAGCTTCAGCAGTGACATAAATTGACTTTACCTACACGTGATTGAGAACATATTCAAAGCTAGTCATAGTTTTACACATTGGAGGTAAAATAAGACAGGAGGTAAATATGATGGGGCTGAAATTCAACATACAAACGTATAGTCTCAATATGATTCTGTCAAGTGTTGACAACAGAGTAGAGGTAGGGCACAAAGGGAGCACAGATAAGGGGCTCCAACCCAGTCTGGAAAAGGGGAGCAGGAGCTGAAGGTTGAAGGCCTTAGAGTGATGGTGGGAAACGTAGCAGGCCTACTGTGCAGACAGGTGGGTGAAGTATACAAGCAACTTCTCAGGGAAGGGAGGCAATGGCTTGAAAGTCAAGCAGCAAGTCCAACAGCCCAAGGCTGCGGTGCCTTGGTGGGTCTCGACAGAGCTTTGCACAGCTGAAAAAGCATTCCCAGCAGTGGGCCTATCAGCTTCATTTGTCCCGGGCCTAAAAGCAACCCAGCACATAGAATGCAAGCTGAGGATTTTTGGACAAGTGCTAAGAGGTGGAGTGAGAAAGGCGAGCATGGACTAGCTGAGAAAATAACCCGTACAGCCACAAATCAAGCTCTGTGCTTGAATGTGTACTTTTTGGAAAGTATGAGGTATCAGGCTGGCTTTATTGGTAACTCCTCCCCCACATGCAGCATGACTATTTTTCAGTTATGAAGGAAATATTATATCCCAAACAGCCCTACCAATAAAGCCTATTTTGATTCATCTTTTCCATCTTGGTTTGCATAATGCACCTTTTTTTTTTTTTTTTTTTTTTTTAAACATCAGTGTGGTTTCTGCCCAGGTAGGCCTCAGCAAATGTGTGAAATAGCTGAGGTTTCCTCAGACCATGTAAAGCTACTGTAACTCCACCTCCTCCTGATAGACTGGAGAGTGATATATACAGGTGTAATGTGCCCTAGGTGCTGTTACTGTAAAGTTGAATACATTTCTAATTTTAGACTTTGGTTTTAAACTCTTGACTCTTGCAAGTTGTGTTTCCAGTGCTTTGTGCTGGTAGAGATATCTACCGAGTGCACTTTGAGGGTCTTTTATATGAAAATACAAGAGATCTGTTGACTAGTGACCGTGGCATGCAAACATGAATGTTTGCAGTAAATTTCAGCTGATATTCAAAGTTATAATTTCTAGTGTAAGAATTCTGGCAGGCTCTAGAATTTATACCTAGGAACATGTAGGAATGGTAATTTTTGAGTCATAAGAGGGTGAGAGAGTAGGAACCTGTCTAAAGCTTTTAACATAAATTGGTTAGATTATATATGACCGATTGATGAAGAAATATTTCTTCAGACATTTAGTCACATTTTAAATAAGTGAGGAGATGGTAATTGTTCATATCACAGAATGTTATCATTTTTAAAAATTGGGATTGCTAGGTGGGTGCCCCAGGTCTCTAAACTAGTGGTCCCTAACCATTTTGGCACCAGGGACCAGTATCATGGAAGAAAGTTTTTCCACAGACCCGGCAGTAGCAGGGGATGGTTTCAGGATGATTACATCTAGGGTGCTCTTTCTCTTTTTTTTTTTTTTTTTTTTGAAACAGGGTCTTACTCTGTCACCCAGGCTGGAGTGCAGCCAATCTCAAGATTACACCAACCTCAGCTCATTGCAACCTCTGCTTCCCAGGTTCAAGCCATTCTTCCACCTCAGCCTCCCACATAGCTGGGACCACAGGCATGCACCACCATGCCCAGCGAATTTTTGTATTTTTAGTAGAGACGGGGTTTCACCCCGTTGGCCAGGTTGGTCTCAAACTCCTGACCTCAAGTGTTCCTCCTGCCATGGCCTCCCAAAGTGCTGGGATTATAGGCGTGAGCCACTGTGCCTGGCCTGTGTAAATGAAATAATTATACAACTCACTATCATGTAGAATAAGTGGGAGCCCTGAGCTTGTTTTCTTGCAACTAGATGGTCCTATCTAGGGGTGATGGGAGACAATGACAGATCATCAGGCCTTAGACTCTCACGAGGAAGGTACAACCTAGATCCCTCGCGTGTGCAGCTTTGAGCTCCTATGAGACTCTAATGCTGCCAGTGATCTGACAGGAGGCAGGGCTCAGGCAGTGATGCTCGCTCACTGGCCATTCACCTCCTCCTGTGTGGCCTGGTTCCTAACAGGTCACGAACTGGTACTGATTTGTGGCCTGGGGTTTGAAAACCCCTGCTCTAAACCATCCATAGCACCACAGTTGTGGAAGAAGAAACGTTCTTTCTCCTTTAGAGAGTGAATATGGCTTTCTTCTGGATTGGAAGTAAGGTCTACTCTCTAGCCCATTAGAATATGGACATACAGTATGAACCCTGTCTTCCTCTTTTTTCTTCCACGGTTTGTGGAAGGGTTCTAGAGAGGGCACAAGCATCTTCGTTTCTCTCTTATTGGTGCTGAGTCCTGGGCAGCATCTGGCAAAGCCCGGAGGGAGGGCTGAGAGAAGCCTGAGGGATATGGTAGGTCAGGAAGAATTTCCAGGGCTGCATTTTTGGGGGACTCCTGGAGTGAGGGTGAGAAGTGAGGGAGTTTTGGAATTTGATGTCTCACCTTCCCTTCTTCCTTCTCTCTCTCCATCCATTTCTTCCCTCAACAACTTTTTAAACAAGCACCTACTACATGTCAGAGTCTATGCTATTAATGTGTGAAAGATGTGTGAACCAGGGTTCCCATGCTCCCAGAGCCTGTGGTGGATGCAGTGGGGGATGTGACATGTGGTCTGGGGGAGAGTATGCAGAGGATGAGTCTCCCTCGTTGATTTCAGGCCGTGTGGGTGGTTTATGGGTGACGTCTTCCCAAGAGCCCTGCAGTGGCTCACGCTGCTCACTTTCCTGCGATTTAGTTGGCTCCACTAATACCTGCTCATGCTGCCAAATTCAGCTGGAACATCACTTCCTGACACCAGATATAGACTGCAGCACTCCTAATGCCCTGTTTGTCTCTGCCTCCTGCTTCCAGGTGGAGACGTCCTTGAAGCCTGAGACCGTGGTTTACTCAGCGGGTATTCCACTGCTCAGGACAAAGAACATGCTCAGCAGTGGTGCTTGAGTGAATGAATGAATGAACCTCAGGACTTGTATTTTGTTTCTCAAGCACTACTTGTTGAGGTCATCTTCTTCCCTGCCTACAGGCTCCTGAGCTACCACACAGCCACCTAATTTAGCCAGGGGCACTATGGAGAGGGCCTGGAAACCTGGTTACACGAGTGTCTGGCCTATTAGTTCTCTATGGCTGCTGTACCAAGTTATCACAAACTTAGTGGCTTAAAGCAGCACAAATGTATTATCATATAATGCTGGAGGTCAGATGGAGGACACAGGGTTTGAGCTGGCAGGGATGCATTCTTCAGACTCTAGGGGAGAACCTGTTTCCATGACTTTTCTAGTTTCTTAGGGCCACCCACATTCCTTGCTCCCAGCCATTTCTTCCTGTTGCTTCTACCAGCAACAATGGCTTGAGTCCTTCTTATACCATCATCTCTCTAGTTTTCTGTCTTCTGCATGCCTTTTCCACTTATAAAGACCCTGTGATTCCATTGGGACTACTAATCCAGGATAATCTCCTATGTCAAGGTTATCTAATTAGCAACCTCAACTCCATCTGCAACTTTAATTCTCCTTTGCCATGTAACCTGTCATGTTCACAGATTCTGGGGAGTAGGTCATGGACATCTTTGGAGAAGTCCATTGTTCTGCTTACCACTGCATGTGATACATTTCAAATCCCAGATAGGGAATCTCTTGGTTATCTTCCCATAATTCTTTTCCATTCCTGTGAATAACTGAGAGTTAACTGCTGTAAGACTTGCCATTCAAGCCAAAGACCAGTGTTTGATCCAGAAAGAACCAGGTAGGTGCTGTGGGTGAGCACCTTCCTCGACAAATGGGGGTGAAAGTAAATGAGTCATGTAAGGTGCTGGCTTCTCTTTGGTTCTGAATCATGACTACAAAGATGTACTTGACCACAGATGAACCAATCCTGGGTCGAGATGACTGTTAATAACCTTGTGCCAGGAGCTGTTTTGCATATATCATCTCAATCACCACTATCACTACTATCACTACAGGTTAAGTATTATTGTCCCCATGGTTCAGGTAAGGAAACTGAAGTTGAGCCAAACTAAGTCACTTGTTCCAGGTCATGCGATAAGTGGCACAGCTGAGTTTAGAGCGGGGGCTTATCTGATTTCACTCAATTTATGGTCAGCTCCATGAATCCATTTCTCTTAAAAGTCCTCCTGAGGCCAGGTGTGGTGGCTCATGCCTATAATCCCAGCGCTTTGGGAGACTGAGGTGTGTGAATCACCTGAGGTCAGGAGTTTAAGATCAGCCCGGCCAACATGGTGAAACCCTGTCTCTACTAAAAATACAAAATTAGCCCGGTGTGGTTAATTTTTGCTCAAACCACTGTGCTCAAACCCTGTGTCCTCCATCTGACCTCCAGCATTATAAGATTACATGCCTGTAATCCCAGCTACTTGGGAGACTGAGGCAGGAGAATCACTTGAACCCAGGAGGTGGAGGTTGCAGTGAGCTGAGACTGTGCCACTACACTCTAGGCTGGGTGACAGAGTGAGCCTCCATCTGAGGGGAGAGGCTGTGCACTGGAATTACCTGGTAGGCTTTTAAATAATACCAATGACCTGCTGCAAATCAGTTGCAACTGAATCTCTGGGGGTGGGGCTCGGTTGTCTGCATTTTTTGTTAGTTTCCCTAATTATTGTAAACTGTGGTTGAGGTTAAGAGGTGCTGCCTTAGGAAATACTGTGTTCCCTTCAGAACCAGCTTTGTAAGAGCACTTTGTGCTCATAACCTCGGAGTCCCCAGAACTGCCCCCACCGTGTTCTGTGGCTAGGGAGGAAAAGTCCAGCCAGCTGGTTTCTCTCACTGTTTTGCGACTGCGTGGCCCCCTCCACACTTCTTGGCAGACTTCTTGCTGAAGTTCTGTGGGAGCCTCTCCAACTGCCCTTCACCACTTTCTTGACTTAGCCGCTGCAGGTGGGTGCCTTTGCCTGGGTGTCTCGGTCTCCCTAAGTGAACAGGGAAGCAGAGAAACAGCTCCACAGAGTGCAGGAATAATATGTTGCACTTCAGAGGATAAAAGTACTTGATTTCCACTCTCTTCCTCCCCTTCCCCTCATTGATTTTATGTTGAAATGAGTTCTCAGTACCAGCAGAAAATACTAATTTGCAAAGACAGTGATTTAAGTGTTTCTCCAGACTTCTTGTTTGTTTAGTAAATCCACATAACACTTTAGAGTAGAAATAACTTGAATGCTTGCCCAGAATGGCAGACATGTGCTATTGGCAGAAAGAGCAGTCAACTGGGGTAGAGGGAAGCGGAGGTTTAGCCGTGTTTCTGTGACAAGTTTGCTGTATGGAGTCAGGAAGGTAATTAAAACCTCTATGCCTTCCACAGAAAACAGACTCCAGGATTCCTTACCTTTCTAGACCACGTGTGTTTTAACATATTAAAAGTTCTTATTGGTGAAATACTTCAAGAATATAGATTAGAGGAAATAATATAATGCCTATATATCCGTTGCAAACTTTAGATATTGGTTATTACCTTGCCAAATTCATTTTAGATTTCTTTTAAAAAAGAGAAAAATACATTGATGCTTACCAACCTACTGTCCCTTTCTTTTTCTTTTTTCCCCTCCTTCCTCCAACATGACCATTTACTTGACCTTGATATGTTATTCTCATGCAAGCTTTTCTGTTTTTGCTACTTGTTGGTGTATCCACAGATGATCATACTTTAATTTTGTATTTTCAGATTAACCATACATTTTTTCTTCTGTTTCTGATTTGAAAATGTTTTTCTATCCCAAATTCAAAAAAGATATTTTCCCATGTTGTATTTTAAAGAGGTTTCAGTTTTGCTTCTCATATTGAAGTCTTTAACCCATTCAGAATAAATACTTGTAGAGGATTGCTGGATGCCAGGAATTGGAGGCTGTGGTTGTATCACTGCACTCCTGCTTGGGCAACAGAGTGAGACCCTGTCTCTAATAAATACATAAAATCGAATCCATATTTGTAAAGTTGTGCAGGAGGAACAATTTTTTTTTTTTGAGACGGAGTCTCGCTCTGTCATCCAGGCTGAAGCGCAGTGCCGCAATCTCGGCTCACTGCAAGCTCCGCCTCCAGGATTCACGCCATTCTCCTGCCTCAGCCTCCCGAGAGAGCTGGGACTACAGGTGCCGACCACCACGCCTGGCTAATGTTTTGTATTTTTAGTAGAGACGGGTTTCACCGTGTTAGCCAGGATACTCTCAATCTCCTGACCGCATGATCCACCCTCCTCGGCCTTCCAAAGTGCTGGGATTACAGGTGTGAACCACCGCGCCCGGCCAGGAGGAACAATTTTTTCCCCATTATTTCAATAGTTCATTCTTCCTCTACTGATTTGTAACATCACCTCTATTCCATGTCTGGTTTTTGTATAAGTATATCTTTTTTATGCTCTGAATTCAGTTCTATTGGTCTAAGTGTCTATTCCTACAACAATACCACATGAATTTAATTACTGTGACCTCATAAGTTTTTCAATTAATTTTAAATTGAGGTATAATTTGCATACCATAAAATTCACCCCATTAGAGTGTAAAATTCGGTATATTTGCAAAGCTGTACAACCATCATCACTATTTAATTGCAGCACATTTTTATCACCCCCAAAAGAAACCCTGTACCCATACCAGTCACTCCTCCTTCCGCCTCCCCTTAGCTTCTGGCAACCACTAATCTACTTTCTGTCTCTATGTACCTGCCAATTCTAGTCATTTCATGTGAATGGAATCATACAATATATGGTCTTTTGTGTTTAGCCTCTTAGCATTTTTCAAGTTTCATCCATGTTGTAGATTATATCAATACTATATTCTATTTTATGACTATATCATATTCCATTATATAGATATATGCCACATTTTATCTATTCATCATTGATGGGCATTTGAATTGTCTCTACTTTTTGGCTATTACCAATAAGCCACTATGTACATTCCTGTATCAGTATTAGTGTAAACACATGTTTTTATTTCTTTAGGATATATACCTAGGAGTACAATTACTGGATCAAATGGCAACTCTATGTTCAGCATTTTGAGAAAACATCAAACTATTTTTCAAGGTGGCCTACCGATAATGTATGAGGGTTCCACTTTCTCTGCATCCTTACCAATACTTGTCTGTGTTTTTCATTATAGTATCCTAGTGGATGTAAAGTCATATTGCATTGTGGTTTTGACTTGTATTCCCTCCTGACTAATGATGTTGGGTGTCTTTTCATGTGCTTCTTGTCCATTTGCATACCTTCTTTGGAGGATGGCTATTTAAATCCCTTGTCTCATTGTATGTTTTGATGGTTCATACATATGGTTCCTTCCTTTTCTTCAAAATAGTTTTGGCTGCTTCTGATCCTTCACTCTTTCATATGAAATTTATGAATGAACTGATCTCACACAAAAATTCATTGGGATTTACAATGGAACCTGAGTGTGTAATTATTTTGGGAAAGTTAATTTCTGCAAATGTCTGTAAACATGGTAAATATTGTTGGTTTCCCGTTTTAGTACCAGCTCTGGAATGCCTACCACCAAATTATTACATGAGAGAGAAAGAGACTAATAGTTTAAACAAACATGGTTATATGGGTCTCTGTTATACTCAGTGAAATCCATATCCCAAATAATAATACATTATCTATTTATTTAAATTCATTAAATACACTCTTCAATTAAAAATTATTTTGTCCATAAAGACTTTCACATCATTTGTTAGATGTATTTTTATGTTCTTTACATTTTTTGTTGTGATTGTTACATGTATCTTTTTCAAAACCACATGCTCTCTGTGATAATATATAAGGACATTATTAACTTTGTATACCAGCAACTCTACTAAATTTTCTCATGACTTCTATCAGTTTGTCTATAGATGTTTTTGACGTTTTTGTGTTGATTAGCGTATCTGGGGATTCTGACCTTTTTTCTCTTTCAATTCTTATATCTTAAAATGTGTTTTTCGTGCCTTTCTGCATTGACTAACATTGACAATACAAGCTTCTATAGAAGTAATGATAGCTGGCATCTATATACTTTTTCTTATTTTAAAGAACAAAACGATTTTCTCACCATTGATTGTTAAGTTTGCTGTTTTGTTTGTTTGAGATGGAGTCTCATTCTGTCTCCCAGGCTGGAGTGCAGTGGTGCAATCTCGGCTTACTGCAACCTCCACCTCCTGGGTTCCAGCGATTCTCCTGCCTCAACCTCCCAAGTAACTGGGACTATAGGCATGCACCACCATGCCTAGCTAATTTTTGTATTTTTAGTAGAGATGGAGCTTCACTATATAGGCCAGGGTGACCTCAAACTCCTGACCTCGTGATCCACCTACCTCAGCCTCCCAAAGTGCTGGGATTGCAGGTGTGAGCCACCACATCTGGCTTTGTTTTCGATAGGTATGCTTCATCTGTTAAAAATCTCTTTCTATTAATTTTCTGGAGGTGACATTAGTAAGATGGTGAAATAGGAGGTCCCTGGCTCTAGTCCCCTTCACAGAAATGGCCATTAGCAACTAAATATCTAAAGGAAATATTAACAGAACTGAAAGGAAAAGCAGCAATACAATAATAGCAGAAGATGTTAATATTCCACTCTCATCAATAGATAAATCATCCAGACAGAAAATCAGTAAGCAAACAGCAGACTTGATCAACACTGTAGACCAAATGGACACATCAGACATATACATAACATATCAGCAACAGCAGCAGCAGTACAGACCATCTTCTCAAGCACATATGGAACATTCTGCAGAATATATTATATGTTAGGTAACTGAACAAGCCTTAAATTCAAGAAGTATGTATATTTTTCAACCATAATGGTCTGAAAATATAAATCAACCACAGAAGGAAAGCTGAAAAATTCACAAATACATAGAAATTAAACAACACACTCCTGAACAATGGGTCAAATAATAAAGGGGAAAGTTTTAAAAAATATTGAGGTAAAGTAAATGGAAACACAATAAACCAAATATCATGAGATGCAGTTAAAGCAGTTCTAAGGAGACTGTTTATAGCAATAAGTGCCTACATGAAGAAAAAGACCTAAAATAACCTAACTTTACATCTCAGGAATCAGAACAAGAACAAACTAAGCCCAAAGTTGGCAAGAAGGAAATAATAAAGATCAGAGCAGAAATAAGTGAAATAGGAACTAGAAAACAATTTAAAAAATGAAACCAAGATTTGGATTTTTTAAAAAAGATAAACAAATTGACAAACCTTTAGCTAGATTAACCATGAAAAAGAAGTCTCAAGTTGTAAATGCAAAAGAAGATAGTACAACTGATATTACAACAATACGGAGGGTCTATTAATAGTTATATACCAACAAATTGGATAATCTAGAAAAACAGATAAATTCCTAGAAACATATAATCTACCAAGACTGAATCATGAAAAATAAAAAATATAGACACCAATAACAAGTAAGGATATTGAATCAGTAATCAAAAATCTATCAACAAAGAAAAGTCCAGGACCACATGGCTTCATGGACAAATTCTGTCAAACACTTAAGAATTAATGCCAACCCTTCTTAAACTCTTTCAAAAAATTGAAGTGGAAGGCACACTTCTAAACTCATTCTATGAGAACAGTATTACCTTAAGACAAAAGCCAAAGAAGGACACCAGAACATTACAGGCAAACATCCTTGATAAAGAAAAGGATGTAAAAATCTTCAACAAAATATTAGCAAATCAAATTCAATGGCACATTAAAGGGATAATACCATGATCAAGTGGAATTTATTCCTGGTATGCAAGGATGTTGTAACACATATGAATCAATAAATGTGATATACCACATTCACAGAATGAAGAATAAAAATCATGATCCCCTCAATAGATGCAGAAAAAGTATTCAACACCTTTTCACCATATAAACTGTCTGTAAATTGGGTATAGATAGAATGTACTTCAGCATAACAAAGGCCATATATAACAAGTCTACAGCTAATATTAAAAGGTGAAAAGCCGAAAAGTTCTCTCCTAAGATCAGGAACCAAAAGGTTCTTCCTCTCATTTATATTCAACATAGTGGTGGAAGCCCTGGTCAGAGCAATTAGGCAAGAAAAGGATATGAAAGAAATTCAAAACAGAAAAAAAGTAAAAGTGCCTGTTTGCTGATGACATGATCTTATAAATATTAACCGTAAAAGAACTAATAAATCAGTAAATTTGTAGGTTGTAAAATCAACATATATTAAACCAGTCGCATTTCTATACACTAACAATTAATGATCTGAGTAAGAAATTAAGAAAACAATCCCATTTATAATAGCATCAAAACTAACAAAATACTTAGGATTAAATTTAACCAAGTCAGTGAAAGATCTGTACATTAGAAATTATATGACATTGATGAAAGAAATTGAAAAAAACCACAAATGGAAAGATATCCTATGTTCATCAATTAGAAGAATTAATATTGTTAAAATGTCCATACTAGCTAAAGTGATTTATAGATTCAATGCAAACCCTATCAAAATTCCAATAACATCTTCTACAGAAACAGAAAAAAAAAAAATCCTAAAATTTGTGTGGAACTACAAAAGACCTTAAATAGCCAAAGCAGTCTTAAGAGAGAAGAACAAAGCTGGAGGCATTGCACTTCCTAATCTCAAGCTGTATTATAAAACAATAGTAATCAAAACAGTACGGCAGTGGCATAAAAACAGACAGAGGCCAGTGGAAAAGAAGAGAGAGTCCAGAAATAAACTCAAACATATATAGTCTAACATTTGACAAGGGTGCTAATAATACATGATAGGGAAAGGGCCGTCTCTTCAATAAGTGGTATTGGGAAAACTGGATGGAATTGGACCTCTGTCTTATACCACTTACATAAAGTAACTCAGAATGAATTACACATTAAATGTAATACTTAGTAAAACTCCTAGGAGAAAACAGGAAAAAAGCTTCTTGACATTGGGATTGGGCTTGGCAAAGATTTTTTTTTTTTTTTTTTTTTTTAATACAACACTAAAAGCACAGGCAACAAAAATGAAAACAAAGAAGTGGGACTACGGGAAACTAAAGTGTCTGGATAGCAACAAACCAATGGAAAACACAAAAACAAAAAACCAACAAAATGAAAGGTAACATATAAGAGAAAATATAAGGAAACCATATATCTGGAAAGAGGTCAACATACTAAATATGTAAGAAGCCCACACAACTCAATAGCAAGGAAACCAAATAATCCAATTAAAAACTTAACAAAATACCTAAATAAATAAACGTATTTCCAACGAAGACATACAAATAACCAGCAGGTATCTGAAAAGGTGCTCACCATCACTAATCATCAGAGAAATGCAAATCAAAACCACCATGAGATATCACCTCATACCTTCTAAGATGGCTATTATCAAAAAGATAAGTGTTTGTGAGAATGAGGAGAAAGGGAACCGCTTGTGCACTGTTGGTGGGCATCCAAATTGATTCAGCCATTATGGAAAATGGTATGGAAGTTCCTTGAGAAATTAAAAATAGAACTACCATACAATCTAGCAATTCCACTTTTGGGTATACATCCAAAGGAAACAAAATAAGACCTCTCAAAAAGATACCTGTACTCCCATGTTTATTAGTTACAGTAATCAAGACATAGAAACAATCTAACTATCCATGAATGGATGAACAGATAAAGAGAATATGGTACATGTACAATGCAATATTCAGCCTTAAAGAGGGAAATTCTTCCGTTTGTGACAACATGCATGAGCTTGACGGCATTACTGTAAGTGAAATAAGTAAGACAAAGGCAGATACTGCATGATTAGACTTACATGTGGAATCTAAAAAGATCGAACTCATAGAAACAGACTGGTAGTTGTCAGGGGGTAGAGAAAGGGGAGAAGGAAATGGGGAGATGTCTGACAAAAGATACAAACTTTCAGTTATACGATGAAAAAATTCTGGGGATCTAAGGCGTAGCATGATGACTATGGTTAATAATACTATAGTGTATACTTAAAAGTTGCTGAGAGATCTTAAGTGTTTTCACTATATACAAAAATGTAACTATGTGAAGAAATGGATGTGTTAACTTGATTGTGATCATTTCACAATGTATACTTATATCAAAACATCATAATGTACTTCTTAAATATATACAATTTTATTTGTGAAGTATACCTCAGTAACGCTGGAAAGAAAAATTCAAGAATGAGAGTTTAATTTCATCAAATGCTTTCTTTTTGCTTCTATATATTTTTCTTTAAAAATGTATTATTGTACAGATTATATGAATAGATTTCCTAACAATAAACCTTTCTAGGATAAAACCTACAGTCAGGATTTTTTGGCACATTGCTTAACTTCTTTTGTGAATAGTTTATGAAGTTTTTGTGTGTTCCTGTGTTTCTGAGATTGGCCTACGGTTTTTGATTTTTATGCCATCCTGTCTGGTTTTGGTATCAAGGATATATTGCTCTCATAAAATGAGTGGGGAGCATTTCCTCTTTTTCTGTTCTTTGAAGCAATTTGAATGACATTGAAAATATGTATTTTTTATGTTTCTTAAAATGTACCCATGGAATAATTTGTTTGGGTTTTTTGATTAGTATATTTGTGTGTGTGTGTGCATGTGAGCCTCTCTGCTTATATGTGAATACATTTTAAAGTACTGTTTCACTTCCTTTACTGATGATAGGTCTGTCTAAATTTCATACATATTCTTGGATAGTTTTGATAACATTTTTCTAGAATATTGTACCTTTTCTGGAATGTTGTACTTTCAATCTAAATGTTCAAATGTTTATGGTATTGTTATTCATAGTATCGTCCTATGATTTCTGAAAATCTCCACTGCATTTGAAGTTAGGTTCTTTCTTATATTTCTTCATTGGTGGTGGTGTGTGTGTATAATTTTTAAGTCGATCTTAATCAATCTTTGTCAGAAGTTTGTCAAATTTACTTCGCTTTTTTCCAAATAAATGCTTTTGGTTTTATTGACATTTTCTGTTTCTCTTTTATTATTAATTTCTCTACTCATCTTTATAATTTTGTCTGTTCATTTTTTGATGGGTGGGGGGTTTACTTTGTTCTTCTTTTCTCAACTTTTTGAGTTGGATACTTAGGTCACTAATTATCCGACTTTCTTCAGTTATATACACATTCTATACAATTTCCTCTAAGTGATGCCTATGCTCTATTACCTGAAGTTTGACATATGCTATTTTTATTTTCAATGCAAATTATTTTCTAATAATCATTAAAATGTATTTATTGACTCCTAAATTATTTCCAAACACACGGGAGTCTGGAGGGTTACCTTTTTTGTTGTAGATGTTAATTTTTATTGCATTATGATCAACATGGTTATGTGATATTTGTTGTTTGACATTTGTTAAGTTGACTGAATTGTAATACTGCGTATTCTCTAATTCTTAGGTACAGGGATTTTGATATATCTATTAGATCAACCGTGTTAATCATGGTCGTCTATAGGCTGTCTGTTATTGTATTTTCCTACAGCTTTCTTTTTATTTATTAGATACTTAATTATTTTAACCATTACCAAGTTTCAGTTTGTAATTCTATTACCTCAAGTTGTTGAGAGTCTAATCTTGCATTTATAGTGTATTCTACCTTTTGTCTATGGTAGATTTCTCCTAGATTTCACTGGCCTAGGACAATTTTTTATACTAATCTCTCAATGAGGAGTTCCTAGAAAAGGTGAGTAAATTTGAGCCTCATGTCATCTGGGGATTTCTGATTCCCAAGGGAGACATTTTTGCTCATCTAGAACACAGGCAGAGACAGATTAAGATTTCTTGTTTATCTGTGCTGACAGATTTTGTTCTGGTCTGTCTTTTCTGAGAGAGTATCAATTTTTGAGAGTTCCAACTTGAGGATTCTCAATTCCAACTCTCCTCCTTGCATTGGGCCCAGTGTCTTGTCTCTTACACTTTTAAAAGTCAAGTCGTCATATTACTTCCCTTCTGGTAATTATATTATCAACTCCTAAGTTGCCACTCTGGCCTTATGCTTCTCTTTGGCACCCGGAAATTTCTACTTTCTTTTTCTTGTGAGCCTAATTATATATTTAAAATATTTTAAAAATTATATTTGTCAAGAATTCTTGGTTTTGGGAGCAAGAACTTTCGCAGTTGTCGTTGGTTGTCATCTTAGTGTTCCATATTTCAGGAACTGGAATTCATCCTTAGAGTCTTTTCATTGTGAAAGAGAAATGTTTCAGGACATCACAAGGCAAACACCTGTCAAAATGTTTCTACTGTTCATTTTCTACTGAATTCAACATCTCAACAGTATTTAGATGGGTGCTTCATTGCTGTCAACCAGACTGAGCCAGAATTGTTCCTGGGTTGGTGCTTGGGAGAAGACCCCGATGGGGGCTAGCAGCCTATAGGGGGTCCACTGGAGGGAAACTGAGCTGTGGTTCTCATACGTGGAAGAGACATCATTTCTTCTTCTTCCTTCTTCCTTCTTCTTCTTCCTTCTTCCTTCTTCCTTCTTCCTCTTCCTCTTCCTCTTCCTCTTCCTCTTCTTCTTACTCCTCCTCCTCCTCCTCCTCCTCCTCCTTCGAGTTTCGCTCTTGTCACCCAGGCTGGAGTGCCATGGCACGGTCTAGGTTCACAGTAACCTCTGCCTCCTGGGTTCAAGAGACTCTCCTGCCTCAGCCTCCTGAGTAACTGGGATTAAAGGCGCCTGCCACCATGCCTTGCTATTTTTGTAATTTTAGTAGAGATGCAGCTTCACCATGTTGGCCAGGCTGGTCTTGAACTCCTGACCTCAGGTGATTCACCTGCCTTGGCCTCCCGAAGTGCTGGGATTACAGGCATGAGCCATTGTGCCTGGCCTATCACCTTCTTAAAACCTCTTTCCCTGGGCAAAAATAGCAGGCCCATGGTGAAATTTACTTGGATTTTTTTTTTTTTTCCTGGAGAAGTCCTCTTTGATTTCTGCTTATGGGGAGACCCTGTTATAAGATTTTTCTTTGCTTATTCCAGAAACAAAGGACTCTCCCTGATCAAAAGAAAAAACAAGCAGAATTTCCAAATGGAGAGCCTCCAGGAGAGGATTTTTCTATGTTATTCATTCTCCCTCTGTGCAAATACACAGATATATTATGGGGAAATATACAGAGGCCTTAGTAGGCATTCCTTTCTTAAGAAAAATGGTCACATTGATTAAAACTCTATTCCCATATAAAGGAGCAATTATTACACAGCAATGTCAGGAGGTGCAGGCCCCATTTCTTTGTGACCTGCCCATAGTAGCCAGGAGTAATAATGCAGCCAGAAGAACTATAATTTCAGTGTCTTCTAAGTGCCAAGCCATGGTGCTGGGAATACAGAGATAGAGGAATCTTGTGGTCTTTACCCTGGAGGAGCTCACAGGCAAGTGGTGTGTAGAAGCCACTAGAGAATTAGGAATGATAATAATCTGTAAAAGAATGTTGAGGAATTGAACTTCATCACAATTAAAAACTTTTATCTTTAAAATACACTGCTAAGAGAATAAAAAGACAAACCACAGACTGGGAGAAAATATTTGTAAACTACATATCTCATAAAGGACTTGGGTCAAAAATATATAAAGAACACTCAAAACTTAATAAAAAACAAATACCCAATTAAAAAATAGGCAAAAGATTTGAAGAGTCATTTCACCAAAAAAGATACATAGATGGCTAATAAGCACATAAAAAGATGTTCAACATTTATCACTAGGAAAATGCAACTTAAAACCACTATAAAATATCACCACCAATCTATTTGAATGGCTAAAATTAAAAAGATCGATCATATCAAGAGTTCGCTAGGATGTGGAGAAACTGCAGCCCTCATGCATTGTTGGTGGCAATGTAAAGAGGAAGAATCACTTTGTAAAACAGTTTGGCAGTTTCTTAAAAAATTAAGCATGCTCGTATCATATATTCACCCATTTCACTCCTAGATATGTGCCCAAGAGAAAAGGAAATGTATAACCACAAAGAGACTTGTACATGAATATTCATAGATGCTTTATTTGTAATAGCTGCAAACTGGAGACAGCCCAAATGTCCACCAACAGGAGAATGAATAAACCAAACAGGGCCCATCCATACACCAGAATATCCCACTTGACAATAAAAAAGGATTGAACTATTGACACACACACAGATGGGTGAATGTCAAAATAATTATGCTGAATATGAAAGAAGACAGACCAAAAGAGTACGTGCTACATGACTTCATTAAATACAAATCTACAAAATCCAACCTAATCTAGAATGAGGGAAAGCAGATGAGATATATGGGGATGTCATTGAGGGAGGTGAGGGGAAGCATTACAAAGAGTCATACATAAACTTTCAGGGGGATGGATTGTTGACTATCTTGATTGTGGTGATGGTTTCATGGGTGTCTACCTATGTGAAAACTTAGCAAATTGTTCAGTTAAAGCATGGGCAGTTTGCTGCAGGCCAATGATACTTCAAGAAGACTGCTTAAAAATAGGGTGATAGCGTGTTAGAAAAGGCAAGTTCAAACTGCCATCAGTAGACAGTACATGGGAGTGTCTCTTGACTCAAACTAACCAGGGGTCAGGGAGTGGGGAGGACAGATCCGAGATTTGAAATTTGAATGCAGGTTATTCAAGGAAAAAGAGTGAGGAAGGGTAGGAGGGGTGGAGGTCTCTCCATGCTGGGGCCATAACAAATGCCAAGGTCCAAGCGTGTCAGAGTGTGGTGTGTTCAGAGACCTGCCAGTGGCATGGTAAGGTGGAAACATGGGATACTCATGAGCAGGAGAGATGAGAAGAGGGAAAGAGAAGAGGGGAGAGGCAGGAAATGACTCTCTCAGATCTCTTTCCATCTTTGGGTTTATGAAATTCTCATTATATGTCACTTACTTGTGTCACCAACTTGTCCAGGCATGCCCAGCCCTGCATACAAAATGAGATCAGAACTCCATTTATGTACAAATGACAACGCTACCACTCTCTCACTCCCTTCCTGCCCACAGTATCTCCTAGTTATTTGGCAAAATCCCTGAATGGGGCCTCATATGTTCAGGAAACAGTTTGCCGTGTTCTTTTCTTCCTTCTCAGTTCGTGCTTTTTGCTGTCTACTGCCCGAGCAGCTGATTGACAGAGATGCAATGATTTTCCTGTTCAAAGTGCTCACTGGGAGTACTCCAGGGTTCATGCCAAGCTGCATGAAATGCCGGCTGTGCCCAAAGCTTCCAGTTTCAGGTACCAGAGCATGGAGACAATCTTGTCACAGATCTGCATTGTATTAGGCTAGCTAAGCCAGAATTATCCTTTGGAGAATTCCCTTTTCTCTGTAGGTCCAGGATAGCATTGCTCACAAGAGCTATTTTGCATGAGATTTGTAACACGGGAGTAAAGCAGCCGTAGTGTGTTTTCACTCTGCTGATCAGTGCAGGCATCCTGGCAGCCTGCCCACGTTTGTCACTGATCAGCTGTCTGGTTGGGGTGACTCTCACCAATCTCCTGCTTCTTCGAGTCCTTGGCCAGGTGTGTGTGCAGCTTTGTGGTGAAGGGGCTGGCATCCTGTAGCTCTGCCAGGCAACGCATGGAGGCTGGAGGTAATAGACAGATGCAAGTCCCACTTCATCCTTGTGGGCTTCAGTTTGTCCTTGCTCTTGTCGACAGCCAGCTTTCCTTTGTGACTGCCAATCCAGCTGACCTACAGCAACTTCAAGGTCAACACTAGATGCATAGGGACCAGGCTGCACACAAAGGTCTCTCACCTCCCGCAGTATAATAAATCCCTTATTTTATATCACTCACAGTGGTTCCTCTTCTCTGAACCCTGACTGATTCAGGTCTCCTGCTCACCTTTGTGCCACCTGGACCTAGGAGCAGCTCTGTTTCCCTAAAACATTTGTAAAAGCTTCTCATGAAAGCCAAGTCTCCGAAGTCTGACAACCACCCTTCCACACAGAGACTTAAACCCCGGGGCTGGTCGTGGGGAGGTGCCAGGACAAACCTTGCAATTTACTCACTTTTCCCAACACCACCCCGACCAAATGCCTTCCTCCTTTTTCAGTTAATAAAAACAAAAGCTCGCTGCACTTCCACGGGTGTGAACAGATGTTCTGTGTGGGAGTGAGTGCTGGTCCCCACCAGCTGCCTCAGGGCCCTGCTGCCCCCACAGCCCCCAGTGCCCTCCGAGACGTGATTAACTCCTCCCTGAGTCTTTGATTCTTCCGTTCAAAGAGTTCTGGCAACTTGACCCTTTGCTCATATGTCTTTGTTTTCACTCATTTCCTTTCCCTGCTGCTTTGCCAGGACTCTGGGATGGATTGCAAGGCCTTGGTGAGGATCTGTCTGACTGGAGGAGTGCACAGCGACAGACAGGAATATTGTGGCCTTTGTCTGCCATGCAATCCCATATCTGGTAAATGTGATTTACAAGGCCCACAGAAAATGAGAAAGTGCTTTTTATTATTGTTTTAGGACGAGATCTTTGCTCTGCCACCCAGGCTGGAGTGCAGTGGCATGACCATAGCTCACTACAGCCTCAACCTCCTGGACTCAAGCAATCCTCCTGCCTCAGCCTTCTGAGTAGCAAGGACTACAGGTGTGCCACTACTACATCTGGCCAAAAAAAAAAAAAAAAAAAAAAAAAAAAATTTAAATGAAGGGTCTCACTCTGTTGCCTAAGCTGGTGCTGATCTTGAACTCTTGGCCTCAAGCCATCTTCCTGGCTGAGCCTCCCAAAACATTGGGATTACAGGCATGAGAGCCACAAAGCCCAACAGGATGAACTAGTAATAGAGGACTTAAGTGTGAATCTGCCTGTATGAGTCTCTCAGACTGTGGTAAATCTCTTGCTGTCCCTTCTCTGTAAAGAAGAGCCTGGAGAGTTTCAAGATTTCCCGCCTACTGCTCCCATGGGACTTTCTGAATATGGTGAGAAAGTGTCCTGAGGTCTGAAAAGCAGTGTTCCCTAGTGCAGCTGTTTCTAAACCTCATCGGAACTCCCTCAGTTGGGTTACTATTCCTACACATTTGTTAGAAACCAACACCACTTTCTAGTTCTGCCACCTCCTTTCCAAAATTTTAAATCAGTAGGTGAAGGTGACATGGCATCTGTACTTCAAAAACCAAAATAAGACTGTGGGCGATTCTGTTGATCAGATGAATGTAGAAACAACTGGTCTAGTGAACAGTAGATGAAGAAAAGGGCCTTACAAAGTTTAGGGGTTCTGTCTATAAGGCCAAGGAAAATAGAAGCAATTATTCAGATAATCTCAGCACAAAACCACAGTTTCATTGGAATTGCGGGAATCATGAGTAACTCTTTCTGAGATATTTGGGTGGAAAGTGTGTGGATGGAGCCCAAATCTTATGTATTTAAATTCAGATCAAGCCTCTAGGAAAGATGACAGTAGTGGGAGATTGAGCAGAGAGGGAGAATGGCATTTTCTGAATTGTCATTGCGCCACCATACCTTCTGGATGTGTTGGCAGCCCCTTCATTTCACAGATGCTTATTGCTAGTAAGTACTCTTGTAGCACACAAACTGAGTCACCACAATTGACATGGGAAAATGATGCTTGCTATTTATTTATAATACAACATGTTTTGACTAATGATTACAGAATATATTTTGAGACAACTTTCCACTTTGCTTAGGATATAAAATTTTTAATGCATCTTTCAATGGATATCTATTTTTAGGTCACCATTAGTTGCCTTGTACTAAGATGTCCACATATTCACAGATATATGGGGAGGCCCACAGATTTATTATTCTGCTCCATTGTCTTGTTGGTACCATATGACCAGTTAGCCTCATGTTTCCTAATTTGAGTGTGGGAAATGTCTTTAGAGACTAAATGGAATGCATGTAATCTTGTTTAGGGTCATTGTTCCTGGGTCTGAGTTTACTAGATGGAGAATTTCTTCAATGCCAGGTTTCCCAGGAGGAAAATGAGCCTATTTTAGTTCCATCAAATGCATCAGTTCACTGCTCTGGGTATCATCTGAAGAGCAAGGGGAGTTTGGGGGCCAGTATTGCATTTCATGTGAATTCTGGCTGAGTGCTGCCATCTTGTGGCTGGGCAAACCCTAAAGGCTACCAGTGACCTTGGAGCAACCTTACAAAAAGAAACCAGACATCGAGAACCCGTGTTCTCTACCTGCTTGGAAGAAAAAAAATTGACCATGAATCCCTAATAACAGTGCCATCCCTCCTTTCCTAGCTCTTGAATAAATAACTGCTCTCTTATTAAGACAGAGTCCTCTCTGTTTCTTTAAAGAGAAATAAATCCATTCTTGTTCTGGTTTTAGTAATTTTTGGACCAGCCTTTAGATAATCTTTTGAGCCAAGTTTTGAGAAGTTTGGAGAGGTAAGGCCTTAAAAATATGTATAGTATCCAAGGCCAGGAAAGAGGCAGAAAGTGGAGGCAGGTACTTCTGCCTCTGGGGCAGTGGCTTTCTAAGTGAGGTGTGCCAGCAGCATCCGCATCACCTGGAAACTTGTTAAAAATGCACGTTCTTGGCTCCCAGCCAGACCTGCTGAGTCAGAAACTCTAGAGGTGGAGCCCAGAAATATGTATTTTAAGATGATTCAGATGCACATTCAAGTTAGCAAACCCCTGTCTTGGGGGATAGAAGCCAACCCCAGGCAAATGTGAAGCGAAGACGCCAAGGTCCATTCTGTGCTCCATTATACTCATTGCTATTCTGTTCCCTTTTCCTGTGTTAGGAACTCAGTAAACCATACGTATTTACTGTATGAATACTATTGGTAAGCCACTGTATGGGGTGACATGGGGGGTTGGTCTGAGGAAGGGCCTGAGAATTTGCATTTCTAACAGTTTCTCAGGTGATGCTCCTGCTGCTGCTCCAGGAACCGTGTTTTGGGAACCCAGTGTTAGAGATAAGAGCAGCAGGCCCAGATGCCCATGTGGTTTTCAGATGGAGAGTGCAGTTCAGGCTTTTTGGGGGAATCCACGTGGCTATGAGCCTGCTTCTCAACCCTGCCTGCCTCCTACCAAGGGCACTGGGAGACATGTTTGTTTGAAGTGAACTCTAGTCCATTATAAAGAGATTAAAATCACATGCTGTGATTTTACCACCCAAAGATTAGGCAATTCAAAAGCCGGAGCAGACATGTGATGATTAAAAGGCCTTGCAGAAAATTGTCAATAGCTTTGGAGATTTCATCCGTACATTAAAAGACCCGTTTCGTGTTCTATTGGATCAATATGGCCTGAATGCTAGCACATTCACTTCTTGTTCAATTTGCCATTTAAAAGTTTGGTTAGTCCAATGACTCTAAACAATTCCAATGCAAAGAATAAATAAGCAGAACAGCAAATCAAATGATTTGTGGACACAATTATGTAGTAAGAACTCCAGAGCTGGAAGCAGAACTCTAATCATAGATTAGAATACAAATGTTTGCTTGTACATCATATGCAGGCCCTACTATCTGCTGAATATAAATGGCTCCCTGATGGAACTTCTAGCCTGCGTCGGGTGGGAAGGTGAGAGCTGGGTTTTGCTTTGCAAAATCTTAAGTCTCACCGAGAGAATCAGGGAGGCAGACAATTGTAGTGGCAAATACTCAAAGCTTTGGAGTCAGGAAGTTATTTATTCTCTGGCTCTTGTTTTTATTATGTATTTTTTTTTTTTTTTTTTTTTGAGACACGGTCTTGCTGTGTCACCCATGCTAGAGTGAGTGGTGTGATCACAGCTCACTGCAGCCTTGACTTCCCGGGCTCCAGTAATCCTCCCACCCCAGCCTCCCAAGTAGCTGGGACTGCAAATGCACACCACCACATCTGGCTAATTTTTGTATTTTTTTTGTAAAGATGAGGTTTTGCCGTGTTTCCCAGGCTGATCTCGAACTCCTGGCCTCAAGTGATCCGCCTGCCTCGGCCCCTCAAAGTGCTGGTGTTACAGGCATGAGCCGCTGTGCCCAGCCTGGATCTCATTTTTTAAAATCTGTAAATCTGGGACAATGCAACCTACTGCATGGGGTGGTTTTAGGGGTCAAGTGAAAATGGCAGGCAAGGCACAGAGTAGATGCTCGATATATAGCTCGGTATATAGCAGTTTTTGTTGTTGTTGTTTGTTTGTTTGTTTTTGAGATGGAGTTTTGCTCTTGTTGCCCAGGTTGGAGTGCAGTGGCGTGATCTCGGCTCACCACAGCCTCTGCATCCCAGGTTCAAGCGATTCTCCTGCCTCAGCCTCCCGAGTAGCTGGGATTATAAGCATGCACCACCATGCATGGCTAATTTTTGCATTTTTAGTAAAGACAGGGTTTCTCCATATTGGTCAGGCTGGTCTCGAACTCCTGACCTCAGGTAATCCTCCCGTCTCGGCCTCCCAAAGTGCTGTGATTACGGGCATGAGCTACCGTGTCTGCCCCCCTGTGGCAGCTATTCTTAAGCCTCCAGCTTCAGAGGGCTGGGGCCAGGAGAGGTTAAGAGGTGAACATCCATATTTACAGCCTTCATGTTTGGGGCCTTCTTCTCCCTCCTAAGGTTGTTCTGTGTTAAAATGCAAGTACATGCGCCCCTGATGGGGTGACTCCCAGGCTATAACATTTTTACTGCAGAATTGACAGATTTGGCTGAAATAAGATGTGCTTGAATTGTAAAGGATGCCCCATATTTGGGGTAGGTGGTGCGCTAGTCACAGTCAATGTGCTTGTCAGATGCATCCCCCTAGAAAACCAGCTGAGTTTGGTGTGAAGATAATTGGGAGGAGGAGAGTTTGGGCTCAGGGAGGAAAGGCCTGGTGGGGGGCCTGCTGTGGATGGGAAAGCAAGAAAGAAGGGGCGTGGAGAAAAGTAGGGAGGCAGGTGTGAGGGTGCTAGAGGCTGAATTTGTTACTTCCTGAAGTTGGGTCCCTCTGGGTGAAATGCCTTTCAGTGACCAGGGGCCACTGTCCCACCATGTGGCTCCATTGCTCAAGCAGCGTCCAGTGGAATAAGTGAGAATCTGGGAGCAGAAAAAAATCATCCAGCAGCCATGTGATGAGTATGTAGGGGAGAGTTGAGGCTATGTGGTCAGCTTCAGTCTCGAGTTAGAATCAGATCTGTGACTTCAGGCAGAGTGGCCTTGAGCTGGTTATGCAACTAATTTGTGACTTAGGCCTTCTGGTAAACTGGGCTTCATAATATACTTGTCCACAGGGCTGGTGTGAGGATCGGCAGGAGTCATGTGAGCACTTCGCAGAGTCCAGCAAGCACTAAAATAGCAACTAGTGTCATGACAAAGCGTTACGCTCTGGATGCCCTTGACTGGGCTTTTAGCTGTGTGACCTTCAAAGTCACCTGCTCTTTCTGAGACTCAGTTGCTTCAACCCTTTAAACACAGAAACAAGCACAGCAGACCACAGGGCAGGTATGGATCTGAATGGGTACAGACAAAGTCATTCATTGCAGGACCGAGTAGGAGGCAGGGTGCTAGGATTGGTGGGTTTAGGGAGGTCTGGGAGGGCACTGGACCTCAAGAGAAGTTTGTTTGGAAAGAAATGGGTCTTCCGTTTTGACTGAGAGGAAATGGGGAGGGGATGTGGTGCAGCATCAAAGGCAGGGTCTGCTGATGAAACTTGGTGGTGGTGTTTCTCAAACAGAAATAGGCCATTCTCACCCTCTGTGACACTCAGACTTCAGAGTTTCGGCCTGGGTGGTGTTTGCACCTGTCGCTGATGACCTCACTTGACTTTGAGTTAAGCTGCCCAGGCAGCCACAGCAACTGTGCCCTGGAAGGCAGCCCCGCCATCAGACAGACCTGTTTTTCACATATTCCTGATTTTCATGTAGTAGTTCACTGAACATTTGCTGCACACCTACTATATGCTAGGGGAGAGGGATTCAGCAATGAATAAAACAGTGGCAGGTCTTGTTCTCAAAGACTTTTCAGTCTTGCCGGAGATAGAGGCAACAGAGAAATAATAGCCTACGTGCATGTATAATTAAGATTTTTGCTGTGAAGTTAAAGTTCCGAATGCTATGAGATTGTACAATGGGGCAAAACCTAATTTAGATTGGGAGACCAGCAGGATAAATGAAACGGGAATGGAGTTCAGATGAGAGACGAAATAACACCGGACTGAAGTGGAGACATGCTTTCTTTTTTCCTCAAATACCTCCCTTCACATGCAGGCATAGACCACTGGAAAAGTAGTTGCCCTGCTTCCTGATATTCCTGTCCTCTAAATACACACACTTGGTGCATCCCCTCCATTCATTTCCACCCCCGTCAATCATTCTTGCCTGTATAAATTTCAACTTTAGGCACAGCCCTGGCCTCACTTCTTCTATAAATCCTGCTTCACTCTTTGGCTCTCCAAGTTCTCGCTTCCTTTAGGCTTTTTTTTTTTTTTTTTTTTTCAGGGTGGTCTGGACTGCTCTTTCAACCTGATTCCATTTGCCCGTGTGGCATGTTGTTTTGTTAATCCCATGGCCATATGTACGCTGGCATGTCTATAGTACATTTGTGCAAACGGATGACACGTATTTCCTCAACCAGAATACTGAGGAGGTCATGCAAATGAGCCATGATAGATCTTATCCTTCAGCCTGCCTCCCTTGAATGAGTTAAAACTGAGACACAGAGAAGTTAAAGGGGTCCTGGATGAGAGTCTCGGATTATGATCATGTCTTGTGATTTTATCTTTATATCTCTTCAGGGCATTTGTTCCAGAGTCAGAATGCAATAGGTGTTTTCTCTTTGTTTATTCCTCGAGTTGGTCCATGTTCTTCCATTACTCATTTCAAGCAGTAGCTGTAGCGTCTGGTATCATTTAGCTCCTTTGTGTGACTTGATTATCTTATCTGTCAAATGGGTATAGTAATTCAAATTAACAAGCATGTATTCAATACTTACTGTATGTCAAGGACTTTGCAAAGCTTTGGTGGTGGGGGTGGGTGCTGCTATAAGCCTGTTAAGATAGATCTGTGCTCTTGCCTTAAGGAAACACACAGTGGTAGAACTTGGTAAAGGAATAATTACACCACAGCAAAAACGTCTATAATAAAGGAATATGCAACATATGGGAACACGGAACAGAGCATTGCCTGGGATAAGTGGAAAAGCTCATTAACACCTTCTCTACTTACCTTAAGTTTGCATTCTGAGATTCTAATGAGATCTTGCAGTGAAAGTGTGATGAAAAATGGAAAGGATTGTGCATGAAAACTACTAACCAAATGGATGGCATTGTGATATGGGAGACTTTGGAGAGAGGTGAAAGAAGAAAGTGGTGGCTGCGACAAGAGGGTTGGACAGCATCTGTTCTGATGAACCAGTAAGTTTTACACAGATAAAATTCAGATGCATGGCTATAGACCATTTGAGCTACTGCTGCCCCAGCTTTAAGACTTTGGCCACAGGAATTACATTACATTAACATAGGTGAAATCTCTGTGACCTGGAGTATTTGTCACCAGTATCCTCCCATTGGAAGAAGATGATTGAGAAGACTGGAGTTAGATGAGTGGATGGAATTCTAGTGGGAGTGGGCCTTTGGAATGGGAAGCCCATAGCTATGACCATCTTGTCAGAACTAGGAGCCCTGACGGGCGGTGAGAGTCACATTTCTCCCCTTGTCTCCTGCGTCTGTAATCATGGAGATCTGAATAGTGTGTTGTTTTGAAATAAGTGGTTTGCAAACATGAGCAGCTGTCATAATAATGAAAGCACAACATTCAGAAAATTACTCTTCGGTTAGGATTGACAATAGTTTGGGTCAAAGGACATTGCCCAAAGCAAAATAATTATGTGTGGTGCAAGTCTGACATCATCCCGGGAGGCATTCTTTAAAAACCAAAAACAAAAAACCCATTTGTGTACCTCCCTTGACTCTTGGTTCTGCCCAATCTCCAGAGCCACATCCAACCTGGCCCTGAGAGTAGGAGAGAAAAGTGACAACAGGGCACTCTCTGCTGGTGAGGCAGACCCACTACAGCTCATCGCCGGAGTCGCTGCCTCCGAGCGAGTGAATCTCAGGACATCTATAAGAACTGTTTTTCATGTCCCAAGATGTGGAGGGACATCTTCTGCTTGTTGAGAAAACATTCTGAGGAACTTGCTGGGCTCTGTGGCAATAAAACAGGCAAGTACCGTGTAGTCTTCCATAAATGGCTCATTATTGGAGTGAAAATGAAGCAAGAATAGCCCCAGTGTAAATCACTGTGACAAACGAATAACTAAACCAGCACGAGGGCTCTCTGTATTATACAACTGTCTCTCCTCCTCCTCTGCTTCCTCCACTTAGCTAACATTAACCAGCAAGGGGTATTCTTTCTTTGAAGTTGAATCTATGTTACACTTTGGAAACAGCAGTAATTGTGGTACCCCCAAACCATTAGTGGGGTCTCCTCTTTGTGGCTCTGTGAGCCTTCAGGAAGTATAGATGGAAAGAGGAAGGCTAGAAAGGACATAATTCAAATAACCTGTTGTCCTCTCACCCTAGGAGGGATGCCTTTGCTACTGACCAATACACAGATGTTGCAATAGCTGTTAGCATAAGTCCCTATGCGACAAAGGGCTGTGATCTGAGTCCATGACTAGAACTGTCCTCTGCTCAATTTTATGGCAGTACTGCATGATACCTTAACTGTAATAAAAATGAAGGGAGGTCCACACGAACAACAACACCTCACTGCTGCCTGGATTTATTTATCTTTGATTAAAGCTGACTTGAGATACTCAAAGGCAGCTGGAGATGGCTCCATTGGAAATTCAGCAGGACAGAATTTCCTAGCCTGTGCCTGGACATCCTTGCTTACCTATAGGATCATCTTGGGCCAATCATTTGCCTATGTCATGATGCAAAATACCAGGTTAGAAAATGGAGTATCTGGCACCCCCCATTTTGCAAATAACAGGAGCAGGCCTGTGATTACTACAGAAGTTCAAAGCAATGAGTACTGGATGGATCACAGGTTGAGACTGTGGTGGGAGGGTTTTGCATGCGTGTGCTTTAGCTACTAGATTCTTTTCACCTAGTGATTCCCTCAAAACCATTCTCTGGTTATGGCAAAGAACGTATAGTGGGCCAATAGTGCATTACTCTCACATAAGGTCTGCTGCCACCACCCCTATATCCTTTGAGCAACTTTGGGTGAGCTGGAGAGAAGGACAGGGAAGAAGGAATAGAACTATTTCTGATGGTGGAGTCTCTCTGCAGCAAAAACATGCTCAGGCAGTTCCTGGGCCTCAGAGGATGCAGAATCTGGCACCACCTTACTTTAAGCAGAGCGTACAGTATATTTTTCTTCATAGATAGCCTGTAAAACTCAGCCACTAGCCTTATTTTGCTCAGGGCTAGTGACTCATTTGGGGCAGTGAAATGGGAGTGAATCTCATGGACAGATGGTGACCTCGTGTTCGGAGGACACCCTAGAGGGAATCAATCAGACCAGCATTTTTCACTTTTTTTTTTTTTTTTTGCAACTAATCCAATGCATGTATTTTGAACATTTAAGTAAATTGCATAGTGCACACTTTTAACTAAAACATGCAAACCCAATGTCAGTAGTTATCACATCATCACAAGCAACTTTTGTAACCAATTCAGTCTTCCTTTCTTTCTTTCCTTCTTTCTTTCTTTTCTTTCTTTTCTTTTTCTTTCTTTCTTTCTTCCTTTCTTCCTTCCTTCCCCCCTTCCCTCCTTCCTTCTCTTCCCTTCTCTTTCCTTCTTTCTCTTTCTTCCTTTCCTTCCTTCCTTCCCTCCCTCCCTCCCTCCCTCCCTTCCTTTCTTCCTTCCTCTCTTTCTCTCTCTCTCTCTTTCCCTCTTTCAGAGTCTCGCTATGTTGCCCAGTCTGGAGTAAAGTGGCACAATCTCAGCTCACTGCAACCTCCACCTCCTGGGTTCAAGTGATTCTCATGCCTCAGCCTCCTGAGTAGCTGTGACTACAGGCGTGTGGCACTACACCTGGCTAATTTTTGTATTTTTGGTAGAGATGGGGTTTTGCCATGTTGGCCAAGCTGGTCTGGAACTCCTGGCCTCAAGTGATCTGCCCACCTTGGCCTCCCAAAGTGCTGGGATTACAGGTACGAGCTACTGCGTCTGGCCCAACCTGATTTTTAATATTTTAATGTTCAGATAGCTCCTGCCCAATAGATACTGCAAATCAACATGTGAGAATACTTGTTTATAACTTAAAGATTTCCTGAAACCATCAACGGGAAACTTAAGGACATGACCTGTCAGGAGCATACTGATCCTCAAGGAGATTTTCCCACTGCTCAAGTGATTCTCCTGCCTTGGCCTCCCACAGTGCTGGGATTACAGGGGTGAGTCACTACACCTGGCCCCAATTGCTCTTTTGAGGAACATTCTATCACCATCAAGAATTTTCCCCGTAAATCCTCAGGAAAATCACTTATTGAAAATGTTCCTTGGTCAGTGCCCATCTCTTGGTCAATGTCCATGAATGGGTGGGGGACTTGGGCAGGTTACATTGACCAAGTTGGCATATGCATAACCTGTCCTAGATACTTGATTATGTCTAGGCATTAGACCACTAGGTAAAGTTGCTAGGCTGCTCCAAATGACACAGCTACCTTTGGCTCTCCCATAGAGATCTCCCTGTTGTGTAGGTTACTCATGTTGAGAGTTCTGAATGCTGCCATTCAGCGGGGCACCTGGTCTACACCCAGACTAACTCATGGGACTTATTCGATGGAGAACTGTAAAATTGTCTGCTATGATCAGGAAGCAAAGTTGTTTTTCTGATGTCAAAATTTTAAGTCAACAGAACATTCAAAATTGCTCCTCTAAGTTTGTAAGAGACTAGGTCCAGAATGAGAGTCCAGGGCTGAATGTACAGGTGATCTGACACCAACTCATCTAAGAAAGCCCAAGGTTTCAGCTCTGAAGGGTGAAGCACAGATTTGTCACCTCGCCAAACCTCTGCTCTTACTTGGACATATCATTGGTTCATTTAACAAATAAGTGTTGGTGGTGGTGGGCAGCTGTAATCCCAGCTACTTGGGAGGCTGAGGCAGGAGAATCACTTGAACCTGGGAGGCGGAGGTTGCAGTGAGCTGAGATTGCACCACTGCATTCCAGCCTGGTGACAGGTAAGACTCTGTCTCAGAATGAATGAATAAATAAATAAATGTTGAGCACCTACTACATGTCAGACAGTGGGAATGCAAGAGTTATTTATCTTCTCAGATATTTTGTTTTAAATGTTTATTAAAGTAATGGAGGTAGTCCAGAAGAACTTGGGATGGGAAGCTGCAGTCTCTTGCCTTGTCAGTACCCCTCCCTAGCCCCTGCTTCGACCTGTTTATGATTTAATTCTTCTGGTGGTTATCTCCGTACAATATGTTCTATTTCTTGGTTTATGAATGTTAGATAGTATTTTTAACTCCCACTATGAAAAATGAGAATTTAACCCATTTATACTATGTTCACCTAACCTCACCTCTCTTCTCTCTCCTTTCCTTCAGTCTTTGATGATGATGATTGAATCAGAATGTTGAATATGCACCCCTCCCCCAGACTGCCATCACTGGAAGCTGCAAAGTTGAAAACAACAGGTGGCAGTGACAGATATCCTCACATTCTAAAGAGAGGCGCCAGACTCTCTACATGCAGGACTTGCTAAAAGAACATCCCCGTGGAATCCAGCCCATTACCACTTCCACGTGATAGGTGAGAGAAGGGACGAGTTGGGGAGAGATGGGAGAGTAAGAATTTCTTTTGGAGTGGGAGTTATTGGGTTCTTCCTACCTACCTTAAACCAAGAGAGAAGGGTCTTTAAGATTGCCTCTCAGGAAAATGGTGGTCTTTGCCAGAAGGAGATTGGCACATGTTTCTCCTTTAGGTACCACATCCCTGGGATGTCTTTTTCATGAATGATGCTTGTGGTTTTCTCTGAGGTCTTGGATTCTGGATCTATGATTCCTATTTCACCTTTCTTTTGTAAGATGACAACTGATTTAGACTCCTTGCCTGAGATGTACACAGTAACCTGATTTCTCATCCATAATATGGAACCACAGCTGCCAGTACATGTATCACGTCCCCTGACGACCTTTGCTTTATAAGTTTAGGTAGGCTATGCCAGATCTCTGGGGATGAGGGGTACCAGGCTTTTCCTCAACCCCAATAACTCATTCTCAAATTCTTCTCCAATCAAAATGATATCCCCTTTTCCTCTGTCACTCCCTCACCCTTACTAAGCCATGCTTACTAGTCTCTCCACTGTTGATTCTTTCCCCAGTCCAAGGAAGGCCAAGAACATTTTCTCTCTGGTTCCAATTTGATCAGTAGTTGGTAGTGGGTGCCATAACATTATGAAGAATTAGATTTTTATAGGGGACACACTATGGCTATTCCCCACATCCACTCCAGTCCAGATGGATGAGTCTATCATCTCCTTCCTTGGGGCAGTGACTAACTGAGAAAAGGGCAACCAACCTGACTCTGAACACTGAGTTGTGAGGAGAAGCCTGCTGGTGGTTTCTGGGAAAGGTCAGTTTTCTCCTCTAGGTAGGGAAAGATTATCTCTCTGGACCTTGTCGTCCTGGATATGATTTCTGCTGTAGCCATCTTTCAGTCAGGTTAAAGATGAAGCCAATTTTGAGGATGAAACAAGAGACAGATGGAGAGAAACTAGGCCCTTGATGACTTAATTTAGCCCCCAAATCAACAAACCCTAAAGTTCACTCTTCTTCTGACCTTCCTAAATTCCTGTTACGTGAGACAATGCATTTCCATATTGTTTAACCCAGTTTGAGTCAAGGTTTCTGTTATGTGCAGCTGAAGTCAAACTAACTGATACAATTTCCCAAGTCATGTCTGGAATTGGTGTGAAAGGGTGCTATGATCCATTAGCTATGTCTGTCAAAGGTGGGGATTTCAACCTTTGCCAGCCTGTGCTCTTTAGCTCCTTATTTGCATCTTGTACAGGGGTTCTTTACGGGGTTTGTTTTGCTTTCATTACTACCCAGATTAGTACTTTTAATGTGCAGACAGTGGTTATAACATAAAATACCCTTATTTGTATGTCTCAGTCTGTGCTTCAGTTTCCTGAGCTGCCCAACCCATTCTGCACCTCATTTCTTCTGTTCTTTTTTACTCCCCTGGTTACTAAAGTGTTGTTTATTCCATTCTTATGACTTTCTCACTTGCCTGATGTTGAGATTTAAAAATTCACCTGGAGACGGATCAGGAACACAGCACACTGCAGCCTGCTTGAAGCATCACCCATCAGATGGGTGGTGCTGACGATATCTTATATGAGGCTGATCTGGCTGCTGTACCTGTGACCCCATCAATTGCTAGGGCTGAGCTGGCTGATCCAAAGGGCTAGCATCTCCTTCATCTGATCCTCACTGAGCTGTGGACAACCCTCTAAAAGCTGAATGCTCTGTTAAAAAGGATGCCCTTCCCAGACTGAAAGAGCTGTTCTTCAAAGGTATTCAGGTGCTATGCTGATGATGTGAAGAAACACAGCTTTTGGGCTCTTCTGCTGACATTGTTCTGCTCAATGCATTATCTAGGTCTATAAACAAGAATAATAAAAGGAAACAATGGGGCTGCCATTTCCCAGCTCTCATCTTTTGTTTTTTTTTAACTTGGAAACAAGCCGCAGGGTCTGAAATCCAGTGTTCCTTGTAAATTCTGCTGAGAATAAAAATGGACAGTGCACACAGGTGTGGCTTGTGGAAGAGTTCATGGAACCCTCAGCAGTAGACTTTTTTTCTGTTTGCTAATTGACTAAAAAATATGTATGTATTGCAAAGCTCATGTATTGATCAAGAGAAGAGTGAAAAGGATAGCTTCTCTAATTAAAACCGATCGGAGCTGTGAAAGTTTAATTAATTGGATGCATGTCACTTCATTTCCATGTTATGTTGTGCACAGTGCTCTGTTTTCATAATTACCGCGTTGTGTCGGGGTGGCGGGTGTCTCTCTAATTAACAGTCTGAGGGAAACGTGATGTATGGTCCTGCTGAGCAGACAGAGTGGGTGGAAAGAGAAGACCCAGCCAGAATCCACCGACTCTGTCCCTGTGGCCTGATTCTCAACCATTTCCATCACCCTTTGTTCAGTAAATGAGGTTGTGGTGGATCTTCCCAGAGACTGCTGTTTGTTTGTTTCTCAGGTTTCTCCATCAGGAGACAGGGAGGCTGGATGACACTTTCAGGGATTGAAAGGTGAAATTCCCAGTGGTTGAGAACCACTCCAACAGCTTTCTTTTACAACCCCCAATATTCACTGCGTTCACTCCTCACTTGGCAACCAACACTTGCCCACCTAGCCACAACAGACCTTTACTGAGTGTCTGCTCCGTGCAATGTATGGTGATGGGTGGGCTGACTTTGAGTTCAGATTGCAGTTCCTTACTAGACATGCAGCCTTGGGAAACTTTCCTGAGTTCTTTGTGCCCCAGTCTTCTAATTTTTAACATAGGAATACTAAGACCTTCCTAGTAAAGATGCTGGGCAAATTACATGAAATAACAAATAGTGTGCTTAGTGCACAGTTTTATCACCCTGGATTTATTAAATAATCCTTTCATTTCCCTGTGTAGTTATTTTAAAAAAAATACTGAGTTGAATGATCCTATTGTAGACTGTAACTCCTAACTGGCCTCACTTCCGTGACCACCCTCTTAAATCCATACTCCACTTTGGAAGTAGGATTCTTTTTTCTAAAATGAAAATTGATTATATGAATGCCTCGGTGAGGCACTTGCCTGGATGATGTTTCACCTCTGTAGCACGGGAATTCTACCCCCTGCACCAGCTGGCCCCTGTGGCCACACCTCCACTAGCCCTTCTTTTCACAGCCTTCCCAGAGCTGCCCAAACCCACAAATCTCCCTCACACCTGAGCATAACATGCATTTCTCTCTTCTGCCCAGAAGACACCTTTTCTCCTAAAAGCAAAAGTCCCACAAATTATTTTCATATTCAGCTCAAATACCTTTTCAATGAAATTATCTGTGCTCCTGCCCTATCCCCTCCACCCCGCTTCCCCTGCCCCAGCACTGTTTTCTTGTTTGGAGTCTCTTCCTGTCTAGACAGGAAGTTCCTACAGGCAGGGACAGGAAGTCTTTATAGGTAGGGCTGTGTCTCTGTTATTTTTGGGTCTCAGTGCCTGGCAAGCATATGGGATGAAGCAGCCTTTTAATAAATGATTGTTGAATGATGGATAGAAAGAACAAAAGTTGTCTTCATATGGAACTCCTATTAAATATCTGACTTCCCACAAGACTTTTGGCTCCATACGGGCAGGAAACACGTCTGTCTTGTTCCGTATTGTCATGTCCCTGTTTGCCCGGTACATGGTAGGTACTCCGTAAAGAAAACTGGCACATCATGTGGTCTGTATGCTTTATAGGTTTGTTGTGAGGGCAAATTGATAATGAATATAAAAGTTTTAAAGTTTAAAAAGGTTGGAAAAATACTGTAAGGTTGTTTAATAGAACAATAATGTCAACAAAAAGAGTCAAGCCCTGTAAAATATTTGAAGATATTTATTCTGAGCCAAATGTGAGTTACTATGGCCCATGACACAGCCCTCAGGGGACTCCAAGAATATGTGCCCAAGGTGGTCACGGGGCAGCTTGGTTTTATACATTTTAGGGAGACATGAGACATCAATCAAATACATTTAAGATACACATTGGAGCCCTGCGCAGTGGCTCACGCCTGTAATCCCAGCACTTTGGGAGGCCCAGGTGGGCGGATCACAAGGTCAGGAGATCGAGACCAGCCTGGCTAACACGGTGAAACTCCGTCTTTACTAAAAATACAAAAAATTAGCTGGGTGAGGTGGTCGGTGCTGGTAGTCCCAGCTACTTAGGAGGTTGAGGCAGGAGAATGGCATATATGTGTGTGTGTGTATATATATATATGTGTATATATATATCTTCACACATTGGTTCAGTCCAGAAAGGCAGGACAAGGTCGGGGGGATGCTTCTAGGTTATAGGTAGATTTAAAAATTTGCTTTTGGCTGAAAAAGTTCTTATCAGTAGAAAGGAATGTCTGGGTTATAAGGGATTGTGGAGACCAAAGTTGTATCATGCAAATGAAGCCTCCAGGTAGCAGGCTTCAGAGAGAAAAGATAATAAATATTTCTTATAAGACTTGAGGTCTCTGTTGATGTTTACTGCTAGTCAACTTTTCCTGAATTCCAAAAGGGAGGAGGGCATAATGAGGTGTGTCTGACTCTCCCTTCCTGTCATGGCCTGAACCAGTGAACCAGTCTTTCAGGTTAACTTGAGAGTGCCCAGACCAAGAGGAAGGAGTCTATTCAGATGACTATGGGGCTGGGTGGGGGTTGCTTAGAATTTTTTTTTTTGGTTTACAATAATTGCTAATGACATTTGGAAGGCGTGCTCTTTCTGTTTTGGAGTAGATTTCCTGAGTGTCAGTGACCTCTGAGTCCTTTTGCATGTTGTCATTACAACTGGGTGTGGTGTCTCTCCATAGAGAGGCTGCCCTCATAACCTTCAGAGAGGAATTCGGAAGCCTTTGTCAGCAATACTGCAACTGAGTCTCAACCTGTCCCTTTTTAAAAATTCGAGAACTCTCTGGATTTCCTAATATACTATTCTCCTACCTCAGTGACATGCACAATAAATAATGCATTCTGGAAATTTTAGAAAATCATTTTATTTCCAGACACTTGTCTGGAGTCAATCAATATTTATACTTATTCAAGGTTTTTTTTTTAATTATTAAGAAAAGTTTTTTTTTTTCTTCCTATGCTTGTTTGACCTTGTGTCAAATAACATCTTTTCTCCAGTGTAAAACCTCCAAAACAATGCCCAGCCATGAAGATTGTCAGCCACACCCCTTCTCACTAATGAGGAACTGCTGAGGGAAATAAGCCCTGATCCCATGTTTCATTTTGACTAGCTCTTCACACTTGACTCTAGTTCAGGAAATTGGACTACGGACTAGTCCAATTCCAGTGCAATTCTATCAGCAACATTTTTAGTACTGGGAGTGGGAGTTTATAAAAACCCAAGATGATTAAAAATAAGTTTGGCTTGAAATAACTAACTTGTTTCAGTGACCCCCTTTCTCCACACCAAAATTTAATATTAATTAAAACAATTCAGACCCTGCACCATTGGGTCTGAATGACACCAGGATACATCCCAGGTGTATCTTGATTCTGACAGAAAAGCACTGAAGGCTGGCCTTGAGTTTGTCTGGGTGTGGAGTGTGGGGGTGAAGGCCCTGGAGTGTGAAGGTAGGGGTTCTAGGCTGCTTCTGCTGTTGGTTGGCCCTGTGACAGCGGCAGTCACTCAATTTTTCCGTGTTTCCGTTTCCTTGTCAGTCAAATGAAGATCCTGGCTCTGTAATTCTGGGTCGGTCTGCAGGCAGCTAGTCCACAAGGATAATGACTGTATTCCTCCTTGTACCAGCACTGTGCTGGGTGCCAAGGATGTAACAATGAAGGAGACTCGCTGCCCCCAAGGTTCCAATGCAAGACATGTGTGTGCTTGGCTCTCAGTCTCCAAGCAGGGTGTGCTACAGTGATGGGCTTGGGGCCTAGGTCACCAGGTCAACCTTTACCTCCACACTGCATGAGTTTCCCTTTGCCTGGGCTCTTTCCCGTTAACTGACCTTACCCCAATGCAGATTGTAGGAGAACTTCTGAAAGCATTGGCTCTTGAAAGGTGAGGAAGCAAGCAGAGCTTAGCTCTCCGTCCTCCCTGAGAGGCCTTGACACTCCTTTTCTGCCTGGGACAGTGTTGGTTCCCTAGGGGCCACATGGGGAGGAAGTGGAAGCCAGTACCTCAAAGAGCCCAGGCAATGTGGGCCTCCTCAAGTTATGGAACTAAGATAATGTGCTGTGCCCACTTAGAAAAGCAGCTTTTCTTGCTGAAAAAGAAAAAAAAAATTCTGCTTTGCCTAATTAAAAATAAGTTTGGGTTGAAATAACTAATTTGATAGTTAGGTTAGTTAGTTAGCTGCTTCCTAACAGCAGTTAGGAAGTCCTCAAAGCACATTGGAGGAACAAAAAGTACAGGGGGTTGGGGGCAGAGAGGCTGGGAGGCCACATTCAGACACCGTCTATTACCGTAAGATAGTGGTTTTCAAATGTTATTGAGCACCAGGGCTTGTTCAAACAAAAATTAATTGTTTCTGATGCGATAGGTCCGGGCATAGCCTGACAATGTGCCTTTCCCAGCTGATGCTGATTCTGCTTTGTGAATAGCTGTGCTAAGGGGAGCGGCTTGAAGGGATTGTGATCTTAATGTGTGAAATATTGTAACAACTAACATTTTCCATGGAATATTAATAAGCCATGACAAAAACCGTTGGTATGTATTGACTACAATAGAAAATTCTATGCCAGTGAGACTTTAGAATGGTGTTTGCCAAGTGTGATTTGCAAACCACCTTCATCAGAGTCACAGAGGGCCTTGCTACTCAAAATGTGGTTCCCAGACCAGCAACATGGACGTCAGCTGCATGTGTTAGAAATGCAGAATCTCAGGCCCCACTCCACACCTACTGTACCAGAACAGCGATTTTAACAAGATTTCTGTGTGGTTTCTAAGTTACAGGTTGAGAAGCATTGCTCCAGCGGTTTTTCAGATGTGTTTCCAGAAGTGGGTGTCTTTCAGGTTTGGGTTGGGGAGGTGAAATATATGATTGTTATAATCCAGAATCATTGCACACTAGCTCAGCCTAGATGTTAGCCTGGGTGTGACCCTGGGTGGGCAATGGCTCAAGCCTTCATAGAGCATCCATTCCTGGAAACAAATCCTACAGGAAGGTAGGGTGTTTCAATGTGCGTGTCATCTATTTTGACAGTGTATTTTTGAAGATCGATATGCATTTGTTCTTCCTTAGCTTCTATGTGGCAGATAAAGCTTGTCATTTCTGGGAATAAGAGATCATGGCTAAAGTGGAGGAACAGGAAGAGGAGGAAGCACTCCATTCCAGGCTGCTTCTGCCATTGGTTGGTCCTGTGATACGGGAAGTCTCAATTTTTACATGTTTCAGTTTCTTTGTCAGTCAAATGGCTCTGTGAATTCTGGGTCAGCTAGTCCATATGAATAATGACTGTATTCCTCCATTATGTACAGCCTAATCAGAATTCTGTGTCTCATATTTCTTAGGGTATTGGGGGTGAATGAAATAAAAAAATGGCAGGGTCTTTGTGCACAAAACATCACTAATAGTATTTTTCCAGATGGTTTTATTTAAAACATTTAAACATTTAAAAGTGGTTTTATTGAGATAAATTCAAATACTACACAATTCATTGTTTAAAGTGTAGAGTTCAATTGTATTTACTATCTTCACAAAGTTGTGCAACCATCACCACAATCTAAGCTTGGAACATTTTTATCACCCTCGCCCCCTCAAAAAAAAAAAAAAAAAAAAAACCCTACCCACCAGCAATCACTCCCCATCACTCTCCTCCAACGAGCCCTGGGCAGTCACTGGTCTACTTTCTGTCTTCATAGATTTGCCTGTTCTGGATATTTCATATAAATAGAATCACACAATGTGGCCTTTTGTGACTGACTTCTTTCACTTAATGTACTATTTTCAAAGTTCATCCATGTTGTAGCCTGTATCAGTACTTCATTTTTTAAATGTGTGCTTTTTGATTCACCATCACTTGGTTCTTCTCTTTCATCATGATTCGTTCTTAGGCTCTTCCCTGTGGTAGTAAGAGATGCCTATAGCAGGTGCAGATCTTGCATTTTTTCAGCTTCATCTCTCATGGAAGAGCATGAAAATTCCTTATTCTAAAGTCTCGTTGTGACTTGTTAGGCCTGATCATGTCATATGTTCAACCCTGGACCAATCTCTGTAGCCAAATCTCCTAGAGTGGAGATTTGATGCACTGGTTGACCTGGATGTATTGTTTTTTTTTTTTTTTTTTTTTTAAATTATACTTTAAGTTTTAGGGTATATGTGCATAACGTGCAGGTCTGTTACATATGTATACTTGTGCCATGTTGGTGTGCTACACCCATCAACTCGTCAGCACCCATCAACTCGTCATTTACATCAGGTATAACTCCCAGTGCAATCCCTCCCCCATCCCCCCTCCCCGTGATAGGCCCCGGTGTGTGATATTCCCCTTCCCGAGTCCAGGTGATCTCATTCTTCATTTCCCACCTATGAGTGAGAACATGCGGTGTTTGGTTTTCTGTTCTTGCAATAGTTTGCTGAGAATGATGGTTTCCAGCTGCATCCATGTCCCTATAAAGGACACAAACTCATCCTTTTTTATGGCTGTATAGTATTCCATGGTGTATATGTGCCACATTTTCTTAATCCAGTCTGTCACTGATGGACATTTGGGTTGCTTCCAAGTCTTTGCTATTGTGAATAGTGCCGCAATAAACATACATGTGCATGTGTCTTTATAGCAGCATGATTTATAATCCTTTGGGTATATACCCAATAATGGGATGGCTGGGTCATATGGTACTTCTAGTTCTAGATCCTTGAGGAATCACCATACTGTTTTCCATAATGGTTGAACTAGTTTACAATCCCACCAACAGTGTAAAAGTGTTCCTATTTCTCCACATCCTCTCCAGCACCTGTTGTTTCCTGACTTTTTAATGATCGCCATTCTAACTGGTGTGAGATGGTATCTCATTGTGGTTTTGATTTGCATTTCTCTGATGGCCAGTGATGATGAGCATTTTTTCATGTGTCTGTTGGCTGTATGAATGTCCTCTTTTGAGAAATGTCTATTCATATGCTTTGCCCACTTTTTGATGGGGTTGTTTGTTTTTTTCTTATAAATTTGTTTGAGTTCTTTGTAGGTTCTGGATATTAGTCCTTTGTCAGATGAGTAGATTGCAAAAATTTTCTCCCATTCTGTAGGTTGCCTGTTCACTCTGATGGTAGTTTCTTTTGCTGTGCAGAAGCTCTTTAGTTTAATTAGATCTCATTTGTGAATTTTGACTTTTGTTGCCATTGCTTTTGGTGTTTTAGACATGAAGTCCTTGCCCATGCCTATGTCCTGAATGGTATTACCTAGGTTTTCTTCTAGGATTTTTATGGTATTAGGTCTAACATTTAAGTCTCTAATCCATCTTGAATTAATTTTCGTATAAAGAGTAAGGAAAGGATCCAGTTTCAGCTTTCTACTTATGGCTAGCCAATTATCCCAGCACCATTTATTAAATAGGGAATCCTTTCCCCATTTCTTGTTTTTCTCAGGTTTATCAAAGATCAGATGGCTGTAGATGTGTGGTATTATTTCTGAGGACTCTGTTCTGTTCCATTGGTCTATATCTCTGTTTTGGTACCAGTACCATGCTGTTTTGGTTACTGTAGCCTTGTAGTATAGTTTGAAGTCAGGAAGCGTGATGCCTCCAGCTTTGTTCTTTTGGCTTAGGATTTTCTTGGAGATGCAGGCTCTTTTTTGGTTCCATATGAACTTTAAAGCAGTTTTTTCCAATTCTGTGAAGAAACTCATTGGTAGCTTGATGGGGATGGCATTGAATCTATAAATTACCTTGGGCAGTATGGCCATTTTCACGATATTGATTCTTCCTATCCATGAGCATGGGATGTTCTTCCATTTGTTTATGTCCTCTTTTATTTCACTGAGCAGTGGTTTGTAGTTCTCCTTGAAGAGGTCCTTTACATCCCTTGTAAGTTGGATTCCTAGGTATTTTATTCTCTTTGAAGCAATTGTGAATGGAAGTTCATTCATGATTTGGCTCTCTGTTTGTCTGTTACTGGTGTATAAGAATGCTTGTGATTTTTGCACATTAATTTTGTATCCTGAGACTTTGCTGAAGTTTCTTATCAGCTCTAGGAGATTTTGGGCTGAGACAATGGGGTTTTCTAAATATACAATCATGTCATCTGCAAACAGGGACAATTTGACTTCTTCTTTTCCTAACTGAATACCCTTTATTTCTTTCTCTTGCTTGATTGCCCTAGCCAGAACTTCCAACACTATGTTGAATAGGAGTGGTGAGAGAGGGCATCCCTGTCTTGTGCCAGTTTTCAAAGGGAATTTTTCCAGTTTTTGCCCATTCAGTATGATATTGGCTGTGGGTTTGTCATAAATAGCTCTTATTATTTTGAGATACGTTCCATCAATACCGAATTTATTGAGGGTTTTTAGCATGAAGGGCTGTTGAATTTTGTCAAAGGCCTTTTCTGCATCTATTGAGATAATCATGTGGTTTTTGTCTTTGGTTCTGTTTATATGCTGGATTACGTTTATTGATTTGCGAATGTTGAACCAGCCTTGCATCCCAGGGATGAAGCCAACTTGATCATGGTGGATAAGCTTTTTGATGTGCTGCTGGATCCGGTTTGCCAGTATTTTATTGAGGATTTTTGCATTGATGTTCATCAGGGATATTGGTCTAAAATTCTCTTTTTTTGTTGTGTCTCTGCCAGGCTTTGGTATCAGGATGATGTTGGCCTCATAAAATGAGTTAGGGAGGATTCCCTCTTTCTCTATTGATTGGAATAGTTTCAGAAGGAATGGTACCAGCTCCTCCTTGTACCTCTGGTAGAATTCAGCTGTGAATCCATCTGGTCCTGGACTTTTTTTGGTTGGTAGACTATTAATTATTGCCTCAATTTCAGAGCCTACTATTGGTCTATTCAGGGATTCAGCTTCTTCCTGGTTTAGTCTTGGGAGAGTGTAAGTGTCCAGGAAATTATCCATTTCTTCTAGATTTTCTAGTTTATTTGCGTAGAGGTGTTTATAGTATTCTCTGATGGTAGTTTGTATTTCTGTGGGGTCGGTGGTGATATCCCCTTTATCATTTTTTATTGTGTCTATTTGATTCTTCTCTCTTTTCTTCTTTATTAGTCTTGCTAGCGGGCTATCAATTTTGTTGATCTTTTCAAAAAACCAGCTCCTGGATTCATTGATTTTTTGTGTCTCTATCTCCTTCAGTTCTGCTCTGATCTTAGTTATTTCTTGCCTTCTGCTAGCTTTTGAATGTGTTTGCTCTTGCTTCTCTATTTCTTTTAATTGTGATGTTAGAGTGTCAATTTTAGATCTTTCCAGCTTTCTCTTGTGGGCATTTAGTTCTATAAATTTCCCTCTACACACTGCTTTAATTGTGTCCCAGAGATTCTGGTATGTTGTATCTTTGTTCTCATTGGTTTCAAAGAACATCTTTATTTCTGCCTTCATTTCGTTATGTACCCAGTAGTCATTCAGGAGCAGGTTATTCAGTTTCCATGTAGTTGAGCGGTTTTGATTGAGTTTCTTAGTCCTGAGTTCTAGTTTGATTGCACTGTGGTCTGAGAGACAGTTTGTTATAATTTCTGTTCTTGTACATTTGCTGAGGAGTGCTTTACTTCCAATTATGTGTTCAATTTTAGAATAAGTGTGATGTGGTGCTGAGAAGAATGTATATTCTGTTGATTTGGGGTGGAGAGTTCTGTAGATGTCTATTAGGTCTGCTTGCTGCAGAGATGAGTTCAATTCCTGGATATCCTAGTTAACTTTCTGTCTCATTGATCTGTCTAATGTTGACAGTGGGGTGTTGAAGTTTCCCATTATTATTGTATGGGAGTCTAAGTCTCTTTGTAAGTCTCTAAGGACTTGCTTTATGAATCTGGGTGCTCCTGTATTGGGTGCATATATATTTAGGATAGTTAGCTCTTCCCGTTGAATTGATCCCTTTACCATTATGTAATGGCCTTCTTTGTCTCTTTTGATCTTTGATGGTTTGAAGTCTTTTATCAGAGACTAGTATTGCAACCTCTGCTTTTTTTTTGTTCTCCATTTGCTTGGTAGATCTTCCTCCATCCCTTTATTTTGAGCCTATGTATGTCTCTGCATGTGAGATGGGTCTCCTGAATACAGCAGACTGATGGGTCTTGACTCTTTATCCAGTTTGCCAGTCTGTGTCTTCTAATTGGAGCATTTAGTCCATTTCCATTTAAGGTTAATATTGTTATGTGTGAACTTGATCCTGCCATTATGATATTAACTGGTTATTTTGCTCATTAGTTGATGCAGTTTCTTCCTAGCCTCGATGGTCTTTACATTTTGGCATGTTTTTGCAATGGCTGGTACTGATTGTTCCTTTCCATGTTTAGTGCTTCCTTCAGGGTCTCTTGTAAGGCAGGCCTGGTGGTGACAAAATCTCTAAGCATTTGCTTATCTGTAAAGGATTTTATTTCTCCTTCACTTATGAAACTTAGTTTGGCTAGATAGGAAATTCTGGGTTTAAAATTCTTTTCTTTAAGAATGTTGAATATTGGCCCCCACTCTCTTCTGGCTTGTAGAGTTTCTGCGGAGAGATCTGCTGTTAGTCTGATGGGCTTCCCTTTGTGGGTAACCCGACCTTTCTCTCTGGCTGCCCTTAACATTTTTTCCTTCATTTCAACTTTGGTGAATCTGGCAATTATGTGTCTTGGAGTTGCTCTTCTCGAGGAGTATCTTTGTGGCATTCTCTGTATTTCCTGAATTTGAATGTTGGCCTGCCCTTCTAGGTTGGGGAAGTTCTCCTGGATGATATCCTGAAGAATGTTTTCCAACTTGGTTCCATTTTCCCCCTCACTTTCAGGCACCCCAAACAGATGTAGATTTGGTCTTTTTACATAATCCCACACTTCTTGCAGGCTTTGTTCATTTCTTTTTCTTCTTTTTTCTTTAGGTTTCTCTTCTCGCTTCATTTCATTCATTTGATCCTCAATCACTGATACTCTTTCTTCCAGTTGATCGAGTCGGTTACTGAAGCTTTTGCATTTGTCACGTATTTCTCGTGTCATGGTTTTCATCTCTGTCTGTTCGTTTATGGCCTTCTCTGCATTAATTATTCTGGTTATCAATTCTTCCACTCTTTTTTCAAGATTTTTAGTTTCTTTGTGCTGGGTACATAATTCCTCCTTTAGCTCTGAGAAGTTTGATGGACTGAAGCCTTCTTCTCTCATCTCGTCAAAGTCATTCTCCGTCCAGCTTTGATCTGTTGCTGGCGATGAGCTGCGTTCCTTTGGAGGGGGAGATGCGCTCTTATTTTTTGAATTTCCAGCTTTTCTGCCCTGCTTTTTCCCCATCTTTGTGTCTCCCAGTTAGGCTACTTGGGGATCAGGGACCCAGTTGAGGAGGCAGTCTGTCTGTTGTCAGATCTCAAACTCCGTGCTGGGAGAAGCACTACTCTCTTAAAAGCTGTTAGACAGGGACGTTTAAGTCTGCAGAAGTTTCTGCTGCCTTTTGTTCAGCTATGCCCTGCCCCTAGAATTGAAGTCTACAGAGGCAGACAGGCCTCCTTGAGCTGCGGTGGGCTTCACCCAGTTTGAGTTTCCTGGCTGCTTTGTTTACCTACTCAAGTCTCAGCAATGGCAGATGAATGGGACACTCCAAACCAGGCGTGGGGTATAATCTCCTGGTGTGCCGTTTGCTAAGGCCTTTGGAAAAACACAGTATTAGGGTGGGAGTGTCCCAATTTTCTTTTCTTTTCTTTTTTTTTTTTTTTTTTGAGACTGAGTCTCGCTCTGTCGCCCAGGCTGGAGTGCTGTGGCCGGATCTCAGCTCACTGCAAGCTCCACCTCCCGGGTTCACGCCATTCTCCTGCCTCAGCCTCCCAAGTAGCTGGGACCACAGGCGCCCGCCACCTCGCCTGGCTAGTTTTTTTTGTATTTTTTTTTTAGTAGAGACGGGGTTTCACCTTGTTAGCCAGGATGGTCTCGATCTCCTGACCTTGTGATCCGCCCGTCTGGGCCTCCCAAAGTGCTGGGATTACAGGCTTGAGCCACCGCGCCCGGCCGAGTGTCCCAATTTTCTAGGTACCATCTGTCACAGCTTCCCTTTGCCAGGAAAGGGAATTCCCCAACCCCTTGCGCTTCCGGGTGAGGTGATGCCCCACCCTGCTCTGTGGGATTCACCCACTATCTGACAAGCCCCAGTGAGATGAACCTGGTATCTCAGTTGAAAACGCAGAAATCCCCCATCTTCTGCATCGCTCACGCTGCGAGCTGCAGACTGGAGCTGTTCCTATTCGGCCATCTTGGAACCTCTCCATATTATACCATTATTTATGTTAGAAAAAAACTGACCTTGAAAAGTATCTATTATAGGATTGGTCAAATAAATTTCAGCATATCAGCATATCCTTAGGATGGAATAATATGCAACCACCAAAAATTATAAAGAATTTAAGTATGCTGGCAATTGATACAAAATATAATTTGATACTGATATTAGATTAACAGTATATTTGGTATATAATATCATTTAAATTGTATCAACCATGCTTTATTGAAAGTACTAGAAATTCACACTCCAATACAATAATAGTATTATCTTGGGTGGTAGGATAATTGGTGTCTGAATTCTTTTTCTTATATTTTATTCTGTATTTCCTGGTTTTTCTGTGAGGATGCTGTCATTGTGTCTAATCTACAGGGTAAGACCCAGAAGGGCAAGAAATAGAGTTCTCCTTTTATAATCAGGAGAAAAGTTAATAAAAAAATTCCTCAGCAGTGAATTCTGCATGAATCGAGTTAGACTCTTATCTCCAGAGCTGTGCGAAGAGGCAAGGGAATGAGAGTTTATGGGTTGCATTGATTTTGCACTTCTTTTTATTTTTTGCTTGTAACCTGTAACCCATTCAGGGTTACACTTGAGTTGAATCCTCTTAGGATGTGTGAGTGGGAGGTACAAATACAAATCAAAGACTGGGACAATTGGAAGAAGGCCTGTCAGAAGCACGTTTAGGAAGGGGGCCTTAGGACTGATAATTCCCCTGGGTAGACTCAGTGGGAGTGAAGGGCCAGGCTTGTCTTTCAGATCTGGAGAGTGTTGTCAACTGTTGCCAGTTGGGCAATTGAACTTAAATCACTGCTGAGGACAAGGGAGCTGAGAGCTTTTTCTGAGGCCATGATATGCAGCCTCCATCTTTGGAAGACCAGGTTCCTCAAATATGAGTCCTAGCAAAAGAATGAACTTGGGGAAACACATCTCCTTTCCCTGCCCTCTCTCAAGGAATGCTTAGGGCTTCTTTTTGAGATCCCGTCAGCTCTCTCTGCCCTGCCACCGTTCGGGCTTCATATGGACCTGACAGCTTTAGTGGCATCCCCAGACTATGTGTCCCATACCTACTCAAACCTCCATGACCTGGGTCCTTCTCTTTCAGTAGCTCCCATCTCTGCCAATCTAGAAAAGTAGGCACATACACTGTATTCCTTCCCCAAATAACGCTTGAATTTGCATTGAAGTTTTGGCCCAAAGTACAGTGATAGGCGAGAGGGACCTCACAGTCCCCTAGAGCCCTTTTCCAGGTTCTGCACTGTTGTCCCTGGCTGTGCATGTGTTTTGTAGCCTCTTGGAAGAAGGGTGCATGCACTTGCTAGAGAAGCTAATCTCCTTCTGGGATTCCTGGCCATTCTCCTGGATAATCCATCTTTCATCACTTCTGGAGAACTATTTATTCATCTATCTTTTTATCTTTGACTTTTTAGAGTGGGTGATACTTTTGAGTAGGTGCAACTTCAAAGATGACAAAGCATGGAGAGCAAACATCTCTGGCGCATTCCTGTTCCCCTCTGCTAGGTTCACTCCTCCCTGTTGGAGAGGACGAAGGCAGAGCCAGCTCTTCCAGATGGCCACCCGATGGTCCCAACCCCGTTTATTGAACAGTCCATTTTTCTCTGCTGATTTGAGAGGATGTCATAATGTTCCATATATATTTGGATCTTCTTCTGGGATTTGTATTCTCTTCCACTGTCTGTCTATTTACATGTCAACATCACTGAGAACTGAGGGCAGGCAGCAGCTATTTAAGCCTAGAGAGAGGTGCACAGCTTTTCTCTTTCTCACCTTGTTCTAGACTTTAGTTTCCTTCTCCTTTTAGACTCAGTGCTGGTACCACACTAATATTCTTACAGTGACATATGGGGTAGACAGTATGATTCCCATTTTATGGATAAAGAAAATGAGGAACAGAGAGGTTTATGTGACTTGCTTAAGGCCAAATAGCTACTAGGTAGAAAAGCAGGGGCTACAATCCCAGGCAGTATATCCCCAAGACAGATATCTAACTACCATGCTCTACCCTTTTTCATAATGGTCTTTATGAATATAATTAACATTAATAGCTACTGTTGATTGACAGCTATCTGCTAGGCATCATGTTGAGTGCTTTGCATATAGTGTCTTATTAAACTTACTTTCCATAATAACCCTACAAGGTAGATATGATCAGATTTATTACAAGTGAGAAACTGAGGCTCAGGGGTTACCCAAATTGCTAAAGATCACTTGATGTGTGGCTCCTGGGCTCATGCTCTTTACAATGATGCTTTACAGACTCTCCATTTTCATGATTAGGTATTCCTCCTTATTTCATTGATGTCACTTTCTTTATCAGCCACAGTCCTCAAGCCTTGTCTAAAGGTACAGAGTCAGGGATGGACAGGGTGTAGGGCACCTCATAGTACTCTGTTCTCTGAGCTCCTGAGGCAGTCCCACTCTTCTAACACTTTTTTGCTTTCTTAGGCTATGAGAGTCCCTCAAACAACAATATGTAAATTCACAGTGCCGGGTCTTTGTCTTTTAAGGCAATTAATACATGTGTTGATATTGAGATAGCTGACGGGGAGGTCTGCATTAGTGAAAAAAAAATGGAGGATCCTAACACTCAAACAGGGATGCTCCGACTTGATGGTGAGGGCACTGGGGAGCTAAAGAAGATTCTTGAGCTGAGAAATAAGACACCAAAATGGTGTTTAAGGAAAAGTAGTTATGGTTTATATGCTTTCTGTATAATCCTTTCCAAAGAAAGATAAGAACCAGGACTACTAAATACAATTAATACTGTCTGTAAAGGCTTTCATCTCTGGGAGCACTTTGTCCAGCTGCTTTAAACACCTTTTCATCTGAAAGTCCCAATACCTCATTATTTTTCTCTGTAGATTATGGGTCTCTATGTCCTAAGAGTCAAGGAGGACAGAGAAATACTTTAACCTTTAGCTTACCCTCTTTATTACAAAGACTGGGAAGAGCCATAGGCAGAACACAGGACCCCTCAGGCAACAAGCTTCCTCACGGTAGGGCTCCTGCCTCATCTCCTGGGCCACCGCCTTTCACCTTTCTGCATTTTGCCGTCTACCCTCCATCCCAACTGAACATTTCACTTCCCAAATGACCATGCTCTATTTTGCCCCTGGGCAGTTCCCTGGAACATTTCCCCTCCTGTTTAACTCCTTAAGTCTTGGCTAGGATTCTGCCTCCTTGAGGCAGCCTGCCTTAGCCCTCTAAGTGGGTGCTCCTTCCATGACATCTGGCTGCTCTCTGTAATCTCACTGTCATTCCTGCTGGTTCTGTGATGATCTGATACTTCGCTTCTTCCCCTTTACTCTGATCTCCTAATGGAAAAGGCCCATGTCTCAGTTGTCGCTGGGCCTAGCACATAGCAGCTGTCCAGAAAATGCTGGCACATGAATAATGAAGGAACATTGCCATGGACCAGCTGTCTCCATCTGTTGCACCAATTGATTAGATGGTGGCTGTTGGCTCCTTGAGTCTCCTCTTTGTCATCACAACAGGAAAACATTTGCTCCCAAGTCAGAGGCACAGCAACGCTTTCCTTCCCAGGAAGACCTTTCTTTATGGATCCCTGACTCATGCCTCCCAGGTCCTTGAGTCTCCCTTTTCCCCCACACCACTGGCTGTGCCCTTCATAAGCTCCTTCCCTTGAACCAATAAATGAGAAAGCCATGCTTCCATTTGCCATGTGACTTCTGAGGTTACCAGGCTGCACCCCCACCTCCCCACTTTACACCTCTTTCCTGAGCCTCTCTCTTCTGAGATGCCCGCTGCTCCACCAACTTCCCACAGCCTCACTTCCCTTCCTCCTCCTAAGACTTTACTCCTTCTTTTGGTTAACTACTTCCTTCCTTTGATTTCTATGATCACTGGGCATTTGGTTTTCCTCCCCTTCTATTTTCTCCTCAAGCTGGTACTTGTCCACCCACTTCTTAAATACAGATTTTTCCAAGTTTGTGTTTTTAACCCCGTGTTCCTCTCACTAGGAGCACATTCCCTCTCCAGGGAGTCCCTCACAAGGCCTCAAAGTGGCTATTGTCTCAGAGTGGCTGAAGACTTAGCAAATGCTGGTAGGTTTTCTGGGAGTTCAAACATAGGAGGTATTCCCAGGCATCAGCTCAGCCTATGCCCCCAAGATCAGGATCTTCTCATTCCTTGGGGTGATAGATGGGGTCTCAGGTGTCTCTCAGGGCATCTGGAGTGGGGTCCACGGACATGCCCCTCAGTCCTGTTCTGAGCCCATCTACCACTTGCCCTATTTCCTGGACATCCACATAGGAAGGCGGCTGTAGGACCACCACTGCCCACCGAAGATGAGGGCCCAGAAAGCGGCTGGAGGAGCCAGAGTTGCAGGTGTCCAGAGAGCAGGGTAGATTGTGCAAGGTGTGGGTCACTCAGGGTGTCCTGGTGGGCATTAACTCCAAGTGTCTTCACATGCCCTGGATAACTATTTTTGTAGCTTCTATACCTTTCAGTGGCATCCAAGCCAGCTCTGCGTAGGCTGACTATCCTAATAATTCATGTACATTTTGCAAATGTACATGTTATTATGTTGAAGTACTTGGCATGAAAAATTTGATTGAATTTGAAATCTGTTTACACTACCACAAAAATGTCAATATTCCTTATTTGTCAATGAAAGAAAAGAGTTATGGGATCATTTCGATATAATTTCAGTGTAGATTTTTAAAGGTTGTAAAAATGATTTAAAAATTTGTATTACCTGCTTGTGTGAATAAAGTTTCTTGTTGAGGGAGACCACCAAGAATTTAAAGGGACAGCCATGAAGAAGTATTGGCCAAAGATTACATGAAACCATTTCCAACCTGTGTCCCCCAGGAGAATGAGCACCTTACCCCTTGCAGAGAGGTTGTGCAAAGTATGTTCATGGACACAAATTCGAGTTTATCTACTTCAATATTTGAAAATATTTTATTTGGAAATTGTATATAAATTCAAAATGTAATAACGTTCTGAAACTTTTATATTTACTTGTCTTATAATGATATAAAGTATAATGGTTTTTTTTTTTTTTCCACCAAACTCTAAATTTCCTTCAGCTTACCCCAGGGTATGATACCAATGCTATTTTTTTTTTTTTTCCTGTATGCCACAATATAAAAAAATGTTTGGAAGTTTTTAAAAACAGCTTTATTGAGGTATCATTTACACTGTGCAGTTCACTCATTTTAAGTGTACAATTCAATGATTTCGAGTACATTTATTGAGTTGTACAGCCATTGCCATCTAGTCTTAGAATGTTTTCCAATAAAACAGGAAGCATGTTTTAAAGAAGATGAGAAAGGATGAGAAGGCCTTCCCGGGAGGGCAGAGCTTTGGGTCCCAAGCAGCCAAAGGGCGAGTATGAAGGTGCTGAAATCCCAAGAGTGGGATTAGTGCCCTCAGCCCAGGAAGACCAGGGAATAGGCTATTGCTCAGAGAAGGGGTTTGTGGCTTAGCACAAATATCACCTCCTCCAGGGAGGCTTTTCCAACTCAGACAGCAGCCTACTCCTTCCTTTGCAGGGCCCCAGTGTCCCCCTCTTCCGCCATGGCAATTTTAGGTGGATTCTCGGTTTGTGGATTGCTGTTCCCACTAGACTATGAGTTCCCTCTTGTGTGTCCCCAGCACTTAGCTTATCTCTGGTAGAGGGCAGGGCCTCAAGCAATGTGAACCCAATGAAGAAATGATTTCCAGCCCTGGATCCTCCTCTCCAAGGTTGCTGAAGCCGACCAGAGGCACATATGGAGATTCCCAAGCAAGTCACAAGGACAGGAGCAGAAACAGACTCCCTCAGCACATGGCTGACAGAGAGTGTGCAGGGGCAGGCGTGGGAGCCCTGAGCTCCTGTGCGGCTCTGCTTCTGTTCATCTGTGCCTCTGTACCATCACTGCTCCGCTCTGCCATTCCACGCCTCTGAAGGGGGTCTGCCAGATCATCTGCTGCTTCATAGTTGCCTTCCCACTAGAAAATCCCATGATTCCAATGGTGCGTCCCCCAGTGTCTAGTGGAGCTTCCTGCATTTGAAAGGACAATTTCCAGGAAACAAGGGAGGCAACTATAGGGGCTCTAGCCCTCGGCTCTGCATGAGGACTTGGTGTCATAGCATTTGCCCAGCCTGCTGCAGCTACCCCCAGACACGAGGGAAGGCAGCAAGCAAATTGCCTTCACAACCTCAAGAAGCAGGTATATTGGCATGACAGCTTCTTTGGTTGAAGAAAAAAAATGAAGAGGTTTAAAGCAAGCACATCAAGCTGTTTTTGAGTGCACTTAACGGCTGCCCAGACGTGCAAGCCCCTTTTAAAAGCAGAGTGACTTCACTAATAATAGAGCTCCGTTATTCTTTATTGCTGACTCTCAACTCTGCTCTGTATTTCCCCTTGGTGTTCTGCTCACTAACCCGTTTATCCTCTCTTAGAAACCTACACTTAAAGGCAACATAAAATACAGCATGACACCAAGGGAAAGCTTTCTGGTGGTGGCTTGAGCTAGCAAAATTGTGGCGGTGACAGAATCCTCTCCAGGCAATTTTGTTTCCAGGGGCCTCAAGTAGGTGTTGGGATTGGGAATGGGTGTTGCTTCTTGGTGCCCGCTTGAAGGGATATGAGGGCTGCTGGTCTCCCTTTGGGCTCCAGTGCTGAGCAGGAGGACAGCCCAAGGGGAGACAGTGACTGTCCCTTTCCGTGGTTCTTTCAGGACCAGTCTGGGCACCCAGGGACAGATCAGACCCGCCTGCGGTTTTCCTGTCTAATCACGTTATTAATTAACATAACAAATCTTCGCAGCTGGTGGCTGCTGTTTGTGTCTCATCCCCCCTCCTCCCCCTTGCACACTAATTAGTGCAAAAGCGGGGAGCAAATCTTCAAGCACTGATTCGCCTTTGTAGTAATGATTATTTTGGGAACAACCCAACCCCCTCTAAGCAGATACACTCCCCCCACGCCCTCAATTTGAACCACATGCTCTCCTCCTCATAGATTTTTGGCTTTGCTAGTTTGGGAAGGGGAACCCAATTATTGAAGAGAATAATACCACATTTGTCTTGTCTGGTTTTAAAAGACAAAAGGGATTGTGAGCTGAGAAGGGGAGAGAATACCTGGAGAGGGTGTGACTCATTTAAAGGTGTTGGTTCATCTCTTTTCAAAATGCCCCTTGAAGGTGGAAGCCTCGCCTAGCCAAGTGTCCGGCGGATGCCTCGCCCTGTATGAAGTGGTTCATGGCTCAGACCGCGCTCAGCCTTGTGGTGCATCTCACCCTCCCTGGGCCTCTACTGGTCTGCCACACAGCAGGGACTGATGAGCCTTTGTGTGACTGGAATTGTGCCTCCAGCAGCCTGGAGGGGGATCTGAGGATGGAGGGGTGGAGGGACCAGTGGCCCAGGTCACCCAGGGTCAGAGGCAGACGTTTTGAACTTGTGTCTCTGGGTATTTGCTCTAGCTCCTGCCCATAGACCTTGCTGCCTTTGTGGCCAATTGGTGCCCTAGTAAACAATAGGCGAATGAGTCCCAGTGGGAGCACTGGCCTTCTGCTCACCGGGCAGTATTTTAAAGACTCAATCTTGCACACTGTGTTTGAGGGGGCTTTGTCTGTTGGGCCTTTTTTCCTCCCTAGCATCTACGGAGGACAATCTCCTTCATTTTTCCTTACTCTCACTCCCTCATTCCCTCTCCCAAACACAAATTCTCATGACTTTCATCACCTCACTTTCTCCCCATCTTTTCTCACACTGTTCTCTCCAGTGTCAGGGAGCGTGAGGATCTAGGCTCTGCGTGGAAGCTTGCAGTTATCAATGAGCAATGTTTGGGTGGGAGGTGAGGTGTGCTATGAGATGTCTACCATCCCCATCTTAAAAAAAATATTTCAACTGTGATAAAACACACAGAATATTAATCTACCGTCATAACCATGTACGCACCTTAGTAGTGTTAAGTATATTCACACTGTTATATGCAGTCAGTCTCCAGAACTCTTTTCATCTTGCAGAAATGAGACTCCACAGCCAGTCAACAACACCTCGCCATGCCTCTGTCTCCCCAGGCCCTGGTAAACACTATTTTACTTTCTGTTTCTGAGTTTGACCATTTTAGGTATTTCATATAAGTGGAATCATATAGTATTTGTCTTTTTGTGACTGGCTTATTTCACTTAGCATAATGTCCTCAAGGTTCACTCATGTTGTGGCATGTGTCAGAATTTCTGTTCTTTTTAAAGCTGTCCGTATATATCACGTTTCGTTTTTCCTTTCATCCATTAATGAATGCTTGGGTTGCTTTCACATTTCGAGTATTGTGAATTCTGTTGTGAACACGGGTGTACAAATATCTGATCCTTTTTGTTTTTTGAGACAGTCTCACTCTGTCACCCCGGCTGGAGTTTACTGGTGCAATCATGGCTCACGGCAGCCTCAGTCTCCTGGGCTCAAGGGAACCTTCCACCTCAGGTCCCCTATGTAGCTGGGACTACAGACCTGCGCCACCACACCTGGCTAATATTTTGGAATTTTTTTTCTTTTATGGAAACGGGTTTGCCATCTTGCCCAGGCTGGTCTTGAACTCCTGGGCTCGAACTCCTGGGCTCAAGCGACCTGCCCACCTTGGCCTCTTCCCAAGTGCTGGGATTATGGGTGTGAGCCATTGTGCCCCCGGCTCTGATTCTTTTTTAAAGAAAAATTTCCAACCATTGAGTGATCTAACCCAGTGGTTTTCAACTCTGGATACAATAGAACCACCTGAAGAGCTTTTAAAAAATATTGTTCCCTGAACCACCATCCTAATTAAATCTAAGTGACTAGAGGTAGAGTCCATTGATCTAACACATTGCCTTCTAAACACGCTGCAGCTCAAGAATCATAGGGGCTTTTAAAGGCTACAGATTCTCTGGAGATTATGATTTAGTCAGTCAGGGATGGGGCCCAGAAATCTGTACTTTTAAAACAGAGCCTTAGGATAGTCTCATGACTGGGCATTTTAGAAGTTACTATTGAAATCATCAATTAAAGGCCATCCTAACCTCCATAAAGCCTTTATCCCTGGATCACAAACTGCTTTAAGCTGTTCTATAATTACCTTATTATGTATCTTGGTCTTATATCCACCTGGATGGTAAATTCATAAAACTGTAGAATTTTTGGAACTCAAAGGGGCCTTAGAGACCAGATAATCTGTTTGGCCAAAGCCATACATTAGTCAGTTTCAGGGCTGGGTTGAGAAGCAGTTCAAGATTCCCTCCATTCAACTAAAATTTAAGATTTTGTTTTCCCACAGTGCCAAGGCAGGCTAGCACTTTACTTTTAAGAAAGAGTGTGACTTCCATTGCTCTGGTGAAAGACTCGATGCTTATAATGTCTGCTACTCTGAGAAACCCCTGTCAATCAATGATTGGCATGGTGTTCATGAAAATGTGAGAGATCTGAAGAGTTGACTGAATGACAAAATTATCTAAGAGGCTGGAAAGTTTCAGCATAAACTGGGCTGACCAGAGCACTTGTTACAGATAACTGACTTGACATTTAGGCAAGGTTCAAATACACATCAGCTATGAGACTCTAGATCAGTAAGTGACTTAACAGTTATGTTGACAAAATGCATGTAAGCGTACTTCTTTCATTGGGTGATGAATTATAAGAGCTTGCATTAATTGAACATTGACTGTACACCAGGTGCTACACTAAATGGATTACATGGATTGTTTGACAGGGCTCTGAGGAAACTACAGCTTGGAAATGTTAAATGACTCCTCCAGGGTGACCTAGCTAGCAAGAGGCAAGGCGCACATTCAAAGTCACTCTGTCTGATTTCTCAGCCCATTCTCTTAATCACTGTGTTATTTAGAGATGATGAAAAAAGATAAGGTAAGCAAAATGTTCAGCATAGTGTTAGTTCCTTACAGAAGCTCAGAGGATTGCAATCATCATCATTGTCATAGCAATAGTAACTAACCCTTACATAGCTCTTATTATCTGCCAGGCACTGTTTTAAGCACTTCACACATATTTATTTGCAAAATAACCCTAGGAGTTAGTACTCTTTTTACAGATTTCATAGATGAGGAAACTGAGGCACAAAAAGATTAATTCAAAGTTATAAAGCTAGTAAATGGCAGAGCTGGGATTTGTCCTGGGAAGTCTGGCTCCAAACTTAGTACCATTAACCAGTATACTCTCCTGCTTTCCACATGGTAAATGATAAATTTTAATAATTATAATGATTACTGATAAGGCTATCAGTTTCTTTCAACACAGTATGGATGATATTGTTCTATATATTTTCCTTGTAGGTATGCTATTAAGATACAAATAAATATGATAATCGATTCGAGTGTCCTTTTGATGTCTCCCCTTTCTGCCCTCTCAAAATTCTTACATGGTTCAATTTAATACTAATTCACAGCATCTGATTTCTTAGTCATTTTGGAAGTGACTTCTGGGGAAGGGATGTTCATAGGGTCATTACATATCTCTAAGATGGAAGAAAGCTTTGGGATTCTCTAGGACAAAGGTCTCTACAGGATGTACAAGGTTACAGATAAAAGTTGGGGAAGAAAATGTTAGCATAAAGTAAATGAAACGAAGGGCCACTGTGACCTTCCTGTTATTAATCCTGTGGATACTTCCAAGTCATTATCATAGTGACTCCTTGGCTCCAGCTATCTCAGCTGACCCTCCCTTCTTGAAGCATTCACCTCCCTTAACTGAGTGAGGTCACACTCTCATGGCCTTTTCCCCCTCTATCTCTGGCCATTCCTTTGCAGGTTTCCTATTCTGCACTACATTAAAAATTTCAGAAAGATGAATAAATGCATGGGCATGGTACCTTCATGTGCTGTATGCATCAGAAGGTCACTGAGGCAAGGATGGAGGTTCTAGAATATGGACAAAGCTGCCTCCTTGTTCTGTTTTCCTTCAGCATATTTATATATGCTAATTGGGCTGAACTGTGTCCCACAGACAGATATGGTAAAGTCCTAACACCCAGTACCTCGGATCTTATTTGGAAATAAGGTCGTTACAGATGCAATTGTTAAGACAAGGCCATAATAGTGTAGGGCAGGCTCTTAATACAATAGGACTAGTATCATAAAAAGAGAAGAGCCATAAACACAGAGACACACAGAAGACAGCAACAAGGTGATGGAGGCAGAGATTGGAGTGATGCACCAACAAGACAAGGATCCCTCAAGCTGAGGTTGGCTCAACAAACGTTGGTGTCAAGGATTGCTTGCAACAAACGTTGGTGTCAAGGATTGCTTGCAACCAACAGAAGTTAGAAGAGTCAATGAAAGATTCTCCCCTGCAGGTTTGTTGGGGAGCATGGCCCTGCCAGCACCTTGATTTCAGACTGCCAGCCTCCAGACTGTGAGAAAATGAATTTCTCTTGTTTTAAGCCACCCGGTTTGTACTCAATGATGGCCACCTCAGGAAACAAATATATATGCCTACTTAGGTAGGTTTGTGAATTCTGTTTCCCTGTTTGGATGAAACTGTCCCTCACAAAATGGACTTTCTGCAAAGACACCACAATCTGAAGCTAATGACTCTAATATGAGTTCAAGTGAATATGAAGGATGTGGCAGCCTTGACCCCTCCACCAGCCCTCGTCATGAGGGAGAAATGAATACAGATCTATCAAACCAGATAAGAAGTCAGCCAAAGATGTCTTGAAACTATCAAGATATTTGATCTACAGATTGTCACTTAATGTTATCAGGATAAGTCAATCTTGACCCAGTTCATATTGTGCCTTGAGGTATTAGCTGATGATAGTATCCAGCCATCACAATCAACAGGACATTTCATATTGCTATTTCACCTTTATCTCATCCTTTTAAATATTTTATTTTTCTGCTTTTTAATAATATATGCAGTTTCTTCATTAAAGTATATCTTTATGGCTTATAAATATATGGATAAATAAATGCATAGATACTGGCAATATGTGTTCTTTTAAAAAAATGGAGTTCATGATCAAAGTTAGAGACCCCAATTCTAGTCAATATTCATCTCCTTTTATGCATAAGGAAACAGGTCTAGGGTGGTTATGTGAATCAGAATCCATTACCAAAGTTAGAACTTGAACTTGGTCCTTCTGACTCCAGGCCCTGTTCAAGCCTCTATGCCACTCCCTCCCTCAAAGATGTAGCGAGATGCACACTGTGTCCCATTTTAACATCCTGGGACTTTGAATGGCTTTGAGCAAGATGCTCCTCTTCAGCACGCCTTCTGGAGAACAGAGATGTTCTAGCAGCTCAGGCAAATGTGGGATTGAATTCTGGGTCTGCCATCCACTAGCTGTGTGACATGGGGCAAGTAACTTAACTTCTCTGATCTTCACTTTTCTCAAACATAAAATATGAATAATTATATTACAGGGTCACTCTATAAGGAATAATTATATTATCAAAGTGTATACTATGTGTTCCTTAAGGTATAGTTGCAATAGTAATAGTGGATATTACTGTTATGATTATGAAGATGCAGGAGATACAGTTCTGTCTCATTTGAAGGAGATTCCTGGGGACTGATGGGTGCCCCATGTCTAGATGGGAATGGTTTGCCCGGTTGACCAGGTGGCACAGAGGTGGCATGGTGCCATATGTGGCACCCAGCTCAGGACCCCAGAGGTTGCCTCTGTGAGCCCATGCAGAATCCCATCCTTTCTTAAATCAGAGAGAGAAGGTTTCAGGCTTAGATTTATTGTGTAAATGACAGAATCTAGCCAGCAATTGAAAACATCATGTTTTCAATTTATTGATTGATGCTTATCTTCTCTTTATGACAAGTAATTGTCACAACAATTTTCTATTGGTGCTAATGATATAACATTTTTCTTCAAAATTAACTTCTAAGGTAAAAAAGGAGTCAATTGAATAAAAATGTTACATTCATCATAGTCCAGTCAATATATGACTATGGAGGAAAATCATGGGCTACTGGTACATAAGGGAGAAAAGTTTAGAAAGCAGGGTCTAGCCTGGTTAACTCAGTGGTCTTCAAATGATTTGCTTGAATACTCCGAAAATATTTTTATAAACTGCAAATCTCTTGCCTATCTCAAAGTTGACGCAAAGTTTTTATAGTAAGTTTCTAAGTTTTCAAAAGATATAATTTCTCTCCCTTCACAAATAGCAAGTCTACAGAAAAGTTGAAAGAATAGTGCAATGACTACTCATATACTCTTCATCTATCGCCAACAATTGTTAACATTTTGCATCATTGCCCTATCTCTCTGTTGTTTTTTTTCCATGTGATAGAACATTTGAAAGTCAGTTGCAGATATTCTGACATTGATTCCTAATACTTTAGTGTGCATTTCCTATGAATAGGACATTCTCCTATCCTAAGACAGTATCTTTATCACATCTGAAAAATGAACATAATACAAAGCATGTAACCTCTGACATAGCTTAAATACTGACATTTTAAAAATAAATTTCTTACCTTATGCTTTTAAATTTAGCCAATGAAATCTAAATACCATAAGGCTTTGATGCCCATCACTATCTATTTATAAATATATAAGTAAGTTCTTCTTTAGCATTTGAAGATTTTACATCTTTACTTTCTTTCCTTGAATTTACATATCCTGCTGACTCCACAAAATCTTATCCTACTATATAATTCTTTATGCTTGAAAGTTTTTTATTGATCATCCTAGCATGTTCTTCTAAATAAAAAGCATTGATTAAAAAAAATTGCATTCTTTTTCATATGCTGTGATCACTAAGCTCTATTAAAATTATTTTTGAATGGGTTATTTTTATAATTATTAGTATACAAATACACTCTGAGTATATTGTTGATTATAACATCACAGTAACATTGCAATTTTGATATTAGTCATAAAATGTAAAAAAAAGTTTTGGAAATATATCTCCTAAATGACATGATTGGGGATTTAACAAATAGTTACTGTATTTATGGATGAATATTACTTATTGCTTGAAAGAGATAGGGTGCAGCATCAATTGTATTCCTGTTTTTATAGAAATAAAAATCCATACATACTATTTATTTTGTAATAAAATCATGGTATCCATTACAAATTTTGTAATAAAATCATGGTATCCATTACAAAATAAATAGTAATAGTAGGAGTTTATTATTTGTGTATATGCATTTTAAATTCCTTCATGGTTATATGCCAACAATCATATAGTGCTATATCATAAAAATTATTTTAATAATTTTAAAAATCTACCATTTGACAACTCAGGTCCTTCAGTTTTATGAAAAGCAATGAATTGAAAATAACCCACGTTGCAAAAGATTTGTTATCTAGTTGTCATACTTATTCACTCTCTTAATTTTTAAAACTTATGCTGGAAAGTGTCAATCCACATTAAATTATAATACTTAATTTTTCATTTAAAGGCATCTTTAACCTGATACATTGGTAAGTGATTGAGAAAATAAAAATATCAATCATTGCAAAATATCTTTGCCAATACAATATTTTTCTCAAATGCAAAAACTTTCAGTGTATTTATAAACTATGGAATTGAAGCTTTTAATTTATGGAAAATATTTACCATGTCAAACCCATCAGCCAAAGTTAGCTGTTTAGTGCCGGAAAGCTTCTGACTTCCGGTCCAGATCAAGTATGTATCTCTGTGGTGACCCTCTTGCTTCTGGTTCTGACTCTCACAAACAAAGAGCTAAGTGGGACGTGGAGCCTCACTTGGTGCTTGTAGCTCTGGTGAAGTAAGGCCTGGGCCACTTTTTTGGCTTTGCTTAGGTCTCTGCAGCCCTAATTTATTTGACGCAAGTTGGGGCTAGACTAGGAGAGGACACAAAGTAAAAGTTCTTGAGTATCTGAATTCAGAACTTTCAAACATGACTGAAATGCCTTGTCTTTAACCCCCCAGTTTGTCTTTAACAGAGTATGTTTAACACCAAGAAAGACAGGCAGCCTCACTGAGTGCCTGGCCTGGACACTGACATTCCCACTTTTCCCTGGTCTGGAAAGACCTGGACCCATGACCCCTGGACAAAGCCCCATGGGAAGAGACAGGCGGGTGGGAGGGTAGGCATTTACTGTAAAGCGAGACCAGCAGTCGGTGGAAGTAGGGAACAGGAGGTACCTGCAGAGCAGCAAGAGGCCACAGGAGGGGAGGGTCTGTGTTAGGGACAGTGGGGATGTTTGTGGGAAATCTGGAATTTGATTTCCCTGTCATCATCCATGGCTGCAGATCCTTGGTGAGGTGTTTAGTTCTCCTGGGATGCACTTGTCCCAGATGAAGCCTGCGGGACTAGCGAACTACTGTGCTGGAGTCTGGATTGAGGATGAAGTTGGGGAATGGGCACCAGTGAATGTCCCTGCTGGTCCTGGGTGCCCTGGGCTGTGGCCTGCTGACTTAGCTCTGGCCGGCCCTGGAAGCCCTCGGACTCCGTCCTCCACTTGAGAAGTTTCCACACAGCCTGAGGATGGTGGGGGAGCTCCAGGCTGATCTGGCTGATTCTTTCCTGGTGACCAAAAAATGTACTTTGTCTATTCAGGCAAAGCATCCAACTCTTCTATTTTCTTGGGAAATGGTCTAGCAAACCATTAACATTTGATCAATTCAAACCATCATGCCATACATGATAAATATACACAATTTATATTTATCAATTAAAAAAGATTCTAATCATATATATTCATATTTGATATCAGAAAAGTCTATTGTATTTCAGTTCTGAGTTGATGAATATGGAAATTAGTTGAAATAAGTAAAAGAAGGGAGATTGTTCAGCAATTAGAAAGTCAAAAACAAACCCCAAACCATTTGATTGAAACTTGGCCAGTGTCGTGTGAGGGTAGAGTGGATCTCACCAAATACATACTGAGGAACCGCTTGCATTTCTTCCCTCTGAGAATGAGACTTTCTATGATATTTGGGAAACTGCTGGTGTGCAATAATCTGTTCTGAACCTTCCTGAATCAGCTCATCAATTAATTGCTTAGCTTTCTAGGCTAGGTAAAACCCGAGCAATCTGTTCCTAAATCTCAGCTTTTCAGAGTCACGCAGGGGAAGAGGGGAAACTCTTTTGATGTGTCTCCTCCTCCCCCGCCTCTCCATTCTAGGCATTTTTGGGTAGTTGGGGTCACAGAGAGCTCATAAAGCTATCTTGTTTAAATACTTTGCTCGGTTTGAATGGCATGAAGTGCTCATTATCCAATTCAAACACTTTTTCTCATATATAAAAATGAGTGGATTTCACTGCTCTTCCCAAAATGCCAATTTCAGGTTTATTTTTAATAGAAATTAAAGCAACATGTCACATGGCAATGATTGGCTGGGCTAAGTAGTGGCTGTGCTCTTGAGATGGTGGCATGAGCTCTCTAGTTTGCCATAGAACTCACGTCACCCTTGAGTTTTCCTGCGCATTCCCTGTAGGAATTTGGTTTTGTGACCTCTAGATGGAGGCTTATAGAGGTAGTTTATTAATTTCCCCAGTAAACATTAATTGAACACCTAAGATGGCTAGCCATCCATGCAAAAATCCCTGTCTACATAGAGCTTAATTCTAATGTGGGAAGACAGACAATAAATAAGCAAATTATAGAATATGTTAGAAGTTGATCCATTGAGAAAATAAAGCAGAGAAGAAGATAGCAAGTGTGCATAGGGGGCAATTTTAAAATAAGAAGGGCAGACTGGGCACGGTGGCTCATGTCTGTAATCCCAGCACTTTGGGAGGCTGAGGTGGGTGGATCACTTGACGTCAGGAGTTTGAGACCAGCCTGGCCAACATTGTGAAACCCCATCTCTACTAAAAATACAAAAATTGGCTGAGCGTGGTGGTGTGTGCCTGTAGTCCCAGCAACTTGTGAGGCAGAAGCATGAGAATCCCTTAAACCCAGGAAGCAGAGGTTGCAGTGAGCTGAGATTGCGCCACTGTACTCCAGCCTGGGTGACAGAGCGAGACTCTGTCTCAAAAATAGGAAGTGCAGGGAAAGGCTCACCATAAAATTTAAATCAAGATTTGGAAGAGGTGAAGGAACTGTCATGCAGATATGGGAAGAGCATTCTAGAGGGAACAGTAAGTGCTAAGGCCCTGAGGCCATGGGAAGTTAGGGCAGTAGGGCAGCTGTAGAAAGAGTGATGGCTGGGGTGACAGATGCTGCTGTGTGCTCCAGATGAGCCAGTAGCCCACTCTGAGCCTTACCTTCTTCACATGAAAATGTGGGCTTGAGCAAGATTTCCAAGATTCTATTCTCTCTGACATTTGGTGATGGTAGGGCAAAGCCCTTCTCTTAGGGAAAGCGGGAAGCTGTTTGCCAGTGGGAATGTGCTTACGGAATTAAAGAGTCTTTTATTATTTCTCTTAGAATCTGTAAAAGTTGGCTTTGGACTCCTCTAATAAGGGAGAGCCAGGCTAGGGTTTGGCAGCTGAAATGCACATGCTTATGCTCTTCGAGGGCTGAATTTCCGATGTACCTGGGGCACAGATAGGTTGGAAATGAATGGAATCAGCAGAAGCGATTGCTATCATTTTTTATTACTGTTCAGTGTTTGATTTCTGCTGTAGCCCTGGCAGATGACAACAGATTGCTGGGCATGAACAAGAGAAGATTATTTTCTATCTGATCATTCTTTGTGTGTATTTGGGGTGACCGAAGGTTTTTAATATTGAAAAGTCAAACAGCCTGGACTGTTTCACCCACCATCAGCTTAGCCTATTATTTACAGTCCCATTCCTTTAACTTTCCAGTTCTTGGGGAAAAAAAAAAATCAACTATCAACAGTTTGGACAGATAATGTGGGAAGATGAAAGCTGGTGATAAATACACATCTTCCATTGCTCTTAGATATTTTCTGGAGTCTTGGGTTGACATACAGTCTCCTATTTGTGCCTTACATGGGTGAGCCCCATGAGAAAGGTTGATGGAAATGGCGAGTATTCTTTAACCATGTCATGCCAAAGGTTTGGATGCAGCAAGGGACAAAGTGCCTGGAAGAATTATTTCTGCATCTGGAGAGTTCTTTAAAATATACAGATAATTACTTTGAGATTTCTATAATTTAACCACAAGTGTTAAAAATATATTTCTGAGGATTGATTGGATGTTAAGGACCCGGTGTTTACATCTGGGAGGTAGGTCAGGGACAGGGTTGGTGACAAGGAAGAAAGGGACATTAAGACTGTGAATGGTCTGGGATTTTACCCCACTTGCCAGCTGACCAGTTAACCTGCCACAGTTTCATGGATGCTGGTGGACTCCTGGGTCAGAGACAAAAAACTTTACTACATTCCACATTAGCAGAAACCGGAATATCAACATTTGTACCAGGGCAATGTGGAGAAGGCCAGGTAATGCCTGTGCATGCGGTGAATTGTGTTACAGAGGTACCCTGAGCTCAGGGAATCTAAATCTTTCCTAACAGGCAGTGAGCATGGCTGGGCTTAACTCCAGAGGCAGATGTCATCTTTATGACATGGGCGATAAACAACCTTGCCCTTTGCTCTGGAGGGAGGCACAATTTCTGTCATCCAAGGCTGTGCTCTATACAAACATCCTGGGAAAAGACAGTCTCCAGCAAAGGCAGTCAGACACATGGAGAATTGTTTTCCAAGAGGGACTTAGAAATATTTTGGCCATAAAGATGCAATTAACTCCCTCCCTGCCAGCTCCCTTAGGTGAGTTTACCCTTTGGATCATGGTAGCTTTTTTTCTTGAACTTCCAAGGAAATCCAGGGAGACACATTTCTATCCGAACTCAAGGCACAGTTCAAACCCTTCCTGGGGGCAAAGGCTGAGAAGAAATGTGAAAGCTCTGTCCACTTCATGACCTGTATATCTCTTTTACTTCGCTGCTCATTGAAAGGTAGTTGAACATTCTGGCTATTAGAAATGCTAATTTCACATCATCTCTAACCTCGAAGACACTGCAAGTTGTTGCCTGGGTCAGTCCTTCTTGATTGGGACGGACTTTACATTTTGGGCAGCTAAGGTTTGGAAGAATTAAGTGTCTTCCTCAAAGTCATTCAGTAAAGACCTAGTGGAACCATGATTCCAAGTCAGGTCCACGGAAATGGAAAATTTCCTGTCATTTTCCTCAAAACCAGAGTTTTGACTAGGGAATGTTTTCAGACAGGATCAACCAAGAAAAGTTGAGGGGAAAATAAGATGAAAGATGGGTGATGGTCCTCAGAATATCTTTCTTTAGCAGTTGTCCAGAAAGCAGTGTGTGAAAGAGATTGCCAGTTGCCTACCCAGTATCCATGTTCTCTCTCTCTCTTTTTTTTTTTTTTTTTTTTTTTTTTTTTTAGGATAAGGTCCCTGTATATTTGAGTATGGCAATTTGTTGAACTTTTATTTAATTTTTAATTTTAAAATTTCTAATCTTTAAAGATTTTAATTTGTTTTTAATTGAAAAATAAAATTTGTATATATTTATCATGTAAAATGGGTTTTGAAATATGTGTCCATCATGGAATGGCTAAATCAAGCTAATTAACCTATGTATTGTCTCATGTACTTATCTTTTTGTGGTGAGAACATTTAAAATCTCTCTTTGCATTTTTCAAGATACCCTGCTTAAAAAAGCAAACATATTTGTTAGCTTTCCTTGAGGTTGGGGTGGTCAATGAGGTGTGAGTGGAAGTCATTTCCAGCAAAGTTCCTTCAAGGGGACTCACCTGGCTGGCAGGAGGCCCATTCCTTTTCCCCTCTCCCTCCTCCCTGCCTGGAACATGGCTAGGATAATGAGTCCCAGCGACAGTCCTGGGATGGTGAGGAGACCTCATGGATGGAATCTGAGTGGAAGACGGTGGAGCAGAAAGTGAGAAGAAGCCTGGGTCATCGCTAACACCACAGGGCACCACACCAGGCCTGGAGAACCTGCTTTTGGGTTTCTTCTGTGTGAGTGAAAAATGATGCCTTTTTTTTTTTTTTTTTTTTTTTTTTTTTGCCACTGTATCTTTCAGGAGCAGATGAATGTTAATTTTTAACAGACAGTGGATGCTTACTGATATCTAACTGTGATCCCTGAATGTTCATTGTATCCAGTCAAGTTTCTTAGTTGCAAGTAATAGAAACTTTGGCAGCCTTTAGCAAAAAACGGACTAATAAACTTCTAAGAAGGTTTACAGGGTCAAAAAATGGAAGTGGTGGCTGAAGAACTTGGAGCAGGTGGGCACCAGATTGTTCCAGAACATCTTTTAGTGGGTTCTGCTCATTGTTCTCTCCAGGGCTCCATAGGAATCAATGGATCCTAATTTCTTGTCTGTCCTTGTGTCACTGTCAAGATTCAACATCTCAGGGAAGCAAGTATTCTACTGGCTGAGCCAAGGTCACAGGACGGCCCTGTATCAAGCTGCTGAGAGGAAGGACAGAGCTGAAGGAGCCTCATGGAGGACAGCCCTGTATCAAGCTGGTGAGAGGAAGGACAGAGTTGAAGGAGCCTCAGGGGGCCCCTCCAGCTTCCACTCTGGGAGGGCAGGCACGTGGTTTTATTGTCCCACAAAGACTGCGCACAGTGAGGGCCAAGGTGACTCCCTACAAGGAAATCAGAGCATGGTTGGGAAGTGACACCACTGAGCACGTCCCACCATTAAACAAGATTCAGTGTAGCAGGTTTGGCGCTTTCTGTGATGAGGTGAATTGGTCAAGATAAAAGGCGAAGATTTTTTACACCATGAAGGCTTCAGGGATGAGCAGTGTCTTACAGACCTGATAACAGCAGTGCCTTTGAGGAGGACAAATGCTTCATGCAAAATAATTCTTTTAATCTTCTCCGGTTGATGTAGATGTAAGCAATATTTCATGGTAAAAATACTAACACATCTATTTCCTTGGTTGCCTCTTTTTCTTCCTCTAACTGGCTGCAGTTTCTAATTCACACTCAGGAACCTGCCTGCAACAACTACAGGTCTTCATGGATCTCCCTAAGTGGGGGCAAACAGTCTTGTTCCTCTGTGTTGGGAAACTAGAACTCCGGAAAGATCAAGTGCTGTCCCCAGGGCCACAGGGTATGAGGGTGGGCTGGGGAGGTAAAAACGAATTACAGAGTCTGTGGCTAAGGTGGCTGTAGGTCGTCAGTTAAGTGCTGGCTGCCAAGGAGAGCTGGCCTCAGTGTGAAGAGGCTCATGAGTAGAGAAATGAATGTGATTCTCTAGCCTCAGAAAGTCTAGGTTGTCATGAAATATTAGTGAAATATGTCAAGGAATGTAAAAACTTGGAAACTTAGACCCTTAGGGGCCCCACCAGACCTCAGTTTCTTGTTGCAGCTGTCTCAAATGCAGCACCGGGATGGGTATCGACAGGAAAGCAAAGGCCGAAGTCTCTATCCTGCTGAAAACTCTTCACCGGCTTCCCAGAGTCAGCAGAATAAAACCCAGTCTCCTCATTCCGGCCAATGAGATTTAAAAATTTTTTTTGAGACGGAGTCTCGTTCTGTCACCCAGGCTGGAGTGCAGTGACATGATCTCGGTTCACTGCAACCTCTGCCTCAGAGGTTCAAGCGATTCTCCTGCTTCAGCCTCCCGAGTAGCTGAGATTATAGGCACATTCCACCACGCCCTGCTAATTATTTGAATTTTTAGTAGAGACGGAGTTTCACTGTTTTAGCTAGGATGGTCTCGATCTCCAGACCTTGTGATCTGCCCGCCTCGGTCTTCCAAAGTGCTGGGATTACAGGCATGAGCCACCACGCCCGGCCCCAATGAGATCATTCATGACCTGTTGCCTTCCCATGTGCTCTCCTCTTTCCCTCTGACTTCCTTGCTGCTGCAGCCACTTTGGCCTTCGTTCCGTTTCTGCAAGCTTGTCCCCGCCTCTTTGTATTTGCTGCCAGGGAACGCTCTGCCCCAGAACCCTGTCTGGCTGACTCCTCCTTGCCATTCTGGTCTCAGTTGAGATGTTGCCTCCCCTAAGCGGGCTCTACTTCCTGGTTTCCATTCTTGGCTCTACCATGGGCTGACTGTGCCATATTAGCCAGTCCTTAACTGCTCTGTGCCTCATTTTGCTCAGCTGCAAATGGGAATCATGTTAGCCTTGTTATATGGTTACTGTGTTCTGGTTTGCTTCTGTTATAGTACTAATCACTGTTTGAAATTATTTTGTTCGCTGATTTATTGTCTGTCTCCTCTAGGCTATTAGCAGGTTGAGTAATTGGATCTACATAGAACCCAAAGTTTATTCATTAGGCAGGCAATGATGGAGCAAACCCTTACAAATGCATCTTCATATGTCATCCTGGACCCTGGATTTCCCGCCTGAGTGGTGAAGGAGTGGGCCACACCAGTGGTTCTGTGGATCAGAATCACCCTGGGACCTGTTAAAACTAAAGGTACCAAATAGAATTGCCAGATGATCCAGCAATCCCACTTCTAGGTATACATACAAAAGAATTGAAGCAGGACCTCAAAGAGATATTTACACATCCATGTTCATAGGGGAAAAAAAAGCTGAGAGGCAGAAATAACCCAAGGGTCCATCGACAGATGAATAAACAAAATGTGGTATGTAACCAGGTAACTATTGTTCAACCATAAAAATGAAGGAAATCCTGTCTCATGCTACAACACGGATGAGCTTTGAGGACATTATACGAAGTGAAATAAGCCAGTCACACAAAGACAATATTGTATGATATATGAGGTACCTAGAACAGTCAAATTCATAGAAACCGAAAGTGGAATGGTGATAACCAGGGGCCTGGAGAAGGTGGAAGGGGAGGAGTTGTTTAAAAGATAGTTTCAGTTTTGCAGGAAGAAAAAGTATTGGAGATCTATTTCATGATGATGTGAATATACTTAACGCTACTGAACTGTATGCTTGAAAATAGTTAAGATGGTAAATTACAATAAAGGTAGATTAAGTTAAAAAAATAAAGATGCGGCACCTAGATTCTGAGTAAATAGATTGGAGTGAGTGGGACATTGACATTTGCAAAACCTCCCAGGGAGATTCTGACACTGCTTAACGTTTAAGAAGCTCTTGGCCGGGCGCGCGGTGACTCATGCCTGCAATCCCAGCATTTTAGGAGGCCGAGGTGGGCGGATCACTTGAGGTCAGGAGATCACTTGAGGTCAGGAGTTCAGCCTGGCCAACATGATGAAACCCCGTCTCTACTAAAAATACAAAAATTAGCCGGGCGTGGTGGCACGTGCCTGTAATCCCAGCTAGAAGGGAGGCTGAGGCAGGAAAATTGCTTGAACCCGGGAAGTGGAAGTTGAAATGAGCCGAGATCCCGCCATTGCACTCCAGCCTCGGCGAAAAGAGCGAAACTCCGCCTCAAAGAAAAAGGAAAGAAAGAAACTCTTAGTTAATACTAGAGTTGACCCCAAAGTTAAAGGTGAGTCTGTGGTTTGGATTTGGGGCATTTAAAACTTGCATCACCCCTGACATAAAAAGCCTTAATTATACGGAGAAAAAAAAGTTCCCCAAATCCTCACGGGCTAATTTTGCCGGATGAATCCACTTCTCACCTGCATTCACGCCTCTTGCCGTCTTTCTGGGGCGCAGAGATTAGGTGGGCAGAGAGCACTGGAGCCAGCCCACCGGCGGTTTTACTCCTGGTGTCCACAAGGTGGCAGGCCAGGCACTTGGATTTGCGCAGCTGAGGGCGTGCGTAGCCGAGGGCGTGCGTAGCCCGCGGCCGGAAGTGCCCGGGCAGATCGCAGACGGGACCCTGCGCTTGCTTTTGCTTTTGTATGATTTGGGGGCTGGTACCTGGGCTAGAGCTGAAGCTGGTAGGTCAATTTCCTGGGAGCAGGGGTGCGTCTGTTCTCAGAGAAGGGTTTGAGCCGATTCCCACGTACGCCCTGGCGGCCATAAGAGCGTCTCAGAGGGACGCAGGACCTCCAGCGTGTGCACGAGTGTTCAGGGATAATGTGAACAAGCTGTTCTGGTTTTTTGTTGTTGTTGGAGGGCAATGTTTTGGTGATAGTTTTAAATAGTAAAAGGTAAAAGGTAGAATAGATGTTTTGTGTGGTTTGAAAACTCCTAAGTGGAGGGCAGAGGACTCCAGTTAACATGCACTTGCTGTTGGATATTTTATGGGCATTTAAAATATATAGACTTGCTGACCCACTTCAGGGCTTGACCCAGCAAGGGGGCGCAGTCCATAACAGTAAATAAGTCAGCGAGTGTCCTGGTGACACGTTGGGATGAAAAGTGGAGGGGGAAGTTTTATATGCTTTTAATATGCTGTTTTTTCCTACCTCAAGCTAGGACAGTGGTTTCCCATGGGTACAAAATGCTTGCACGTGGTTCAGGGCTCCTGAAGACTGGGAGGAGAAAAATGATACACGAGGAGGCAGCCCAAAGAGCAGAGGTTTGGGGTTAGATGGGCGCGGGCTGCACCTCCAGCTCAGCCTCCCACCAGCTGTGGGATTTGAGACTGGTCCCTCACCCTGGCTGAGCCTGAGTTCACTCCTCTGCGATGGGGATGAGAATGCGGGGGTGGGGTGAGGAGTAAAGGAAATGCAGTCCGTCTGTTCCCTCATTGAGCACACGCAGCTTCACCGCCTATGTGCCAGGCACAAGAAGGATGCTAAGGCAATCAGGCATGGTGATGCCTCCCGGGCAGATATGCTGAGGGGTGTTTCCAGTTCAGCAAGAGAGACAACGGTCTGCATGGGGTGCCCCGGGGTGGGGACTGGCAGGGGAGGCAGCAGGACAAAGGCAGGGAGGGTTAGAGGGTGTGGATGTTCAGGGAAGGAGTGGAGAGAAACACAGATCAAGCGGAGGTAGCAGATCGGAGACCAGGGGATTTGGAGTGTACACTGTTTGCATCATAAATAGAATTATTTACCATGATTTTAAAAAATGCAGAGCTTTCCCTTGGAATTCCAGGTATTCAGCTCCTCTGGAAAAAAATAGACTTGGCTACACCGAATCAAAATTTCCACATCAAACAATGGTCTGAAACGATGTAGTGGTTGCCTTCTTTCTACAGCGTGTAGGCTGCAGTCCCCACCACACCCTATTGCACAACCAACTCTACCTGCTTCCCTTGTTGACTTGTAGTCCTTTCTTCTGTGCAACCTCTGCTATAGGCTGTCTAGAGCAGCTGCACACAGTGGGTCCTTGATACCTGTTGTTTCCCTTCGCTTCTTGAGGGCCCAGATGGCCTCACAGGTTGCTTAGAAGAATAAAGGAGCCACAGGTGTAGTCAGGATTCCATTTACTGGGTCTTCTCTTTCACTTCGGGGGTATTTTCACCTTTGCAGTGAACTTCTGGCCACAGCTAGGTGTTTGGTGAATGTCAGGGAGGCTTGCTGAACTTACAGTCTGTAGGGCCTTTTTTGTCAGCCATGCTTGGCTCACTTGAGAGAACCACATGCAAATCCCTCTCCAAAGCACCATTTCCCCACAAATAATAGAGGACTGTTGTTGAGAGGACGGAGACCCTGTGGTTCTGTAATACTAGCATTTTCATGAAGGAAAATCACAGCCCCACCCTGAGCACAGCTGAGAACATGGAACCTATTACTGAGACATTCTGGTTAAAATAGAGCATTATCCCATAAGATGGGTCTGCCTGTGGGAGTCTTTGGAAAACCAGGTGAGAGGGGTTTGCAGGTCCTGCTGGAAATGAGTCCGTAAAAAAACATCCTTCCATCCAAGGATGATTAAACTCAATCATGAGGCTCTTAGGAAGCCCTAGCCTCACCTTCCTAGTGGGAGGTAAAAGTGGATAATTCACTGTCACAAAAGAAAGCGAGGAGTGAGAATGGGGTGAGGGCGGTAAAGTAGAAGAGGGAGGGAGGAAAGATGGCTTCATTGTGGAGTCCAGGGTCACTGGAAGAGTCAGGGGGAATAGCTACAATCAAGGGGTCCTTCTCTGGGCTTGAGGGTGGTGCCATTTGTAGGGGACAGTGGGTTGATGTGGTTGTGCCATTGAATGTGAACTGCACCCCAAGTCAGAAACCAAGAGATGGGGAGACAGCTGCTGGCAGATGAGGCTGGGACCAAAGGACTTGGGGGAGACCAGCAAGCCCTTCATTCTCAGACAGTGTGGGAGGCAGGGGCTGCCCCTCCTCTTACACTTAACTACCCTTTCTTCCCCGATACATTAAAAGATATTTTTGTTTTGCAATTTATTAAATCTCAGAAGTATAGAGAATAGTGTTTCCTGCATATTAGAATCACTTGGGGATCTTTAAAAAATTCCAAAGCAGAGTCACTTTCCCAGACCATGTAAATCACTATCTCTGTGGGTGGAACGCAGGTTTCAGTGTCTTTGACACTCCCTGGCTGGTTTTGATGCACAGACAAGTGTAGGAAGCACTGGCGTTCCTGCCTGTTCCTGTCACCCAGCCTCCCCCATAACCAACATGTGGCCAGTCTCGCTGATGCCGCAGCTTTTGTGTCCTAGGTCCCTAATTTTCCCACTGCCCACCTTCCTTCCCAGATTCTTCAGAAACAATACCAGGCTTCATGCTACCTCATTCTTACATGCTTCAATATATAAAAGCTTTTTAAAAAGTGTAAAACAACCTTATCACTCCCCGCTCCACAAAATTAACAGTATTCCTTAGGATCATCTAATATTCTGCCTGTGATGCTCAGTTTAGCTTTGGAGACATTTATTCATCTCCTTTACCTTTGATTTTAATTTGATTCTGAAGGGATAAAGTTTCCCCCTTATTTGGGGGGTAGTGGTGTTGGTGAAAGGGACTGGCTCACCCCTGATAACCTGCCTCTTTTCCTTAGGGTGCCTGAGGGTTCCAATCCCTTCAGGGACAGCCCTGCCCACATTGTTGAGGACAGTCATTCAGGCACAAGAGGCTCGTACAGTCATTCGGCAATCATTGATTGGGAGCCTCTATATATTCAGACACTGTGTTAGGTCCTGGGGGATTGAGTCTGTCTTTGTCATCATTCTGTTTAGCACACTGTAGGGACTCAAGAAGTATTTAGTTCAGTGATAAAAGTATATGTTTTTGTTACCATGATGGTCAGCAGCCAATCCATTGCTGATGTATTGAGTCTGGGTATGCAATGCCACTTTATAAATCACATATACACAGAACTTCTACATCGTACCTCTTTACCTCTGGAACTTCTACATTGTACCTCTTTACCTGGGAACCTATGAACATTTTTTTCTATTAAGTAATTTTCACAACAACTTCATATGTGGTTCCCAAATGAGATGAAACAGCATGGCAGAGTTAAATCATCGTAGCAGGGAGTGAGGGCAGCCTGAGTGGTTGAAATGCAAACACGTTGTCTAAGCCTTATTCCAGCCACGAGGTTTCAGCCGTCTCTTTCTATCAAATCCTTTCAAAGGAGTGCTAACATGCAACAGAAATTGGTTGGTTTGAAGCTGACCTTCTTGTATTTCTTTTACCCAGCTTCTAAGTGTAACACTTAGAAACAGCAATAAAATGTCCAGGAGGCAACCAATGTAACCAAGGGAGAAAGTGGGATCTCACTGACCCACACGTTTTTCTTTTAGACTGTATTTTTCTGCTTAACACACTACTATGTTTATTATTTAAAAATTCGAAAAATATGGAAGGAAGATTTGAGGAACTGAAAATCACCCATATGTTATCATTCAGCGATAACTACCATTGTCTGCCAGAGATAATTGACTGGGTGCATTTCTTTCTAGTCTTTCTTTTTTCCTGTGCCTAAATATGGACTGTGTACTCTGATTTAATTAGAGTTAGTGTTAATTTATTTAAATATTAGAACTTTATGCTTTCATTAGCAATTTTTGTTTTGTTTTCTCCTTTTTTTTTTCTCTCATTATAATCTTGTAAAGAATGTAAGGAAAGTATTATTCTAATTTTACAAAAGAGAAATCAAAGCCCATAAAGAAGTGGTTTTTCATCAATGGCCCAGAACTCCTCACTCTTTTTTTTTTTTTTTTTTTTGAGGTGGAGTGTCACTCTGTCGCCCAGGCTGGAGTGCAGTGGTGCCATCTTGGCTCACCACAACCTCTGCCTCCTGGGTTCAAGTAATTCTTCCGCCTCAGCCTCCCGAGTAGCTGGGACTACAGGTGTGTGCCACCATGCCTGGCTAATTTTTTTGTATTTTTAGTAGAGACGGGGTTTCACCATGTTGGCCAGGCTGGTCTTGAACTCCTGACCTCAGGTGATCCACCCGCCTTGACCTCCCAAAATGCTGGGATTACAGGTGTGAGCCACCGCCAACTCCTCACTTTTAATTCAAAGGTCTTTTATCTTCTCTACCCCCTTCCTGCCTCCACATTTAGACTGTTCTAGAAGGTATCTGACTTAAACCTTCTGGAGATGGGAGGAGAAATAACAGTAGGTCCCACTTCCATAAATAATCCTAAGGATTTCCCCACTGATGGTTCATGCCTCTTGTATCCAAGACGAAGCAGGTTTAGAGAACACATCTGACTGGACTGTATATTTGCTGGGCAGAAATGAATACAGCAGATTGCGGTGATTGTTGGTTTGGATTCTCTAAACCATTTTTTTCCAGCAATATAACCGGGAGTTGACTTGAGTGGAATAGGAGGGGAAAAGGACTTCAGAACTAATATTTTAGATGGATGGTATGTAAGTCTCCATTCTTTTATTTTTTTAATATACTATTTTGTAGAGCTATTTTAGGTTCACAGCAAAATTGAGCAGAAATTAGAGATTTTCCATATACCTCCTGCCCCATACATGCATAGCCTCCCCCATTGTCAACATTCCCTACCAGAGTGGCACACGTTACAACTGATGAACTGACATTGGCAAGTCATTATCACACAAAGTCGGTAATTCACCTTAAGACTCACTCCTGGTTTTGTACATTTTATGAGTTTGGACGAATTTATAATGACAGGTATCCACCATTATGGAATCATACATAAAATTTTTCTGCCCTAAAAATCCTCTGTGTTCTGCTTATTCATTCCTCTTTCTCCCTTTAATTCCTGACAACTACTGGTCTTTTTTTTTTACTGTCTCCATAGTTTTATCTTTCCCAGAATGTCGTATAGTTGGAATGATTCAGTATGTAGCCTTTTAAGACCGGCTTCTTTCACTCAGTAATAATATGCATAAAAGTTCCCCCTATTCTTTTCAAGGCTTGATAGCCCATTTCATTTTAGTACCAAATAATATTTCATTGTCTAGATATACCACTGTGTATCCATTCCCCCATTGAGGACATCTTGGTTGTTTCCAGGTTTTGGCAATTATGAATAAAACTGTTATACACATTTATGTACAGGTTTTATATGAGCATAAATTTCAACTCCTTTGGGTAAATACTAAGCACAATTGCAGAATTTTATGTTCAGGGTATATTTAGTTTTGTAAGAAACTGCTAAACTGTCTTCCAAAGTGACTACTATTTTACATTCCCACCTAGTAATGAATGAGAGTTTCTGTTGCTTCACATCCTCGCCAGCATTTGGTGTTGTCAGTGTTTTGGATTGAGGCCATTCTAATAGGTGTGTTGTGGTATTTTATTATTGTCTTAGTTTACATTTCCCTGATAAAAAATGATGGGTAACATCTTTTCATATGTTTATCTGTAATCTGTGTCTCTTCTTTGGTGAGGTATCTGGTTAGGTCTTTGGGCCATTTAAAAAATTAGGTTGTTTTGCTTTCTTATTGTTGAGTTTTAAGAGTTCTTTGTATATTTTGGATATTAGTCCTTTATGAGACATGTCTTTGACAGATATTTTCTCCCAGTCTGTGGCTCTTCTTACTCTCTTGATGGTGACTTTCACAGAGCAGAAAATTTGAATTTTATTGAAATCCAGCTTATCAGCCCTTTCTTTCATGGATTGTTCCTTCGATGTTGTATCTAAAAAGTCTTTGCCAAACCCAGGTAATCTCGATTTTCTCCTATGTCATCTTCTGAGAGTTTTACAGTTTTGCATTTTAGATTTAGTTCTTTGATCTATTCGAGTTAGTTTTTGTGAAGGTTGTAACGTCTGTGTCTAAATTCTTTTTTTTTTTTTCATGCGGGTGTCAGTTTTTCTATAACCATTTGTTGAAAATATTATCTTTTCTCCATGTGTTGTCTTTTATTTTGCCATAAACCAGTGACTGTATTTATGTAGGTCTATATCGGAGCTGTCTATTCTGTTCCACTTATCTATTTATTTATTTATTTATTTTTTGGCCCATACTACACTGTTTTGATTACTGTAGCTTTGGTCATCAAGTTCACTTGTTTTAGTTTACTTTTACTACTGTAATTCTTGAAGCTGAGTAGTGTCATTCCTCCAACTTTGATCTTCTTCAGTATTATTTTGACTATTTTGGATCTTTTCTCTTTTTGTGTAAACTTTAGAATTAGTACCAAATAATATTTCATTGTCTAGATATACCACTGTGTATCCATTCCCCCACTGAAGGATATCTTGGTTTAGTTGCTTCCAGGTTTTGGCAATTATGAATAAAACTGTTATATACATCTATGTGCAGGTTTTTGTATGAGCATCACTTTCAACTCCTTTGGGTAAATACCAAGCACAACTGTGGAATTGTGGAATTGTTAATATCTTCAAAATAGTCTGCTGAGATTTTGATTGAGATTTCCTTGAATCTATAGATCAGTTGAAAATAATTGATATTTTGACAATATTGAGTCTTTCTATCCATGTCCATGAACATGGAATAGCTCTCCATTTACTTAATTCTTTGATGTCTTCATCAGAGTTTTGTAGTTTTCCTCATATAGATCTTGTATATATTTTGCTAGATTTGTACCTAAGTATTTCATATTTTTGTGTGCTAATGTAAATGTATTGTTTTAAATTCCACTTGTTCATTGCTGGTATATAGGAAAGTGATTAACCTTTGTATATTAACCTTGTATCGTGCAACCTTGCCATAATTGCTTATTAGTTTCAGGTTTTTTGTCAATCCTTTCAGATTTTTCTACATAGACAATTATGTCATCTGCATACAACAACATTTTATTTCTTTCTCATTCTTTATGCCTTTCATTTCCATTGATTGTCTTATTGCATCAGCTAGGACTTTCAGAATAATATTGAAAAGCAGTGATGAGGGGGAGCATTTTTGCCTTGTTCCCAATCTTATTAGCAAAGCTTCAAGTTTCTTATATCCATTTTTTCAACAGATATTTATTGAGTGCTGTGTCAGGGAGAGCCAGAGAGACAGAACCAATTCATATATATATATAGCATATATATATGAATTAGGGCTCACCCTAATGACCACATATATGAGAAGGGATTTATTAGGGGAATTAGTTCATGTGATTATGAGACTCAGAAGTTCCATGGTAGGCTTTCTGCAAGCTAGAGACTTGAGGAAGTTGGTGGCATGACTCAGTCCAAGTTCCAAAGCCTCAGAACCTGGGAAGCCAATAGTTTAACTCTCAGCATAAGGCCAAAGGTTTGTGAACCTGGACTTGGGGCAGGGGAGTGGGAAAATTGCTGCTATTGGAAGTCCTAGAGTCTAAAGGCTGGACGACCTAAAGTTCTGATGTCAAAGGACAGGAGAAAGAAGGGTGTCCCAACCCTGAGCCGGGGGTGGGGGGTGGGTGTGGGCAGGAGGGCAGGGAGACAGAGAGAGGGGGAGAGCACAAATTCACCTTTTCTCTGCCTTTTTGTTCCATCCAGGCCCCCCGCCAATTGGATGGTACCCACCATGTTGAGGGTGGATCTTCTGTACTCAGTCTACCAACTTACACGCCAGTCTTCTCAGGAAACACCCTCATTGTCATGCCCAGAAATAATACTTTACTAGTTACCTAGATATCTCTTAATCTAGTTGAGTTGACACCTAAAATTGACCATTACAAGTGTCAATTCTGTCCCAGGCATTATTTTACGTGCTGGGAAGACCACAGTAATCCAACCCTACAAAAGTCCCCATGCTCCTGGGCTTATATTCTGTTGGAGTCGCAAAGTTAGTAAAAGGAAATGTGGCATGTATTAGGTTGCCATGGCTGAAATAATAAAGTACTACAGGCTGTGGCTTAAGCAACAGACATGTATTGTCTCACAGTACTGGAGGCTTGAAGTCCAAGATCAAGGTGTCAGCAGGATTGGTGTCTTCTGAGGCCTCTCTCCTTGGCTTGTAGATGGCCATCTTCTCCTTATGTCTTCACATGGTCATCCCTTTGTTCATGTCTGCGCCCAAGTTTTTTCTTCTTATAAGGACACCAGTCATATTGAATTAGGGCTCACCCTAATGACCATTTTCACTTAATTACCTCTTTAAAGACCCTATCTCTAAATACAGTCATATTCTGAGGTACTTGGGGGTTAGGACTTCAACACATGAATTTTGGGAGGGACACAACTCAGTCATGACATGGCATAAATTAAAAGATGGTTTTGATGCATAATGATTAACCATATTTAAAGCATAAAAGTTTTTGTATTGATTTTTCAAGTTGGGAAACAGTTGCTTGTCCACTGACAATTGTGTATGGCCCATGAGGGCTTGGTAGGAAGACTGGCCTTGGCCAGCAGAATGGTATAGGGTTGTGTATGGAGTAGCTTTTTTCTCAACTTCCCAGGCCACATAGTGATTGAATCTATGGCCCGGACTTGGTTAATATGCTAGTCTAAGCATTGTATTTTAGATGTTTAGATGGGACTGTTTAGGCTATATTAAGTCCAGAATGAATATATATATATATATATACACACACATATATATATATATGTATATATATATATATATGCGCCATATATATGTAATATATATGGCCTAGCTTGCCAGAAATCAGTAAATTTATTTTCATAAACAGCTCAGGGAAGAACTGCAACCATACCACAGGAGTGCATTAAAGCCATTTTTTTCCCCCTTGTAATCACCTCCTATTTTCCTAATGGTATTGGAGTGTGTGTGATTCCTGCTGTTTTATATATTTTTCTTGCCATGTGGCTCATTGGTTTCTTTTTTTGTTTATGCTTTTGTGGTCTTACTGAACAAATGACTTTCTGTGACATAATGAGTTTCTGGGCCTTGACATACTGAGCATAAATCCACCAAATCTGCAACTCCTTGCTGTGGAAGATTCCGCTTGGCTTCTGAAATAAGATGAAGGTGCTGAAATAGTTGGTTAAGTACATAGGAGAAAGTCTCATGGTCCTCTGGAGGCTTTAACACAACAGATGCCTGGACTGACTTGTGGTGCGTGAACTTGGTCCGTCTATCAAGTAGGAAAAACCATCCGTCTGCCAATCTAACAACAGGGGCTTCTTTCAGGGGAACTGAGAGACTAATTTGTTAGTGAAGGGCTTTTCAGGGCACTGAGTGATGAACAGGGGAGTATCAGTGAAGCACCACATGGGGTTGCAAAGGCTGTGTCAGTTTTTTGCCAGAGGAGCTAGTTGAAAAATGAAGGATTTAGATAAATCAGGGGAAGCAGGTGGGTTGATTTTAGAGGTAAGGTTAGGAAGAGAAGTTTCCTTTTGTGATTTCTGTTTTCTTTTTATTGTCTTGAAAGTCTTGATTGGAACTTTGTCTCTATTCATTGATTGATTCCCTCATTTCTGTATTTATTCATTTATTGAACATCTGTTAGATACCAGCAACTGAGCTAATAGGTAGGCCCTTCTTCCAAAAAGCCTGTGTTAGTCCATGACTTCTGGAAGCAGACACCAAGACAGGGCTAAGTGTGCAAACATTTTATTAGTGGAACTGCTTCACCCTCTTAGGCACTCAGGCTAGACACCCTAAACATTTTCTTCTTACCTCTCTTTTTCCCTCAAAAATCCATGCTCTCCCCTCAGTGAACCACAAGCTCCTATCATTCTGTGTCTTCCCAATTTATCCTTTCTATTCCCATGAACACTCCAAGTTCAAGGTTTTCTCGTCTCTTGCCTGGATGATGTTACAAATGGCTTTATAACTGGTTTCTCCACCTCTAATAGCTTGTCTCTTAGGTTCACCCTCCACAACTGGGGTTATCTTTCTCACCTACAGCAACAGTCATGCCTCTACCCTGTTGGAGTCTTATCAGTGACTTCCCACTGGCTATAGTTTGGATTCCTTGGCTTGGAGGTTGCATCATTCCCCAGCTGGCCCCATCTGCATCTTCCACCACACCTCTTCACAAACTATGCTGTCGTCAGTTGGAGCATGATGGCCTTTTGCATCTTCGTGCCTTGGATCATGTGATTTCTTTAACCTGTCAATCTCTTCCCCGCCTTCCTTGCCCTTCAAAATACTGTGTTACCCAACAGGCTTCAGTTCAAGGTCCACCACTGTTGTGAAATCTTGGTATGTAGTCAGTATAAATTGTGATTCTTTACTGTAAATCATAGCTTTTCTTTATATACTGCTGTACAGTTGGTGTTCACATTTTCTAGACTGCAAGCTGTTGAGTACATCAATCGCCACCTTTTATTTGTCTTTGTGTGTAGCCTCGCGATTAGCATAATTCTTCTCATGTATGCATTGCTCAGTGAGGGTTTACTGGGTGAAGGGACTACCATCCTACCATCAGACAACTCCATTTCTCCCCTGGGAGGCCCCACCATCCACCTTAAGCACAGCATTTTCGAAACTGAACTCCTGAGTTCTGCCCACCTCACAATAGTCTCCCCTCCCCAGCTCCCTAGTTCTGTCAGCTGCTACTGAGTCACTGCAGCCCAAAGGCTCAGCCATCCTTAATTTGTCTCTCCTTTCCACCATAACACTTGTTAATTCCAAGGCCTTGCACATTTCACCTAAGATGTGATAAATATGTGGCCCTTTCTTTCTGATGAGCCTTGCCCTTATCATTTCATCTCAGCTTTTATTTTATTGATTGATTGATTGAGATAGAGTCTGGCTCTGTCACCTGGCTGGAGTACAGTAGCTCAATCTTGGCTTACTGCAACCTCCGCCTCCCTGGTTCAAGTGATTCTCCTGCCTCAGCCTCCTGAGTAGGTGGGACTACCGGCGTGCGCCACCATGCCCAGCTTATTTTTGTATTTTTAGTAGAGACAGGGTTTCACCATGTTGGCCAGTATGGTCTCCATCTCGTGACCTTGTGATCTTCCCGCCTCAGCCTCCCAAAGTGCTGAGATTACAGGTGTGAGCCACCGTGCCTGGCTCATCTCAGCTTTTCTTAGTAGTGTTTTAAGTAGTTTCACCTGGTTCCGTTTCATAGCCATGGTTTAGAGTAGGTGTATGCTGAACCAGTCTAGAGCAAAGAACATAGAACAGGCCGGGTGCGGTGGCTCAAGCCTGTAATCCCAGCACTTTGGGAGGCTGAGACGGGCGGATCACGAGGTCAGGAGATCGAGACCATCCTGGCTAACAAGGTGAAACCCCATCTCTACTAAAAAATACAAAAAACTAGCCAGGCGAGGTGGCGGGCGCCTGTAGTCCCAGCTACTTGGGAGGCTGAGGCAGGAGAATGGTGTAAACCTGGGAGGCGGAGCTTGCAGTGAGCTGAGATCCAGCCACTGCACTCCAGCCCGGGCGACAGAGCAAGACTCTGTCTCAAAAAAAAAAAAAAAAAAAAAAAAAAGGAGAACATAGAACAGAGCTCTCTGAGGACCAAGAACCATGTCTATAATTCAGTGAGCATGGTAGGGCCTCATTATCAAAAAATGGTTTTTATAACTTTATTTCCATGAAAACAATACATGTCCACTTTAGATAATTTACAAAACACCAATAGGAAAAAAGAAGAATACAAAAATGACATACAATTTAAGCTCTATACATTTTGGTATATCCCCCACACCCTTTCTTCCATAGCATGTATGTGCATGTCTGTGATGTATGTGTGTGTGTGCACCTGTGAATGTACATGTGCTACCGTGGGTTGCATCTGGCTTCAAGTGACAGAGAAACCAACTACAGTGTCTTAAGCAAATAGAAGTTAATTTTTCTCAACTAACAAGAGATCTGAAGAGAGTGAGAGTTGGCAGGTTTAGTGGTTCATCACGTCAGTGCTGAATTCTCTGCAGTTCCCTTGCCATTTGCTCAAGAGCTGAAGATGGGGGCTGAAGTTCTAGCCGTGGTAGCTGCATCAACTTCAAGAGGAAGGCAGAAAGACAGCATCTGCAGACTTGTCTCTCTTTCATTGATCAGAACTCTGTCATCGGACCAGTCCTAGCTGCAAGTGAGGCTGTGAAATGAACATTTAGCTTTTACACCTTTACTGTACAGCAGACAAGAGGCCTGAAATTGGTGCTGGCTCTATTGAACTACAATATCTGCCACATGGACAATGCTGCATTTGATACCCTTCTTGCTAAATATTTATGTATAGTCTGGATTGTAGAATTATCACAGGATAAATTCTAGACATGATTCTTTCTTTCTTTCTTTTTTTTTTTTTTATTTTTTGAGACGGAATCTCACTGTTGCCCTGGCTGGAATGCAGTGGCACCATTTCAGCTCACTGCAATCTCCGCCTCCTGGGTTCAAGCGATTCTCCTACCTCAGCCTCCCAAGTATCTGAAATCACAGGTGCCCACCATCACGCCTGGCTGATTTTTGTATTTTTAGTAGAGAGGGATTTCACCATATTGGCCGAGCTAGTCTTGAATTCCTGACTTTGAGTGACCCACCTATCTCAGCTTTCCAAAGTGCTGGGATTAGAGGCGTGAGCCACTGCACCCAGCCCTAGACATGAATTTGTGGGTCAAAAGATGTATAACATTAAAAAAAAAACTTTAAAGGATTACTTTTGAACTGTGTTGATAGCAATAGTGAATCATGGTTTTTATTGAATGTCCAACAAACTTGACTTTGTGGATATAATCAAATATAACTTCATTGTTATTTCTCACTGCCTTTTTAAATTTCACTGGGTATGCTGGGGTGGGGAGTAAATTTCTCTTGCCTATGATAAAAATTTGGGCAGGTCTGTGGCTTTTCTGCTCACTCTTAGGCAGCAAACCAATAGTTATACTAATTGCAACCACAATTCAGAAAGTAGAATCTCCAGACCTCAACAGTAATCAAATCTCTGAATATAATTAGCATGAGATTTTGTGCCTCCTGCGGCTGGACCCCCACTGTGGCTGACCCTTTGCAAGAGCAGAGCCATGTCCTTCTTGCTTCTCTGCTCTTGTCTCTATACTGGATAACTGCTGTTCCCAATCACTGGAGGGGGAGGAGAGGGAGGAGGCACAGCAAATCTCCTTGCTGAACTGCCATCTTTGTCACACTCCCAGGCCTGGCAGATATTTTGAGCTGACTCTCACTCCCACGGATGTGAAGATGGGGGCTGCAGTTCTAGCCATTGCAGCTGCATCAACTTTGAAAAGTTATTTTGTTGATTCATTGAGACAGAGTCTCGCTCTGTTGCCAAGCTGGAGTGTAGTACCTTGATCTCAGCTCACTGTAACATCCGCCTCCCTGGTTCAAGTGATTCTCCTGCCTCAGCCTCCTGAGTAGCTGGGACTATTGGCATGCACCACCACACCAGGCTAATTTTTGTGTTTTTAGTACAGACAGGGTTTTACCATGTTGGCCAGGCTGGTCTTGAACTCCTGACCTGGAGTTTTCTGGAAACCCCTCTGCCTGGGAAGCCCACTGACACTCCCTTGATGCAAGCTGTGCAATTCCTTCCCGCTATGCTGCCCTCTTTCCTGTTCTCTGAAATTCCTCCACACAGCATCTCACACTCTCCACACACTCCTGGGCAGCCTTTGGGCAGGATTTAAAATGGCTCCAGGCTAGCTTTCCCTCAGGGTCTGCATCCTGTCCCGGTAAACCCTGGAGGTTCAGGCCAAGCCCAGCTGTGTGCTCTCTCTGGTTGCCACATGCCAAATGCAGCGGCTGCCTGCTCAGTTTTCTGTCCAGGGCACAGTGTTTCCTCACTACAGGGATGCTCTTCATGGTCTTTGAATCGATCAACAGAAGCACCTTCTCCAGAAAGCAAGTCCTGCTGCCTCTGCATGGAAGGGTTAGGGTGGGACTCCCAGCATCGTGATAGTTCTCTTCCAAGCAATTGCTTCACACATTTCCCCCTTCTCCTCTCTCAAAATTTTATATTCCCAAAGCAAGTAAAGGGTAAGGGTAAGGGGCTCAAGAGTTACAAAACTGGTTCTCAGCCATTTCCTGTAAATTCTGTATTGGAGGCTGCTCCATACTCACTTTGCTATCAGATATCTATGATATTGGCATTTTGGTTGGAGCAAACAGGAGGAATTTCAGAGTAGCGTCTTCTTCCAGTGGAATGCAAGGCTGTAGAGATGAGGACCCCCTCCTAGAGATGGAATGCTTGTGTCCACCCAAGCTCATGTGTTGAAACCTAGTCCTCAATGGGATGGTGTTAAGTGGTGAGGCTGGTAGGAGGTGTTTAGGTCATAAGTGCAGAGCCCTCATGAATGCAATGACTGCCCTTATCAAAGAGACCCAAAAGTGTTCCCTTGTCCACCACATGGGGACACAATAAGAAGACAGTCATCCAGAAACGGGCATGGTCTTTCGCCAGACACTGAATCTGGTGGTGCCTTGAACTTGGACTTCTCAGCCTCTAGAACTGTAAGAAATAAATGTTTGTTGTTCATAAGGCACCCAACCTTTTTTTTTTTTTTTTTTTTTTTGAGCTGGAGTCTTCCTCTGTCACCCAGACTGAAGTGTAGTGGCACAATCTCGGCTCACTGCAAGCTCTGCCTCCTGGGTTCACGCCATTCTCCTGCCTCAGCCTCCCGAGTAGCTGGGACTACTGTGCCGGCCACCACGCCCGGCTAATTTTTTTTGTATTTTTAGTGGAGACGAGGTTTCACCGTGTTAACCAGGATGGTCTCGATCTCCTGACCTTGTGATCCGCCTGCCTCGGTCTACCAAAGTGCTGGGATTACAGGTGTGAGCCGCCGCACTGGCGCACCCATTCTTTTGGTATTCTATTATAGCAGCCTGAACGAAGCAAGATAACTCCCCCGCCCCCCGGCTCCCTTCAAGGCTTCTCTAAAGCTCAGACCAAAAAGGTTCCCACTCTCCCTGGAATCGAAAAAATAAAAAGCCAGCAATTGTCCTGGCGTAATAAGTATGTGTAATGATTTACATAATCCAAATGGCCGTGAGAACTGGAAACCAGCTCGTACAAGAGGTTAGGCAAATCCTTGCTAAGGAGGATAATGCTGCAAACTGTCATTGTCTATTTAAACGTCACGGGAAGTGCCTTATGGAAGAGGCAGCTGGAATTACTATGTTCTTTCAGGGAATGGAGTGTGATGGCTTCTCACACGTATGGTTGTCCAAATGCAAATACAGTGGCTGTCTGCATAGCCTGGTGTTGGAGGGTGTGCTGAAAGCCCAGGAGTGGATTTCTGCATCATAAAGGAAGGTGTGATTTGGCCAGATCAGTGGCCCTGCCTTATGGCAGTTCAGCAGCTCCTGCCAAGTTTCTACTGTTGAGTTTGGGGAGCTTGCTCCACCTTGGACAGAATGCTGCCTGCAGGACTCTGACGGGCTTTCTGCCAGAAACCTGGAGCAAGGGGCTGCCGTTGGGGTAGAGGGCTGAAGTGGTCTCTCTGCATGCGAGCTCATATCCTGTTCCCTTCCCAGGAATCCTGATGTGTTCTCCCTCTATCCACACAGCCTAACCATTTTCCAGGTCTTCAGCTCAATTCCCCCTCCTCCATTAAGCCCTCCTTGATCACTGCCTGGAAGCCCTCTCCCCTTGAGGTCACACAGCAGCATTGCTACTTCCTTTCGTTGTTGCTGTGGCCCTTGAGTAAGGGCATCTCTGCTGTTACCTTATGCGCCTTCTGGGAGGAGCTGAAGGTACCCATGTGATAGGTAAGAGCCCTGGGGGCCTCTGATCAGAAATCAATTGGAAGCTGGGCCCTCTGCTGTGGGATTCAGTTTGTTAGATATTTGAGCCCTACCCAGCTTGAAGTTTACAGATTGATTCTTTCTTTCATTCTCTCTCTCTCTCTTTCATTCTCTCTCTCTCTCTTTCCTTCTCTCTCTCTCTCTCTCTCTCTTTCTTTCTTTCTTTTAACCTGCAGCAGGTGTTAACTGAGCACAAACTGTGTGCTGGGCTCAGGGATAGGCCCTGAGACACATTAGGAAGAATGATAGTACTTGTTCCTCCAAGAACCCAGTGTTGAGGGAATCCTGCAAGATGTATGTGAAATGAAGTAGAGAATTTCATCCATTCCATTCTAGGGGGCACTTTCTGGCAAGATGAGAATTCAGAGGCTTGCACTGGGCTGTCCTTCCCTAAGAGGTGAGGCCAGGAAATTCTCTCATCAGAAGCAAGGGTGCTGGAGCAGAGAGGCTAGTGTGCATGGGAGAGAATAGTATAGCAGGGAGGGAGGATGAGAGAAGGAGAGATTTTTGGCAGGTGCTGTGGGTGGGAAGCTTTGAGGAGAGGAACAGATATCCAAAGAGGATTTTTATGAGGGTTTTCTGTGGATTGTGTGGTATAATCCCCAGTTTCCCCAGGCAGTGTCCTTTAAGGAAAATGTGGTAGATTTGGGGACTTGCAAGTCCAGGCTGGGCTCAGAGAGCTTCACAGTGGTGACGGGTGGTGAGGTTGATCAGATGACCCTGGGCTGCTCACCTCTGTGCTGGTTTCTGTATTGCAGCCTGTATTTCCAGTATTACCCTTTGGTTAAAATGTGCTTTTAGCAAAATTTATGCATCCTCAATGATTTTATTTCACGATTTAATCTTTTTAATATGTTCCATTAGCTAATATTATTTACTTTTGCCTTTTTATCTGTAGTTTTTATTGTATTATTTGTCTTTTATGATGTGATCTTAGTGTTTATTTTATCTTGGCTCTCTTACAGCTCTAACATTTTAAGTGCACTGTTCAACTCATCAAATTTATTTTCCAGCATTTTTTGATTTTATTGGTTTTCATTCCAGCGTGTTTTAAGCTAATGTTTACTTACAGCTTTTTACTTTTTACTCCTTTTCAAAACTGTTTTTATCCTTTTAGCTTATTTCATCTTGTTACGTCACAGAGAGCTGTGCTGATGTCTTGCCTCTTGGTCCTACCTATTTATTCTTCCACAGTCCCTGGCAAAGCAGGTGGCCCTAAATCTTGACAGAGAGAGTGACTGAATGCATGACTCATTCATGTTGAGTCAGTCACTGAGTTCTGGCCATTTCACCTTCTGAGCATTTTAGCTCCGTCCCTTCATCCGCTCTGCCACTGGGTTGGTACAGGCACCACCATTCCTCACCTGTGGCCCTGCTGAGGCCCCCTAATGGCTCTTATCTTCTGTCTTTCTCCCAATTTAGTCTCCATCCTGCAGCACAGTGATAGTTTTTAAATGTGGAAAAAATACCCAAATACTCTCCCATTCGTTTTTGGCTACTAAATTAGGATATTTAACATTGAAAAAAAAAGTATGAATTTAATAGAACTTCTTCAGTTCTTTTTTTAAAAATAATTCATGTGATTAAAAATACATCTACTATGAAAAATTTAAACTTACACAAAAATAGAGTGAATAATATCATGAACCCTCACATACCCATCACTTGTCTTCATTATCAACAGTTCATCATTTTTAAAAAATCAGTCTCCCTTTTGGTTTTTATATTTTGCCTGAGTAGCATGTTTTTATATTTTGCAATACCCAGACATCATGTCATTTCAGTGCCATCGTTCTTAAACACAAACCTGAACTTGGCACTGGCCTGCCTAAAACCTCTCAATGTCCCTCCAAAGCCACCAGATCAGGTATCAACACCATCGCCTGCACCTGCCAACCCTGGGTTCACAGCAGCCTGGTCTACCTCTTCTTATGTCTCCCACACCCAGGCCACGGAACCCTTTGCTTCTCAAACTGCCATCCCCTCTCTGTCTGCAGCCTTTGCGCTTGTGGATATCTTTGCCTGGAGTGTCCTATCTCTCCCATCCCTTTCCACCCCTGTGCACTTAGATGTGGGCATCGAGGCCCTGGGCTCAGGGGAGCCACCCTGACACCCCTTCTCTGACTCCTCTCCCTCCTTCCTAGTCCCCCTATAACACCCTGGACTCTCCTGCCATAGAACTTACTATGCTTTTGCAGTTATTTGTTTACATATTTATTTCCCATTTAGGCTCTGAACTCCGTGAGGGCAGGATGTTCATTTCTCCCCAACTTTTAATTATGGGAAATAATAAATGGAGGGGCAGCTGATAGTATCCTCAGGGTTGTTCTGGCTGCCGGGGATTGGGATGCTCCAGTTTCGCTTTGTTACTCATTCACTGCGCATCTAACCATTCATTGTCATTCACATATCACCATTCACTGTGCCGAGCTCGGACAAGTTTGGTGAGAAGGGAGGGTGAGCCAGATGCATCCTTGGGTATGCATCCCTGCTTTCCTGCCAGGTAGGGGACTTTCTGAGGCGTGAGAGGCCTCTGCAGACCCCAGTATGTGGGGCTTCCCTGCGCCAGTGCCTTGTCCTGGAACCTGGGAATTGGGGTGCATGGGTGGGGTCTGCACATGCAGGAGGTGACGGGCAGAGACACAGCCTGGCTCTTCCTACAAGATGTTCAGGGCTGGCCTCTGGAAGTCAGTCGGCAAGTCTGACAAATAGCTCGTGGGTCTCTGTGGAATTGCTTTTTGTTAGAGGCATAATCGTTGGACCACTTTGCTGTTTTAGCCTTTGTGTAAGAACAGAGCATGTTCCTTCAGCGGGGCTGCATCTTATCCATTCGCCCTGCACATATGTATATCTGGATGGATTCGGCGAGGCCAGTAAATGGTCTCTCTGCTTTTCCAAGATAGGGCAGATTTTTACACCCACATATAATCTCTTTTCTGAGAATATTGTCCGAAAACTAGGTCATCTATTATAAAGAAAATTAGTAATTAAATTTAGCTGGAAGTTACAGTATTGGTGGTTTCATTTTAGAGAGAGTGTGCTTCCCTCATTACTTTATTGCTACAGTTACACTGGTTGGTTTTTATTTTTGGGGGGGTCATGGGGTGGTGGTGGCAAAGGTTGTATTTCGTGAGTTAGATGATGAATTCTGGACTTGAATTTTTAGTTGGCAGAGTCCCACGTCCACGGGCAAGTTTTCTTTCCTCTGTGCCCTTTTCAGGTCTGCCTGTCAGAAGTCAGCTCTACTCCCTGTGCAGTCATTCAGCTCAGCCTCCTCGGGATATCTTTTGACAAGAGAGCCATATAGACAGACGAGACTAGGCTAGCGAGAGGCAGCTGATTTCAGTGGGTTTTCCTGTATACGGTTCCTGGTTCCAGCTGGATGGGACCTAAATGATCTCACACTGTATCCCTCCCTTCTCGTTTTCCGATTAGAAAGGGCACAAAGACAGAAGCCCGGCAGAAGGTCAACTTGCTAGTGGAGCGTCAGAGGTCCTGGGAGAGCCCAGGTCAGATGATGCCCCCTTCAGTGACCTGTCATTTGCCACGTCTGATGGGTGGCCCTGAGGTCAGGGAAGCTGGGAAGAGTTGGCCCCAGCTGGGATTTGGCGTCATCATGCCCACAGGACATGCTGAGTGACAGGACAACCTTGGAACCAGGCTAGCAGGCCCTTGGTACGTGGGTTACATGACCTCTTCACTTTCTCTTAGTGCTGAGATTCACATAGATCACCTGACCCCAGAAAGCAGGCCCAAAGTGCTCATGGCTCACCACTTGCTCTCCTCCTTGCCCCTCACCGTGAATGTCTTTGACATGAGGCTAGCTGCCTCTCCCTCCTTCTGCTTAAACATTCCAGAGAATCATCCAAGTAAAGACCATTAAAGTTCCCAGAGGTGACCATTCACCGTCTCCTGTAGCTTCTTCGCTGGGTACTATTATCGTTAGTGTTGGTGAGGAAAGCCTACCATGAAACTTGTTGCTATGTTCCTTTAAAAAAAAAAAAAAAGTAATTTATTTCTTCTGAAAGCCCACAAGTATGATCCAGTGTACTGCTTCCTAATAAGTACTTTTCATGCTGGCTAACTCTTTCTTAATTAGGTGGTGCAGGAAGTAAGCAGCCAACCTGGTGAAGCTGTGCTTGTGTCTTTGTGTGGATGTCACCTGTTCACTGAAGCTGGAGGCTGGCTTTGGATTGAATCCTTGCCCAGCAAGGAGGACACCAGGGCTGTGCCTCAAAGTCCCATCTCAGTGTGGTTCATGTGAGGTCCTTGTAAAGCTCACAGTTTAGGAGAAAATAATAAACAGCGGAATAAGAGCTCAGCTCAGGAGATTTCTTAAAGAGCGAAGAAGGATCCCACAGAGCACATTTTAGCTGGTTAATAAGGAAGCTAGGTACAAAAGGTCCGTATATAACCTGTTCCCACACTATATCAATATATAATTACCACATATTTTCCAATCTGCTCCTGGGAAATGTGGCAGGTAAAATAGATTGAGAAGAAAATAATGGTGCTTGCTGCACAATTTACTAGATTGATATCTGTTAATAGTTGAGCAGGCTCCTTGTAGGATGAATAGAAAGCCCCGAATGCTCCAGTTCAGTCGAAACAAAGTGACTGTTTAAGCTCTTTGTTCTTTTAAATAGCTGGTGTGCACTCGCCTGCATAGGGAGAGCATAACATGTACATTTATTAAGACTTCCCTGTCTTAGGGGTGGCAGGTCTTGCTAGACTTGATCAGGCTACGGGAAGCCCTGTGTGCTATGTGGAAAATGACCCCCTTTCCATTCCCCGCCCTGCCCTCCCACCCCAGGGACAGGAAATGGAGACTTTCCCCATTGGGCCGGTGGATGGAGGCCTTGGCAGGGATCTGTGGCGCTCGAATTAGTCTTGCAGGTTAACTACGACCAGACCAAAACAGTCTGGAATCTCCATTTTGCCCCCCTCTTTCTTCTTCTTTCTTATTAAGGAATACAAACAAGAATATTTGGAAAGCCGAACTGCAGCCCTCTAGATCCCTACTACTTTTTTTTTTGTTTGCGTATTACCTTTTGGTTTTTGTTCTTACGAAAATAATAATATAAAGATATGTTTTTATACTTACAGTTAATGTACACATGATTTTTGGAATTCTAATCTCTTTCTGCCAGATAATGTATCAAATTTCCCCAATGTTTTACCCAGATTTCACACTAGTAATTTTAAATTAAGACAGCCTAACATTTCATCATGACCGGAGGTCCCCAACTCCTGGGCCATGAACGGGTACAGGTCTGTGGCCTGTTAGGAACTAGGCCATACAGCAGGAGGTGAGCAGCAGGTGAGTGAAAGAAGCGTCATCTGTATTTACAGCCACTCCCTATTGCTCACATTAGTGCCTGAGCTCCGCCTCTTTTCAGATCACTGATGGCATGAGATTCTCATAGGAACATAAACCTTATTGTGAACTGTGCATATGAAGGATCTAGGTTGCATGCTCCTTATAAGAATCTAATGCCTGATGATCTGTCACTGTCTCCCATCACCCCTAGATGTGACCATCTAGATGGAGGAAAACAAGCTCAGGGCTGTCGTTGACTACATGATGGTGAGTTGTATAATTAGTTCATTATATATTACAATGTAATAATAATAGAAATAAAGTGTACAATAAATGCAGTGTGCTTGAATCATCCCAAACCATCACCCCCCACCCCCAGTCCATGGAAAAACTGTCTTCCATGAAACTGGTCTCTGGTGCCAAAAAGGTCGGGGCCACTAATCATGATGATATATAAGAATTTAGCCAGGTGCGATGGCTCATACCTGTAATCCCAGCACTTTGGGAGGCCAAGGTAGGTGGATCACCTGAGGTCAGGAGTTCGAGACCAGCCTGGCCAACATGGTAACACCTCATCTCTACCAAAAATAAAAAAATTAGTCAGTGGTGGTGGGCGCCTGTAATCCCAGCTACTTGGGAGGCTGAGGCAGGAGAATTGCTTGAACCCAGGAGGCAGAGGTTGCAGTGGGCCGAGATCGTGCCACTGCACTCCAACCTGGGTGACAAAAGCGAAACTCCATCTCAAAAAAAAAAAAAAAAAAAAGAATTTAAATAAACAAAGACTTTCCATGAGATGCCCAGCGTAGTGACTGTCATTTATTTATTAATTCCTTTGTTTAATAATTCACTGGATAAACATTTTCCTAAACATCCATTCTGTGCTAGGCATTGGGGAGAAGGAGGTACATAAGGCATGGTCTTTGCCTTTTTGTTTGTTTGTTTGTTTTTTTGTTTTTGAGATGGAGTTTCACTTTTTTGCCCAGGCTGGAGTGCAGTGGTGTGATCTCAGCTCACTGCAACCTCCACACCCCCATCCGCCTCCCACCCACCCACACCCCCGATTCAAGCAATTCTCCTGCCTTAGCCTCCTGAGTAGCTGGGATTTTAAACACCCACCACCATGCCTGGCTAATTTTTGTATTTTTAGTAGAGACAGGGTTTCGCCATGATGTCCAGGCTGGTTTTGAACTCCTGACCCCAGGTGATCCACCTGCCTCAGCCTCCCAAAGGGCTAGGATTACAGGCATGAGCCAATGCACCTGGCCTGGTCCTTGCCTTTAAAGAGTTCTCTGGCTAGTGACACACAAGCATAGGATGGCCATCCCGGCAGGTATGCTAGAGGACAGCACTGTGTGCTCTTAGGCTGCAGGTCAGTGGTTTAAAGGGTGGAGGAATGATCTCACTTGAAGTAATTAGCGAAGGTCTTGGGGGCTGTGTTTGAGCTGGGCTTTGGTAGGTAAGTGAGGTTCAGCAGATACAGGTGGGGGCAGCAAGAGAGGAAAACATGAAACAGCATGGCTCACTCTGACTTGGGTGACTAGCTGCAATGTTGTCTGGACTGGGACACTCTTGAGGGGAAAGGGCAGTGCCAATAATAACACAGGACTCTGGGTGTATACTGAGCCTACTCCTGGCAAGTAGGCTTTGTGGATATTCTTAGTGGAATCCTCCTGCCAGAACCACCGGTGTATTAGAGCCTGGGGGTGGGTGGGAGTGTCAGAGAAACCTGGAGAATCTGCATTTTAACAAGCATACCAGGTGATTCTGAGGCAGACAGTTCATGGACTATATGTGTCTCTGTGTGTACACACACACACACACACACACACACACTGTTAAATTAGAAGCTCATTTAAGTTTACTTTTAAAACTTTTCACTGTGAAAATCTTTCAAAAGACATAAAAAGAGAGCAGAATCAAGACCCCATAACTGCTCATCCAGCTTCAGCAATTAGCAACACATTTTCCTAATCTTGTTCATCTGCTTATCCTGGTACTCTTTTTTTTTAAATGCTAGAATATTTTAAAGCAATTTTTAGACATGATTTTACCCATATCCAGTATAGACTGTGTTTTTTTTTTTTGTTTGTTTGTTTTTTTTCTTTGAGACAGAGTTTTGCTCTGTCTCTGTCGCCCAGGCTGGAGTGCAGTGGTGCGACCTCGGCTCACTGCATCCTCCACCTCAGGTTAAAGTGGGTCTCCTGAGTAGCTGGGATTACAGGCGCATGCCACCATGCCCAGCTAATTTTTGTGTTTTTAGTAGAGATGGGCTTTCACCATGTTGGCCAGGCTGGTCTCGAACTCCTGACCTCAAGTGATCTGCCTGCCTCGGCTTCCCAAAGTGCTGGAATTACAGATGTCAATATAGACTTTTTTTTTTAACATAATCACTATTTATCACACCTAACAAAATTAACAGTGATTCTTCACACCCTCCAATTCCCCATCATTGTTCAAATTCCCCTAATTGTCTCAAATGTCTCTTTGGAGTTGGTTTTTTAAGATCTGAAAAATATGCACACGCTGAATTTGGTTGTTAAAGTTCTTAAGTCTCTTTTAAGAAACTTTTTCTCCCCTGTGCTGTTTATTGAAGAAATGGATCATGTGTCCTGTACTGTTTCACGGATCACACTGGTCTGATCTTTCTTGTTTAGGTTATTAGCTCTATTTTGGAGGATTCTCTGGTGGCTTTGGGTAGTCCCTTGCACAGGCTCCTAACTATCATGAGAGAGGACATCAGCCAGGTGGTGAACATGATTCTAAGAAAACAAATGGTTTTGTTTTTTTTTTTTTTGAGACGGAGTCTTGCTCTGTCGCCCAGGCTGGAGTGCAGTGGCCGGATCTCAGCTCACTGCAAGCTCCGCCTCCCGGGTTTACGCCATTCTCCTGCCTCAGCCTCCCGAGTAGCTGGGACTACAGGCGCCCGCCACCTCGCCCGGCTAGTTTTTTGTATTTTTTTAGTAGAGACGGGGTTTCACCGTGTTCGCCAGGATGGTCTCGATCTCCTGACCTCATGATCCACCCGCCTCGGCCTCCCAAAGTGCTGGGATTACAGGCTTGAGCCACCGCGCCCGGCCAACAAATGGTTTTAATAAGTGACAGTCATGCTACAGATTCAGTGATGTGTGAAAGAGAGTTCTTGCTTTCAAGGAGTGAGAAATCTAACCGGGGCAGCAAAAATGCAGTCAAAAATTCTGGCTGCTGAGTCTTACACACCCAGGTGGGGAGCAGGTAGGTATCTGGGAATGTATATCATTTTTCCACCTTTATATGCTTTTTACTGTTTGATTCTGTCATGACTTTTTAAACCATGATAAATATGTAAACAATTCAGAGCTGAATAATTGCAGTGTTGACAATTTGCCTCTAGCCTCTTTTAATCTCAACTTTGGGAGGTCATCAATATCAATAACTTGGTGTATATCTGTCCACATCCTTGAACTGAATCTTGTAAGCAGAGAGGGCCTTCTCCAGGTGGCCAAGGCAGCCAAGGGCCTTTCTTGGGAGGAGGTTTCTAGGTAAGGAGGATTCCCTTCCCCCTGGAGCACTGGGGACCCCCTGAAGGATGAGCTAGAGAGAAGCGTGCTTGGATTTATGCTAGGACTTACATGGCCACAGCGTGGTCCAGGGAGACAAAGAGCCCAGGAGCCAGGCTGACAGCTGTGGGAATGGAGAGAGGGACACACATGGCAAAGGGGGTTAGGAGTATCTTTTTCTCAGAGATACTGTCTTCCCCACTATGAGGAAAATGGCATTTGCTGGCCTCCACTTCCACTTCACCCGCTACTAACCAAGTGTGTCCATTATGTTTGCTCATGCAGCCCTCAGATGGGCTGGCAGCAGCTGCTTACAAGCATGGCTCTCAGCAGGGTTCTGCAGTGGAGGCTGAACCCAGCAGGATGCATGGCCATGAACTCCTGACTAATGAGCACGGGAGGGGAGCAGCAGCCTGTGTGTACTCTTCCTGCCTAGATACCATGAAGAGTGATGGCTGGGAGGACCCAGGTTCCTTGGGATGCTGCAAGAGCTGTGAATAGCAGCACTGGGGATAAAAGCATAAGCTTTGGAGTTGGAAATAATCTGAATTCAAACCCTGGCTTTACCAACTATGTGATCCTGAACGTGACTAAACTCTCCTGATCTCCAGGTTTTGCATCTGTGAAGTGAGATTGGTGAGACCTGCCTTATTGGGCCCCTGGGATAATGAAATGAGAGTATACACACAAAGCACTTGGCATGGTGGATGGCACATGGTGAGCGAGGTGGTTCTTGTTATATTGAGACATGAATTTATGCAGTCCTCCCAAAGTGGTGAAACAGGATGGCTCTGGGGCAAGTCTGCTGAGTTGTTGAAGGCAAGTGGGCAGCTAGGCATGGTTCCTGACTAATGCTACCCCTCTGAGCTTCTTTATCATGTTGTGGCCATCCTTTCTTACCGCCCAGGCTGGCTGTGGCTCTGCGTTTTACTTTCTGCCCCTGCCGTGCAATCTTTGATGTGTGCTTTAATGAGATTTCACCCAGGCAGGGCCTGGCTGAGAGGTTTGCATTTCATATTTGTCTGCCTGTCAATCCATCAGGCCCCAGAGCGATGGGCACCCACCATGTCTCATGTAGCCCTGGGCTTGCTATGATCCATGCCTCGGTGCCCAAAGGGACACTGTATTTATAGCATCATGTCTGTTTGTCTCCTGCCTTAACCTTGAAGTGGTGGCTTTAGCTGATTTTTGTTAACCCTGCCTGGGGAACAAACTGCCGATTCTTACCATTCCTTTCTCCTCCTGTTCCATTTCTCTGCAAATGAAGCCTCTTTATCTCTAGGGAAGAACTTTATCATCTCCATTCACTCAAACCCTGATTGGAAACACTGCCTGTGGGGGTGGCAGGCTATCTGGAAGTAGAATATGCCAGAGATTCCTGGGTCTGTTTTTCCTGAAGCAGTTGCTTGTGCGTGGAATTGAGGAGAGGAGGAAATGCTAAATAGCCATCTTTTTCCTTGGGGTGGTGTGGTGTCAGCTTTGTTCATATTAAATCATTTTGATGCAGCTTCTTGCTTGGCATTTTTTGGAGTTCAGCATCTCTTTCTGGTTCCAGAATTCTGGATATTAAATTAGGCCCCTTGTTGGCCTTGCCCACTTAGATGCAAAGGTTTTCTGGGACAATGTTTGGAGGCTAGAATGTAGCCAAAGGGGTAGCAGGAGAGCGTGGACAGCACATTCTCTGGCTGCCCCTTTCTTATAATTACTTTTAAAATGTATTGACGTGATGGTTGTTAAGACTATGTTGAAAACATCTTTGGGAGCCACGTGAAATAAGCAATTGAAACATCCGTGGGAAGATGGGCAGATGAAGAAAGAAGGAAGCCTCTGGGGCACAGTATATTGAAGTGCTGGTTTTCTCCACCAACGCAGGATGCAGGCATGGCTCACGTGCTCTACCCACAGGTTTGTGCGTACCTGTTTTTGACAGTGGTCTTTATCCATGTGCTTTTGTAAACATTAGGACACAGTAAGCTTTTCTTTTGTATTTTCTTTAACAGCAACTTGACTTACACCTGACATTTTGTATTATCCTCATGTGCTAGAGAGTATACATTCAATAGAGAAGGAGGGTGGGCACAGGAGGTGGGAGGGGTGGGAGATACAGCTTTCAGTATTGATTGTATTCTGTGGTGATCTATGCATATGGGCCACCAAGCTTTGGGATAATTTGTTAACTAATACAATGTCTATTGATTAAGAAGAGGGTATTCAGTGTCAGCCACACACTATGATCAGAAAAAGAAACCTCTAACCCCAGCCCAAGACAATGACACTAATTTCCTCCTTTTGCCAGGTGAGCCTTCCCTTGGCCGTGGGTGGTGGTAGTTGTAGTCAATCAGTCAGGATAGGGTAGGTTATGCTGTGGTAACAAACAATTTCCAAATTTCTGTGCCTTAAAATAAAGAAGGTTTATTCCTTGTACTTGTTCACACTATGTGCCTTTTGCAGGTCACAGGAGTAGCTCTGCTTTTACTGGAATTACTCAGGGCCCCAAGCTGACTGAGCAGCCACCACCTAGAAAGTTGCTGATATAGGCGCAAAAAGCCAAACTCTGTAAACTATTTAATGAGGTTTATTCTGAGCCATTATGAGTGATCTTGACCTGGGGTACAATCTCAAGAGGTCCTGAGAAAATGTGCCTGTTGTGGTCAGGTTACAGCTTGGTTTTATACATTTTAGCGAGACAGAAGTTACAGGCAATGACATAAATCAATACATGTAAGGTATAGATAGGTTTGGCCCAGAAAGGTGAGACATCTCAAAGCAGGGTAGGTCATAGGTAGATTTAAAGGATTTTTGATTGGCAATTGATTGAAAGAGTTAAGATTTGCCTAAGCAGTTGAAATCAGTAGAAAGAAATGCTTAAGATAAGGAGGCAGGGTATGGAGGTCAAGGTTTTTGTTATGCAGACAAAACCCCTAAGTAGCAGACTTCCAGAGAGAATAGATGGTAAATATCTCTCTTCAGACCTTACAAGGTGTCAGACTCTTAGTTAAATCCTTCCTGGATCCAGAAAAGACCTAGAAAAAGGAGGAGATTCCCCACAGATGCAAATTTCTCCCACAAGAGATGGTTTTGCAGGGCTACTTCAAAATATGTTAAAGAAATATATTTGGGGATAAAATATTTTTATTGTTTTCGAGGCTTGCTCTCATGTGATGCTATACCAGAGTCAGGTTGAAATATGGTATATTTTATTGCTATACGGAGTCTGTTTTGTCGGTCTTAGGATCTCTATTTTAACCTTAATGCTGTCAGTAGTGCCAAACTCCAAAAGGAGGGAGTATGCTGAGGTGTGTCTGACTTTCCTTTTTGTCGTGGGCAGGAATTCAGTCTTTCAGGTTTCTCTTGGTCCAGAGAGGGTCCATTCAGTCAGTTGGGGGACTCAGACTTTTATTTTTGGCTTACATTGGTCAGTGTACCAAAGGGAAGAGTTCTGGAGGGACTTGCACTGGTAACTAAATGTTTCAGCTTAGAGGTGAAGGGGATCTGAATATGCTACCCCCAAATGGCTACTTTGGCATAAGAATTATTTTGATCTGAAGGCAATTAAGAAATAGCAGACAAAGGAGGAACCCTCTCTCCTCCACCCTTTCTTTCTAAAAGCAGGACATACATTTTCCTTTGTGAAGGTGTTCCCCCTCCTCTCTCCCATACCAGGAAAAGGGGAACAATCTTAAATCACCAGAGATTTACCAACTTTTATCACTGGAGACTCACCAACGACTCTGCATAACCAACATTACTAACATAACCTTATCTTCCATTAGTTTCTTCCATATATTTATTTTCACACAATTTATAACCCCTAGAAGCCCAGACCCTTTTTCCTCTCTCTTGTCACTGTTTGAAAATTTATTGCCCTTTGTTAACATGGTATATAAGCTCCCAAGCCTTTCTTTCTTTTCTGTAAAGCTCCTGTGAGCATAGGAAATAAAATGTTTCTCTTGTTAACCTGCCTTTTGTCAGTTTTAATTTCCAGGCCCCAGGCACTGAATTTAAGAGAACAGAGAAAAAGTTTTTTCCCTCTCCTACAGAAGTGACATCATGTCATTGACTAGAACGAGTCACATGGCCACACCTTATGCCCAGAAATTAGACAGAAATATGTGTCAAACAGTATTCATGACTACCCCAGAGGACATTTGTTGCTCTTTTTTGTCCACTGATTGTAACCACCCAATGGATTCACCTTTCCCACTGCTTAGAGCTAACTTATCAAGATAAGAATTGCAATAGAGAAAGAGTAATTCCTGCAGAGCTGCCTGTGCGGGAGACTGGAGTTTTATTATTACTCAAATCAGTCTCCCTTAGCATTCGATGATTAGAGTTTTTAAGGGTAATTTAGTGGATGAAGGGGGTTAGCCAGTGAGTCAGGAGTGCTGATTGGTTGGGTTGGAGATGAAATCATAGGCAGTTGGTGCTGTCTTGCACTAAGTCAGTTGCTGGGTGGGGGCCACAAGATCAGATGAGCCAGTTTATCTGGGTGGTGCCACCTGATCCATCAAGTGCCCAGTCTGCAAAATATCTCAAGCACTGGTTTTAGGTTTTACAAAGAGTGACATTATCCCCAGGAGCAATGTGGGGAGGGTCAGAATCTTGTAGCCTCCAGCTGCATGACTCCTAAAGCATAATTTCTAATCTTTTGGCTAATTTGTTAGTCCATCAAAGGCAGTCTAGTCCCCAGGCAAGAAGGGGGTTTGTTTTGGTAATTTACGGTCTTTGTTTTAAACTATAAACTACAAAGTAAGTTCCTCCCAAAGTTAGTTTGGCCTATGCCCAGGAATGAATGAGGACAGCTTGAAGGTTAGAAGCAAGATGGAGTTGGTTAGGTCAAATCTCTTTCACTGTCTCAGTTATATTAATAATTTTGCAATGGTGGTTTCATGATAATGCAATAGCAATCACATTTTATTAAGTATTTATTATATGTCAAGCACTATGTCAACCACTTGATATAAATTGTCTTGTTTATCTTCCCAACAGCCCCATGAAGTAGATACTATTACCATTTTCCCTATTTTACCAAAGGGGAAACTGAGGCACACAGAGGCTAAGTAACTTAAGGTCAGACAGCAAATGGTAGAAACTGGATTCAAACTCTAGCATGTATATTCAGAGTACCAACTTCCTACCACCGCAATTTGCTGCCTCTCTAACCTGAACTGGAGCCATTAGAACCATTAAAGATATTCTAAAAATACTGAACCTCAAGAGAAACATGGTTCAGCATCTTGGTATCTTCTCTCCTGGGAACTCCTTAGTTTCTAGCAAATTTGCTGAATTTCTACCCAGAGGTCTTTAGCTTCAAATATCAAGTGGTAAGGGGAGTATGGTGGGTGCTGGGATGGCAATTCTCAAGTCCAAAGAACATTTCATTTTGACAAAATGAAACAACAATAGCATATAACATTTATTAAAGGCTTGCAATATGTTAGACATTGTAAGTCTCCATTACATTTATTTAATCCTCATTACACTCCAGTCAGTATAGGTACTATTTCTATGCCCATTTTACAGATGAGGTAACTGAGGCGCAGAGAGGTTAGGTAAGTGGGATAAGTTCACATGAATGGTAAGCAGAGGGATCAGCACACCTTTTGGAAAGGTAGGAGATTAAAGAATGGTTGGATTTTATTTTCTTGCCAACCCCTTACCACAGTATCAAATGATTTTTAGGAAGAGTATCAACCCTTTCATTGGGTTGTGTTTCTTAATCTTCTAATTTAGAACTAGAGGCAGCAGCAAAATGGAAAAGGGGAAATGTGGAGACATGAAGAGAAATGGCCACTGAAAACTCAAAGTGGTGCTTCATAGGGGACACCTACTTTAGTGTTTAGAGACGGAGTGTTTGCATTTGGCATATCAGTTGTCAATGAGTGCTTAACAACCTGAAAATGTGTTCTCTTAGGTATCTTAAGTGGCTCCCATCCTGTCTCATTTACTTTACTTTGCCATACCTGTTAAGAAAGGGCATACTTGGCAGTGCTCACTCACAACAGCCTCGCTGTCCAGTTTTCCTAAATTCTGATTTGAAGGCTTTGGAATCAATGAGGTTGTTTGTTTATTGAAACAATTTCAAAATTAAACAAAACTTCCAAGTACATTACAAATAACTTTTCTTTTCCCGAACCACTTGAGAGTAAATTGCTGAACAACATCCTATGGCTCTTGAAGGCAGTATGCTTTTAAAAAGATAAATACAAATATTCTCCTTCATCAGTGTCTCTCAAATGGTCTCTGAATCAACAGCATTGGTGTTCCCTGATAACTTTTCAGAGACACACATTTTTGGGTCTCACTGCAGACTTCCTGAATCAGAAACTCAGATATGGGGTCCAGCAATCTGCATCTTTTAACAAGTCCTCTAGGTGATCCTGATGAACACTCATTTTGTAGAGTGTCTCATATTATCTCAATAGAACAATCAAAATCAGGAAATTAATACCGAGGCATTACTGCCTCTACTCCTCACAATGCATTTACATTCTGCCAATTTCCCCAGTTTTCACGTCCTTCATAGCAAAAGGATGACAGCCGGAGTTTCCCATTGCATTTGTTTTGTCCTTTCAAAACCCTTTAGCTTGAAACAGTTCTTTAATCTTTTCTAGGTTTTTATAACCTTGACATCTTTGAAGGTGACAGGACAGTGATTTTGTAGCATGTCCCTCAATTTGCCTTTGTCTCATGTTTCCTCATGATCAGATTCAGGTGATGCACTTCTAGCAGAAATATCATGAGTGTGATGCTGAGATCTTCTCATTGTATCCCATCAGGTGGTGGATGATTTCAATTTCATGTCTCATTTCTCATGATGTTTACTTTGGTAACTTGATGAAGGTTAAGCCCATCAGGCTTCTCCACTGTGCAGCTGATATTTTCATTCTGTAATTAACAAGTATTTTGTGGTGAGAAATGTTGAGATTATGTAAATATACTCCTTATTAAACCTTCCATTTATTTATTTGTTGTTTGTCCATCCCTCCATTCATTTGTTTATTTGGGCATGGGACTCATGGATTTCTGTTTTATTAAATGGGTTGTAATCCATTACTATCATTATCCCTATGTTCAAACTGTCTCAGATTGGGGTAGTGGAAGCCCTTTCAAGCTTGTTTCTGTGTCCTTTTCACGTGTCCTCATTTGCTGAGCCCTCCCTTGCCTTCTGGTGCAAAAAGATATTCCAGGATCATGTTACATTTTCTCTGCCCCAGCCCTAGAATCAGCTATTTCCTAAGGAGCCCTAGTTTCATTTTGTTTCTTTTCTTTTGTTTTAGTGGCAGATGATATTTCGAAATCAAGATCTGGGCACTAGATGTTCTCATTGCTACTGGGGTGTTAAACTGCTTCCAGACCCACTCAGTGGACAGAGCTAGAGACTATATGTATGTGCGTGTACATACACATGCAAACACACTTATATCTATATTTGCTTCAATATCTAGCTATACATATTAAAGACTATGAGTTCACACTGCTATCTCCAATTCCAGTCTAATACCACAGAGTTTATTCTAGTTTTCTCTGTTTCTGTATTTGTAGCTTTCTGCCGTGATGGTAAGAGAGATGATTCCCAATCTCTTTACTATGTTATATATTTGATCAGCATCCCAATCTACACCAGTCTCCCCTCACCATGGCCACTCCACTCTGCATAGACACCCTCCTCTCTTCCTGCTGGGTTCCGACACTGTGCCACACCTGCCACTGCTCTGGACTGCACAGATGTCCCTCGTCCCACGTGTGTGTCTTCTGATGCTCTGGCCCTCTGCCTGGCTGTTCTATTCACTCCACTTGGGCTCTGACACCCCACACTGGACCTCTTTCCTACATAGATATCATTCTTACCCTGCCCAGACTCTGACGGTATGGGCTGGGCTGCCCCTCACATATACCCAAGATCTTCCTCCTCATGCAGCTAGGGCTCTGATTCTCTGCACCACCACCCTCCTGGCTGCACTAAGTCTCCAGAATCAGAGGCTGGGCTGGGCTGGGCTGGGTTGGGCTGCCACCCCTTCTCCTTCTCCTTCTCCTTCCTCACTGCACCTGGGCTCTACAAAGCATCCTGCTATTCTCCGCTCTTTCCCCTCCTCACACCCCCACACACTCATGGGGATGCTGTCTGCACCCTGGGAAGGCTACAACACTTCACTCTGGGGCTTTGCAAATTTCTCTTCCATCTGGGGCTTTTGGAGTGAATTCTTCAGGTCAGAATGGAAAGGGGGAAAAGGGGAAGAGAAAGAGGAAAATACAGGAAGGCTTCAATATACTTTTAAAATGGTCTTCTTTATCCACAGTACCAGAAGAATTTAATTTTAGCATTTGTTTAGGAAGGCTATAAAGTCACTCACATTTTAACTCAAAGCTTATGAACCTTATACTCTCCTAAAATGATAATTTCATATCTACAGAGAGATAGATATATAGATATAGATACATGTCAGGTTTCTAGAGACATTCCAAGTGTTTTTATATGCTTACAGCTAATATGGTAGGGTAGAAGCATTTTTCTTTCTTCCTTTCTTTCTTTTTATTTTTTTATTTTTTTTGAGATAGGGTCTGGCTCTGTTGCCCTGACTGGAGGGTAGTGGTGTGACCACGACTGACTGCCGCCTTGGCCTCCCAGGGTTAAGCGATCCTCCAACCTCAGCCTTCCGAGTAGGTGGGACTACATGCACATGCCACCATGCTGGACTGCTTTATAAAATTTTTTTGTAAAGACAAGGTCTCACTATGTTGCCCAGTCTGCTCTCAAACTCCTGAGCTCAAGTGATCCTCCTACCTCAGCCTCCCAAAGTATTAGGATTACAGATATGAGCCACCACACCTGGTATGAGAATTCTTGAATTTCAAATCTGCACAGTGTTGCAATTCTTGTTTTTGTTGTTCGTGTCACAGTTGGATTATATCTGTGTGTTTCTCTTCCTCACTAGACTCATTAATGTCTCCGATGCATGTCCTGAGGGTTTTTCCCATTCCCAGCACTCTGATCTGTGGGCTTGCACTTCAGAAACAGCAACTAAGAGGCTAAGATGCAAAGAAGGAAGCTGCTTGTAAAAGTGTTAGATGAAAGAGTCAGATAAAAAGTTTGAAAGCAGGCTTTCAAAATGAATTTTCCTGTTTCCATAAACTACATCAGTCTGAATTGGGGAAGGAGAGGCACCTTTGAAGGAAGGAGTAGGGAAGAAAGAGTTGGAAACCCTCTGGGTTGGGCTGGTGGCTGGGAATGATGACAGACTTTCTGGGAAGAGTATCAGGGAATCATGTGTAGGTCACTTAGCTGTCCTGCTTATTGCTGTCACCAACAGCCAGTGGTCAGCCTGTTAGCCATGAGTGTCTGGGTTGAAGTAACACTGTCAAGGCTATGGAGAGCCCATCCAGCCTTTTTCCCTGTCCCAATCATAACTTGTGGATACAGATTGGGGAAAAGATAACCCCTGATGGGCTGAGATGATGGTCTGAAGGGAAAGCTTGCCCTTGATAAAGATGGGGCTAAGCGGGGACTGGATAGAACCAGTGGGCAATTGCCACTTGGGCCAGTAGAGTGATGAATGTGCAGTTCCTATTACGTTATTGTTATTATAGTAGATGTATATGGAAATTAAAATATTAGCATAGCACTCTCCTGTGTTAGTCTGTTTTTTTGTGTCACTATAAACAAATATCAAGCTAGGTGCGGTAGCTCACAACTGTAATCCCAGCATTTTGGGAGGCTGAGGCAGGAGGATTGCTTGAGGTTAAGAGTTCAAGAGCATCCTGGGAAACATAGCAAGGCCCTATCTCTACAAAAAAAATAAAAAATTAGCTGGGCGAAATAGTGCATGCCTGTAGTCTCAGCTACTTGGAGGGCTGAGGTGGGAAGATTACTTGAGCCCAGGTGTTGTAAGGCTGCAGTGAACTATGACCATGCCATTGCACTCTGGCCCAGGCAACAGAGTGAGATCCTGTCTCAAAAACCAAAACAAAAAAATACCTGAGACCGAGTAATTCATTAAAAAAAAAAAAAAAAAAAAAAAAAAAAAAAGAGGTTTAATTGGTTCACAGTTCTGCAGGCTGGACAAGCATGGTCCTGGCATCTGCTTGGCTTCTAGCGAGGCCTCAGAAACTTTCACTTATGGCCAAAGGTAGAGCAGAAGCAGATTCATCACATGATGAGAGCAAGAGAGAGAGGGGGAGTGCTACACACTTTTAAACAACCGGTTCTCCCATGGACTAACAGAGTGAGAACTCACTTATCACCAACGGGAATGATGCTAAGCCATTCGTGAGGGGTCCACTGCCATGATCCAATTATCTCACACCAGGCCCCACCTACAACACTGGGATTCACATTTCAACATAAGATTTGGAGGGGACATATATTCAAACCACATCATTTTGCCCCTGGCACCCAAAATCTCATTGCGAAGTACAACTGTCCCTTCTCAATAGTCCCCTGAAGTCTTAACTCATTCGAGCATCAAGTCCAAAGTCCAAAAGTTCCAACTGAGACTCATCTTCTTCCACCTATGGGCCTGTAAAATCAAAATAAGTTATTTACTCCCAAGATACAATGATGGTATAGGCATTGAGTAAACGGTTCCATTCCAAAAGGGAGAACCCAGTCAAGAGAAAGGGGTAATAGGCCCCATGCAAATCTGGAATCCAGTGGAGTGGTCATTTAATCTTAAAGCTCCAAAATATTCCTTGAATTTATGTCCTGTATCCAGGGCACACTGGTCCAAGGGGTGGGATCCCAAGGCCTTGGGCAGCTCCACCTCTGTGGCTTTGCAGGTGCAGCTCATGTAGCTGTTCTCATGGGTTGAAGTTGAGTGTCTGTGCCTTTTCCAGGCTCAGGACACAAACTGCCAGTGGCTCTACCATTCTGAGGTCTGAAGGGCAGCAGCTCCTTTTCCCATAGCTCCACTAGGCAGTGCTCCAGTGGGGACTCTCTGTGGGGCTCCAACCTCACATTTCCTTTCAACACTACCCTAGTAGTTTCTCTGTGGGGGCTCTGCCTGGGTATCCAGGCTTTCTCATACATCCTTTTGAATCTGGGGAGGTGCCAAACCTTCTTCACTCATGCATATTGGGTGCCTGCAGGCTTAACACTAGTGGAAACCACAAAGACTTGTGGGAGACTGCACTCTCTAAAGCAGCAGCTGGAGCTGTACCTGGGGCTCTTTGAGCCATGGCTGGAGCTGAAGTGGATAGGATGTGGATGGCAGTATCCCAAGGCTGTGCAGGGTAGTACAGCCTGGACCCGGCCCCTGAAACCATTGTTTCCTCCTAGGCCTCTGAACTGTGATGGAAAGGGCTGCCTCAAAGATCTCTGAAATGCCTTGGAGGCCTTTTCCCCACTGTCTTGAATATTAGCACTTGGCTCTCTTTTAGTAATGCTAACTCTCTAGCAAGTGGTTGCTCTGCTGCCTGCCTCAATTCTTTCTCTGTCACAGGGCTGCAAATTTTCCACTTTTATCCTGTTTCTGTTTTAAATATAAATTTCAACTTCAGGTCATTCCTTTGCTCCTGCATCTGATCATAGGCTGTTAGAAGCAGCCAGGCAACATCTTGAATGCTTTGCTGCTTAGAAATTTCTTCCATCAGATACCCAAGGCCATTACTCTTAAGTTCAAATTTCCACAAAGCCCTAGGACATGGACATAATGCAGCCAAACTCTTTGCTAGGGCATACGTGGGTGACCTTTGCTCCAGTTCCAAATAAGTTTCTCATTTCCATCTGAGACCTCATCAGCTTGATTTTCACTGTCCATATCTCAATCAGCATTTTGGCCACAACAATTTGACCAATCTGTAAGAAGTTCCAGACTTTCACTCATCTTCCTGTCTTCTTATCAATTTTTTGAGACTGAGTCTCGCTGTATCGACCAGACTGGAGTGCAGTGGCATGATGTCAGCTCACAGCAACCTCTGCATCCCAGATTCAAGTGATTCTCATGCCTTGGACTCCCGAATAGCTGAGATTACCAGTGCCTGCCACTACGCCTGGCTTATTTTTATATTTTTAGTAGAGATGAGGTTTCACAGTGTTGGCCAGGCTGGTCTTGAACTCCTCACTTCAGGTGATCCACCCACCTCGGCCTCCTCCACCATGCCGGGACCTTCCTGTCTTCTGAGCCCTCCAAAGTCTTCCAACTTCTGCCTGTTACCCAATTTCAAAGGTGCTTCCACATTTTCAGGTATCTTTATAGCAATGCACTATTCCTTGGTACCAATTTTCTGTGTTAGCACATTTTTGTGTTGCTATAAAGAAATATCTGAGACTAGGTAATTTATAAATAAAAGAGGTTTAATTGGTTCACAGTTCTGCAGCCTGTACAAGCATGGCACTGGCATCTACCTGGCTTCTGGGGTGGCCTCAGGGAGCTTTTACTTATGGTGAAACATGAAACAGGAGCATGCATATCACACGGCAAGAGTGGAAGCAAGAGAGAGGGGAGAGGTGCTACATACATTTAGATAACTAGATCTTGCATGAACTAACTGAGTGAGAACTCATCACCAAGGAGATGGCCCTAAGCCATTCATGAGGGATTTGCCTTCAGGGTCCACCTCCCACTGGACCCCACCTCTGACCCTGGATATTACATTTCCACATGAGATTCGTAGGGATCAAACATCCAAGCCATACCATCCCTTAACCCAGTTCTGTTAGCACCCTGAAAACATAAATCTAAATAAGTATTTACCTCAATTTCTCAATTTTTTGACCTAAATTGTACTAAATTGTTGACATCTTACTAAAAGGAGGATGTAATTCACTTCCATTGCCTTAAAAAAAATCCAATCCCTCTTTTCTCCTTATTGTGATTTATTAAAATTTTAAATCTATACTTTGTAAGATGAGAAATTTAGTGCCTTAACCCTTTCTACTGTATCTCCTTCCTCTATGTCTCAGCTGGCCAACCATACCAATACATTTTTATTGATAAGATTTATAACGTTTGCATCATGTTACATTTTAATTTAGTATAATTAAAATTCAGCAGCATTATAATATTTAATACAGGACTAGTGAGCATTATTAGACCCTTAGAAAATACTATGTAATATGCCACTAAACTTGGGCCATTCAGAGGAAGATACTCCAAGCTTCAGGGTCAACTGGATTTTTTTCAAAATCATGCCTTTTTTTTTTCGCTTTCTATTTGGAATATAATGTTCTAGGAATATGCATTGCCTTACTGAAAGTTTATGATTACCTTCCTTTTTTGTTTCTTGTTGCCTGAAAGAACATATGCTGTCTTCATCATATGCCTAAGCTCATTCAGCTTTTTAAAGCAAACCACTTATTGAGATACATAATGTCTTTATGGGCCTGCTCCACAGCTCTCAGCCTGGGGTTTTAAAAAATTGTATTTTGAGTTGATTATACTGTTTCTAGAATCCTGTATCTTTTTCTGTAATAATTATCTTTTCCTCTACTTTGTTTTAGTGGGGTATAGTCTCAGTTTTTTCAGAAAATGTTTATAGAAGGTAAACTTTTTGAGGTAATGCTCGTCTGAAAATGTCTTATGTAGCTCTTGCACTTGATTGATAGTTTGGCTCAGTGTAGACTCCTACATTCAAAATCATTTTTTTTTTTGAACTTTGAAAGCACTGTTTCATTGTTTTCTAGTATTCCAAATCGCAATAATAAGTTGTCAGTTTGTAAATTTTAATCTATTCATTGCAGGTAACTTGTTTTTCCCCTAATTCTAGATCTTGTTTTTAGATTTAGCGTTCTTAAGTATTAGGTAGGCTGTTGTATTAGTCTGTTCTCATGCTGCTAATAAAGACATACCCAAGACTGGGTAATTTATAAGGGAAAGGGGTTTAATTGACTCACAGTTCTGCAGGCCTGGGGAGGCCTCAGGAAACTTACAATCATAGCAGAAGGGGAAGCAAACACATCCTTCTTCACATGGTGGCAGCAAGGAAAAATGCAGAGTGAAGGGGGAAAAGCCCCTTATAAAACCATCAGATCTCCTGCCAACTCACTCACTGTCACAAGAACAGCATGGGGGGACTGCCCCCATGATCTAATCACCTCCCATGAGGTCCCTCCTCCAACACATGGGGATTATAATTAGGATTACAATTGAAGATGAGATTTGGGTGGGAACACAACCAAACCATATCAGCTGTGATTACTTGCATTTTGGAAAATCTTCGATTATTTCTGTGATTTATTTGTGGCTTCCATAGTCTCAAACTTTTAGTGGAAGTTCCTTTCCAGAACTTCCACTGGATATATATGGCCCTTTTGAATTGATCCTTTTTTATGTTCTCTTTTCTTTTTTTTTAAGCTTTTGACTTTTTACTTTTCAATATAGTAATTTTTAAAATGTTTTGTCCAGTCATTTTACTGAATATTTCAACTATCATATTTTTAAATTCCATTAATTCTGTTCTTATATTATTCCATTTTCAGAAGTATAATCTTATCATCTGGAACAATATATTCTCTAATGTTAATTATACTTTTTTTTTTTTTGAGACAGGGTCTCAGGTGTAGTGGTGAGATCATAGCTCACTCTCAACTCCTGGGCTTAAGGGATCCTTCCACCCCAGCTTCCCAAGTATATATAGCTATAACTATAGGTGTGTACCATCATGCCCAACTAATTTTTTAATGTTTTTTTTTTTAGGGATGGGATCTCACTACGTTGCACAGGCTGGCCTCAAACTCCTGGCCTTAAGCAGTCCTCCCAAAGTGCTGGATTATAGGCATGTGTCTTCTACACCTGGCCTAATTATACATTTTTAATCCTTTAAAACATTTCCTTGCATTAATAGGTCTTTCAGGTTAATTTTTATATTATTTTGTCTTTCTTATGGTCTGTCTGTTTTTTCCCAAATGTCTGGTAATCCTTGGCTATACATTTATATTTATGATAGATTGTTGCTTAATGGATAGTTGGGTAGATTTCCTCAGTACAGAACTGAATGAGAGCTGAGAATACATCTGTTTATGTGGTTAGGTCTTATCTACTAGAAGTCTTCATATTAGGATGTACAAATAGGACTCTGAAAGCAGGCAAACCCTTTTCTTTGACCCCTGATGGTCTCACCTCTAGGCTGCCAGCCCCTACACAAGAGCCTCAGCCTGCACAATTTGGGTTGCTTAGTTTCTTCAGAGAGTATTTCTGTGACTTTAGCCTATGAACAAATGCCATCTGTACAGTTCTTCAATCAATGACTTCAATTCCTGAATTCCTGTCCCTCGTCTCACTTCTGTTCTGCATTGCTGCTGACTTGGAAAAGTTCATCCAAGAAGAAAGGCTGCCTGCTCCGCTGCAGCCTTCCTTAGTGGATGCATCAGGCAGGGCATTTCTGCAAGTTCATCCAATTTGACTTCTTCCATCTTTCAGAAACTTAAGACCTTTGGTCTATTGGTATCCCTCCCTCCAAGTCTTAGGACTTGGAGGAATATATTCTTTTTCTTACTGCCACTACAATCTGTTTTAGGACTAGGGGCAAAAACTTGTATTCAGCCTAAGATTTTGATGAAGACAGGAGATTTACTTATTTAATTTTACAGTTGGCTGGAGTATCTCTTTAAATTTTTTAGTTTTGTGGAGGTTCTATTTTATAGAACCCTATGTATCTAAGAATGTCTTTCTGTTGTTTTCATATCAGCAAAAATTCTTAGTTGTGTATAAAATTCTTAGCTCAAAATAACTCTCAAAATTCAGGACATGTCTCTCCATAGCCTATTTCAGTAGAGAATTTGAGGCCAGCCAGATGTTTTCCTTCCAGGCAACATCCTTTGTCCCCTTCACCCTTTGTTTCTGCTAAGAAATATGTTAGATTTAATTTAATTATTTTTAAATTTCCATTTTTATTTTAGATTCATGGAGTACATGTGCAGGTTTGTTACAAAGATATATTGCATGATGCTGAGGTTTTGGGCTTCTAATGATCCCGTAGCCCAGATAATGAACATGGCACCCAATATATGTAAGATTTTTTAACCTCATTAGTTCAAACATTTTAGCATGTAAAAATGAGGTGTGGGTCTTTCTTAAAGTTATTTTTCCTGGAATGCAATTGTGTTCACCTGCAAAACTTGGCATGCGGTAGGCACTCATTAATAGCAAGTAGATAAATAAATAAATTAATTATTTCAATTTGAAATCTCAGTTTCCATTTTTTAGGCATGTCTTCTTATTTGTTTATTTATTTATTTTGAAACAGAGTCTTGCTCTGTCATTTAGGCTGGTGTGCAGTGGCACAATCATAGCTTGCTGCAGCCTTGAACTGGCCTCAAGTGAAGTGATCCTCTGACCTCAGCCTCCTGAATAGTTAGGACTACAGGTGGGCACCACCACATCTGGATAATTTTTATTTTAGATGAGGTCTCACTATGTTGGCTAGGCTGGTTTTGAACTGCTGGCCTCAAGTGATTCTGCCTCAGCCTCCCAAAACCCTGGGATCACAGGCATAAGCCATGTGGCCCAGCCTTTATTATGTTTTTGATATTTCTTGTTTTTCAGTTATTCTGGTTTCTTTCCTATAAGCTGTTATAATTCTTGGTTTGTTCTCTTAGTCATTGATTTGATTTTATACAATGTGCTTCTGTTATTCATTGCCTCTGTTGTGGGTTTAAATCCTCCTATTGCATTATAGTGTCCTTGCCACCTTTCCTCAAGTTATCATTTTCATCTTATTCTGTTATTCTTACATCTCAATCTTTCTTCTTACGGCTTTTTGTTCTGTTCCACAAAGGCTGTGTCTCTAGACATTCGAATTAGAATGCCAATTTTAATAATTTTCTTCTAGTTTTAGTAGTTGCCTTAGTTTGTGCTGATGTAACAAAATATCACAGACTGGGTAATTTGTAAGTAATAGAAACAGTTCTGGATACTTGATATCCAAGATCAAGATGCCAGCAGATTCAGTGTCTGGTCAGGGCTCTTTCTGCTTCCAGTATGTCACCTTGTTGCTGGATCCTCCAGAGGAGGGGAGCACTGTGTCCTCACATGGCAGAAGGGACAGAAAAGCAAAAAAGGGCCTAGCTACTTCCCTCCAGCCCTTTTACAAGATCATTAATCCCATTCATGAGGTCTTCATTCTCATGACTTAATCGCCTCTTAAATGTCCCACCTCTTAATACTGTCATATTGGCAATTAAGTTTCAACGCATGAATTTTGTGGGGATGCTCAGATCATAGCAGTAGTAAATCATCTTCAGAGGTGTTTAGTTTTTCTCCAGGTGTTACTTTTTCTTGTTCTGTAGTAATTGTTCCTAAATACCATTTCTTACCCTTCTGCTTTCTCACCTTCAAACAAAGAGGGATCTATGCAGAGTCAGTTTTTATCTACAGAGAGCTCTGACCTCAGCTTCGTAGTCTGCCTACTTTGGTATGGATCACATCTCCTTCTCAGTGGGGTTTGGGTGTGCACAGCCCCTACACCCAATCCGGGTATATCAGGGCTTCCTCTATTACACTTCTCTTGGCTGGATTGGGATTCTCACTTTCCTTCTCTGCTTGAACTAGTAGTCCCCTGAGTGCATTTGCACTGGGTTTCTACTTTTCTTTATTCTATCCTCAATGTTTCAGTTGAGGGGACTTCATCTCCTAGAATTTAATATGCTACCTCACCACCTTGAATTCCTCTGTCTTCTCCCTAGCTGTTATTTGGGAGTTACTTGAGTCATTTGAGCCTTAAGTGTTCAGTCATCTGTATGAACATTAATTTAATTTGTACACTCATGTTTATAGCAGTATTATTCATAAAAGTTGGGAGCAACCTATATGTTCATGAATGAATTAACAGATAAAGTGTGGTATATACATAAAATGGAATATCAGTCAGCCTTGAGAAGGAAGGAAATTCTGACATATGCTGTAAGATGCATGAGCCTTAAGGACATCATTATGCTAAATGAAGTAAGCCAGGCACAAAAGGACAAATACTGAATGATTCCACTTACGTGATAGACCTATAGTAGACAAATTCATGGAGGTAGGAAGTAGAATGGTGGTTGACAGGGGCTGGAGGTGGGGATTAAGGAGTTATTATTTCTAATAAATTCGAGATAGAGGAAACCCAGTGTAGCTATTATTGACTGGTACTATTGTTTCTGGGATGTACTGTGGAGAGATACAGGTGAAATACAAGGCACACACCTGGCACTGGAGAATCTTTTGTGTACTTGGGAAAACAGGATATACATGTTTAGAATAAATCAGACCTAACTATGCACCTGTGGCAGGTGCCTAACCTCCCCAAATCTGTATTTCCTCACCCATAAAATGTGTATACTATAGTGGGTACGGGGGCTAGGATCAATACCTTCGTTGGGGAGTTGCAGTAAAAATAATGTATAGGTAAAATAGCTGTATTTGGCACACAGTAGGCACTCAACTATTGTTATTTTCCTTTCCCTTAAAAAGTGAGATTAAACAATGAGAAAAGCTAGAACTTAAACCAAACATTTCAGTAAGACTAGAGCATACTACTCTTTCTCCTAAAAGGCAAATGTTCCGAAATGAAGGAGGCAGAACTAACATCATCTATGAGTGCATTTTACTATGGATTCTTGCCTGTGTGGGCAGGTTGATGATTGTCTCTAAATATGTGAGAATACTAATATGTTACACAAGTGTGGGTTGTAATGCTTATTTGATTAATTCTGTCAACCTATGCTTTAAATGTACAAAGTACCTGTTATCTAAGCTTACATTTACCAAGCATGCATTTACACATGCGCATGCACGTGCGGGCACACACAACACACACAATTTTTCTGCTTTGATGATTCAAAGGCTCATATAAAATCATTTTTAAATAATTTGATGAGGCATAAACTACTGCAGTCTTTTTGGGTATGAATTTATAAGGAGCAGGAAATTTAATAATGATTCTAATTCTTATGCTCCATCAAGACCCTTTCCTTGGGTTGGATGTCCTTTCACAGATTTCCATATTATCCTGTGTATATATCTATTATTTCACCAGGTTGTATTTAAGTCCTTATGAGTCTGTTTCTCTCCATGGATTGTGAACTCCTTGAGAGCAGGACTGTCTTATGCATTTCTATATCTATACCATCCTGTATGACACCTGATTATAGTAGGTGATCAGTAAATGTTTGTTGAGTTAAATTGAGCCTTGGCATATTTTACTTGGCAAATTCTTGATGTTAACTTTCTTCCCTTTCTCCCGATATTAAAGAGAATTATCACTACGCTATACAAATCGAGCTAAAACCTTAAGTTGGATACCAATGACTATAAATCAAATGACTCAAGTAACTTTGGGGTATAAGAATATTTTTTCTTAGTTAGAAATGTTATTGAGACTGTTCCAAATATCATTCATGTTGATGATACTTTTTTTCCTCTCAGCCTCTCTGAAAAAGCAATTGAATACAGACAGCTCCAACTTATAATGGTTTGACTTATGATTTTTTGACTTTATGATGATGTGAAAACAATATACATTCAGTAGAAACCATACTTCAGTACAGTATTCAATAATTACGTAAGATATCTAACAGTTCATTATAAAGTGGGCTTTCTGTTAGACGATTTTGTCCAACTGTAGACTCACGTGTTTTGAGCATGTTTAAGGGAGGCTAGGCTAAGGTATAATGTTTGGCAGGTTAGGGGTACTAAATGCATTTTCTACTTATGATATTTTCAACTTATGATGGTTTTTTCAGGTTGTAACCACATCATAAGTTGAGGAGCATCTGTATATGGATTTATTGTGTTTCCAGAAGATCAATTTCAAAGCTTCAGGATCATGACATGGCATAGTCTACCTTGTGAGACCACATTAGATAAGGTCTTTTAGGCTTTTCTATAATAATATCCCACAGGATAATGTGCCAGGCTAGAAGCACCTCATCCTCAATTCTACTTACTTCTTACCAGTTTTGTGGAGAGATCTAGAGTCCTGACACTGAAGAAAATTCAGAATGTTGTGATTCCTCCTTTTCTGTTACTCCCCTTGCAGAATAGGAGATCTTGACAAGGAGGGGCATGAGATAATGTTTGGTGACAGAATTATGAGGACTAATGTCTAGATGGCTGATTTTTCACAAAGGAGCTGAGACTGGAAAAAGTCATCAATGAGAAGGCATGTTTTTTTCATTTCTTGTTTTCAACACTAAGCAAATACTAAACCTGCAAAATTGAACAACAACAACAAAAATCTTAACAAAATCAAAAACGTCTCCCCACCCCAAGCAACCTATGTTTTAAATTCATAAAAGTGAGATGTACTGGGTTTTGGTATTGGCAAAGAAATAACTTGTTTCATCAACATCTGTAGCAAGGAGGGCAAGCAAAATAGAATCCACCTTGGTAGTGTCTGGTAGATGTGTTAGAGGAATTTACTACTAAATTGTAGGTAGGAACTTTCATAAATCCCAACCTGCCAGCCTTTTGACCCCCAAATTGACTAAATGGATTCAACTCAGAGAAATGAGGCAATTTCTTCTGAGAATGCAATTTAGGGAGGTAGCCAGTACAATCCTGGAGACAAGGGTTATTTACTGCATGCCATTGCACAAACAATGAAATCACAATTGATCAAGGGGGGAAAATTCTATCAACAACTCAAATAAAGATGCAGGAAAGGGTAAGGGTTAGATAGCGAGAGGAAATAATCCATCTTTGCTGGAGAACACTGGGATTTAATAAATGACAAAATAAAAATTCCAGACTGTTGTCCGGTCTTAGCAAACGGCACACCAGGAGATTATATGCAGTGCCTAGCGTGGTGGGTCCTACGCCCATGGAGCCTTGCTCACTGCTAGCACAGCAGTCAGAGATTGAAGTGCCCAGCAGCAGCCTGGCAGGGGGAGGGGCATCTGCCATTGCTAAGACTTGAATAGGTAAACAAAGCAGTCAGGGAAGCTCAAACTGGGTGGAGCCCACCGCAGCTCAGCAAGGCCTGCTGCCTCTGTTGACTCCACCACTGGGGGCAGGCCATAGCTGAACAAAAGGCAGGAGAAACTTCTGCAGACTTAAACGTCCCTGTCTGACAGCTCTGAAGAGAGCAGTGCTTCTCCCAGCGTGGCATTTGAGCTAAGAGAACGGACAGACTGCCTCCTCAAGTGGGTCCCTGACCCTGTGTAGCCTAACTGGGAGACACCTCCCAGTAGGGACTTAATGACACCTCATGCAGGCAGATGCCCCTCTGGGACGAAGCTTCCAGGGGAAGGATTAGGTAGCAATATTTGCTGTTCTGCAATATTTACTGTTCTGCAGCCTCCGCTGGTGATACCAAGGCAAACAGGATCTGGAGTGGACCTTCAGCAAACTCCAACAGACCTGCAGCTGAGAGATCTGACTGTTAGAAGGAAAACTAACAAACAGAAAGGAATAGCATCAACATCAACAAAAAGGACATCCACACCAAAACCCCTTCTGTAGGTCACCAACATCAAAGACCAAAGGTAGATAAAACCACAAAGATGGGGAGAAACCAGAGCAGAAAAGCTGAAAATTCTAAAAACCAGAGCATCTTTTCTCCTCCAAAGGATTCCATCTCCTCACCAGCAATGGAACAAAGCTGGAAGGAGAATGACTTTGACTTTGCAAGAGCAAACAAATTCAAAAGCTAGCAGAAGGCAAGAAATAACTAAGATGAGAGCAGAACTGAAGGAGATAGAGACACACAAAAAAACCCTTTAAAAAATCAATGAATCCAGGAGCTGGTTTTTTGAAAAGATAAACAAAATTGATAGACTGTTAGTAGGCTTCAGAAGGTCAGTAATAACAAACTTCTCTGAGCTAAAGGAGGATATTCGAACCCATTGCAAGAAAGCTAAAAACCTTGAAAAGAGATAAGACAAATGGCTAACTAGAACAAACAGTGTAGAGAAGATCTTAAATGACTGGATGGAGCTGAAAACCATGGCACGAGAACTATGAGATGCATGCACAAGCTTTAGTAGCTGATTTGATGAAGTGGAAGAAAGGATATCAATGATTGAAGATCAAATTAATGAAATAAAGCAAGAAGGAAAGTTTGGAGAAAAAAGAGTAAAAAGAAATGAACAAAGCCTCCAGGAAATATGGGACTACATGAAAAGACAAATCTGCGTTTGATTGGTGTACCTGAAGGTGATGGGGAGAATGGAACCAAGTGAGAAAACACTCTTCAGGAGATTATCCAGGAGAACTTCCCCAACCCTAGTGAGGGAGGCCAACATTCAAATTCAGGAAAGACAGAGAACACTACAAAGATACTCCTTGAGAAGAGCAACCCCAAGACATATAATGTCAAATTCACCAAGGTTGAAATGAAGAAAAAAATGTAAAGGGCAGCCAGAGAGAAAGGTTGGGTTACCCACAAAGAGAAGCACATCAGACTAACAGCAGATCTCTTGGCAGAAGCTCTACAAGCCAGAAGAGAGGGGGGCCAATATTCAACATTCTTAAAGAAAAGAATTTTCAACCCAGAATTTCATATCCAGCCAAACTAAGCTTCATACATGAAGGAGAAACAACATCCTTTACAGACAAGCTAATGCTGAGAGATTTTGTCACCACCAGGTCTGTCTTACAAGAGATCCTGAGGGAAGCACTAAACATGGAAAGGAACAACCAGTACCAGCTACTGCGAAAACATGCCAAATTGTAAAGACCATCGATGCTAGGAAGAAACTGCATCAACTAACGGGCAAAATAACCAGCTAGCATCATAATGACAGGATCAAATTCACATATAACCATATTAACCTTAAATGTAAATGGGCTAAATGCCCCAATTAAAAGACACAGACTGGCAAATTGAATAAAGCATCAAGACCCATCAGTGTGCTGTATTCAGGAGACCCATCTCATGTTCAGAGACACACATAGGCTCAAAATAAAGGGATGGAGGAAGATCTACCAAGCAAATGGAAAGCAAAAAAAAGGGGTTGCAATCCTAGTCTCTGATAAAACAGACTTTAACAATGATCAAGAGACAAAGATGGCCATTACATAATGGTAAAGGGATCAATTCAACAAGAAGAGCTAACTATCCTTCATATATATGCATGCAATACAGGAGCACCCAGATTCATAAAGCAAGTCCTTAGAGACCTACAAAGAGAATTAGACTCCTACACAATAATAATGGGAGACTGTTAAAACCCCATTGTCAATATTAGATCAATGAGGCAGAAGGTTAACAAGGATATCCAGGACTTGAATTCAGCTACAGACCAAGCAGACCTAATAGACATCTACAGAACTCTCCACTCCAAATCAACAGAATATACATTCTCAGCACTACTTTGCACTTATTCCAAAATTAACCACATAGTTGGAAGGAAAACACTCCTCGGCAAATGTAAAAGAACGGAAATCACAACAAACTCTCAGACCACAATGCAATCAAATTAGAACTCAGGATTAAGAAACTCACTCAAAACCGCACAACTACATGGAAACTGAACAACCTGCTCCTGAATGATTACTGGGTAAATAACAAAATGAAGGCAAAAATAAAGATGTTCTTTGAAACCAATGAGAACAAAGACACAACATACCAGAATCTCTGGGACACATTTAAAGCAGTGTATAGAGGGAAATTTATAGCACTAAATGCCCACAAGAGAAAGCAGGAAAGATCTAAAATTGACACCCTAACATCACAATTAAAAGAACTAGAGAAGCAAGAGCAAACAAATTCAAAAGCTAGCAGAAGGCAAGAGATAACTAAGATCAGAACAGAACTGAAGGAGTTAGAGACACAAAAAAACCCTTTAAAAAATCAGTGAATCAAGGAGCTGGTTTTTTGAAAAGATAAAATTGATAGACCATTAGCAAGACTAATAAAGAAGAAAAGAGAGAAGAATCAAATAGACACAATAAAAAATGATAAAGGGAATATCACCACCGATCCCACAGAAATACAGACTACCATCAGATAATACTCTAAACACCTCTACACAAAAAAACTAGAAAATCTAGAAGAAATGGATAAATTCCTGGACACATACACCCTCCCAAGACTAAACCAGGAAGAAGTTGAATCTCTGAATAGACCAATAACAGGCTCTGAAATGGAGGCAATAATCAATAGCTTACCAACCAAAAAAAGTCCAGGACCAGTCAGATTCACAGCTGAATTCTGCCAGAGGTACAAAGAGGAGCTGGCACCATTCCTTCTGAAACCATCCCAATCAATACAAAAAGAGGGAATCCTCCCTAACTTATTTTTGAGGTCAGCATCATCCTGATACCAAAGCCTGGCAGAGACACAACAACAAAAAAAAGAATTTTAGACCAATATCCCTGATGAACATCGAAGCAGAAATCCTCAATAAATTACTGGGAAACCGAATCCAGCAGCACATCAAAAAGCTTTTCCACCACAATCAAGTCAGCTTCATCCCTGGGATGCAAGGCTGGTTCAACATACTCAAATCAATGAATGTAATCCATCACATAAACAGTACCAATGACAAAAACCATGTGATTATCTCAGTAGATGCAGAAAAGGCCTTCAACAAAATTCAACAGCCCTTCGTGCTAAAAACTCAATAAACTAGGTGTTGATGGAACATATCTCAAAATATTAAGAGCTATTTATGACAGACCCACAGCCAATATCATACTGAATGGGCAAAAACTGGAAGCATTCCCCTTGAAAACTGGCACAAGACAGGGATGCCCTCTCTCACCACTCCTATTCAACATAGTGTTGGAAGTTCTGGCCAGGGCAATCAGGCAAGAGAAAGAAATAAAGGGTATTCAGTTAGGAAAAGAGGAAGTCATATTGTCCCTGTTTGCAGATGATATGACTGTATATTTACAAAACCCCATCATCTCAGCCCAAAATCTCCTTAAGCTGATAAGCAACTTCAGCAAAGTCTCAGGATACAAAATCAATGTACAAAAATCACAAGCATTCCTATACATCAATAACAGCCAAATCATGAGTGAACTCCCATTCACAATTGCTACAAAGAGAATAAAATACCTAGGAATCCAAATTGCAAGGGATGTGAAGGGATGTGAAGGACCTCTTCAAGGAGAACTACAAACCACTGCTCAATGAAATAAAAGAGGACACAAACAAATAGAAGAACATTCCATGCTCATGGATAGGAAGAACCAATATCATGAAAATGGCCATACTGACCAAGGCAATTTGTAGATTCAATGCCATCCCCATCAAGCTACCAATGATGTTCTTCACAGAATTGGAAAAAAGTACTTTGAAGTTCATATGGAACCAAAAAGGAGCCTGCATTGCCAAGACAATCCTAAGCAAAAAGAAGAAAGCTGGAGGCATCATGCTACCTGACTTCAAACTACACTACAAGGCTACAGTAACCAAAACAGCATGGTACTGGTACCAAAACAGATATATAGACAAATGGAACAGAACAGAGGCCTCAGAAATAACACCACACATCTACAACCATCTGATCTTTGACAAACCTGACAAAAACAAGAAATGGGGAAAGGATTCCCTATTTAATAAATGATACTGGGAAAACTGGCTAGCCATATGTAGCAAGCTGAAACTGGATCCCTTCCTTATACCTTATACAAAAATTAATTCAAGATGGATTAAAGACTTAAATGTTAGACTTGAAACCATAAAAACCCTAGAAGAAAACCTAGGCAATACCATTCAGGACACAGACATGGGCAAGGACTTCATAACTAAAACACCAATAACAATGGCAACAAAAGCCAAAATTGACAAATGGGATCTAATTAAACTAAAGAGCTTCTGCACAGCAAAAGAAACTACCATTAGAGTGAACAGGCAGCCTACAGAATGGGAGAAAAATTTTGCAATCTATCTATCTGACAAATGGCTAATATCCAGAGTCTACAAAGAACTTAAACAAATTTGTAAGAAAAAATAAAACAACCCCATCAAAAAATGGGCAAAGGAGATGAACAGACACTTCTCAAAAGAAGACATTTATGCAGCCCAGAGACATACGAAAAAATGCTCATCATCACTGGCCATCAGAGAAATGCAAATCAAAACCACAATGAGATACCATCTCATACCAGTTAGAATGGCGATCATTAAAAAGTCAGGAAACAACAGGTGTTGGAGAGGATGTGAAGAAATAGGAACACTTTTACACTGTTGGTGGGCGTGTAAACTAGTTCAACCATTGTGGAAGACAGTGTGGCGATTCCTCAAGGCTCTAGAACTAGAAATACCATTTGAACCAGCCATTCCATTACTGGGCATATACCCAAGGGATTATAAATCACGCTGCTATAAAGACACATGCACACGTATGTTTATTGCGGCACTATTCACAATAGCAAAGACTTGAAACCAACCCAAATATCCATCAATGATAGACTGGACTAAGAAAATATGGCACATATACACCATGGAATACTATGCAGCCACAAAAAAGGATGAGTTCATGTCCTTTGCAGGGATATGGATGGAGCTGGAAACCATCATTCTGAGCAAACTATCACAAGGACAGAAAACCAAACACTGCATGTTCTCACTCACAGGTGGGAGTTGAACAATGAGAACACTTGGACACAGGATGGGGAACATCACACACCAGGGCCTGTCATGGAGTGGGGGCTGGAGGAGGGATAGCATTAGGAGAAATACCTAATTTAATGACGAGTTAGTGGGTGCAGCACACCAATGTGGCACATGTATACCTATGTAACAAACCTGCATGTTGTGCACATGTACCCTAGAACTTAAAATATGATAAAAAAATTCCAGAGTGTTGTCATATAGGTGGCGTAGGGTCAACAGTGAGGTATCCCTAGAGCTTTTTAAGACAAGCTAGAAAAAGCAACCATACATTGATGAGATCAGATATCTTCAGACAGATCTTAAAAAAACAAAGCCCCAAATCAGAAGAGTGGGGTATGGGTGTAGCCTGAAAGGTGGTTAATATGGGCAAAGACTGCTCTCAAAAGAGAGACTATTGCCATGAGTTTAGAGAGAGGGTATCCAAGGATTTAGAATTCGTTGGTTTATACATGCTGTGCAAATAGAGACAGAACATCTAGGGAATTTTAGCTATCCAGGCCTTTTAGAAAAGTGTGCTCTGTTTTGGGAAAGGCTTTATGAGGCTTCATCATGACCTTGGCTGCCTGCGGTGGCTGGTGCCTGAGACATTTATGTCTGGGAAGGCCTCATTCATCTCACCCTGTCAATTATCCAACCAGGATTTACTAATTATTTCCCATGTGTTACTACGATTATAGCGTTCCCTCCCTCCAACTGAAGACTTTCAACTTGACTGCTGTTCTCAATGTAAGCTTTAAGACATTAAGCATACTTTTTTTGAATGTTTAGATTTTGTAGTGTAGTTTCTTCTAAAACACTTCAAGAAGTATTCCCACACATCGTTACCTCCATAAAAACAATTTTTAATGATTCATTTGTTTATTATTTTACAAACATATATCAAGTAACTGTTGAGGGGTCAGACTATATTAGACAATAGGGATATAGAGACAAAACACAGAGGAGGTCACGATCCAGTTTGGGAGGTGGATATTTACAGTAGAGTTTGAGAAATGTTCTGATAGAATAGAGCAGAGGATACAGTGAGGAGGGAAATTTAGCTGAGATTCCTCTGGGAAGGGTGTTTTCAGAAAATGTGATCTCTCAGCTAGGTTTAGAGGATTAAGTAGGAGTTAGGTGAAGATGGGATGGAAGGATATATAGAGGGAACCACTCACATTAATTGAATCAGTAATCACTGAACATCTGGTGTACACCAGCCACTCTTCCAAGCACTGGACATATAGTATCTGCCTTCACGAAGTTTATGTTCTAGTTAAAGGGTGAAGATGGGTAGACAACAATGAGTATCAAAATAAATAACTGATAAAATTTAGTTAAGAGTGGTGGTTTTTAAAAATTTGTGTATATATTTTATATATTTAGGAGAACAAGGGTAGGTTTCTTATATGCATATATTGCATGGTAGTGAAGTCAGGGCTTTTAGTGTACTCATCACCCAAATAGTGAATATTATATCCAATAGATAATTTTTTAACTCTCACTCCATTCCCACCCTCCCACATTTTGTACCCTCCAATGTCTATGATTCTACTTTGTATGTCCACGTGTACCTATTGTTTAGCTCCCATTTACAAATGAGAACATGTAGTATTTGACTTTCTGTTCCTGAGTTAATTTACTGAAGATAATGGCCTTCAGTTGCATCCATGTTGCTGTAAAAGGTGTGATTTTATTTATCCTTTTTTTATGGCTCAGTAGCATTTGTATATATACATACACACACTATATATGTAGTATAATGATATGTATATACTGTATATACTATAATATATAGTGATATAGATACACATAGTATACACATAGTATGTATGTGTGTATATATATCACTATATATTACAGTATATACATATATATCACTTTTTAAAAGATTTTATGTTATAAATAGTGATATAGTAGTTTAGTGATGGTGTTTATATGTATATGTATACAAGTTATAATTTGACAAGAATAATTTGACCTCTTTTCCAATTTGGATGCCTTTTATTTTTTTCCCTTGCCTGATTGCTCTGGTGAGTACTTCCATTACTACGTGAAATAAGAGTGTTTAAAGTGGGCATTTTTGTCTTATTCCAGTTTTTGGAGTAAATGCTTTTAACTTTTTGACTCTTGGTTTGTCACATATGGCCTTTATTATGCCTAGTTTGTTGAGAATTTTTATTGTGAAGGGGTGCTGAATTTTATCAAATACTTTTTCTGCATCTATTGGGATGATCTTATGGTTTTCGTCCTTAATTCTGTTTATGTGATGTATTGTGTTTACTGATTTGCATATGTTGAGTCATCTTTGCATCTTGGGATAAATTCTGATTGTGGTGTATTATATTTTTGATGTGCTGTTGGATTCAATTTGCTAGTATTTTTTGAATATTTTTTGTGTGTGTTCATCAGAGATATTAGTCTGTCGTGTGTTTGTGTGTGTGTGTGTGTGTGTCCTTGTCTGGTTTTGGCATCAGGGTGATATTGGTCTCATAGAATAAGTTAAAGGAAATTCCATCCTTCTTGATTTTTTTGAAATAGTTTCAGGAGAATTGGTATTAGTTCTTTGTATATTTGGTAGAATTTGGCTGTGAATTCATCTGGTCCAGGGCTTTTTTTTTTCCCCCCTTTAAATTGGAAGATTTTTTTTTTATTGCTGATACAGTCTCACTACTCATGTGTTCCATGTGTGGATGAAAAGAATGTATACCCTGCAGTTATTGCATAGAATGTTCTGTAAATGTCTGTTAAGTCCATTTGGTCTAAAAGTCCAATTTAGGTCCAATGTTTCTTTGTTCATTTTCTGTATCAATGATCTGTCTAGTGAGTGGAATGTTAACCGCCCATCACACACTATTGTTACACAGCTGTCTATCTTCTTTTTTTAGGTCTAGTAATATTTATTTTGTGTGCTCCAATTTGGGTGCTCCAATGTTGGATGCATATATATTTAGGTTTTGTTATATCCTTTTATTGAATTGCATCCTTTATCATTATATAATGACCTTGTTTATCTTTTTTTCCTTTTTTTGATTAAAAGTCTTTCTTACCTGATATAGGTATCTGACTTTGATTTAAAGTCTGTCTTATCTGCTCACTTTTGGTTTCTGTCCATGTGAAATATCTTTCTCCATTCCTTTACTTTCAGTCTATAAATGTCTTTAAGGGTAAGTTGAATTTCTTGTAGGTTGCATATAGTTGGATCATGTTTTTTAATCCATTCTGCCCATCTGTATATTTTAAGTGGACCACAGAATCTGTTTATACTTAAAGTTAATACTGATATGTAAAGCTTTGTTCCTGTCTTCATATTGATTGTTTTCAAGTTGCTTTATAAATTCTTTTTTTCTTTTTCAGTGTCTTTTTGTCTTTGTCGTTTGATGAAATTCTGTTGTATTGCCATTGGATTCCTTCCTCTTCCCCCTTTGTATCATGTTTTATATAAACTGTGAGTTTTATAATTCCAGGATTTCATGATGGTGAATATCAACTTTTTGTTTCCATGTTTAAGACTGCTTTGAGCATTTCCTCTAGGGACAGTCAATGATGACTAATTCCCTTAGCATTTGCTTGTCTGGGAAGAACTTTATTCCTCCTTTGTTTATGAAGCTTATTCTGACAAGCTACAAAATTTTTTGCTGACAGTTTTTCTTTCAGCACTTTGAAAATTCCACCTCATTCTCTACTTGCCTGTAAGGTTTCTGCTGAAAAGTTCACTGCTAGTCTGATGGGGTTTCCTTTATAGGTGACTAGACACTTTTCTCTGGCTAATTTTAAAATTCTTCCTTTTACTTTGACTTTAGATATTCTGAACATTCTGTCTTCCCCCTCAGAAATACTAATAATTGTACGTCCAGTTACTTTATGTAGTCTCAAACATTTCACAGGTTTTAAAAATTCTTTTCAGTTCTTTTGCCTTTAGTTTTGTCTGACTGGATTATTTCAGAATTCAAGTTCTGAGATCCTTTCTTCTGCTTGACCTTGTCTATTATCGAAGTTTATCAATGTATTTTGCATTTCCTTCAATGAATTCTTTAGTTCCAGAATTTCCTCTTGGTGTCTTTAAAAACTTGTCTTATCTCCTAGATACATTTCTCATACATATATTGGATTTATTTTCTGATTTCTTCATATTTGTTTTGAGATTTCTCTTGAATCTCATTGAGGTTCATTAAAATCAATATTTTGAGCTTTTTATCTGGCATTTCAAGGAATTCTTTTTGATAGAGGTCTATTGTTGGAAAATTGTGGTCCTTTGGTGGTGTCATGTTTCCCTGCTTTTTCATGTTTCCTCTGTCCTTTTGTTGATTTCTGCACATCTGATGTAGCGCTTGCTTATTCCAATTGTTTGAAATTGCTTTTGTAGGGGATAATTTTTTCCTAAGTAAGTATATGTGTGTTGATGTTACTGAAGTTGTGATGGATTGGTTGGGATAATCTCCAATCCCATAGCCACCCATAGCAGGGTGGTTGGTATTGTCCTAAGTGTGCTTAGGAGAGCTGATTGTCCCCTGTTCCTCCATAAGCTGGGTGGTGGCTGCAGCCACATCATCTCAAAGTTGGCCTGAATGTGGGGCATAGCCCAGTGTTAAACTCTCAAAATGGTGCCAGCTGTGGGCTTGTGGTCAGAGAGGGCAGGGTCCCTCTCAGGCGAGCAGCATGGTCAAGAAGCTGTGGGGAGTGCAGTCAGCATGAGTCTCAGTTTCACAGCAGCCCACAACAGGGCATTGGGTATTATCTTAGGTATGCATAGGAGAGCCTGGCTTCCCTGTCTGTCCTCTACAGGGAGGCAGCCACAACCATGTCAAGTCAAACTTGGCCCACAGGTAGGACGTAACCCAGCATTACACTCACAAATGGTGCATGGGGCCTGTGACCAGGGAGGATGTGACTCCTCCCAGGCAGGCAGCATCGCATGGGCCAGGAGCTGTGGGGACTGTGGTTCATTTGTGACTCAGTATCAACAGCAATCCATTGCAGAGCCATGGATATTGTCCTAGATGTGTATAGAATAGCCTGGTTTCCCTGTTGTTCCTTGAGTGGATGGCAGCTGCAGCCATGTCAGATCAGTCTGAGTCTGAAGGTGTATTACAGCCCAGTGTTAAACTCTCAAAATGGCACCTTGGTCCTGGGACTAGAGAGGGAAAGGCCCCCCTCAGGGAAGTGGTGTGGACAGGAAACTGTGAGGAGTGCAGCCTGTTCACATCTCAGTCTAAACAGCAGCCTATTGCAGAGCCATGGGTCTCACCTTAGATATGATATGCATAGGATAGCCTGGTTTCCCTGTTTCTCCTTGGCTGGGTAGTTGCTGCAGCTGTGTTAGCTCAACCTCAGGCTGGGGGTAGGACACAGCCCAGTGTTAAACTCACAAAATGGTGCCTTGGGCCTAGAAACAGAGAAGGTGGTGGTCCTTCCAGGCAAGCAGTGTGGGCAAGAAGCTATGGGGAGTATGGTCTGCTCTTGTCTCAGTCTCAGCATCAGCCCACAGAAGGGTGGCAGGGACCCTCCCAGGGGCATGTGGGAGGGTCTGGTCTCCCCTCCCCATCCTTGGGACAGCACAGTGGTAGCAGCCATGTCTGTAGATCCCCAGTATCAAGGCTCTCAAAATGGCTGCCAGCCGAGCCTTCTCCAGGCTCAGATGCCTGTGAGATTTTGTCTAGGTTCTCATTCTGGAGCAACATCTCTGCAAACTTTAGGCAGCTCCGTATGTCAGGCCCAAAGCCTAATGGGCTGAAGGTTTCTTTGGTAGCCAAGATTGTAAAAGCCCATTTTGGAACCCTGGGGTTTTCTCTTTTACTGTTTCCCTGCATCCAGAAGGCTTCCTTGGCTTTCAGTTGGTTCCTGGCTGGGTGAGCTGCCTTGAACCCTCTTACTTACTTCTGTGCTTTCCATCTCTTCTCTGGTGAATCCCAACATTCTCTCCTACATGATCTGTTCAGAATCTGAGTTTCTACTTACTATTCTAGCTCTTCTCTACAGAGAAGGCATACACTACCTTCATTTAGTCAGCCCTCTTGATCCCTCTCTCCTGTAATGATTAATTTTATGTGTCAGTTTGGGCTAAGGGTGCCCATGTAGCTGGTAATTATTTCTAGGCGTGTCTGAGAGGGTGTTTCTGGAATAGATTATGATTTAAATGGGTAGACTGAGTAAAGCAGACGGCTCTTACCAATGTGGATGGGCATTATCCAACGACTGAGCACCCTGGTGGAACAAAAGGTAGAAGAAGAACAAGTTGTCTCTTTCTCTCCTTGAGCTGGGACACTCATCTTCTCCTGATCTCAGGCATCAGAGATCTTTATTCTTAGGCCTTTGGACTCTGGGACTTACACCAGTGGTGCCCCTGGTTCTCACGCTTTGGGCTTAGACTGAATGACACCACCAGCTTTTGTTGCCCCATTATCTGAGCCCTTATTATAATCCCATCATTATAATCCTCATTGCCATCTCCAACTTGCAGATGGCAGAGCATGGAACTTCTTGGCTTCTATAATAGTGTGAGACAATTCCCATAACAAACCTTAAATATATGTATTTCATATTTGTTCTGTTTCCCTGGAGAACCCCAACGAATACCAAGGTACTAAGAAGAAAATGAAATGTGATACAGGACAGAGAATGACTAGGAGAAGTGTCAGGGAAGGAGCTGGCACTTTAGCTAGAAAGAATGGGAAAAGTTCCTCTGAGATGACCAAAGGATGAAAAGAAGGCTTGCAGGAAGAGTATTCTAGGCAAGTGAGCCAAAATTGCATGTTTAGAAGGGGCAAGGAGAAAGACAGTGGAGGGGATTGGGGATACAGGGGAGGGGAGACTAGTAGATGAGGTCAAAGAGGGAGCTCTGGTACTGGCTGACTTTGTGGGTCATGGTCAGAGCTAGGATTTTACTCTAAAGTCAATGGGAAACTTTGGAAGTTTTAATCAGAGGAGTGGTAAGATTGGATTCATCCTTTAAAAAGATCACTCTGGTTGGCATATGGCAAAAAAGGGTGTTGGGAGTAAGAATGGAAGCAGAGTAAGTAAGTAAGTGAGTAAGTAAGTTGGCAGGCCCTGCTGGGGTCCAGGCCAGATATAACGATGGCTTGGACCAGAATTTGAGCACTGGAGGAGGAGAGATGTAGTCAGAATTCAGGATGTATGTTGGAGGCAGATTCATTTTGTATGGGGAGTAAATAAAGACAGTGATCAAAGATGAACCCCTGGGTGTTTGGCAGAAGTAAAAAGGCAAAAGCAGAAAGTAATAGGGACCAGCAAAGAGTTGATTTAGGGTACCGAATACAACATTAACTTTGGAATCAGAAAATTTGTTTTATTCCTGACTGTGTCACTTCCCAGCTGTGTGTCCCTTGGACAAGGGACTTACGTTCTCTGGGTGCTGGTGTCTTCAGGGTGACAGTATTTATGTCTTCCCTAGATTGTTGTGAGGGTTCAATAAGCTAATATATGTCAGCTGTAATTGTATCTGGCATGTAGTAAGTACCTAATAAAAGGTAGCTCTTATTATGGGTTCAAAACTGTGCTGTGTTGTGTCCTCACAAAAGGCTTGTACATTAAAATATAAATATAAACATCATATCCAGGTTCTTCTGTCTTCACATGTATAAGTGGTTTGGTTAGAGCTCAGTGAAGGAGAAATCAGCTCTCTAGGACTGCTGATTATTTATTATAAACATTCTTTCTCTTTGTGCAGTTGAATATTCCCCCTTTCTGCTCTTCTCAATCTTGCCAACATTTATTTCTTTGAATGATAATGATTGGTCTCATCAGGAATTAAAATATTTATTGTGCATTGAACACTCATAGGTGGGTTCTTTTTATTAGCTGGGAATAGGAGACCCGTGCTGAGTACATCCTAGCACTCCTGATGTTAAGGCTAATTTACAAAGGAAAAATAGTCACCTTTTCTCTTTTTACTGCTGGTTAAGAAGCAGCTTACGAAGGCAGTGCCATGAGGAAGGGTGAGAGGATTAAGTGATTAATAACTGAATGGGAGGGGCCTGCTATTGGGCTGCTGGCAGGCTCTGAAAATGTTGCTCTCCGGATAGCGGAAGCCAAGCACTGAGTGCTTGCTGTGCCTGTGCAGCATGTAAAGGGATAGGCACGAGGTTGAAGAGATTGACTATAGACTTGAAGGAGTTGGGTAGAGCTGGAGTTGGGCAGGCATGGCATAGGGCAGAGACTGACATACAAAGGGCAAAACACAAGGGGATTATAATGAGGGCTCAGATAATGGGGCAACAAAAGCTATGGGGGCACAGAAGAGAGAGCAATTCATTTCAACCTGTTGATCTTAGAAGCTTCTTGAAGGAGGTAGCATTTGAGCAAGGCATATAGGCCAGTGGCACTTTGAGCTGTGCGTCTGGTCTGAGCACAGGCATGAAATGTTTTTTATTCTTCTTTCAGCCCTCAACATGGTACCTGACACACAGTGAGCTTTCAGAAAACACGAACTGACTAAATTACTATGAAAGGTGTGTATGTGGAACCACAGGTAGTCAGGCAGGTCTGGGATGTGGTGAGAAGGAGTATTTTGCTGTCCTTAACTTTGTATTTTGATTTCACCTCCTTGTGTGTGTATGTGTTTTTTTTTTCATTGTGGTAAAATATATATAACATAAAATCTGTGCTTTTAGGCATTTTAAAGTGTACAATTCCATACCATTAATTAAATTCACAGTGTTGCGCAACCATCAGCACTGTTTCAGAAACTTTTTATTACCCTAAACGAAAATTCTGTAACTGTGAAGCAGTGACTCTGCATTCTCCCCTACCTCTTAGCCTCTGGCAACCTCTCATCTACTTTCTGTGGCTCTGAATTTGGCTATTCTAGGTATTTCATGCAAGTGAAGTCATACTGTATTTTCTTCACCACCTCCTATTTTTATTATTAACCTGGAAATATCAGAGAGTTTTGAGGCATTTTCTGCTTTAGCATGGCTTCAGGCTTTATGCAGGTCATGTTGAGTATACTGTCTTGTGACTGATTTCACAAAGTAAAAATCTCTTACAAAATGTTCAACCTCACTTTTTGCATAGTCATGGGTGTGCTCATCTCTCTCTCTTTAGACTGCGGGCTCTGGGCAGCCAGTCAGGTACTTCATTTTCCTTTCTTTTTTTTTTGGATGTTACATATCTCTCTTAATGATGACAGTGTAAATAAATATAAAATAATACAAATTAACTGAATTTGATACACAAGGTATAATCAAAGAAAAGATAAAAGTGATGGAGAGTAATGTGTGTTTATAGTAGAATGATTTATAATCCTCTGGATGTTATATACCCAGTAATGGGATTGCTGGGCCAAATGGTATTTCTGGTTCTAGATCCTTGAGGAATCACCACACTGTCTTCCACAATGGTTGAACTAATTTATACTCCCACCAACACCATAAAAGGGTTCCCATTTCTCCACAGCCTCACCAGCATCTGTTGTTTCCTGACTTTTTAATAATTGCCATTCTGACTGGCGTGAGATGGTATCTCACTGTGGTTTGGTTTGCATTTCTCTGATGATCAGTGATGATGAGCTTTTTAAAATATGTTTGTTGTCCACATAAATGTCTTCTTTTGAGAAGTTTCTGTTTATATCCCTCACCCACTTTTTGGTGGGGTTGTTTTTTTCCTGTAAATTTGTTTAAGTTCCTTATAGATTCTGGATATTAGAACTTTGTCAGATGAGTAGATTGCAAAAATTTTCTACCATTCTGTAGGTTGCCTGTTTACTCTGATGCTAGTTTCTTTTGCTGAGCAGAAGCTCTTTTGTTTATGGCAGCACTATTCACAACAGCAAAGATTTGGAACCAACCCAAATGCCCATCAACGATAGACTGGATAAAAAAAATGTAGCACGTATACACCATGGAATACTACGCAGCCATAAAAAGAATGAGATCATGTCCTTTGAAGGGACATGGATGAAACTGAAAGCCATCATTCTCAGCAAACTAACACAGGAACAGAAAACCAAACACCGCATGCTCTCACTCACTCATAAGTGGGAGCTGAACAACGAGAACACATGGACACAGTGGGGAATAACACACATCAGGGCCTGTTGAGGGGTGGGGGGGGGCAAGGGGAGGGAAAGCACTAGGACAAACACTCAATGCATGCAGGGCTTACAACCTAGATGACAGGTTGATAGGTGCAGCAAACCACCATGGCACATGCACACCTATGCAACAAACCTGTACATTCTGCACATGTATCCCAGAATCCAAAGTAAAATTTAAAAAAACTTAACGAAAGTTAGAGGTCAAAAAAAAATTCTTCCCTTTGGGAAGGATTTTTAGCTCCCAAATTACGAAATGAACTACCAAAGATTATGCATTTATTTTAGCTTTATAAATATGTTACTAGTTTGACCTCCATTGCAATTCTAGAGTAAGCTAACAGTGTTTTAATTACAATAGTGATTTTGTAGTATATTTTAATAAAACTGGAGTGTTTCATAAATTTCCCAATTATGACATTTTGAGGCAGTATTTAATTGACACTTTATTAAATTGGAGGATTACACAATTAGAGCTCATTTTTTGTTGATTCTGAAAATTTATTTTTAAATAAATATTTTTATTTCTGCATCAGCATTATTCATTTTATTACAAAGACTAACATATTTTTGCATGTAAGATAAGCTTTACTTTATTTCCCACTGAAATATCCTATTATTCCAATTTTATTTAATAAATGGTAATTTTTTCAGTACTATTATATACCAAGTTCTGTATACCAACATATATATAATTTGTAGACTCTTGATTCTTTTTTTGTTTTGTTTTGTTTTAACTTTAAGTTCTAGGGTACATGTGCACAACCTGCAGGTTTACCACACAGGTATACATGTGCCATGCTGGCCTGCTGCACCCATTAACTCCTCATTTACATTAGGTATTTCTCCCAGTGCTATCACTCCCACAGCCCCCCACTCCCTGACAGGCCCCTGTGCCTGATGCTCCCTGCCCTGTGTCCTTGTGCTCCCGCCCTTCAACTCCCACCCATGAGTGAGAACACATGGCGTTTGGTTCTGGGAACACACAGGTCTGGGAAGTCCCATGCACTCAGTCATGTTTGCTGAATAGAAGCATGAGTCAATGCAGGAAACAAAAAAAGAAAAAACCTTTTGCAAGAGAATGTTTAACAGTGGGGACTGAGAAGGACTGGTATTCAGACCAAAGATACAAGAGTTTTAAGAAAGAAAAGAGGAAGCACACAAGAACATATCTAGAGCCCAGAATGACACAAAACTCATCTAAGCAGTGAGATAACAAGGTAGTAAGAAAAGCCCTTAGTAGGCCGGGCGCGGTGGCTCACGCCTGTAATCCCAGCACTTTGGGAGGCCAAGGCGGGCGGATCATGAGATCAGCAGATCGAGACCATCCTGGCTAACACGGTGAGACCCCGTTTCCACTAAAAATACAAAAAAAAAAAAAAAAAAAAAAAAAAAAATTAGCCAGGTGTGGTGGCGGGTGCCTTAGTCCCAGCCACTCGGGAGGCTGAGGCAGGAGAATGGCATGAACCCGGGAGGCGGAGCTTGCAGTGAGCCGAGATCGCGTCACTGCACTCCAGCCTGGGTAATAGAGTGAGACTTTGTCTCAAAAAAAAAAAAAAAAAAAAAAAAGGAAGGGAGGGAGGGAGGGAGGGAGGGAAAGAAAGAAAAAAGCCCTTAACAGTATCTTACAAGGCAGGAGGACATTGACAGGTGAGACCAGTGAGGATAAACATTAATGGTGTGACTGATTGGAGTAACAGCTACCTTTCAATAAGTCTGCTATTAAACCTTCCATAGGGTATCTGTTTTCTTCGTGGCAGTCTTGTGATGTGCCATTAATCCATCTTTCAAGTGACAAAGTTGAATTTTACAGATACTGAGTTACCTGCTCTAACTCATAAACTCTAGTCAGTAACTGAGTTGGGATTAGAATCAAAGTCTGTCTGGCTCCAAGGCCCAGGTTTTTTCCACTATGAGAAAAGCTGTCTCTCACATTTGGAGTGTGGACTGGGGGAGAGACTGAGAAAATGACTGTCCAAGAATGAGATTAGTAAAGCATCGTAGATGAGTTTCTTGAAGACATTGGTCCAAAGTGCACCACAGGGCCCCGAGAAATACTGGATACTGCAGTGAAGGAGATTAGGGAAAATAAAACAAGTCTTATTCTGCTCACAGCAAAGCTAGGAGAAAAATGATCGTGAGTGCAATGCTAGTATAAACACTGGAAGGGTGAGCACTTATAATAGCACCCACCCCTGCATGTTCCTTGTCATCATGTAGTGCAGAAGCAACACATCTTATTAAAAATAGTTCTGAAGTCCATGGTAGAGCAGCCACTTCTCTTCCTTTTAGCTCACGCAGGCTAACACATGCAAAAGAAAACTCGTCAATTTTTTACAAAATGCACAGCAGGCATTTACCCTCAGATGCTTTAAAAACAGAGATATTTGTACTTACAGGCTATTAGTTGCTATAGAGTAATGTCTGCTAGGACTGTTTTTTCCATCAGAGGAATCAAATTTCTTGTTGTGCTATCAGCTTCCCGCTATATCATTTTTAAAGGCGAGTCATAAAATGTTTTTTCTCTACTGTGGCAGCAAGGGGGAAACTTTATTAGGGAAAAAGTAATGCTGTTGGAAAGAGTCCTGTAAACTCAAAATCTGTTTAGGGCACTTAATTTTGGGCTTTAGAGGGCAATTGCATCTTTATTTGCAAATAAACATGCAGCTCTTCAATGCACATGTCAGGCAGAAAGAATGTTCTTATGGGTGTTTGGGCTGTGCTGATTTCATGGCATGGTGGAAAATTTGGGGATGAGAAGGTGGGTTGGTAGGATCAATCAAATAAGGACTTCTGTTTGTTGCTCATTTTGTGACTGGAGTGGGTGTGGAAGGTCAGGGTGTCTGAGAATGATTGTGGCTTGATGTTTCCCTCTTTCCTATCCCTTGACTTCATTTCCAATGAGTAACAACTAGTCTGGTTGTTACTCATTGTTATTCAATGATTAGTAGCAACTGATTTTGACTTGCTGTTTGCCCCACCATGAAAATAACCACAAAAATACCCTAAGCATTATAAAAACAATATACATTCATCACAGAAAACTTGGAAAATATAGAAAAGCAGAGAGAAGAAAGAGAACAATTAATCATCATCTTTTTCTTACCACTCAGAAAAAGTAAATGGATTATCTGTTGATGTTTTTGCCTATTAAAAACATAGTTACAATCATATTGTATATACAAAATTACATGTACTGAGTTAAGCATCTATTTTTGTTCTTGTGATCCATGTGCTTTGCAGAAAACTTGAAAAATGTAAAAAGAAAAAATAATTACATAGAATTTAACCATCCAGAGATAAATGCTGTTGTTCTATTTTAATGTATCATCATATAGTTTTTTCTATGCATTTAAAAATGTATTTGTTTCAAAGTTTAAAATATAGTAAATGCAGGGACATTTGTAACTGTGAGTTCGATGATGGGATAGGGTTTGAAGGAGATGATATTTTCCATAGACTAGTTTTTATTTAGTTTTCACCAATTAAAAAGAGACAACTCTGAGACTTAGGTCATTCAATATGAATTTTAAAGTTGCAGAAAATCATTACTTGAGTTCTTTGAGAGTGAAAATGGTTATTATATTGCTCTATGTAGCTCTGCTTTTATGGAAGAAGAAAGAAAAATATTTTAGTAATTCTCCCAGCACAGCATCTTAACCATGTAGAGAGTTTAGCTATTATTAGAGCAAGTGCTGGAATAGAGTAATATAGGTCATTTTAAGTGGCACTCAAACATGGCAAAAGCTTTTATTTGAACTCTGGGATCAAGAACAGAATTCAAGAATGGATGTTTTCTGGAATTGATAAGGGAGAAAAAGCAGCCAAGAGTAGCACTGCTAGGCCAAGCTTCCCTGGGATGTGAAATCCATCTGAGGACATGGAATCCAACAGACATTCTTAAGTTTGTGGCCCAAACAGAGTAAGGGAAGTGATTTTATTCCATAACTGACATATTTTTGAGCTCTTAAATATGAGTCTTCTTTTGGTTCCTACAGTACATTGTTGGTGACTTCTTTTTCCACAATAGAATGTTTGGTAGCCTATTTCACTTTTGCCTTGGGAAGCAAGTTTGCTGGGTATAAAATTCTTGGCCTAAAACCTCCCCCTTTGAAATAGTAATTGTAAAATAGTTTTAAAACCTAGAATTCTAATATTAATGTTAATAGTAAAACACCAAAGTTTAAGGTTTATTTGCTTTTTTTTACTTTTAGAATATATACCCCTAAGAAGGTACAGTCATAGTTTTGTACTCAAAGAAATTTTAAATACTGATTTTCTCTGTGTGGTTACCAATTTTATATGCAATTGGACTCATTTGTTTCCGATTGTGTGTGATTTTAAGGCCTATTTTTACATAAAATCTTTTAAATTATTTACTCCTTTTTCATATGAGGTAAACATTACCTCTATTTGATAGATGAGAAGAAAGAGAGGTTGAGTAATTTTACATAGGCTTGTGAGCACTAGCATCAGGACCAGTGCTCATGGCGTCTACTGCTGAGAAGGTGAGTATTCAATTCCATTATCTCTCTCTGAAATCCACCTAAGGGATGGTAGATGGTTTTTATCTGCTGGCATCCAGTGCTGTTTCTTTGGCAAGGAAACAAGACCTCATATTTTCTATGGAAAATTTAGGCTTATTTTTTATTTAATTTTTAAATATGTAAAATATGTACATGCTTCAAAAATCAAAATTGTATACAAAAATATATTTTACAGCAGTTTCTATTCCTTTCTTTTTCACCTTATAATCACCACTCTCTGTAAACAACCATTAGTCAATATTTATGTTTCTTTAAAAAATAAGCAAAATTGTGTGTGTGTGTTTGTGTACTCATTCCCCCATTTTTCTTATAAAAAGGTGCCAAGCTCTAATGTTTTATACTTTGATTTTTTTTTTTTTTTTGCTTAACAATGCATTCTAGAGTATATATTACTCCATATTTATTCGTAGAGATCTTGATTCTGCTATATGGTTACATGGTTCCCTATGGTATATCACAGGCTACTTAACAGCCCTCTATGGAGAGACATTTGGGTTTCCAGACTTTGGCTCTGACAAATGCCACAGCCGTAAGTAACCTTGTGCATAGGTAGTTATTTTTAGGCTCTTTGCCATTGTATTTTTGCTCGCGTGGTTTCTGTCCCGTGGAGAAGCCCATGGTCAGATGTTCTCATTCTAGTTCTACTTGCTTTATAGTATAAGTAAATTCATTTTGGATACATGGTGTTAGGTTGATGCCAGTTTAGACATCAGTATTTTGTCTTTTTTTGTCATAAGCACAAGCTGTTCTTTCCTTTCATATATTCTTGAAAGTTTGTACAAGGGTTGAATGTGGAAAGCCAGACAATAGACTTATTTGATATAAAAGAGGTAGGAGTTCCATTCCCAGAGAGCTAAAAGGGTGATGAAACCGCTAATTACACCTCTGTTTTTTAAACACAATCATTTATGATTTATTGTCAGCATTTGGTACATGTTCTTTAATTGTGTTCTGTTCCTTCACAATTAATTGAACATGCAGTTGACCTGTCTGAGTCTAGTAAGAATCTGATTAAGGTGAAAGATTCTCTGTCGTTAGGCTGCTTAAGCGATTTGTGTCTTTGTCTCAATTGTGTTAAGTTTATATGACCTGTACTTCTTATCCCTGGTATCAGCACTTTCATTTTTCTGTTTTTGACTCATTTTTATAAAACAATTTGACAAAATACAATAAACAAAAACAATTGCATAAACATTGCTAGACTGAAGTAAACAATGGATCCTCAGGTAACACCACTATGTGATAGCTTGAATTGATTATTTCTAGGCAGTTGCATGACAATCAGAATTTAGCATACACAGAGAGGTTTGGAGTGATAATATCTAGTGTTTGGAATGTACAGACTGTTTGGAAGGCAAAGTAATGAAAGCTGAGCAGCCTCTGTACTTTGTGAGAAGTTGGGAGAGTTTGCATGGGCAGCTGCTATGTCAATGCCATTTAAAATTGAACAATAAAAATGCTGAGAAAAATGTGTAGGCAGCCTTCAAATTATGACCTAATAGGAACACAAATTGCATTACAAAGTTGGTTATTTGATAGACAGTTCTAATTCTTGCCCTCACTTCTATTTTACCCTTTCCTTCCATCCCCACCTATCCCCAAGTTTTACTTGAATCCTGAGAGGTCTCTGAGAAGGGAAACACTGAGGGCAGGAGCCAACTAAAAAAATGCATGAATGAGAGGTGCTTTTGTTCTTGGCTTCGTCCAGGTCCTACTCACTGAGTTTTTATAAGGCAAGTGATTTTACCACTGCATCTTGGGGGTGAATCATGGCTTATCAATGGCATTGAAATATACATACCAACTCTGGACAGTGCTTGAAGAAATAATTCGACTGGCTTTAGAAAGCCTGCAAGGGATGGCAGGACACCCCTGCTGACTTCATGGGGAAGAAATGTGTGGCCTGGAGCAGGGTGCCAGTAAACGCAGGACGAATCAGCGAGCTTCAGGGTGTGCATAAGATGAAACTGCAAGCCAGGGTCAAGTCATGAGTCCGAGACTGAAAAACATTAAACGAAGTCAAAAGAAAGATTTTGGAAGAGGCCAAGAACAAACCCCGAGGGGTGGAGGTGGGATCAAAATGGGATGCTGAAGAAGAGAGGGTGATACCAAACCAAAAGTTTTAAACAGGATAAGAACCAGAATGAACTGTCGTTAACATCGGAGTTCCTGGGGGGTGTGGCTTAGAGACTGAGAGCCAGCTGTGCAACCTGCATGCCTCTTTTCCAAAAGGCACACACATAAGGAAAGGGTTAGTTAAATAGAAAAGCAAGGAGAGAAAAACTGGATGTATAGGATGAATGTCCAGGGAATTAAAGCATTGGAATAATGACTATGATGAGGGTTTTTGTGTCATGCGCGTCCGTGTGAAGAGACCACCGAACAGGCTTTGTGTGAGCAATAAAGCTTTTTAGTCACCTGGGTGCAGGCAGGCTGAGCCCGAAAAGAGAGTCAGTGAAGGGAGATAAGGGTGGGGCCGTTTTATAGGATTTGGGTAGGTAAAGGAAAATTCCAGTCAAAGGGGGGGTTGTTCTCTGGCGGGCAGGAGCGGGAGTCACAAGGTACTCAGTGGGGGAGCTTTTTTGAGCCAGCATGTGCCAGGAAAAGGATTTTCACAAGCTAATGTCATCGCTTAAGGCAAGGACCGGCCATTTTCACTTCTTTTGTGGTGGAATGTCATCAGTTAAGGCGGGGCAGGGCATTTTCACTTCTTTTGTGATTCTTTGGTTACTTCAGGTCATCTGGGCCTATATGTGCAAGTCACAAGGGATGCCGTGGCTTGGCTTGGGCTCAGAGGCCTGACATTTTGGAAGATTGGTTTTCAGACTGTTTCATGGAGCAGCTTTGGTGGATGGGGAGTTTGCCTTCAGAGTTCCCCGCCGATAGGAAGGGAGAGGGTGGGAGAGGAGAGATGACTTGCAAGGGAAGGGAAGGGATGGGAGGCTGCTGCTTCACAGTCCCACTTGACCACAATAGTTCTCCTTTTACATATTGGTGGGGGGAGCTGTGTAAGATTTCATTTGAAAGAAAGGTTCTGCTGTGTATTAGTTTCCTGTGGCTACTCTAACAAATTGCCATAAGGTTGGTGTCAATCGCAGAAATGACAGAAACTTATTCTTTTATAGTCCTGAAGATAGGACGTCTGCAACCACAGGGTGCCCAGGATCACACTCCTGTGGGAGGCTTTAGGGGAGAACCCATTCCTGGCCTCTTCCAGCTCCTGGTGGCTGTCCACATTCCTTGGCTTGTGTCTGCCTCTCTCTGCTCCATCTTCATGTCATCTTTTTCTCTGTAGAGGTGTCTAATGCCCCCTGCCTGTCTTTTGTAAGGATACTTGTGGTGGTGTTTAGGGTTTACAGGGATAATCCAGAATCATCTTTTTATCTCTAAATCCTCAATTGAGGTACATCTACAAAAGATTTCCAAGTAAGGTGACATTCACACATGGCAGGGATTAGAATGTAGACATATCCCTTTTGGGCTCACCATTCAGCCCACTACATGCTGTTAAAAAAGGTCTGAAACTTAAAATCTTAAATGGTGAACCTGAAAGAATTGATTAAAGAAAAAACAGAAAAAGCCTCAACCTTTTGGAGGGGAAGGAAGAGAAATACAATTATGCTGCCATGTGATGTTTGAATATGTAGATAAAACAGGAAGGGAAAGTGGTGTAAGCTGCACAAAAGGAGTAGAATGCATATTCATCCGGGACTGAACGTGATGGTAGCTCCCTTGAGGACCATTGGCTTCATTACAGCTCATCAGTAAAGGGTTAGTTTACTCAATTTCAGTCACTCAGTCTCTTTGTATCTTGACACTGAACACTGAGGTTTTTGAAGAATGATAGGGTAAGGGCTTACCCGTTGTGGTATGGTTCTCTAACAAAACCTAGGTGTATGAAAACTGTCAAAGGAGTAGTTAGAGATGAGCTACCCCCATGTCCATGTAACTAGTGCATAATGTAAGCATAGCATATATAATAAAGGTGTATGTGAGATAGCCAATGAGGTTCTGATTTTATTTTCCATTTCCTTCTCAGGAAGGAAGAATTGGGAATCTTTAGGCATGTCTAAGGAAATGGTCTTTGTTTTGTCCATTTTCTCTACTGAATAGTTACCATTTTTTCTTTTGTAAATTAGTAATTTGTGGGGAGAGATTTTGAACCCAAATAAATATCCTATTCCTTATTACATTTTCCTTCCTAGATTTAGCATTCATTAATGATTTTTTTTTGCCTCAATTTGTGCTTTGATGGTTGTAAAATAGTTTTACTAATTCTATCATTCCCTCTATATTTATTACTCAACATTCTATTACAAGGAAGCATTTTTCCTTCTTTCATGTTTACTTATTTATTTAATTTCTTTAGTATCTGTATAGACTCTTAGATTCTTTTTTTATTTGATAAGTTATGGCCCATTACTGTTATTTCTTTTTGTTATTTGAATCGTCCCAAAGTTAGCCAGTAAGAATTCCTTAAAGCTGGCCGTCATGTCCGTTTAATATGTCCCTATTGTTCTTGAGCAGATCCTTACTTTTTGGTACAGTAAGATGTTCCATGATTGTCTTGTACCTTCCCTGCCACACCCTGGAGTCAGTCTTTCCACCAAGAAGCCTGATCCCTTTAGGGGACAATCCCTTTAGGGGATCCCTAGGTAACCCTTGGTTACCTTGTCTAGTAACCAAGGTCTGGACAAGATCTTTTTTTAAAAATTTTCCATCACATGGATACTGTCTAAAAAACAATTAAAAAAATTTTTTTTGAGATGGAGTCTCACTCTGTCTCCCAGACTGGAGTGCAGTGGTGTGATCTTGGCTCACTGAAACCTCCTAGGTTCAAGGAATCCTCTCTCCTACATCAGTCGCCCCAGTAGCCGGGATTACAGGCATGCACCACCATGCCTGGATTTTTGTATTTTTAGTAGAGACAGGGTTTCGCCATGTTGGTCAGGCTGGTCTCAAACTCCTGGACCTCAGGTGATCCACCCACCTCGGCCTCCCAAAGTGCTCGGATTATAGGCATGAGCCACTGCGCCTGGCCTAAAATTAAGAAAAAATATAGGTGGTCTGAGTTTAGAAGCGGACCCTGAGCCAAGAATTAAAGGGGAAGCTATTGATGGGAGGAGCATGGGCGCTGCTAGGTGAGGAGAGAGTGAGATAGGAAGGGTGCTAACAGGCTGGTTCCACAGGGGACACTTTGGAAAATGGTGTAAAACACAGACCTCAAAACCATCCTTGTCAGGAATGAGAAAGCTGGGATATTTTTCCCCCTCACCTGTCAGTTGTAGGTCCAGGGCTGCTGTTTGTGGGTAGGGGAGTCCAGAGAAGAGGGGTAAATGGGGGTGGGAAGGTGCATTCACTCCCAGGCCCCTCTAGTCTGGATCATGGCGGGAGTCAGGTGGGCTTGCACAGACATGGTAAGGGGGTTGGAGGGTGTGAGCACTGACAATATTGGCTACAAGTGATGACACCACCAGAAAAGGGTGGTGAAGCTGAGTGAGAAAACAAAAGAAGCTTGGGTCCTCTGAAGGAAGGTGCGCCGAGGGGCCTGGGGCTTCCTGACTTGGGTGGTACATTTTAGACCTTTAGGTCTTTCTGTACAAAAGCCACTCTGGCTTGGTTGTTACTACTCTGTCCTTCCTTCCACAGAAACTTCCCACATGCTTGACCTCCTTCAGTATTGGCTGCTTTCTTTGATCTCTGTTTGTACTGCTGGGCAAGGAACTTTAAAAAGGACTGGTGGTGGGATTGTGGGGGTGTGGAGGGATCGCTCATATTGGCTGGAGAACAGGAGGGAAGGAGAGTAGGAGCCATCCTTGGTTTCTCATCTTCTTTCTCACCTCACATCCAACACTTTAGCAAGTCCAATATCTACATCCCAAGTCTGGCCACCTCTTACCACCCTCATTGTTCCATACTAGCTAGGATTGCCAGGATCTTCCCTGTGGATCATTGCCATGGCCTCCCACCTGGTCTCAGTCTCCCCCCAAGGCCCCTGTTCTTCACATAGCAGTTGGAGTGTGGATGTGCCCTGCTCACAACTAATAGTGCCCGAGGAGGTTCCAAGTCCTTCCTGTGGCAGACAAGCCCCATGCAACCTGCCATCTGGCTTGGCTGCCTCTCCGATCCCCTCCCCCAGAACTCTTTCTCTCCTTTCTTCTCCTCGTTGGTTCTGGAACATGCCAGCTTATTGCCCATCCCAGGCTTTGTGTTGCTATTCCCGCTGCTTGGAGTGCTTTTCTATCAGAGTCACATGATTCCCTCCTGCCCTCCTCTCCCTTCCTCCCTCCCTCCCTCCCTCCTTCCCTCCCTCCTTCCCTCCTTCTCTCCCTCCCTCCTTCTCTCCCTCCCTCTCTAATTCCCTCCCTCCCTCCTACTTTATCCCTCCTCCCTCCTTCTCCCTTTTCAGGGCTTGACTCCAACACCACCACCTTCCCAAACTATTCCTTTCACCACTCACCATCCATTCACCACTCTATTCCTCTACTCTGCTTTATTTACTTTCAGAACCCCATGGAAATAAACGAAGACCACCCAAATGAGAATAAGCAAAGGCTGCTTACTCAGAGCTTGCCATAGCAAGGCAGCAGCCACCATCACTTCTGTTGGGCCGAGACTCGCAGGCAGGCAGAGGGTGGGAAAGCTTGAAAGTAGAGAAAAGGGAAGGTCTCAGGTGCACCCTGAGTGGAGGTTGTTGGTGTGGAAAAGCTGTAGTCAGCTCACTAGAAGCATAGCATCCCATGTGATTGAGTGAGGGGTGCATATTTGACTTCCTCCTGCATTCTGGCATGTTAAAAATTGGTCAATTCGGAGGTGATGGTTTTTCAACAAAACAAAGACGCCAATGTCTACAGGAGGTAGGCAGGTAAAAGGGTGAGCCAGCCTGGTGGGGTGGGACCATAGCAATGAAGATTCTTTGTTTTGTTGAAAAACCATCACCTCCGAATTGACCAATTTTTAACATGCCAGAATGCAGGCCTCCTTTACTTCACTTTCAGAGGAAGCTGGCACCCTGGAGTTTCATGTAAATGCTTCTAATATTTAAATGTTAGCCACTCATAAAACACTATGCTATGTACTGGTATGAGGAAGGGAGAGGGAAAGTAATGTGTCAGTAGATTGCATTCAGCCCTTGGGTGGCCAGGCTTGGACTTTGTTCTAGGCTGTTTCCTCAGATACTCTCTGGAAGTCTCTTTGAGTTTTCCCTTCTTTCTACTTTCCTTGACCTTCCCCTGCATCAAGGCTGGACATTTGAGAAGAGGAAAGCTGGTGTGAGCCCCCAAGCTCCAGCCACTAGATATTGCACACTGGGTCTTAGCATACCCATTTCCTTTCAAATCATTTTCTTCACTAGGAGTCATCTGTAGATTTGAGGAGGGTGATTGCGGGAGGCCGTTTTGGCATCGAGCTGATTGTAAGTGAAGCTGCAGGAGCCAAATCCCTGATTAGAATTGAGATTCTGAAGCCAGATGAATTAATAATGAGGTGATGGGGAGAAGGAGAGACTCCGTGACAGCTCCCTTGTTTATGTTAAGAGAAGTTTTAGTTGTTTTCACTTGCAAAAAGATTATTTCTCTAAACTTTAAATCACTGATGATGCCTAGAGCAATTAAGCTCATCTTCCCAGAGTATGACCCTTCAGGAAAATCATCTTCCTGAGCACCATATTCATTATAGGTTGCATAGGATCGAAAGGTAAGACTTCTGGGTAATGCAAATTATAAAATGAGAGAGGAAAGCGCAGAGACTTATTGCATGTCATCAGAGGTATCGCTTAAGAGCCCAACAAAAATGATACTCAAAATGAGTTTTTCCCCTCTAATTACAGAAAAACACCAAAATGCAAACCATATAGGTTTGTAATATTTAAAAAGCTATTATTAGGCTAAATCTAAGCATAACAAAACAGCTATCCACTGTTGTTAGAAGTGAGAGCTAAATCATAGTTTTAAGTTGTAGTTGTAAGGTTAGCATTTTGCCAAATTTTGTGGTGGTAGCAAACCCCATACTTATTTGAAGTTGCTTGAATTTTTATTCCCCCAGCCCTGATTGAGCTAATTAGAACCCACTGGGAATTACATGGGTAATGGCAGGAATTGTGGAAGTATAAATATGCAATGCAATTAGCTCCTGCTCTTTTTCTGTGTGATGCAATCTTGGCACTTATGGGCTTGCAAAAGGCCTGGAACAATAGGAACCATTGATACTCAAGCTGCTGGGGGAGTCCATAATTATGATATAATAACTTGCCAGCCTCTTGCATGCACGGAGGTAGAATGTAATATGAGTAAATAAAACCCAGCAATTTTCTCCATTCGTAATTCTTTATATCAATAGCATATTTTCTCTATTCTCTCTCCTATTTTTTTCCCCTAAGGAAGATAGAAACTTATTTGTGTGAGCATTTTATATACTATTGAAAGACTTCATCTCCATGGGAATAAATTTGGTTTGCAATCAGTTAATTGAAAGTTTTTCTCAGTGTTATTACGAATTGAAGAAAGCTATTCTGCAATGCCCTCTGCCTATCACATGCAGATTTCTTTGACTTTGCTTTCTACTGTTGTGTAAGTTCATGCCAGGAGAGACTTGAATTTTGTGATGTATTCCTTAATTTGTTAGGACTGTACCCAGGCTGGGCCAACTTCATGGGCACGTGACTTGTGTTGTCTCACTCTTAAAGTTTCATTTAAAACTAACATTATACAATATAAAGATGTACAATAAAATCTTAATTTCAATATTTCACTTTTTTTTTTTTTTTTTTTTTTACTTAGAATGACATTAAATAGCAAATAAAAGATCCCATGACAAGTCAAGAGAGAGACCACAGAACAAAGGAAAAATATTTATATTTTAGTACCTTTAGTGTATTTGTCCATGTTCATAATGCTATGAAGAAATATCTGAGACTGGGTAATTTATAAAGAGAAAGAGGTTTAATGCACTCACAGTTAACATGGCTGGGGAGGCCTCATAATCGTGGTGGAAGGTGAATGAGGAACAAAAGCACATCTTACATGGCAGCAGGCAAGAGGGTGTGTGCAGGGAAACTACCCTTTATAAAACCATCAGATCTCATGAGACTTATTCACTATCATGAGAATGGCATGGGAAAACCCACTTCCATGATTTAATTACTTCCCATTGGGTCCCTCCCACAACACAGGGGACTATGGAGCTATAATTCAAGATGAGATTCGGGTGGGGACACAGCCAAACTATCATGCAGCATTACTTTTTCCTGCTTTTTGAACAAGGGGCCCCAAATTTGCATTTTTCGCCAGGTCCCATAAGTTATGTAGCTCGCTCGGTACCTAGGTACAGATAGGTGGAGTTCAGAAATTGAGGCATTCATTCAGCAACATTGACTGAATACCTGCTCTGTATATCCATAGTGCCGGGTGTAGAAGATGCAAAATATGAAGGAGCTTCTCGGTTGCCAGAGACATACCTGCAACATAAGAGTCAGTTCTTAAAGATGCTGGGTCTTTGGGAGTCAAGGCCCAAATGAGGGAGAAGGAGTGAATTCCCAGTTGTGCCTGGTGTTGGGAGGAGTCTAGAAAGAATGCAGACTCAGAATACATCCGAATATTTGAACTTGTAGACATTTTATTATTTTTTAAATTATTTTTTGTCATTTTTTTGGTGAGAACATGTGAAAATCTCTTTTGGTAATATTTAAGTATAAAATACATGGTTATTAACTGTAGTCACCGTGTTGTACAATAGATCTCTAAGACACTTTAGAAACTCTTTGTTAAGATGTAACCAAATAATTAGAAGTAACATTTCAGAGACTCAAGCCTTTCTTGTCCTTTACTCTATCCTCATAGGTTCATGAGGAATGTCCACCAATTATCTTTATCCAGATCTGAGATAGTGACTATATTCTGCTGGTAAATATCAAAACTAGGGTTGAAGCCCCTGTCATCTGATTTCAAATGTTATTCCATTCCATTCCTATTTTCTATTCCACCTCAATCCTCAATTTGACAACTGTTAATTACTGATACTAAGAAGTTAGAAAATGATATAATATTTTATAGAATATCTTGCTTTTTACTTCATAGCAAAACTTATGTAAGAGTTCTCTTACAGAGAAAATTCTAGCTGGGCTTGGTGGCTCATATCTGTAATCCCAGCACTTTGGGAGGCCAAGGAGGGCAGATTGCTTGAGTCCAGAGTTCAAGATCAGCCTGGGCAAAATGGTGAAACCCCTCCTCTACAAAAAGTCCAAAAACTAGGTGGGTGTTGTGGGTCGTGCTTGTAGTCCCACTTACTACAGAGGCTGAGGTGGGAGAATCACCTGAGCCCAGGAAATGGAGACTGCCATGAGCCATGATTGCACCACTGGACTCCAGCCTGGACAATACAGTGAGACCCTGTCTCTCAAATAAACAAAATAAATAAATGAAAGAAAAATTCTATTAGTGTGCTTAAATAATAATTTGTTTTAGAAAAACCAACTTCTCCCTAACCACTACCACCCTGACTGAGGAATGGCTGGGATCTGGAGCCAGCCTTGTGGTGTGGAAAGAGCACAGGCTTTGCAGTCAGGCCTGGGTGGAATCTGAATCTGACTTTGAAGAGCCATATAGCCTAGTGACCATCATTTGCCTCCTTGAGCCTCAATTTCCTCATCTGTAAAATGGGGGCAGCAAGGACTGCCTCACGGTGATATCAGAGGAAGGCTTAGTGAAATGAGGTTGTAGCATACCCAACAGCTACTGGGTCCTCAGGGAATACTGTTTCCTTCTTTTAAGAGACAAAACATCTTTTCCATCTTTTCTATAATTCTCTTAAAGTTGTTATCATGTGAAATTGCTTATTTTATTGGGTATTTTATCTGTTTTATACCTAAAAATTTTATGTTACTTTAAACTTTCTATTAATCTATTGATACAGAGAGACCAAGATGATTCTTCAATTTCAGTATTTTCTTCTGTGTTCTCTTCCCATCCCAACAGAGAAGTCCCAGGATACTAAAAATTTGGGAGGAGATATCAGAGTCATAGAGCTGAATAATTTTACAATTGAAAGGCACTTTGAAGATTATCATAATAGCTTACATATAGAAAGGGCTTTACTCTGGGTCAGGCACTGCCCTGGCACTTTCCATGTACCTTCTATTAACTCTCGGGTGGAGTCTTTGAGGGAAGTCTGTTATTGTCTCCCATGTCACAGATAAGGAAACTGAGGGACAGAATTAAGTTATCCAAGGTCACCTTGGCTGGCCCAGAGACCACACCCTGATCACTATGCTAAACTGCCTTAATTATGCTGCGTTCCACATTTTTTGTATTTTACAGATGATAAGCTGTGGCTGCAAAGAATAACTGACTTCCCAAGGTCATCTAGGTGCTTAAATGCAGGTTTAGGACTGGAACCCCAGGATCTTGACTGCCCAGTGCAAAGCTCTTTCTACTACCCCTAGAATTACTGGCAGGACAGGCTCATGAGAGGGTCAAACTGGGAACCATCTGAGCTAGATAATATTTCTATTCCTGTGTCTCTCATTAAAGATGCATGATTTTTGTAATTCTTTCCTTTAACAGTAATTGCTATGTTTTGTCTTTCAGGAACCTGGACAGGAGGATATAAGCCAGTATATCTGCCTGTTGAGCCTACAGTTAAAAATAATTGTAAGAGAACATGGTGATGCTTCAGATGCTGTAAGGTGGTGGGACATTTTCAAATCATATCTTTTCACATTATTCAGTTCTAGTATAGAGGAAAAACCTGTGGATGGAATGGAAAGAGAGTACGAAAAGACAAGCCAAATGTTGTCCACTAGTTTCCTTCATGAAAAATGCCTGATCAAAGTTTGAGGCCAATGAAATTTGGATCTAGAGATTCACCAAAATTATTTGACTACGCTCTCACTTTCCCAAAGGGAATTTGGTATGTACATGAGATTAGTAAACCAGGTTCATAACCTATCATGTAGTCTGAGAATGAAGAGAAAGCAAGGAGGCCAGCTGTAAGGGGCGATGCTGTTGTGGTTGGGGAGCAGAACATTTCGTCTGAGCTTCCCAGCTGCCAAATGAGAGGGAGGCATTTTCATTTATCAGAAGGGAAGGAGCATAGGAACAGTGATTAGGTGAGACAAAATTTATTTGAATGAAATTCAAAAGGCAATTTCTTCCCAAAGTAGCAGAACAGAATTTACATTAATCAGGGTTCTCAAGAGAAACAGAATCAATCAATCAATCAATCAATCTATCTATCTACCTACCTACCTACCTATCTATCTAATCTGTCTATCTACCAAATCTATCTAATCTAACCTATGAATCTATCTAATCTAATCTGTCTATATCTATCAAATCTATTTAATCTCTCTGTCTAATCTATCTAATCCTATTGGTGTACACACACACACACACACGCACAAATGTAAGGACACATCATTCCTTATAATCTCTTTTGGTCTCTCTATCTTTAAATAGATATTTACATTTAGATATAAAATTAGATTGATTATAAGAAATTGGCTCATGTGATTATGGAGTCTGAGAAATTCCAAGACCTGCAGCAGCAAGCTGGAGACCCAGGAGAACTGATGGTGTGGTTCCAGTCCAAATTCACAGACTGAGAAGGAGGAGAGCTGAAGGTGTATGTTTTAGTCTGAATCTCAGTCTGAAGGCTTCTGCCTTCTGATGTCCCAGCTCAAAGACAGTGAGGCAGAGAGAGCAGATTCTTTCTTACTCAGTCTTTTCATTCTATTCAGGCCTTCAACAGATTGGATGAGGCGTGCCCAGCTGGGAGGGCAATCTGCTTTACTCAGTCTACCAATCAAATGATAAGCTCATAAAAAACACCCTCACAGACACACCTAGAATCATGTTTAACCAAATATAGGAGCACCCTGTGGTCCAGTCAAGTTAACACATAAAATTAACCATCACAATCCCCTTCTTTTTCAAACATAACCTTAATTCACTACACAGATAAGAATCAGGATTCTGTCCTAGTATCAACCTCTGTAGTATCAAGAGTTCAAGTTGATAATTTACTTATTGTAAACAGCCAATGAGGGAAAATGAGACTTTTGGTGAATACGGAAATATGGAATCTGGGGTTATGGAGGGCAGTTGCAATCTTACATCAGCCTTCTGCCTTGTGACTTGATTGCATGATACAGAAGTCTCACAGACAAGTAGCTATGAAATGTAACTTTTTATGTGTGGCTTGCCTTGATATAGCAGAATATGTTTCCATTAAACTCATTTGGAAGATGAAAAGAGGAACAGTAGGGAATGTTTGTTTCAAGGTTAAAGAAGTGATGATATGGGCTCATGTTTACTTATAAGTGTCATAAAAAAGCACTGAGGACTTAAAACAAGCTGTAGAGAAACTCTACGTTGTCACTTGTCATCATGCAGCTCTCTCAGTTGGATCTAGATTTGAAGAGATGAGCCCGGCTGGCGTGGCGCTTGAGTGATAGACATGTGGACTGCAGCGGTCATATCATTCCTCTGATGTGGTTTTCTGTCCACAGGGTTGGAATTTTTCAAAAAGTGCAATGTAAAACAATACTTTCTGGTTAGTGACATAGTTGCTATTATTACTAGCTAACAGTTTACTACTATTCCTTACATGTGCTGGACACTTTCTTGAGTGGTGGACACCTTCTCTCACTCACTCTCACACACACACATCCACACACCTACACACCTACACATACACCTACACACACACACAAATATAGATGCTCTTTATTCCACAGTGGGGTCATGTCCTGATAAACCCATCATAAGTCAAAAATATCACAAGTCAAAATGCATTTAATGCCTTGATAAAACCAATAGCTTTAAAAATTGTTAAGTTGAACCATTCATGTCCAGATGCTCCTCAACTTATGATCGGTCACATCCTCCTTGTAAAGTTGAAAAATCTTAAGTCAAATCATTGTAAGTTGGGGACAAACTCTATGTAACAGTAGGACCTCAAATGTTATTTTGCTCAATGTTGTTTCATCATAACGTCGATGAGAAAAAAGAATCAATTCCTGCTGGGCCACTGTCTGTGTGGAGTCAGCACATTCTCCCCATGTCTGTGTGGGTTTTCTCTGGGGACTCCAATTACTTCTCATATCCCCGAGCTGTGCACATGGGGTGAACTGGTGTGTCTGCATGGTCCCAGTGTGTCCAGAATTGGTGGGTTGTTGGTCTCACTGATTTCAAGAATGAAGCTGTGGACCCTCACAGTGAGTGTTATAGTTCTCAAAGATGGTGTGTCCAGAGTTTGTTCCTTCAGATGTTCAGATGTGTCTGGAGCTTATTCCTTCTGGTGGGTTCATGGTCTCGCTGTCAGGAGTAAAGCTGCAGACCTTCATGGTGAGTGGTACAGCTTTTAAAGGCAGCGTATCTGGAGTTGTTCATTCTTCCCGGTGGGTTCGTGGTCTCGTTGGCTTCAGGAGTGAAGCTGCAGACCTGCCCGGTGAGTGTTACAGCTCATAAAGGCAGCACGGGCCTAAAGAGTGAGCAGCAGCAAGATTTATTGCAAAGAGCAAAAGAACAAAGCTTCCACAGCGTGGAAGGTGACGCACCAGGTTTGCTGGGGCAGCCTGCTTTTATTCCCTTATCTGACCCCACCCACATCCTGCTGATTGGTCCATTTTACAGAGAGCTGATTGGTCCATTTTGACAGAGTGCTGATTGGTGCATTTACAATTCTTGAGCTAGACACAGAGTGCCAGACAGAAAAGTTCTCCAAGTCTCCACTAGGTTAGCTAGACAGGGAGTTAGCTAGATACAGAGTACCGATTGGTGTATTTACAAACCTTGAGCCAGACACAGAGTACTGATTGGTGTATTTACAAACCCTGAGCTAGACACAGAGTGCTGACTGATGTATTTAGGATCCCCTAGCTAGACATAAAAGTTCTCCAAGTCCCCACCAGATTAGCTAGATACAGAGTGCTGATTGGTACACATACAATCCTCCCGCTAGATATAAAAGTTCTTCAAGTCCCCCCCAGCTGTGCACCGGCACTCCTCAGCCCTTTGGTCAATGGGACCAGGGCCACGGAGCAGGGAGCGGAGCTCGTGGGAGGCTCTGGCCTCTGGAGCCCGCTGCAGAGGGGAGCTCAGACATGGCGTGGTGCAGGTCCCAAGCCCTGCCCCGCAGGGAGGCAGCTAAGACCCGGCAAGAATTTGAGTGCAGCACTGGTGGGCCAGCACTGCTGGGGGACCCCGGGCAACCTCCGCAGCTGCTGGCCTGGGTGCTAAGCCCCTCACTGCCCTGGGCCTGGTGCACCCGGCGGCTCTGTGTGCGGGGCCCATGAGCCCGCACTAGCGGGAACTCGCACTGGCCCACGAGTGCCTCCACGCAAGCAGAGGGAGGCAGCTCCGGCCTCAGCCAGCCAGAGAGGGGCTCCCATGGTGCTGTGGCAGGCTGAAGGGGTCCTCAAGTGCCGCCAGAGTGGACGCCGAGGGCAAGGAGGCACTGAGTGAGGGCTGCTAGCACGTTGTCATCTCTCACCAGCGTGAGTGAATGTGGGTGTGTGAGAGTGCACGCTGTGATGCAACCGTGTCCTGTCTAGGGCTGCTTCCCACCTGGCACCCTGAGCTGCTGTGATAGGCTCCAGCCATCCTTGGCCCTGAGCTGGAATAAAAGGGTAAACAATTATCTTACTTATTTTTACCAATCTTTCTTAAGTGTATATACAGCTCCCATTTATTTCAATGTTTAATATTAGAAGTGTTTTGGTCTTCATTCGGAAGTTTGGTGAGGTTTTCGTTCCTGGAAATATGACATAGGAACTAAACTCTTGTTTACATCAATTAGCTTGCGGTAAAATTGGTAAAGTTGCAGTTGCCAAAACCTACAGATGACCTTAAGAGAGGACTTAATGTATATTCATTTGCTAGGGCTGCTTAATGTGCACCAGAATACCACACACCCGGTGCGTGTAACAACAGAAACTTACTTTCTCACAGTCCTGGAGGCTGGAAGTCTGAGATCAGGGTGTCAGCAGGCTTGGTTTCTTGTGAGAGCCGTGGAGAAAGGATCTGTTCTAGTCTTCTCTCCTTGGTTTGTGGATGGCTATCTTCTCCCTGAGTCTTCACGTTGTCTTCCCTCTGTACGTATCTGTGTCCGGATTTTCTCTTCTTATAAGGACACCAATTGTATTGAATTAGGGCCCATGCTAATCACTTCATTTTAACTTGATGACCTCTGCGAAGACCTTATCTCCAAATAAGGTCACCTTCTGAGGTACTGGGATTTAGAATGTTAATATATGAATTTTGGGAGAACATAATTTAACCCGTAAGTACATATATGGTTATATATGTGTGTGTATATATGTGTATTTGTGTGTATACATGTGTTTAGTATATATACATATACATATACATGTCATAGGCATGTATACACACACAAACTCAATCCTCAAAACAAGCATTTGAGGTAGGTACCGTAATTATTTGCCTTTCAAATACGAGAAAAATGAGGCACAAAAAGGTTAAAGAACTTGGGCAGTGCCTCACAGCTACAAAGTTCTGGAGCTAAGATCTGAACCCTGGAAACTGGCTCCTAAGATTGTGACAAGGTTCACAGAACAGTGAGCTTTCCTAGCAGCACATGGTAAGACATCAATAGAATGCAAAGGGTGAAAAATCAGGGATTTATTCTACTGAGTTTAGAGCATCTAGTTTTCCAAATATGTTGCAGCACTTCAGAAGCAAGATGTGGCTTGGAAAATCTCATCTGCTTGGGGTACTTACTAGAATTCACTTATGGCCTGACCCAAGCAGTAGGTCATCTGCACTGACCTTCTGTCTTGCTAGCCTGGGCTGCCAGATATCTGTGCACTCAGGATCAGCTGGCTGTCATGTACATGCCCAACCCTACGTATTTCTGAAAATAAATAAAAGCAATGAGGAGTCATTGTTGACCCAAAGTGTAAAGACCCCATTTGGGACATGGTGACTGAGGTCATGGGGTAAGAGAAGTGTGGCCTTCGCCTGGTCCAGGTATAGGATCATAGACAGAGGTTCATGTTCTCTCCTTCTACCAGTGGGTGACTCTTCCTTCAGAATACCATCAGGATGGCAGGAAAGAAAGTGCAAGCCACTAGAGATATGACACTTTAGGCTACAGTCTGCTCCCCAATTGTCTTTCTAACCTTGGAGATGCTATGTGACCTCACTGTGTTTCAGTTTCCTTATAGTGATAACTTGTGACTAGGTCATTTGTCTGTTGAAGAGTCTTTGTTGAGGGCCATCCATGTGGTGGGCGTTGCAGGGCACACAAATCTAAAACACAGAGTGTCTGATGGTTAAGAGCATGGTCTTGGAGTCAGCCTTTGTAAGTTCAAATCTCAACATGGAAACTGATAAGCTTCCACCTTGGCAAGTTACTACATTTATCTGTGTCTCAGTTGCCTCATCTGTAAAACAGAAATCCTAATAGTAACAACCTCATAGAGTTGTTATGAGGATTTAACAAGTTAATGTTTGTAAAGATTTACAGCCACGATTGGCACAAACATGCTAAGTGTTTATTAAATAACAATCTCTGGCTTTAAATAATTTACCCTGTTTTTAGGTTGAAAAGACGTATACTGATGGAGGGAGACAAAATTGCTAAACCGAGACCATAATGTTCTAGGAAAGAGCATGAAGTGGCGGTCTGGAAGAGTCATGGGGACTCATAGAACAGAGAGAAAAAGCTATTGGGTGTTCACTGTGTGCCAGGCACCGAACTAAGGACTGTGCATGCATTTTCTCTTAATCTTCAAACAATCTTTGATTGGATAATGGCCAATATTGTCTTCCCCATTTTACAACTCAGAAAACATGTCTTCCCCATTTTACAACTCAGAAAACAGACTTCAGAGAGGTCAGGCATGTCATTCAACGTTCTGAGTGGCAAAGCTGGGATTTAGGAGGAGGGGGTGGCAGCTGAGTGCCCCAGGTTGTGGGCAGGCACCTATTGGCCAGACACTAATGGCTGGACTGTGGGTCTGGACATGCTCCTGCATTTTAAAGAGTCCTGAACCAGATGCTCACATTGCCCCCTTTTGAAACCCCCTTTAGACCGAGGGGTCCTCAGCAGGTCTCACTGTGTTGCTACTGGGATTGTGCTCACTGCCGCAGCAATAATCCAGTGTCAGTATTTTATGCAGTGATTTGATTAGACTTTGTTCCTGAGACTTTAAAAGAAGAGCACATTTTTAACATAAATAAGTCAGTGTTTTGGCTTGGTGATATTAACCACACTTGATGCAGATGAGGCTTTCCTTGAAGAGTGAAAGAATGATGCTCCATGCTCATGAATTTCTGAAGTCAGTTACATTTTCATTAATTGGTTTTGCTTCCCCTTCTTTTGGCCTTCTCTTAACATAGAAAATAAAATCTGGGGTTAGTCTTCTCTCACTGATGGATGGCACCCAGGGGCAATACAAGCACTTTTCATTCATCTACTTTGTTTTTCCAGAAGTCTCTGAGCAGCCATTACATAAGTCTAAGGGACCCAGGGTCAACTTTTATTTGTGGGACAGATTCTTTACGTTTGTTTATTTCACCAGAAAATCTAACCCAGAGGTAATGTTTCAGGATATTGACCTTTAAACACGATGCTTCTTTTCCATGCCTAACAATAAAAACTACCTGTACAATTATTATCATTATTATTTTTTGAGATGGAGTTTTGTTCCTGTTGCCCGGACTGGAGTGTAGTGGCATGATTTCGGCTCACTGCAACCTCCACCTCTGGGGTTCAAGGGATTCTCCTGCCTCAGCCTCCCAACTAGCTGGAATTATAGGCACCTGCCACCATGCTTGGCTAATTTTTGTATTTTTAGTAGAGATGGGGTTTCACCATGTTGGCCAGGCTGGTCTTGAACTCCTGACCTCAGGCGATCCACCTGCCTCGGCCTCCCAAAGTGCTGGGATTACAGGCGTGAGCCACCATGCCTGGCCACCCCTACAATTAAGCAGTTACTGAATGTTTAACATATTCCAGGGACCCTATTAAGGAGTTCTCACGTATAATCTCACTTAATTCTTCCAGTAACCCTGTGAGCTAGATGGTGTGTTAATCTCTATTCAGCAGATGAGGAGACTGTGGTTTAAGGAAGTTAGGTACCGGGCATAGAGTCACAGGGCCAGTGGCTTGTTGAAATGAAATTCCAACCCCATCCTTCTGCCTTAGGAATCAAATTCCTAAATCTGTAAATGCAGCTCTAGCAGCAAGTGGGGCTTACCTTCTGGAACAATTCATGTAACACAATGTTGTATGTTTGGGGTTCCAAAGCAAAGGAGGTGGGCCCATCTCAGCTCAGAGGCTTTGGAACATCCACCACAATGCCCAGAACCAGCACCAAGGCACAGTGGTGTATCACATGACCTGACTGGCCAAATGGCCAGCAAACGAAGCTGGGAGCTTTTAGTACATCACAGCTGGAGGAATCACCTGAAACCATCAGTTCTTACGTACACTGCCTTCCCGCTCGGCTACCTTTCCCAGGTGTGAGTTGACTCCAGTGGAGTGGTGGTCACCTGGTCCCTCTTTGTCTGGGCTTTCCCTGTTTTAGTGCCGCATGTCTCACTCCCTAGGAAACTCCTCAGTTCTCTGCAAACTGGGAATATTTCTTACTTTTCCTTTAAGAGAGAGTTCAAAATCACTAGTCTGGGGGTCTACCTCTTGTTATCAATCCAACCTCCTGCTTTTCCTTGTTGCACACTGTGTCAATACTGACCAGCTGGCTAGAGCTGCTCACTGAGAAGACTCCCACTTTGATCAAACTCTAGCCAGGCTCCTCTGAGCCCCCTTCTCAACCAGGCCTCAACCTTGGTCTATAAAGACTTGATAGACACTAACAGAGTTTCTGACAGGTCAAGGCTGCATCCCTAGGGTGACCCCATTCCCCCTTAAACATCCTGCCTGAGAAAACTCAAGGCTGCCAAAAGAATTTATGTTTGTTCTAGCCAACACCCAAAGATATGGCCCCTGTCTCCCAGCCTCTGTGGGAGGCTAGGAGACTAATTCTGATAGTGCCAGTTAGCACACCCAGATGGGTTTCACATGGGCTTAGCTCCTGTTCCCCCTTTTTGTAATTTTTAACTTCCCTGACTCTGCTGAGTCCCTGCTCAAACCCCTCCCTATTCCTTCCTGCTCCCTTCATAACTCCCAGTCACCTCTGTATAAATTAAGTTGCGTTCCATTCATGCTGTACTTTTTCCTATTGGAATAATATATTACTGATTAAAATCTGTCCTTACTACTCCCACCAGTGTCCAGCTTTACATTCTTCCAGTGTTGCCCCCAGTGCCTGCCTCCATTGTCCCCACAACATGCACATAGGATCCGGCTTGTAAGGTCCTGCTTCATCCCCATGGGTCTGCAGTGCGTGCTCCACCTCTGTTCAACCAGTTCCAGCTCTTGATGGCCTTTCTTTGACTTCCTGTGGCATTTGTGTTTGGCATGTCTCTCTGGGAAAAAAAGATACGCCATGTCATATTGCTTTCTCTGCAGACATTCTATTTCTGCACCTAGTTTTGGTCTCTTGAGGGCAAGAACAATGTCTTGTGGCTCTTTGTATATCCAAGGCCTCAAGAAGGCTTGAACAACAGCAACCAAACTGTGTGTTGTCAGTGATGACTTATAGCAGGTGACTATCCAGTTCTTGCGTTACCTACCTTCCTTTAGAAAACAAGGACTCTGTTTTTTAAGAACTGTCAGCCCACAGGAAGAGACATACAGATACACACACACACACAAAATCACAGGAGAGATATTATATATATATATTACATATATATATCTTATATGTGTATGTTATGTGTATGTATAAGTGTGTATACATATATATGTATATATACGTGTGTGTGTGTGTATATATATATATACACACACACACACATATATATATAATGGGACTTTAGAAGGGTGATCCTATATGCATGTTGAGGCATGGGGGTGATGGAGGCAGGCATTGGAGGCAACACATGTAGTATATAAAGCTGGACACAGGTGATAGTGGACAGATTTTAGTGGGTGGTTAGCATAATGAAGTAGCTAAGAGCACAGTCTTTGGAGTTACATTGGCCTGGAATTTCATCTTTTTAAAAAAATCATAGATGAGTTTACTTCCCTTCTCTGAGCCTCATTTCACCAGCTGTAAAATGAGTATATCACATTCTTCAGTGAGTGATGGTAGTTGTGAGGATTAAATGTCACGATAGTACATGCCACATGGGAAATGCCAGTAAATGGAATCAATGTAAAACATTCACCTAACCACACAAAACATAACTGGGATAGATAGTTACAAACATGTGAGATTTGAAGGAAGAAAAGGAAAGGAAAGGGAAGGGAAAGGGGTGAAACAGAAGCTGGAGCAATTAAAGTCTCTAGAACTTAGGTCAGGGGATCTGGAAAGACTTGGAAGATTAGGTTGGAAAAGGAAAAGGAAAATTGTCTTTAATTTATTGGGCTTCTATTTTGTGCACTAGATATTTTGCATACTGCGCTTCTTTTGCATATTGCGCTTCATTGAATTCTCAGAACAATGCTGTAAGATATGGTATTCATCCCGTAACTTACAGATGTTGACACTTTTGTGTGGTCACAGAGTTAATAAGAGGCAGAGCTGAGAAGGACCCAAGCCTCTCTCATTCCAGAGGCCTGTTTTCCTCATTTGGCTAACTTCCCTCCTTCACCCAATTAGGAGTGTGCCGGTACATTAAAAACTTTGAGCTTTCTTTTCAGCTCCAAAACAATTGCTCTATCTTCTCTGATTAAAAAATCTGAATGGGGCTGGGTTAAGACACTGGCTTCTCCCTGGAAGCCCCTCTAACCTGCTTTGAATATATTGGCTTGTACAAATAAAAGATATGTTTGACTGTAAGGAACAGAAATCCCACTTAAAGTCATTTAAACAATGAGGAAATTTACTTTTCCTTGTAATGGAAGAAAGGAGTTAGGGAAGCTTCCAGACACAGTACCTTAATCCCCTCGACTATGGCTTTGTTTCTCTGCCAGTCTTTGAATTCTCCCATAGGCTTTATGCAAATATGGGCTTTGTCCTAAAGGGGGCTGCCCTCAGGATTTCAAGAGGACTTCTATTAACAAACAGCTGGGACAAGTGGCTGCTTCAGTCTATGTGAGTGAAAGAAAGATCTCTCCCTCACTCATGGACCAAATATTCCTTTTCTTCAGTCTGATTGGGCCAGTTTGTTTGTAAGTCCAATCCTGGACCAATAGCAATCAACAAGGGTAGTGCTCTGTACTAATTGGCTCAAGCCAGAGTACCTAAACCAATCAGGGGAAAAAAGGATAGGATTATTGTGATAGGCAGATGCTAGTCAGGACTCGTATCTGTAGTCAGGACTGGTACATAGACTAGTGTGAAGAGAAGCAAAATTCTAAATATGTCACATCTAGTACAGTATGGACATGACCAATCAGAATGAGTACTCGCCTTTAACAACCAGTGTAAGTCTGTTGTGAATTAGCTGATTATCAATCCTGAATATTTAATCACAGTGTGAGTTTTCATAAGGAGGAAGAAGGAAGAATGAATCCTGGATAGGCATCCAACAGTGCCTGCTAAGTCTTCTACGTGTCTACCTGAGTGTTAGGCTTAATGGACAGCTAAGATAATCCCCAATGTCAGTTTTCTAGTCTGACAGCTCAGTGTCTTTGGCCACAGTGATTAGGCAATCTTTATTTGTAACTTGCCCTTTAAGTTGGTCTCATCTGAAAGGTGAGCCTACATTTCACCTGACCCACTCAACACCAACTCCCTCCTATGTATAGGGATGTCATAGCAAGTTAATTCAAGTTACATCTCCGTTGATGGCCAGGGCAAAACACATAGGCCAAGCAAGTAAACCTAGGCTTTGCCTAGAGTGATCTCCCACGCCAAGTAAAAGTTTTAAGAAGTCCCTAACCTGTCTTTTCTTTGGTTTACTCAGTCCTTACAAATTCTAATTGGGAGCATAGGCAGCTTAAGCCGGTGGAAGGTCTGATTACAGGGGCTTTTGAGAGATGTGCAGCATCACTTTCAAATGCAGGCAATAACCCAAATTAGATTATAGAGGGATATCTTGTAAAGCCCCTAATATTTGTAGATAGGAATGATTAATTATGGGCTTATCAATTATTTGCGCTTAGTTCTTTGCTTTGAAAGTGTTTATGGTGGCTTAATACTAGTGTGTTCTGCCAACTACTTTAACCTTTCCCCAGAAATCTTGTTTGCATTAATGATTTGGACTATCAATGCCAAGTCTGAAATAATAGGGTTTTGGCCTATTCCTGATTTTGCAAGGAAGACTGAAATCTTATGTGTTCATCAAGTCAATCTTTCATTGGACACACAAAAGACTGGTCTTTGAGTGCTATTGTTTGGGAAGTCACCTGGAAAGGTGAGGCTTTTTTTTTTTGATATAATTAGTTTTGAAGGGGAAAAGTCAAAATTTGATCTTTAAGATATATATTTTTATTTTTCAATTAAGAAGTATAATTTATACATTTATGATGTACAGTATGATGTTTTGATATATATATACACATCTTGGAAAGGCTAAATTAAGCTACTTAATATATGCATTACTTCACGTGTTTATTTTGTGTGTTGAGAACGCTTATGTACTCTCAGCAATTTTTTTTTTTTGAGACGGAGTCTCGCTCTGTCGCCCAGGCTGGAGTGCAGTGGCCGGATCTCAGCTCACTGCAAGCTCTGCCTCCCGGGTTTATGCCATTCTCCTGCCTCAGCCTCCCGAGTGGCTGGGACTACAGGTGCCCACCACCTCGCCCGGCTGGTTTTTTGTATTTTTTAGTAGAGACGGGGTTTCACCGGGTTAGCCAGGATGGTCTCGATCTCCTGACCTCGTGATCCGCCCATCTCAGCCTCCCAAAGTGCTGGGATTACAGGCTTGAGCCACCGCGCCCGGCCAACTCTCAGCAATTTTTAAGTACATGCACAACATATTGTTATTAACTGTAGTCATGATGTATGATAGATCTCTTGAATTTATTTGTCTTGTATAACTAAAATTTTGGGTCTTTGACCAATATCTCTCCAATCCTCCCAACCCCCAGCCTCTGGTAACCTCCATTTTACTGTTTCCTTGAGTTTAACTCTTTCACATGCCATGTGAGTGATATCATGCAGTACTTGCCTTTCTGTGTCTGGCTTATTTCACTTAACCTAATGTTCTTCGTGTTTATTTATGCTATTCCAAATGACAGGATTTCCTTTGTTTTTAAAGGCTGAATGGTATCTTATTGTGTGTATATACCACATCATCTTTGTCCATTTGTCCACTGATGGACACTGGTTGGTTCCGTACCTTGGCTAACATGAATAGTGCTATAATAAACATGGGAGTACAGATATCTCTTTAACATTTCACCTGACCCACTCAACGCCAACATACTGATTTCATATCCTTTGGATGTATACCCAGTAGTGGGCTTGCTGGATCATATGTTAGTTCTATTTTTAATTATTTTGAGAAACCTTCATACCATTTTCCATAATGGCTGTATTAATTTACATTCCCACTAATGGCATCAGCATACAAAGGTTTCCTCTTCCCTACAGACTTCCCAACACTTATCTTTTGTCTTTTTAACAATAGCCATTCTAACAGGTGTGAGGTAATAGTTCATTTTGGTTTTAATTTGCATTTTCCTGGTGATTAGTGATAGTAAACATTTTTTCATATACTTATTGACCACTTGTATATCCTCTTTTCAGAAATGTCTACTCAGGTCCTTTGCCCATTTTAAAATCAGGTTATTTGTTTTCTTACTGTTGAGTTGTTTGAATGCCTTAGATATTTTTATTTTTACTCCCTTATCAGCTGTGTGGTTTGCAAATATTCTCTCCCTTTCTGTAGGTTGTCTCTTCCCTCTGTTTATTATTTCCTTTGCTGTGTGGAAGGTTTTTAGTTTGATGTCATTCCATTTGTCTATTTTTGCTTTTGTTGCCTGTGCTTTTGTGGTCATATCCAAAAAAATCTTTGCCCAGCTGTGTCGTGGAGCTTTATACCCTTGTCTCTGAGATACATTAAATGAACACACAGAGGAGCAGTTTGCACAATCTGAATGTAAACAGTGAAATCAGTCAGGAGAAAAGTATCCTCAGGACTGGCAGTGTGGCCAAGTGGGAGGAGTGCTGAAATACATGGAAACCTGAGTTCTGTTCCTTGTTTCGCACTCGTTAGCCATGTGACCTTGAACAAGTCACATAGCTTTTCTGGGCTTTAGCCCAGTCTTAGTGTTCTCACTAGACCAGCAGTGGCAAACATACATGCCCACAGGAACAATACAGAAAATACATGTGAATAAAGAGGCCTGGGAAGGAAACACAACAATGAAACAGCCAACAAAACCCCAGCTTTAATATGAGGCTAAGGGGCTATAGGGAATGGTGGGGTCTGTGGCAGAGCACAGCTCATTCACAGGGGGTATTCCACTGAAGCTGAACACAACCTCTATGTGGCCAGATCTGATTTTTCTTTTAAAGAGAAGCCAAAAAATCCAGATTTTATGTGAAATGTATTATTTGTTAAATATTGGGTGAAACAATAAACCCTATAAACTCTGTGAACAAAATGACATGTTTTTCCTGGGCTGAATTCAGCTTGGGGTTGCTAATTTGCAACCTCTAGACAAGACGAACTGAGAAATACGTTTTAGGTATGGAATGCTGTGGCTCTGTGAGTTTAAGGCGAATGTCTCCTTGAAGTCACGCCATCTCAGAGTTGGAAGAGGTCTTAGCAGGTGTCTGATTTGTCTCTCAGACACCTCTCACACTATCCCTGACATTTGTTATTTAACATCTGGTAGCTGTTCCACAGGATGGACTTTTCTGCTGGAGGAATGGACTCTGCTGCAGGAAGCTCTTTCTTGTATTGAGAAGAAACCCTTTGGCCAATGTCTTCTCTTATTGATCATAATTCTGTTGTCTGGAGTAATACAGAATACATCTTTGGTCTCTTGGGGCTTTAGATGGGGACAAGCCTGCTCCTGTTCCCCCACACAAGCCCAAGGGCACTTCTCTGGGGATAGTCAGGACTCAGAAAGGTCTTAGAACCCAGAACCTTGGATGAGCTACAGAAAGTTTCCTAAATGAGAATTCAAACAAAACCCCTTCTACCGTTACTTCATGCCATGGGGGAATACAACTTTGGGTTATTTCTGATGGAGTCAAATTTCCCTCCCTTGGGGGAAAGGGGAGGAAGCTGGGCAGTATGGATGGCAGATCCACAGCTAGCCTCTTGGGAGGCATGAGGGAAGCTGGGCTGGACATGCCCCCTTCTGAGGGTCACCACTGGTGGATCTTTGTTCTCTAGGACAAGTCAAAATGGGGGAGTCTTTTTGTCTCAGAAGGGTAGCACTGGGACTGTGTCCACCTCTCACCTCAAGTGTAACCTTAGAACATTTCTGCCTCGCACAGGACAGAGCCTGGAATCACTTTCTCGTACTCAGTGTCTTCCTATGCTCTTGCATACAATAGCAGAGATGAGGGTTTTTCCAGCTGGAGGGAGGTGGGTGAAGTTTCTGCCACCTGTGACTGCACACGTGTAGTTCAGGGACTGCACGGGAGCCAGTGTCCAGACAGTGGAAGCAGACTCTTTCAGAGAAGTGGAGGGGCTCAGCTTCTGTTCAGAGCTGTTCTGTGGGGGGTGAAATACTTCTTTCTAAATGTGACTCTGCATTATAGTGGAGTCTTCATGACATATTACGGGGATAATCTTTCAGATGCTTTGTGATTCGACCCATAAGGCCAGAACAGGGAAATTAACTAGGTGTAATAAATAATATAGAATCTGGTGAATATTTAGGTTCTGGTAATGATGATAAATCAGGTTTGAAATGTTCCTTGAGGAGATTGTGAGATTCTGAGAAATGAAGCCAGGAAGATTGATTAGAACCTATTGCTGCTCAGAAAATCTACTGCAAAAAATACAGGGAGGTATTGCTAGGCTAATAGGAAAGGTGAATACAATCCACCTTGGCCTCTAAAAACCAAATGGGTGTAATCAACAAATGTCATTGCACTTACGGGCTAATGCATAGGAGAGCAAAAGACCCCTCAAAGCACCGGAGAGTTTGATCTGTAATACAAACAAAACACATCAGGCTTTCTGTATGGTCATAATTACAACGAAGCCTCATTTATTTACTTATTAATTTGTTTGTTCATTTATTTATCTGTCTGATTTCAAGGAATGACCCCTATTGAAGAAATAAAGATTATGTTCTTGAGAGTTTGTGTCACTAAAATCTGTTCTTAGGGGCCACATACAGTAGGTACTTAAATAATGTCATTTGGTTCATTGTAATTTTGTCATAACATTGATGAGAAAAAAGAACAATTCTAGGCGGAGTCACTGTGTGGAGTTGGCATGCTTTCCCCATGTCTGCATGGGTTTTCTCTGGGGACCCCAGTTTCCTCTCACATCGCAAAGCTGTGCATCCCCAAGCTACATGATACCAGCGTGAGTGCGTGTGGGTGTGTGTGAGTGCGTCTTGGGATGGAACACGGTCCTGCCCAGGGCTGGTTTCTGCCTGACATCCTGAGCTGCTGGGATAGGCTCCAACCACCCATAACTCTGAACTGGTGCAAGTGGGTCCATCATTATCTTACCTGTTTTTATTAATCTATCTTTAAGTATATATAGTTCCCATTTATTTCAGTGTTTAATATGAGAAGTGTTTTGGTCTTTGGAAGTTTGGTAATATTTTTGTGACCAGAAATATGCCATAGGATCTTAACTGTTGTGTAATGTTAATTCACCTACGGAAAATTGGTTTCTTTAAACACTGTTTTGCTTAAAGTCGTAGTTTCCAAGAACCTAGAGACGATGATCAGTGAGAACTTTACTGTACTTGTTTCTCAGCATCTGGTGTGAAGATTCATATCTTACATTTGATACTGAAGCTGTACTGAGTGGGGAGATTATGTTAAATGCTTTAGTGATAAATCATCCCTTTCCTTGCAAATCTGTCCAACTTGATTGATGAACTTAACAGTAATGTAAAATATCAAAGCTTTTGGAAATTATCTGGGAAGGGAGTAGCCCTAATTGTGTGGTATTAAAAAAAGAGGCAGAAAAGCCTTGAGCATTTGTGAGTAGAGGAGGAAGCATAAAGAATGAAAATGTGGGGAGAAAGCTGTAGTTAATTGTCAGCGGACCAGGGGTAAATTTGTGATACAACAGAGAGAAGATAGGCTTTAGGCTCAGATTGACCTGAGTCCACAGTGAGCTGTGTGACTCTGGGCAAATTATTTGACTCCTCTGAGCCTCAATTTCTGCCTGGGCAAAATTCTTGTATCTTGGGACAATTGAAAGAGATTATGTATGTCAGTGCCTTGTGCTGAGTATGACACATGTTGGCCCCTTTCTCCCCACCTGGTGGCCTTCTAAATCTCCACATTCACCTCTGTGATGGTTAATTTTATGTGCCAATTTGGCTGGTTTATGGGATTCCTAGACATTTAGTTAAATATTATTTTCTGTGTGCCTGTGAGGCTGTTTGGATGATTAACATTTAAATCAGTGTGATCAAGTAAAGCAGATTGCCCTCCCTAATGTGGTGGCCTCCTCCATCAGTTGAAGGCCTGAATAGACTAAAAAGATGGACCCTGCCCCACGTCAAAGAATTCTTCCTGCTTGACAGCCTTCAAACTGGGACGTCGGCTTTTTTCCTGCCTTTAGACTCAAACCAAAACATATCTTCCTGGGTCTGGAGTACTGGCCTTTGGGCTAGGATAAAACCATTGACTCTCTGGTGTCTCCGGCTTGCTGCCTCACCCTGCAGATCTTGGCATTTGTCAGTCTTCATAATTATGTGGGCCAATTCTTTATAGTAAATTTTTTCTCTCTCTTTCTATATATATATATATATATATATGAGATTTATAAGTATATCATATTTATAAATACACACATATATAAGTGTATCCTATTGGTTCTGTTTCCCTGGAGAACTCCAATACAACCTTGTTCAGTCCCTTAAACGTAATGAGCTTTATTATTTGTTGGTTAATACACAGAGCCTGGGAGCCAGAGAGCATACTCCAAAATCGAGATGACGGGCAGGCAACCTTACACTGCTGTCTGAGCTCTTCATCTGGAACCTAGGGCCTTTTGTGGGAGCTCGGTGGAGCAGCATGCTGCAGGGAAGGTGTACAGTGCAAGACAGATTCTTCAGTCTTCTCCCACACATGTGCACACACGGCACCGCATGCCAGGCAGAGCTGGGTTTGTGTGTGTTCCAGCATCTTCCCTTTTTTCTTTCCCCCTCCCAAAGTGAAGAGAGCTGATGGTGGCAAACCAGGTTCCAAATTAAAAACGAGAGACTTAAGAAGTGTTTCTTTCTTCCTCCTTTTCTTAATGTGAAGTATGAATTAGAAATGCCAATTTTGTGTAAATTATCTGATTAAACACGACATCCGTGTGCTCAATGGTTAGACTTGCCAAGAAACGCAAGGCAAGCTGGTAATGGTTTTCCTAATTTACTCGAGGATAAATAATGCAGGAAGCTCATCAGATAGGTCTGCAGATAGATTTGAATGAATTAGATCCTCAGTGCTTTGGAAGTGGTGATGAAGGAGGAAAAATATTGCTACGAAACTGGTTTAACTGCTAGAGAAATTTGGAACTGCAAAAAGCCACGTTAAAAATCACATCACAGATTTGTCTTCAGCCAAAAAAGGAAGTGGAGAGTTAAAGACAAACTTCTCTCTCAGACTTGGTTCTATTAATCAGCTTCCATACTGGGCAGTCTGTTTAAAGTCTGGCCCATTAAGGTTATTGTGCGCTAATGAGACCCTTCCCCAATGGGCCATCCTGGTGTGTGGCTGCACTGTTTGACAGGAAGTAGATTATCATAAGAAGGAGTCTCGTAGATGAACAGTGGTATGTCACCGCAAGAGTTTCTAAAAATATGCCTGCTGTCTTCAATTGGCTGCAAATTACCAGCGATTGAAGGCATCAGGAGTATTTTATGACAGATAAATATGCAGTTAAGACGCCTGCTATTCCTGAAAGGGGATGGAATGGACAACTACCTTTGGAATGTGTTTTGTTCTCAAACATTTCCCTGACTGAATCACCAGATTGCAGCCCTGAAATCTTTCTACTGGTTACTTCTTTAAGGTGTAAAGGGGTAAAACCATGATCACCCATGAAAGTCTGAGAACAAATTCATTGATTAGCTCTGTCATCAGATGGGTCCTGAGGGAATGGCATGAATGTGAGACCATCACAGTATCTCATTATCTTCCCTCTCTTCTCCATTCCTTTCTTTTCTCCCTCCCCCCCTTCCTCCTTTTTTCCTTTCCTTCTGCAAATATGAGTCAAACAATGTTCTAGGCTCTAATACAGCAGTGAACACCACAGAAAAAACCACTGCCCTTGTGTTACGGTGCTTGCCATTCTGTGTGTGTGTGTGTGTGTGTGTGTGTGTGTGTGTAGGGGAAGACAGACACCAAAACAAATACATATTTTTTGTTTATGTACACATAATTGTATATGTACATGCCAGATTTTTTTTTTGCCATTTAAAAGCTTATTCTGTGATCAATCAGATATTAGAAGACTAAACTGAGGCATTTAAGGCCCCAGAGATTTTTCCAGAACTCCCCACTACCTCAAAGAGTGGTAAAAGGGCACAACTACAAATTATCTGTTGTTTGTTCTCCAAATTTATTGCCCTGGGAGACCTCTGAGGAGGAGAGTAAGATGGCAGGCTGGGGGACATGAGACAGTTGTTATTTCAAATTCTGAAAAACTCCTGAAGAACTGAAGGACCCCCTAAAGGACAAATAGGTCTTTAATGGCAAAAACCTTCTAAGGTTTAGTTCAGGGCAGGTTGGTCCTGGAGGCCACTTGAGGCTCAGAGTCACCTTTATTTGGGTCATTGGTTCTCAAGGTATCTAGGGTAAGGTCTGCTCACCTGCCTGTCACCTAGAGGGTTAAATACCTGTTGCTGTGGAAATTTGAGTCACCTGGTGTCTTTATTTCATGTTGCTCTGTAATTAATTTCCACAAACTTAGCAGCTTTGAACAACACACATCTGTTATCACAGTGTTCGTGGATGAGGAGCCTGGGTGCAACTCGGCTGGGTCCTCTGCTTAGTTCCTTACAAGACTGTGACTAATGATAGGCTGCCTGGTCTGCATTCTCTTCTAATTGTTAGGCTGTGGAAGGATCCCCTTCCAAGTTCACTCAGGTTGCTGACGGAATTCGTGTCCTTGTGATTGTCCAGTGAGGGTCATGACTTTTTGCTAGCTGAATGCGGGAAGCTGCCGCAGCTACCAAAGACTGCCTGCGGTTCCTAGAGGCTGCCTGTAGCTCCTGACACATGGGCTTTTCCAACATGGCCTTTTAATTCATCAAACCAGCGAGGAGGATCTCTTGAGCAAGGGTCTTCTAGTAAATGGAGTCTTATATACCATAATCTAATCACAGGAAGGAGACTCTATCACCTTTGCCCTATTCCATTGGCTAGAAGCGAGTCCCAGGTCCCACCCGGGAGTTATACCAAAGTGTGAATACTAGAAAGGGGGTCTGCTTTGTTTGTCATAAATGCAAGTTCCTGGGCTCACTCTGGACTGACTAAATCAGCATTTCTGGGGTGGGGCCCAGGAACTTGCATTTACTCAACTCCCCAAGTGCTTTCTTGTGCACATTTTGGTTGGAGAAGTTGAGGGAAAACATGGACTTGGGATAGCTTGAAATTCCACTAAGCAATGTGGGATACCTGGTGTTCCTTCCTGCTAGTTCTTCTGAGGGGCCCCCAAGCCAGTCATAGTGCTGACCGGAGGCCATGTGGGGATGGATCTGTGAAGCCATCGCCATCTTGACAGATAGCTCAGCATCTGAGGGATGGGAGTGCATTCACAGCTCATCTGTGTGGAGTCACTTCAATGCTTGGTGGCCGTTTAAAAACACAGCCTGTCCGAGAATGTGGTCTCTAAATTCCATATCCCTGGGCATTTAAAAACCTGTACATGAATATGTTTATAGCAGCCTTATTCATGATAGTTGAAACTGAAAACAAATGCCCTTCAGTAGTAAGGAGTTAAACTATGACACATCCATAGCATAGAACACTGCTCAGCAATAAACATGAACTATCAATACACCAATAAACTATTGATATACACAGCAACTTGGACGAATAGCTAGGAAAGCATTCTGAGAAAACACAGCCAATCCTGAGAAGTTACTGTATGACTCCACTTACACAACGTTTAGAAATGACAAATGTTAGAAATGGAAGACAGGTTTAGTGGTTGCCAGAGGTTAGCAACTAAGTAGAAGGGGTGGTGAGAGAGAGATGGGTGAGGTCATAAAAGGGCAATGCCAGGAATTCTTGGTGTTGGAACTGAACTGTCTATTACTATGATTGTGGACATGTGAACCTACACGGGTGGCAAAATTGTATAGAACTTAAAATCTGCACACAGATGGGTACAAATGAACTGGGAAATCTGCAAAAGATTGGCACATTGTGTGAATGTCAGTATCCCGGTTGTGATAGTACAGTAGAGTTTTGCAAAATGTTACCTTTGGGGGAAACTGAGAAAAGTATACAAGGGGTCTTTCTGTATTGTTTCTTACAACTGAATGTGAATCTATAGTTATCTCAAAAAAATTTTAGTGAAAAAAAGTAGGGCCTGGACTTGCCCTTATTTTTGCTGGCCCTTGCCCATCTGGAGTAGGTATTTGTTAAAATTTACCTTTTCTTTCTTCCTCCACAACCCCCTCCCCCGCCGGGGGGAGGAGTTCTCAGCTTTAGATCAGTTGCTCTCCTTTTTCTACAGGAATTGTTCTCTTCAGGTGACTGCCATTCTTGGGTGAGAGCTTTGGAAAACTCAGAAATCTGAGAAACGAAATTTCTTGAGTTGGGGGTAAGTGGGACCTTGCCTCTTCTTATCCCAGGGCCATAGCCTGCAGCTTCAAAAAATCGAGAGAAAAAAACATGACTCCAAAGGCACACCCCTTGCATAGCTTTCTCTCAGTCTCCACTGAAGAATTAGTATGTTGTACCCATCTCAAGATAGACTCACTTCTATAGCCTTATTCCACCATGTGATGACAAGGTTAGTGGCATAGTTATCCGTCTCCCTAGTTACATCAGGAAATTGTGGATTGGCCATCTGTCCCATTCCTCTCTGTACCCCTTAGCACAATGGTGTTCAATAAATGTCTGTTGAATGAATGAATGTTGAACCTGACTTCACTACTGTTCAGTTCCACTGAAGGGAGGAGAGGGGCAGACACAGTGGTTTTTCAGGAGACATGCTATGTGGCTATTCTTGTCAAGATTTATTTCTCAAGGCTGGAATCAGTGTCAACATGATAATTGTTTTTTTTCCCCTTTGATTTGCATTTCAGGAGTAAGTTCCTGCTGAGCAATTCTAAAGGAATGGTTAAGGGGAATTTGGGGCCAGAGACTTGAAGAGGAGAGTTTTCTTAGCCTTTGGAGTCGTGGCAAGCTGTCCCTTCTGATTTCTGAATATTTGGAAAAGAGTCCTGTAAGAAAAGTTGAAGTAAAGGATTGGGCCCTGTGTGTCTGACAGCCTCACCATTCTCCCCAGGCCGACTGTCTCCACCCCTCCTCTGAGCTGTTTCCAGGGGATTGACTCATCCAAGATATTTTGCAAATTCTTCCTGATTGATAGGTTGAAGCTGCACCCTATCTTCTCAGCATCTCTGTAAGGCCAGCACTGCATGCAACAAATTGCTTCATTCCTTCAAAATTTTGAAAGTTTCACTTCATGAATTCTTGAATAAAACGTCTTCAGCCAAGTGAAGAATAACAGCAGAAGTATCAACCGGCCTGTTGTCAAGGAAAGAGGGTTGGGTTGGGTCCCCAAGGATGCATCCTCCAAACATCAAAGTTTAGATCTCTGGCCCAATCACCCTAATATCTTATCTGTGAGCACTAGCCTACCCAGGCAGTTGCACTATTTTATTTTATTTTTAATTTAATTTAATTTAATTTACCTCAGTGGGACAGTTATTCTCCAGCTGGCAGCTTCATGTGATTAGAAGTGGAGAGGCAGGAGGACTTGCCCCTCATTACTCCCCTGGTGTTTGGGTAAAATGACATTTCTCCTCCCTCCTCACTGTGCTTCTCCTTGCATTGCTCCAGGGTGCAGGCCTGCGGGTTTCCTTACCTCCATGGCCATTAGGACCAGTGGTACCCTGGGCAGTCTGATTGGTCATAGGGAGCAAACTCTAGTGTGACAGGTTCCCGTGCATGGGGGAATGTACTTGTTCACCTTCTGGATTTATGTAGATGAGGTCCTTAATGGAGAATATGCAGTGTTATTGTAGGACAGTGATAATAATGGTGCATCTAAGTGAAGTGTTAGGAACCCAAGTACCAGATACCCACAGTGAGCACTAGCTGGACTATAGATCCCAGTGGGGTGGGAGAAGGAAAGGAGGCTGCCTAGAGTTGCTGTGGGAGATCTGTAAGGAAACATTATAGGTCAAATGAGCACTATGTGAGACATATGTGTGTAAGTCATGTAAAATCCTAGCATCCAGAATAATGGGGATGGGAATTTCAGGACTTGGCAGTCTCTTTTGAAAATGCCAAAGGGTGGATGTGGGGTGGGTGGCAAGCATATCTGGTCGGAAAATCTTTCTCTTTGCTCTCTGTAAATTCCCCCAAGCTTTCTCTGACACTTTGCCTGGAGATAATCTCTCTCCACCAGTCTCTGCTGACGAGCTTATTACTGTGTGCATCAACTCAGCCTGTCTCACTTCTTTGGGCTGAGTCAGCTCTGCCGCCCACTGCTTAGTCCTGACTAGGAATTTGCCAGAGGAGAGCGCAGGGCTGGACCAGCCGGTTATAGTCTTTGCTCTCTAGAGGGTCCATGGTTTGGGGATGTAAGAGAAGAGGAGGAAAGATTGAACCCCATATAATTTAAAATATTTTCTTTTATCCCTGATACATGCTTGGCTGTATCTCAAGTGTGTGTAGAGTACTGTTCTGATTAACATAATAGAAAGCTATTTAGAGGGTCACTGAATTTATAGAAACTTTTCATGATTTACATTTTTCTAATCAATAGGTGTTGAAAGGACAAGCACTATCAAGGAGGAGTGTGTGAAATTTTTAGGTATTATGGTAACAGTTTTCTGTTCTTAAAGGAGATGGGGAATGTAGGTTGAAAGCTGCCACTTTTATTTTTTTGGAATAATTTTCGGAAGTGTTTCTTGTGCTTTTAAAAATGTTTTGAACTTTAGCTTTTTTTTTCTGACTTAGTGAAACCAATTTGAGGGTAAATAATATCACTCTGTGATATCCTTGTAACATGAGAGGAGTGATTAATCAAAATAAAGTCCCTAATGAAATAGTGGCTCTAGGCAATGATTGTCAATGGCCACCAAAAACACTGGGTGAAAGTTCGTGTGAGAGACTTTTTTTTTTTTTTTTGAGACGGAGTCTCCCTCTGTCGCCCAGGCTGGAGTGCAGTGGCGCGATCTCAGCTCACTGCACGCTCCGCCTCCCAGGTTCACGCCATTCTCCTTTCTCAGCTTCCCGAGTAGCTGGGACTACAGGCGCCTGCCACCGGGCCCGGCTAATTTTTTGTGTTTTTAGTAGAGACGAGGTTTCACCGTGTTAGCCAGAATGGTCTCAATCTCCTGACCTCGTGATCCACCCGCCTCAGCCTCCCAAAGTGCTGGGATTACAGGCGTGAGCCACTGAGCCCGGCCCATGTGAGAGACTTTTAATGAATGGACTAGGCTGGCATCATCTGAACCTACCACTGATTATCTCTAAAAGTTAGACAATCAGACGTTCTGTGCCTTCTAGGCACAGACCCAGAATTGGGTCAGACCCAATTCTGACCCAATAGGAAGTCACAGCATTATCTATGTCATCTTGTGACTAAAAATATTGAACCTAGATAGAATTAAGTTTCTAGATCCAGCTACCAGTTATATGGGAGGCAGAGGAAAGGGGAGCATGTTGGATGGCACTCCAAGGATGCATTCAGCCACTGGGCAAATGACTATTCAAATAATAAAGGGCATGGGGAAGAATGGGAGAGAAAACTTTTGGATAAATAGAGACTTAAAAGGCTAACAAAACAAATGCTATGTGTGGACTTTGTTTGGATCCTGATTTGAACCAATTAATTATAAAAATATATTTCTGAGATGATGAAAGATTAAGACAAGTTAGTAGATGATAGTAAGAAGTTCCTATTAATTTTATTAGATAATATTGTAGTGATGTTGAAAAGAAAAAAGTTCCAATTACTTAAAGATACTTACTGATATATTTATAGGTAAAATAATAAAAGTTCTAGGATTGGCTTTGAAATACAATAACAAAAAAAGGTGGTGTAGAGATGAAATCAAAATAGCAGGACTAGCCAAACATGGTGGCTCACACCTGTAATCCCAGCACTTTGGGAAACCAAGGTGGGCAGATCACTTGAGGTCAGGAGTTTGAGACCAGCCTGGCCAACATAGTGAAATCCTGTCTCTACTAAAAATATAAAAATTAGCCAGGAGTTGTGGTGGGCACCTGTAATCTCAGCTACTCAAGAGGCTGAGGCAGGAGAATCACTTGAGCCTGGGAGACAGAGGTTGCAGTGAGCCGACATTATGGCACTGTATTCCTGTCTGGGTGAAAGGATGAGACTCAGTCTCAAACAAAAACAAAAGAGCAGGATTGTTCATAATTATTGCAGCTGGGGATAAGCACCTGAGGGTTTATATCCTATTTTTTTTCTATTCGGTGACACATGCTGAAAGTCTAATTGAAACAAGTTCTAGTTTTTATTTATAGGTCTCAGAGAAATGAAGCAGAGGACATACGTCATAGAATCGGCTAGGCCTCTTATCGATGCTTTTGTTTTTCTTTAAGAATTACGTTTTGAAGGTGTCTATAAGATTAGAAGATGAGAATGCTATAGACACAGGCTTTGGCTATCTCAGGTGAGGGGAGCAAGGGTCCTGAGAAGGTGGTGGTAATGGTCAGATGGCCAAGTGCAGGAGGGCCAGTGCTGATTTAATCGAGGATAGTTGGGGGCATATTTCTTTCTAATATATTTCCTTTTTCTGCTAAACCTGAGGCTGGGCACTATGTCTCAGTTACTGACCTATCCTTAGCCCTTGCCAGAGTGGTAGTGAAAATTTTAGGCACTTAATGGCAATATTGACTTGATAAATAATTAAATTTTAATGAATTGGCATCAACTTTTTGTATGAGTGATGTAGCTAAGGTTTTAACAAATGGTTAATGCAGTGAGTAGGCTGTTCTGAACAAATCCTTAGTCTTGAGCAAACGGCCACTATTAGATGTGGAGAACATTATGCCAGATAAATATGTCATTTTCATTATGGTTAGGCACGGGGCTGTTTTTAGATGGAGTCACGGGGCTGTTTTTAGACGGAGTCACTGTACCTGCTTTTCAGCCTCATGAATTCCCATTATGATCTCCCTGGTTATGACAAACACACATAATGCTAAAGATACTACTTTCTTAGGGACAGCGTTACAGCATGGAGACACAAGATTACTTGTAAACGAGGAGACAAAAGGAGCTTCAGTAAAATTACTTCCTATCAAGTGTAATAAACATGTACAATAAGTTATTAAGTACCTTTAAGGCAGCTCCCATTAATGATCCATCGAGACAACTAAATGAGATTTTAAGTAAAATAGAGAAAGAGAATACAGATGAATGTAAAGAAAAGAGGAGAATGGAAAATGAAGAAAACAAAGAGAAGCAGATATGATGGAAATTGCCCTGCCATCCTGAAGCAAGAGTGAAAGCAAATCTAATGAGTTTCTCTGCTTTCAGTTTTAAAAATAAGACACATTTCTCAAATATGAAATGTGGTCCATTATCTGTCAATGGTGTACTGAGTTGTCTTCAGGCAGCAAATATGTGCCATAAAATAAACTGCAAACTCCCCACTCCCTCCTTTTGAGGGGTGGCACAAATGTAGCCTGTTTGGAAAATTGGTTATTGATGACAGTTTTTATAGTATAACTGGAGAAATTCATTGACAGATGTGATGTGATGTGTGTGTGTGTGTGTGTGTGTGTCTGTGTGTACGTTACAGTTCATAGATTTTATGATGAACACTTTTAACATCTCTGAAACCAAGGTGTGTGTTAGCAGGGTTTAATTAGTAGCATTTTTTTTCTTGATGAATTACAAAATTATGTAGAATATTATAATCAGCCACATCTTATATTGTAAATTTGATCTTGATGAATTATAAAATTGTGTAGAATATTATAATCAGCCATGTCTTCAATTATAAATTTGATTTATTTGAGGGGGGAGAAGGAAGAGTATAGAAGAAATGGGAGAAAATGGGATGTCCTATGTAATGACATAATTTAGAAAAACTTTTTAAAAACTTTAATTCCTACTTTTTGTTTGTATGACTATTTAGGGATAAAAGTTCCATTTGCTTATATTCCTTAGATGGATCCATGAAAATTGTTCAGTTCCTCCTTCTGAATGTTCCTTCACTTTTTTCTCTTACATTTTCTTTGCTTCTTATATACTTGTAATTTTGGCTTGCCAAGCTTCACATTCACAACTTTCCAAAAGGTGTTTATGACTTAGATCAACCATTAATTTGAGAATTAGCTGTGACAAGATATAAGGACAGCACCCAGATCTGTACCATAAGGTGGAACACAGATGCCCCTTAATATCTTCATGAATACCACTTCAGCTACACCCAAACTCGCGTATGTGTGGCCTACAAGCTGTGCTTCTGCTTCCATTTCTCACAACTGATTTTGGGTTTTCAGGGTACTTACTCATGCTAGATGCCACACAGCTGCAAAGTTCAGTTCAGCAGCTATGAGAAAAAGGGGCCTTGGCTCTGCCCCACCAGAGTGAATAGCTTTTAACCCTTTAGAGCAATTCCTTTTGTTCCTTTGCAGCTGTAGGTCTTTTAGATTTCCACTGAGAGCTGGAGACATTAACTGTCATGGGCTTGGTTGGCAAGTCATCAGTCACACGGAGAGGAAGTGAAGTTGGAAACCCCAATGCCTGCCACCGTCAGGTCAGGAGGCTTGAATGTTGAGTTGTGATGTAGGTCCAGGTTTTGTGAGACAATGAGTCTCAGATGAACAGGTGATAAACCATAGCAGGGACTGGCTCAGCAATGTGGAACTGCCAGAGGGTCTAGGGGAGAGGCCAAAGGCATCTATTTGGATACTGGTTGCTGAAAATCACATGAATTTGGACAATAGATAAAGAAAGCAGTATCAGTCTCTGGCTGTATGTATCACCCAAACAACTGGCAAAAATTCAGTGAAAAATATTCATTGAGGCAGTTGAACAAAATCAGTGTATGCAAGGCTTAAGAGTTCTGGGCATACACTCATTGCAGACAGTGGATGCTTTCTAAAGCATCTAGTTTAGAAATCTAGCGATATTCATTTGTGTTCTATGCAAATGTCCTTTATACATCCATATAGTTACTGTTTCATCAGACCCAATCATTCCTCTCCAGAAACCAAACAAAATGTCACCTCCCCCTTGGAGAGATTTAGTCATTGACAGAAACATAATTTCACTTATCCAGCATGAGAAATGTTGACACTGACAAGAAGATAGTACCTTTTACCTTCAAAACTGTTTTATAGGAAACCATTTAAGCTAAAATAGCTTTTTCTTCCATTTTCTCCATTTTATCAGCAATGGCAATGATTACTCCCTTTGCTGTTCCAGTGGCCCTGCCATGTCAACCCACAGTCACAGTGCCTGAGACTGATCTGATTGATCTCTGGTTTAAAATGAAGATTAAACACACATGGGCCAGGTCTTAGGGTTGGGGCATCTGTGAGGATCTTGGGCAAAGGTTTAGTATCCTGACAAGGTTAGCTTTGTAGCTGTGAGGGGATGCTCATGCGAGGGAAACATGAAAGCTCAGTGCACTGACAGCCCCCAGACCGGGGCTGCCTCTGTATCAACACTGCGTTGAACAAAGTCACTGCAAGGAGAAGAGCTGTCCCGGGTCCTGAAAAAGGACTCACAAGAGAGCAGGAAAAAGTCAAGGAGAGTAGCAACAAAGCAGGCCATATGTCTGTGTCCCCGCCTAGAGCCAGATACCTTTGTGGTTAGGAGGGCACCTTGGGAGTCCTGTTGCCTATCTTTAAATCCCAGTGCACTATACCACACTTCCTGGGCTCTGGGAACATTGGTGAGCCTCTAACTCTTTTCGAGCATCACCTGTAAAATGAGGATAATAATGATTCCTACTTCACCCGGGGCTTTGATGATAATGCACGTACATCATTTAGCTCAGTTCCTGTCACATAGTAAGTGCTCAATAAATGTTACACTAGCTTTTTATCCCTTCATCAATCATATTGGCCTTTCTCATCAGTCTGTGAACTCTGCTGGAACGAGCATTCTATCTTATTCATCATTTTACTCTTGCATCTTCCTTCACCTCTTCACAACCTTAGAACAGCCTCGAGGCAGTCTCTCTCCTTGCTTCCATAACATGGCTGTCTCCTGGTTCATCTCAGACCTCACTGGCTATTCCTTCCCGGTTTTCTTTGCTGCATTTTTCCTCCACTAGATCTCTAAATGTCAGCTTTTTCCTTGGACTTCTCCTCCCCCTTTATTCACTCTCCAAATTCTAAAATAAGTATTTTCTGAGCTGAAATCTTCTCTGGATCCCAGACTCACTTAGCTTAATTTTTACGAGACACCTCTGCTCAGATGCCTCTTAGAGCAAGTTGAATTTCAGAAACTATGGGTTCAAAATCAAAATTATTTTTCCTTTTCTTCCCTTATCAAATCATCTCAGTACCTGGCTCCACTATCTGTCTAATTTCTGAAGCAGAAACCTAGTAGTCTGCTTCTTGTTCTCTCCCTATAGCTAATCTACTAGCAAATCCTTGTGGTTCAGTCTCCAAGGACCTCAGAGCCAGCAACTTCCCTCCACCTCTCTGCCACCACTCGAATCCAGGCTGTCTTCATCTCTCTCTCGGAATGTGCAGGAGCTCTCTAACTGTTCTTTCTGTCTCTACCCATGACTTGTGACAGTCCACTTTCCATGTGCAGACAGAGTAATCTTTAAGATAGCAATCAAATTACATCCTTACCTTGATGAAATTCATTATGATTTTCCATTGCATATAGCGTAATGCCCAGGGTCCCCAAAAGGGCCTACAAAGGCCCACAGGCTCTGGCCCTGCCTATTTCTCAAGCATCCTGGCACTTGCTTCTTCCCCTCACTCCCCATTCTCCAGTCTGGTGAGCCTTCTTTACACTGGTTTCATGTCTGGAATCTTTTCATGGTCCTGCTGCTTGGAAGCCTTTTCTCCCAGCTGCCATGGCTGCTGCTCTGGCTCTCCAGATCTTGTCTTGAACGTTGTCTTCTAGTGTGGCCCACCCTTCTCCTAGTGTGTTCTGTTCCAGCCTCCTGTTGATTGCCTTCACAACACATTCCACAATTTGCAATTTGTAATTCTTTTATTTAATTGGCTTGTGTCTCTTTCTCCCAGTGAGACCCACTGAGGTATATCTGGTGCCTAGCATAATGCCTAGCACATAGTAGGACTCCACAAATCCTTGGCAATTGAGTGACTCCAACAAAGTGCTTTGGAGAGGTGCTTCGAATGAATGAGTGAAGTTAGTGATATCTAAAAGTGTGTGGTTCTTTTTGGGTGATTGCGTTGTTATCAAGAGATAAAAGTGTCAAGCCTAAGGGAGGCACATGGTTTAAAGGAAAGACTGGAGGCTTGGGGGGTATAGCTTGAGTCTGACTCTTATTAGCTGTGTGAACTTGGGAGTGTTTCTTCACCAGTCCCAGCTTTAATTTTCTTATCTGTAAAATGGGGGTTAAACATATGTACATTAGAGAGCATCATGAGTATTAAATGAGATAATATATGTAAATCCACTGGCACAGAGCTGGCACACGGAGGTACTTGATACCTGGGCATTTCATTCCTTCTACCAAATAAAAACTCCATGGAGTTTCAGGCATCAGTGAACTGGGAAGAAAGGTACTTTTGGAGGAGAGAGGCTGTCTGGGTGCCAGCTCTCTCCCAAGCCTCATCCTCTGCTCTTGCCCCCCAGTCACATGTACAGGAAGCACATTTTGCCAGCAGTGAAGATTGCCAGTCATTGTAGGACACATGGGCCAGATAATTGCCCTGGTTACTCCTTCCTTGAAGTTGCAAATTTCAAATGTAAGGTTCTCAGATCCTTCAGTTTGGAATATGATTGTATTTTGGGATGAAGCCCAGCGTCATTTTTTTTCCTATTTTTTTTTCCAGCTCAGTTTTACAATACCCTCCAACTCCCACCTCCATTGTTTGAAAAGCCTGCTCAGGTGAATGCGAGGAGGCCTCTAAGAGCTCCTAACCATGTTTCACTAAGTGGCTCTATCCGCTATTGTTTCCATGTCTCCTTTTAAAGATGTCCCCTTTGTCCAAAAATCTGCTCCTTGCTCTTCACCTTGTTCCTTGAGCAGGTAGAGAGAATTTTATTTTATCTTTCTGCTCTGTGGTCTTTTTTGATCGATAGTTGGTGGTGTGGATGCTTGGGTGCCCCGTGCCACATCCCTGGGTCTACCTGTGATTTCAACTGCAGATGTAAAAGATGCTTTTAGACCCTCCTTGCTCTCTCTGCTTCTAGGCCTCAGGGGCTTCTCCAATGCGCAAGCGAGTAGCTCACCTCCAGCAAGTGCATTCTGAAAGTACAGGGATTACTCTCAACCAGTGGGGGATTGGAGCAGTGACCCTGGGTCTTGGTGACTAATTGGATTTTGCATTGAGGGAGATGGAGGAATCTGAGGTGACTGCCAGGTTGTTGAGACTAAGGAGACCAGCAGAGTTACAGGGATGGTGCAGACTGTCAAAATAGAGGGTACAGGAGTGACGTCAGGTGGAGATGAATGACCTCAGGGCAGGGATCATATTTTATCTCTGTATTCCCAGCACCTAGCATAGTGCCAGCACTTGTGTTCACAAAAGGTTTGCTGAAAGGGCCAACCCATTTCTTCATGTGCTGTCCCTTTCGTGAAAGCTGTTCTGTTGATATTGGGAAGCCAGGTGTGGCTACCCGTGCACCTTAATACTGTCCTCAAGATAGTGATAGATTTTTTTCTCTTTTAGTATTGGTTCTGTTGTTGCACAGAGCATCAGCATCAGATTCATAAAACTGCTATTTCCTTGTAATTTGTCAGGCTACTTTGGAAGTCATTTGCTTTGGGGGAAGATTAATCTTCTGGAATATCAGTATTGCGTGGTATTTCAATAAGCATCCTAAGTGGCTCAGCACATGTAAATTGTTTAGCACTTATATATCACTTATATTCTCCAGGAGCTCAACATTAGTTAATTCTCATGATACTTAAGAGATAAGTGTCATTTCAAGTCATGATTTGTATATCTTCAAGTTTATAAGTGTTCTCCGCTGCTTTTTTATTCAGTACTTGTTTCATTTCCTATCACCAAGACTTTAATTTTGTTTACTGCTCTCTTTGTGGACTTGGAACATATAAAGACTTTTGTTCAACAAAATGTGCAACAGCTCAAAGAGACCTACAGGGTCCTTTGTCCACGTTCCTCAGAATTAGAGGTTTGTAACAGGGAGATACGGCAGCAAGGGATAAACAAGGACGTTGCTTCATGAATGGTAGAGTTGTCCTAAGTTCTAGCTGTTTCTACACTTGGGAGGTTATCCAGGAGGCTTCACAAAAACATCCACCACCAAACCTTCCCACCACCATTCCAGCCCCTCAAGTGGCAAGAGTGTGAGCATTAGCTTGGGAATGGGTGCCAGCATGCTGCCCTGGAAGATGCCTGAGTGAGTAACGGGGTGCACACCAAGGAGCAGGGCACCCTGATGGAGCATGTATCTCTGGCGCCAGCCACAGGGACCCTTCATTGTCCACTGAGGGTCTGTATACTGAGAGGCCAAGAGGCAGCTGAAAGCTGCCAGAGAAGGCTGTGCACCACCCAGCAGGCAGCACCAACACTAGATCAACCCAGATATAGAACAGGGAGGGTTATTCCCCGTGCTGGGTCTGGTAGTGGCTATGGCTGGCATGGACCCTTCTGGCATGGACCAGAACAGATGTGGACTCCTACCATGGGAGCTGAGCAGACAGATACTGCCCCCACCCTAATACCCTGATCTTATGAAAGAATCCCCTTGGACCTGCTTGCCTTTCAGGGATGGGGAAGTTTGAGGGTGAACCCTGAATTTAAGTGACTATGCCCCCAAAGAAAGTCTTAAATTAGAAAGGACCAAGTTACCTCATACTGAAGGGTTAAAAGTTTTCCACTGTCAGCAGAAATGAAGGCTCGAGAGCTAAGCTGAGATTGGTGATAGATAAATTTTTAAAAATCAATTTTGCAAATTTTATAGACTCTCATGACTATCAAACATTCCATCACGTATTTTATTATCTCATTCAGCAAATGAGGAAATTGAGGCTTAGAAGTATTGAATCACTCATGCAAAGACACCTGGCTAATAAATGGTGGCAGCGTTTTCAAAGCCAAGTCTAGCCTTTGCTCTCAACCCTTACCCGAATGAATTATATATGCTTCCTAAGCTTTTCCACCAAATGCATACCCCTCTCTCAGCTGGAAGCTGAGGTGGGTGGGCGGGGCTGGGTAGAGGTTACACTGGACACTGCAGGGAACTTGGAATTTCTTTGGGTGTTTTTTTTTTCTTCTTCTAAATAATCATGTTTGATACGAAGAAATCATGCATTTTATATTCTGCTACATATTATTTTGTATTTTCTCTACTTTTAAAATGTTTTAAATTATGTAACATTTAAATAAATGAGCCATTTTAATCTTTTGGCACCTACCATCCCTCAGCAAACCTGGCAATCCCGGCAAACCCTCCAGGGCACACACATCCCAATTTGAGAGCCAGTGGGTGGCAAAAGTCTTGGGGACATAAAATACATTTATTTATTTTTTAAAAAAGAACTAAAGCAAAATAGAAAACATTTTTAATACTGTATGAGGAAACAAGGAAATAAAGCACACACACGTGTGTGTGTGTGTGTGTGTGAGAGAGAGAGAGAGAGAGAGACAGAGAGAGAGATGGGGTTGGCGGAGTGGGGAGAGAGAGATTGACTGGCCCAGTAGGGTGCTAATGAAGCCTGAGGCTATTGGCTTTATGCCCATGGCCTGTGGGACTGATTAATTTTGTAGATTAGAGCAGAGACTGACATTTTTTGATCATGTGGCTCATCCATGACCATAGACCCCTCTCCTGGCCAATCTGTGAAGGGAGCAGGCCTTTGACTTGGCTTGGTGAGAGCGATTGTCCTCAAGACAGCAAGAGCCAGAGAATGGATCCTTCAGTGGCTGTGGACCCCAGCTTTGTCTGCAAATGTGTTCTGGGCTCTAGGAACCTCTCACTGCTTTTCTATGTCTCTAGCATTACATTTATAGTCACCAAGCAACCTTATGATTCCTTGTTTTCTAGAAGGGAGTATCATAGGCATTGGTCCCAAATATTCCCATTGTTGTGAAAATTATACTTCTTCACCTGTGAGTTGGTAAATTAGCATCCTTGTGTAGCAACCATCTCTTGTGAATTTTCTTGGCAAACTTCTCAGAGCTAGAGCACACTTGGGTGAACAGAAGAAGACAGGTTTTACATCTGCAAAGCTGAGGTGCAGCCCTTGGGATCTCTATTAGTCTGAGGCTGGGTCTGAGCAGCCAATAGCCCATCTCACCTCCTTCTGTGCTGTCTCTTCTGCCGGGGACCAATCTTATACTTAGGGGTTGTGAATGCACTTAAAAGTGTTCAATCTCTTTAGTAAGTAGAAGAATGCAGATAGGAAAGTGACATGGCATTCATTTGCTTAGCAAATCGGCAAAATCATAATAATCCCCAGAGTTGGGAAGCATAGAGAAAACTGCCCTTTCAAGCTGCCAGTGAGAAAGTAAATTGGTGCACTTTCACTTTTTCTCAAAATAGTAAAAAGATTTTAAAATGCCCATGCCTTTTGATTCACCAATCCTATGTCCAGGACTGAATCCTAAGGAAATAGATCACAAGAATTGCTTGTAACAGTGAAAAAATTGTGTCTACCCTATTGCACCTGCCTTCCGGTAGGGGAGTGGTGAAGTAGATCATGGTTTGTATACATGATGGAATGTGTCACACCACTAATGTAATCTGGTTGCAGCACATGCACAGACATGGGCAGATGCTCCTGATCCAGTTGAGTGAAAACATACTGAATGACATAAATATGGTATTTCATTCTTAATATTTGAGAATGTATGTGGGCATATGTATATGTCCATATATGTATGCTTATATGTATGTGCCCATGCCCATCAACAATGGCTATCTCTGAGCGGTGGGATGGTGACTGCCTCCAACAGAAAGCCAACTGACCAGTTGGCCTTACCCTTGTGACATCAGAATACTCTTGGTGTTATTGCATTTAGACTTCCTAAGTCTGACCACCATCCCTGTGTTAATGATCTCCTGTTTCTGGACTTTTAGACCTCGGTAGTCTTTTGGTCATTCCTCTCAACTGCTGCCTTCTCTGTGTTCCTGGCTCTTCCACCTCTGCCCTACAGAACCCCATTTCTCCCCCACCAACCCCAGCCAAGCTCCTCATGCTTCTGGGGTGTAATTCTTCAGTAGTCCATTAATGCTGTTCTTCAGTTTCTGGCAGTTGTTCTTTGCCAAGCCTAGTGCCTTTGGGACTCGACTTCTTTGCCCTTTCCTGGCCCATGTAGTCAGCTTGCTGCTGTAGCTCCTGCAGCACCCACAGAGAGGCCACACCATCTGTCTAGCTTTTGCTCATCCCTGATGTGTTTCTTCTGTCTCCCAATTTTATCTCCACTGCCCCCAGGCCTTTGCCTGCTCACATGGCAGGGCCTGCCACTCATTCCTGGAGAACGTCCAGGGCAGTGGGGTTGAGTGGCAGTGAGCTCGCCTTCCATGTGGGAGGACTGGCTGCGATCCAGGCAGCTTTGCTGATGACCCTGCCCTGCCATTCTTTATTAAGCAGGACTTGTGCCTGGCATGGATGACATTGTCTTTCCACAGAGAACTAGGCTTAACATGTGCTTGGAAATGGCTTCAGTGGTGGCTAGAACAGTGGGATTTAGAAAAAAGAAAGTTTCAGAAACCAACAGTAATTCAATGCTGTACTTTGAAGTCAGTATCCAAACTCTCTCTCTTTCTCATTTAGGATCTCTGTAGTTTTTCCAGACAGCCATGAGATATTATTGGAAAGAAGGTGCCAGAATCACTGATACTCTTATGTAGGTATACCTGAGTTTTCATACTGATTCTATTACATATTATCTGAAAATCATGGGCTAGTCATTTAGCCTTTATGGTCTTCAGTTTCTTCACTTGATAAAAGGAGGCTTACTACTACTAATAGTGACAATGGCTATTTATTGTGTATTTACTATAAGCCAACTACCATGCAAAACCCTCAAATTTAATCCTCCTGAAAATGATATGGTAGATACTGTTAATTTCCATTTTATAGATTGGGAAAAGGAAATTTTAAGGATGTTATATATTCAAATCCACACTGTTTATAAGGCGTGGAGCCAGTAACTGAACCCAGTCAGCCAACTATGCCCCTATGCTTGAAGTCCACACTATTTATTTCTCCCAGTGAACTGGCGTAGGTGAAACACCTCCTTCAATGTCTCTCACATACTAAATGCTCAAAACTGCCTCTCCTAGGGGCATCCTGGGTCAAGCTTTGGAGTCGGGGGCTCTTCTCTTCATGGACATTTCAGGGCTTTACAACTAAAACCCAGAAGCAGGCTGGCTGCCTGTCTCATATCTGAGGCTGTAGGCTGAATCTTTCATTCCCTTTGTGACAGTGAAGAATGAAACTCTAATTTATGATCTCCCACTCTCTTTATGGAGCCTCTGTTCCTATACCTCATCAATCATTGTCACTTTGAATTTTGCAGTGTCTTACAAAATCAACCTATGTTGATCCACCCATTGGTTTAAAGCTTCTGCAATGAAGATCTGTGTCTATTTTGTCTATCTGAAATGGGCTTCATACCACATAGAATCTCCAACAACAAACCCTCAATAACAGCAATGAGGACAACAACAATCACATCAGCCACCACCACCATGATTAATGTCATCCCAGATCCCACCTGTATTAATCTGTTTTCACCCTGTTATAAAGAACTTACTAAAACTGGGTGATTTATAAGGAAACAAGATTTAATTGACTCACAGTTCTGTATGGCAGGGGAGGCCTCAGGAAACTTACAATCATGGCAGAAGGTAAAGGGGAAGCAAGGCGTGTCTTACATGGTGGCAGGAGAGAGAGCATGAAGTGGGAAGTGCCACACCCTTGCAAACAATCAGATCACATGAGAACTCACTATCACAAGAACAGCAAAGGGGAAGTCCACCCCCATGATTCAGTCATATCCCACCAGGCCCCTTCTCCAACACATAGGGATTACAGTTTGAGATAAGATTTGGGTGAAGACACAGAGCCAAACCATATCACCACCATACCGGGTACCCACTGTTAAGTGCACTATGTGCTGAACTCAGAGGTCTCAAATTAGAATTCCTGCTGGCCTAGGCAGGAGCATAAATGAAGAGTCAGGCAAGGTGGACTACAGTGAACCAGAGCCTGTGGCCTCACCAAGGAGGAGGCTGTTACTTAGCTATGGTTGAATGTTGCCATGCTAGACTGCAATCTCAGTTTTGTCAGATCTTTACGTCTCTCAAAAGAAATTGTAAATATGGATTGTTATGTGCAATTTCCCAATGTAAAAATATTGGCAAGGAGTTCACATTAAAAAAAATCCTTATCTGTGGGATGCATACCACTTTCTTTTACAGCCTCTCATCTAACTCTTGTAGGTCACTGAGTGAACATCATACAATGATCACAGCATAAGCCATGATCATGGGTAGTGGATGTAATCAATGGTTTTATGTCCTAGAGGTCTCTAAAGGGCTATTGCAAGGCCACTGCCACTTTAAGGGGCAGCCCAGGACTCCAAAGGGGACATCAATGTGACTATACTAATTACAGTGGCTTGTATGCCAATCCCAGGCTCCCATCCTGGCTTCCACACTTTTTTTTTGTTGTTGGCTTTAACACTCTTTGCTCTCTACTTGGCCTGATCTCCTACCAGCTGACCACAAGTTTGGCCTGGTTCTCCTTTTGGCTCTGGTGTGCTCCGTCTTCTTCTTTGAAAGGAACTGAGCTGCCCACCTACACTGAAGCTCTGCTATAGGTGAAGCTTTCCTCACCTGGGCTTCTCTCTTGATACCTGTGCTGTTCCTCCTACAGGGCCAGCTTTCCATCTATTCTATTGGGAGTCTTGGAAGCAGAAGCCAACACATAGATCCTAGCCATGGAGTACAGTCTCTATGAGTTTCTGTCATCCTGAAAAATTCATATGTTGGGGTCCTTAACCCCCCAGTGCCTCAAAATATAACTGTATTTGAATATAGACTCTCATTAAAGAGGTGATTACATTAAAATGAGGTCATTAGGTCTAATACAATGTGACTGGTGTCGTTATAAGAGGAGGAGATTAGGACACAGACACACACAGAAGAAAGCACATGTGAGGACACGGTGAGAAGGTGGCCATCTGCAGACAAGGAGGGAGGCCTCAGAAGGAACCGATCCTAGGGACAGCTTGATTCCAGACTTCTAGCTTCCAGAACCCTGAGGAAAGTTCTGCTGGCACTTTGTTATGGCAGCCCTAGCAAACTAATGCAGACCCTGAGCAAACATGTCAGCCAAGTGTTTCTTTGTTCCCCATGGTCATTGCTACATGCAGCCTGACCTCACCACTACAGTGACCCATGTCACGCACTTCACCATTTGGTCTGGAATGGGAGTGTGGGCACAGATAACTCCTGGTCTGCTTGGGCTCCTACCCTGGAACTGAGGTGAACACAGTGGGATTGTTAGGTATTAGAGACCTGTATTACCAGGGAGAGTTTATGACAGTGGAGTTAAAGGGAGAATCCAAGCTTAGTCAAGAGGGGAGGCAAGGTTATGTTCTGATGGAAAAGTCTCACCAGAAGCCTGTGGGGTCAGGGGGGATTTAGACTCTGGTTTACAGATAGGTTGGAGTAGGTGGTTTAGGATCAAAGCTGTGAAAAATGAGAGGGTATTAGGGCCCTATTTTTGTATCAACTTAAAGGGACTGGGTAAGGCCAACTTAAAAAAAAAAATCTCTGGTCTGTGAGATTTGATTATATCATCTTGGTTGATTTTCTGTCAGATGAAACCTATGTATTGAAGTGTCCGGTATGAAGAACATTTGTAGCTTCTCAACATCTTCCCACATCTTCATCTTATTATTTTTCATTGAATCTGGAACTCTTACACATATCGACCAGCGCCGCAGTAAGCAAAGCAAAAACATATTAGTTGATACTTGTGAAATTCATATTTTCCAGGAAAAGAAAAAAACCACTGTGACATATTATTTTAACATCTGAGAATTTCCAACAAATAAAGGCCTTCTTCCTGGCAAAGCTATGGAAGTCACTAAAGGCTGCTAGCCTGTGGCCACGTGGCACAATTAGCAGACGATGGCTCCTTGGCTTTGCCAAGTTTGACAGAAGCGGTGTCCTGTGATGTGTGAGGTCTGCCCTGCTGGGCAGCTTCCCCATTGATCTCGTCTTGGCTCCAAGAACTGGAGGAACTGGGAGGGATGGAATCTCAGCCTTACAGAGCCTGCAAGTGTCAGGTTTGCATTTCCAGCAGCTGACGATTCTTGTTTTTGACAAGTTAAACAGTCTTCTTGGTGTATTGGTGGTTCACTGCAAATCATTAATGCAAGTTTGTTTGGAATAGAAAGTTCACAACATTGATTTGTTGAAATGAGGTAAGAGAAATGCCAGATTGTCAGATGGGTGAGTCTCTTTAGGGCCAGCAAAAATGGTGACCCTGGGCTCAAGAAAGGGAGACTGTTGAACTATGCTAGGTGGAACCTTTTTTCCCCCCATTCAAAGGCAATCAGTGGCAGCTGAATCTGGACCAGCACACTCCTTCACTGAGACTTCAATTATTCATTCCTCCAACATTTATTGGCCACCTACTATGTGACAGGGACTATTCTAGATGCTGGGAACATAGCAATGAATAATTAACATGGTCATTTTTCTTGTGGCTCTTTCATTCTAGTTGTGGGAAGGCAATAGACATATGATATATACCATAAAGAACATTAAATAGGTTAATGAGTTAGAGAAGGTGGTGGAGGGCTGTCTTTAGGGCTGGTTAGGAAAGGACATTATTCCAAGGAGGTGACATTGAAGCTGAGACCTGAAGCATGAGGAAGAAGCAGCCCATGAAGGAAAAGAGCAACTAGTGCCAATGGAAGAGCAGCGCAAACACGCTGAAACTTGCCATGGTTGTGTTTGGGGAAAGAGCTGTGTGCCTAGAGCAATGTGAGCAAAGGATGGAGTGGAAGGAGCTGAGGTCACTAGAAAGTCTGCTCAGGTGGCACATTATAGGCAAGGTAAGAAATTTAGATTTTATTCTAATTGCCTCTTTCAACTAACACCGATAAGGCACTGGGTTTAGAAAAGCAGTGTTCATCATAATCTCATGGAGCCAGACGAATGTCCTTGTTGGTCACATGTCCCAGGTGTACATCAGGTTCACACCAGAGAGTGGTCAAATCAGTGTGCACACCCAGGCCTGTCTGCCTCTAAAATGGGTGCCTTTCTGGCCCCTCTCTGACTTCCTTCCTACCTGATACTGAAGGCAGGGGTTATGCATTACAAGGGACATAGTTGTAGAGCTCCCCTGGAGCCCACTACCTGTGACCACATTAACACTCTGAGACTCAGCATTTTTATCACACAGAAAGGCCTCAGCTGAAAATGAAGCCCTTGTCTGGACATTACATGGGAGGAAAGATTTTATAGCCCAGGGGTAACAAGGGTGAGAGAGGATGTATTAGTTAGGGTTCTCCAGAGAAACAGAACCAATAGGGTATCTCTATCTCTATCTCCACCTCTACCGCCTCTACCACCGCCTCTGCCTCTGCCTCTGCCTCTGCCTCTGCCTCTGCCTCCGCCTCCGCCTCCGCTCTGCCACCGCCTCTGCCTCCGCCTCTGCCTCCGCCTCTGCCTCCGCCTCTGCCTCCGCCTCCACCTGGCTATGGAGATTCATTACAGGAACTGGCTCACATGTTTATGGAGGCCAAGAAGTCCCATGATCTGCCATCTGCAAGCTGGAGAACCAGAAAAGTCAGTGATATAATTCAGTGTGAATTCAAATGCCTGGGGACCAGGAGCCAGTGGTGTAATTTCCATTCTGCGACTAATGGTCCCAAACCCAGGAGATCTGACATCTGAAGCAGGAGAAGATGGATGTCCCAGCTCAAGAAGGGAGAGGGAGGGTTCACCTTTCCTCTGTTTTTTGTTTGTTTGTTTGTTTTTGTTTTGTTTTGTTTTTCCTATCTGAGCCCCCTCAGTGGATTAGATGACAACTGCCCACATTAGTGGGCACACAATCTGCCCACATTGGGTAGATCTTTTTCAGTCTACAAATTCAAGCATTATTCTCTTCCAGAAATATCCTCACAGACACACCCAGATGTGTTGCATCAGCCATGTGGGTATCCCTTAGCCCAGTCAAGTTGACACAGAAATTTACACCACAGTGAATTTCATCATAGTTCCAAAATAACTGAAGTGCATTTTATGAGGAATAGTAAATCCTACCTATTTTCACTGGGGACAGAACAAGACAGTAGGTTCTTTTTAAGTAGAAGTTCTTGACAGATGTCCTTAGACCTCTCAGGGACCCAGAAAGGCAGTTGTTGGGTCCATAAGCTATTTTTCACATTTCAAAAATGTCTAATGTCTAATGGAGCCACTTCAGCAGATTGGCAGAATCTATCTACTAAAGGTGAATATGCACATATCCCAGGGCTCAGCAATTCCTCTACTAGGTATGGGTACTAGATACAGAAATACTTACATATATTCCCCAAAAGATATGAACCAAAATGTTCAAAGCAGTGCACTTGGAAATGGACAACACAGGGAAATTATCCAAATGCCCATCAACAGTAGAACTGATAAATTGTAGTATACTTATGTAGTAGAATATGAGCTAAGCACTGAGAATGAATAATCTTTAACTATGTGTAACATAGATCTTAGTGATGGTGAGTGAAAGTAGCTAGACATAAAGAATGTATACTGTAAGAATAATTTACACAAAGTCCCGAGACTGGGAAATCTATACTGTTGGAAATCAGGATGGGATTATCCTTATGGGAGCATGGTGTGTAGTGACCAACAGGGAAGTTGAGGGTGCTGGTAATCCAAGGTGCTGATGATGGTCTGTTTCTTGATCTGGGTGCTGGTTATGTGGGTATATTTGGTTTGTGAGGACGAATTGAGCAATACGTTTTTTGGTATGTGTGCTTTCTGTAGTATATTACGTAACACTTCAAGTAAAGTTTTAAAAATGTGGAAAATTTAAAAATGGGAATTATACTATGGCTATTGGCGATTTTTACTGTAAACGCAGTTGAATGTAATTATTCATAATACATGATGGGAGAGGAAGGTAATTGTTGCTGGAAAAACTGTTTATAATGCTTTTAAAATGTGGGCTTAACCCAGGGCAGAGAATTATGAAAAATGTCCTTGGGGAACACACTTGTAAAAAAGTTTCAGGGCCGGTAGGCTAAACTTTTAAAGCAAATTGTCTGCCTAGTAGTGTGTTTGTTACCAAAGGTGTCCAGAGACATTTTGTGGCATTTTCGTGAAAGATATAAGAGAATGTTATCATTCCAGGATGACTTAGATTTAGGCCTTGCAAGACACAGGGAGGTGAGTTAATGCTTGCTTCCTGTGGACATTTTTAGATTGACTTGTTATGAGTTTCCTGTTCAGTGAAAATGAGGTGAGAGGCCCTAGTTAACCTGGTCTTTTCCCCTTTGCTCCATCCAGAGAACTGCAGGTGGCCAGCTGTATTTTCCAAGGCTCAGATGTCACCTCCAGTCAATCAATAAACTAGGAAGACGTCAGAAAAGAGGAAGAATGGTTTGCTTGATTGAAAGTGAGTTTGTCATGGTATCAATGAGACAAAGTGCTTATGCTCTTCTAGTACTAGGCTTTACTCTCCTCTTGGCAACCAGACAACCTTCCACCATCTCCTAGCCACCTTTTGCCACCATCTTCCGGCCACCAGCCAATCCAGTCTCCTACCTGCTGTGTGCATCAGTTGGGGGGAGTCAGGGAGTCCTCATCACTAATCTAATTCATCTCAATTTTTACAGAAACTTTGCCAGAGCAGGGTTTGCTGCAGTTGGTGGTAAGGAAGTGAGAAACTGCTACCACTTATTACTTTGCTCTACTGAATTAGTTCATGAATTAGTTCAGGTAATGACTTCAATCTGGGTGCCTGGAGGAGCTGAGGGTCAGCTGTCTCACCTGGAAGGACTTGGCAACCCAGGTTCTAGACAGCAGGGGGAGGGGCCAGCAGCTAGAAGAAAGCTCTCTTCAGCAGGAGTTGTGTGACAGTGAAAACGGCTCATCAAGAGCCATGGCCTTGGACCCCAAGACTCAGCCAGAGATGCAAGGTGGTGAGATGCCCTACCCAGCAGCCATTCTTATTCTTCCTCTTGAGTGTCCACTTCTCCTCTTGGCCCAGGGGGTAAATCTTGATTAATTTAAGCCAAACTTAGGAGTCCAGTTCTTCTTGCCAATGACTGATTTAAGGAGGAGATTTTATCCCAAATCTAGCCAAGTAGAAGAGAGGGGAAATACACTGGGGGGTGTCTGGTAAATATTTCTTCTTTGTCATGCCTTGATGTGACTCCTGAAATGCTTGCAGCCATGCTGTGACTAAGAAGGCAGCAGGCCTGGAGATAAGCCAATGTGTTTAGGTTGCTGAGGGGAAGATGGTAAGGGCCTGGATCCCTCAGGCCACTAGAGAGCTTTTGAAGTAAGTAATACCAGACTGAATTTCCATTATGGGAGCTAATACATTTTTTTAATCGTTTATTTAAGCCAGTTGAATTTGAGTATTTTGTTACTTGCAGCCCAAACCTCCCTAATTAATCTGAAGCTTCAGCCCAACTTTTTCCCATCTCCCTATACATATTGTCAATTTCCAGCTAGAAAATTTTACTTGGATATGTCCTGTAAGGCATTATTTTTCAGCCTAAAAACATTTAAAATTTAACTACTTGTCTTTTCCTCAAATATACCTCTCAAATTTTTACTAGAAATAATTAGAAATCTTTGACTTATCCTACTTGCAGTTAGTTAATGCGCCCTACACATACACAAAATTATACAATTTGATTTTAACAAGCATAAAAAAATTTAAATCTTTTATGAATGCTCTTTGTATGGCAGGCCCTGTGCTAGGAACTTTTTTGTAGATTTATATAAACTATTGCAAATTCTTAAAACAATATGGCAGAATAGATAATTTTATCCCCATTATATATCTTAGGAAAATAAAGCTAGAGCTGTTAGGTAGCTTGCCCAAAGTCACACAGCTTGTCTTGGCTGAAAGGAGACTGGAACATAATACAGACATTCCCCCTTTGGGTGTTCCTCTTGTCTGGCCACCACTTCCTGCAGACCTGTCTTGCATCTATATTTCCATTTCCTCTCCCACTATCGCTTTTCAGGTTTAGTCCTAAGTGTTCAGTGCCTGGACTATTGCAGTGGAAAAACCTTCTGGACTCTCTTGCCTCAAACCTTAGCTGCACGTTACTGCTGTACTGACTTCCCCAAGATACAGCTCATTCCACTTTCCCACCTTAACATCTTCCGTGATTTATTATCATCTGTAGCAGCAGTAACAGTGGCAGGCAAGTAATATAAATATGTGAAGTCTGTTGAAGACACTAGGCTCTAAACTGCTTATGTGGGGACAAAATGCCTTTGGAACACTGGGCAATTTAAGTAATAAAGCATAAATTGGCTACCAGTTTGTAACCAAGTGCCCTGAAGACAAAATTCATTATTTTTCTCACAGCATTCAAGGGCATCTAAAACTGAATCCCAAACTAATATCTCCCTCTTATGTCTTAGTCACCACCCCTCTGAAGGCTCTCATTTAGATACAAGGCTAAGTCCCTCCATTCTCCATATGGACTTGACCGCTATGCTCTTTCTCATGCCTTTGTCCCGGGAATTTGTCCATTCATTCCTACCTACTCTTTGATGGTCACAACCCAGCTCCAGTCCCTCTTCCTTGACAAAGTATTCCTGGGATCTCATAGAAGGGACTCTCAGGTGTGCAAGAGGCTTGCAAAGCCTGCCGGCCAGGCTCCTAGGTGATCCTTGCTGGGCATTTGCTGGGCCTGAGTTTGAATACTTAGGTCACTACTCCCTAAGACAGCTTCTGCCACTACTGGGCTTCACTGGCTGTTCAAAGACCTGTGTCAGTTGAGCCAAATGTTATCACCCTAGTGTCTGCCTTTTGAGGTCAGGTATGACAAGACTACTTTTACCTTTAAAATATTGAAAGAGCAATCGTATGTCTTCCATCTGTTCAGAATCCTCCATGTTCAAAACTCTTGAAAGGGATAGTTTTAGACAGACATATGAAGAGCTTCAGAAACAAATCAATGAATTTATGGCTGGTTTTTATGTAGTACTGAATACATTAAAGGAGAATTACCAAGTGCTTGCTTTGGGAGGGGATGCCAAACTGGAGCTTGTAGGAACCTCAGTCCTTTCTCTGAAGGAATCATGTTCAGTGTTTGACTACTTATGAAAAGTTGGAAGAACATCTTCAGCCTTTCAGGAAGAGAGAAAATGCTTCGTTCATTGGCTTTGTTTTTATTTATTTGTTTGTTTATTTCTTATTTTATTTGAAACAGTCTCGCTCTGTGGCCCAGGTTGGAGTGCAATGGCGCAATCTTGGCTCACTGCAACCTCTGCCTCCTGGGTTCAAGCAATTCTCCTGCCTTAGCCTCCTGAGTAGCTGGGATTACAGGTACCTACCATGCCTGGCTAATTTTTGTATTTTTAGTAGAGATGGGGTTTCACCATGTTGGCCAAGCTGGTCTCAACCTCCTGACCTCAAGTGATCCGCCTGCCTTGGCCTCCCAGAGTGCTGGGATTACAGGTGTGAGCCATCATCCTCAGCCTTGGCTTTAGTATTAGCTCTTCCCCTCTACAAACCCACTCCCTTTTACTTCAGGGACAAGGTTGATGCAGCCCTTGATTTAAAAAATGTGTCCACTGTTGCATTTTATAAATAGGAACAAACAGAAATACCCAGTTCATAATAATTTCTCTTTGAAATATTAATATGTTTGAGATTTCAGATAGACTAAGTGGAATTTACAAAATCTATAATATAACAAAAGTGTTCCAGTAAACCCAGAAGAAACTGCATCTAAAGGACTTTGTTGTACTTGTTTATTCTTCAAATAGAATTGGCATAGATTTGGTATATTGTATTACTCATTTCCTATTTGTAAGGGATTATGAGTTATATGGAATACACATTTTTAAACTGGGAAGAAACCCTTTAGATCTCTCTCATATCTTGCCTGTATTCTACATGAGGATCAGATGCAGTGTTTGACTGTCCAAGTGCATTCTAAAGCCCTCTAAAGAAGCATTTGACTTTGAGTAATGAACAGGTGATCAGACCAAAGGGGACAAAAGTGGACAGAAACACAAAAGTGGTATGGATTAACTGTTCAGGAGCCATACTTTGAAAACTCTTCCCTGCACAACGATTGTGTGTGTGTGTGTGTGTGTGCGCGCACACCTGTGTATGTGTATGAGGTGTTGGTATGGGGTGCAGTTGGGGACTTGAGAGTGGGGTAGAGATTTTTCTGAAACTTCTGTCTGAGGGAACTGGAAAACTGTTTTCCTGATAGCATATTTAATCTAAATTTGTTAGGAAGCAGCCACACTGAATTTTGGTATATTCATCCATCCCTCTACTGAATTTCCACAGCACTAATCGTCTGCGGCACTTACTTGCCAGTAACCTCCCTCCTTGTAATGCTGTGAGCTTGTGTGTCATTGCAGGCCGCCTCACTGGGCTTCCCATGGCTGTCCATCATTTGCCCAGGTAGAAGCCAAACCCTTCAGAGGGAGGGGCTATGGTCCTGGCCCAAGTGTCCCTCATAAGTCTTCACAGAGCGACAACAGAGCATAGGTGTCCATAAGCATTTGTTGTCAGACCCACAGAGAACAGAAAGAACCCTAAATACAATGGAAGAATTACCAGGTGGGCTCCTCAAGTTAAATCAGGCTATTACCAATGTCATCACATCTCAGCGTTCAGGGGCTTTAAAGACCATCTGTTTGAAAAGTCTCCCTCCCATTTAACCAAAAAATGTTTCCCTATGGCTTCTACCAGTTAGTCTGCAAAGAACAAAGATTTTTATTTCTTATACAGCCATTATATTTCGTCTCATACATGTAACATGGGTAATGAGTACGTGTGAATATGTGTGAGCACATGGGCATGTGTGTGTGCCTGGTGGGCACATTCTCTTACCTGTAGTAAACAGTTGTAATAATGGACCATGCCAATCAGAAGGTCTACAAGTAATAAAAATTTTTACAATATAAATGTACTGTACAATTCATACATTTGAAAGAAGACTATGAAAAGTAAATGTGATTTTGCATTTAGTTAAGGTGAGGTTTAGTTGTGATTTTTACTTGCATTTTCTCTTTCTCATATCTACTGGTATAAACTAAAATTATAGGCTTTTAAGTAAAACTTTTTAAAATCTCAAAAGTAATCTCACTGTTATCCTGCATTGATGATGGTATGTGGAACCCTGGCAAAGATTATTATAGCAGACGGAATTCTGGCAGAAGAAGGTTCTATTCTTTGGAGACCCCATCCCAGGAAGGGCCTCAGGCCAGGCAGTAATTTCTATTTCCTGTCTCTTGTCTTCACCTTCTGGGGACTCCCACACAATCCAGTGCCCCATCTGGACACCAAGATCCATAAGGATAGTTTATTGCCAGGTCCCTGCTGAGCTAGAAACATTCTTCAGACAGTGCTCAATCCTCCAAAAGACATCTAGAGTGCGCATTTCAGCCTTGATTTCTGCATCAGATGTGAGCTGGGGCAAGAAAGGCTGTGAATTAAAAAGGAGCTATAACTTGCTCGTCAGTGATAAGGAAGAGGAGGGCCTACTTCCCCATTCATTGACCATTAATTAAAAAGAGTAAGTTTATTTTTTAAAAATACTTTCTTATGTACTCTTAATTTTACAAAAATGAGCATACAGTCATATTCATTTATTCACTCTTCTGCCAAGCATCTATTGAAATATTTACAGTGAGCTAGGTGCTGTGCTAGGGTAAACAATGGGTAAAAAGTGCTTGCCCATGAGGAGCTTATCATCTCTTGGAGCAGTGTATTTTATTGAGTAACTACTATGTGCCTGGCATTGCACCAAGTGTTTTACTGACACGATCTCATTTAATCCTCATCATAATTTCATAGCATAGTAGTAATCATCCCCATTTAATAGATGAAGATTTTGAGGCTCAGAGAATATAAGCAACTTTACTAAAAGCTATTAAGTAGCAGGGACAGGGTTGGAACCTGTGGTAAATAGTTTTTTCCAGTCACCCATGTTTAATGACCCTTCCTTGTTTTATTGACTTTGGGTGTGGGTCTGTGGCCAACTTTAACCAGTGAGAGGAGAGTGGAGGGGTTGCCTTTTCTGAACAGAAGCTTGAAGATGAGTACGTAGTTTGCCTTGTTCTCCGCCATGATGACAATTCCAGGTAGAGGCTGCCCAGGTAACCTGAGTCCCAGAGTGAAGAACACATAGAGTACAGCAGCAGCCCACCCATGGCGGGCATGCAGAGGGTGTGAAAAATCAACTGTTGCTGTTGTAAGTCAGTGAAACTCTGGGATTATATTTTCTGCAGCCTGGCTGTCCGACCGGTGCAGAACCTTTAAGTCATTATACCAGAGTGCCTTATTTTACATTATTTCTATAATTAGAAGTGAAAAAAAAAACCAGTTGAAATTGGAAAAAACATTAATCTGGGCCAGATTTTTTGTTCTAAAAATGTTTATATGAATGATGATTTTTTTCTTCTGCCTTATCTGCCACCCTTCCTCCACTGTTAAAATCTTCTGTATCCATGAGGATGACTATCTACAGGACTCATCCTGCCCCTTGCTGTCTTAATGCCTTAGTGGATACCTCTTCCTGCAGTACTTATAGCTGAATTCAATTCCACAAGCACTTATTGAGCATCTTTTGAAATGTCTATTATCCCGCTTCTTCGAAGTACCAAGCTCCTACCCGCTCCGTGCAGACATCCCGATGTCCCCATACCTATATGATCTCTCTCACTCTCCCCTAGACTCTAATACATTATTTGCCACACACTATATGTTCCCTTAAACTATTTATTATCATTTTTGATTGGAATAAAATTCCAATAAGACAAAATTCACCATTTTAAAGTGGACAATTCAGTGATTTTTAGATATTTACAATGTTGTGCAACCATTACCACTATTTAATGCCCCAAACTTTTCACTACCCACAAATAAACTTCATATCTATGAAGTAAGCACTCCCTATTCCTTCCTCTCTGCAACCCTTGGCATCCACTAATCTTTTTTTTTTTCCTCTGGATTTCTCTCTTCTGGACATTTCACGTAAATAGAATAGTGCAGTATGTTGACTTTTGCATCTAGTTTCTTTTACTTACCATATTTTCAAAGTTTGTCCAGTTGTGGCATATATCAGTATGTCACTTCTTTTTATGGTTGAGTAACATTCTGTTATTTAGATATACCACAATTTGTTTATCCATTTGTCAACTGATGAACAATTTGGATTGTTTCCATATTTAGCTTTTGTGAATAGTGTTGTTGTGGGTGTGCAAGTTTTTGTGTGGATATATGTTCTCATTTCTCCTGAGGATATACCTAGGAGTAGAATCGTTGGGTCATATGGTAACTTCATCTATGGTAACTTTATCTTTTTAAGTTTCCTTTTTTGTTTGTTTGTTTTCTCTAAGACACTGTGAGCTCCTAGCAGAAAGTTTTCCAACTCTGTCTGTGCTGCCACAGTACACACATTCATTCCTTTGACAAATGTGAGTCAAGGGCCTATTTTTTGCCTGGTACTCCTCTGGGCGTTTCTGCCAAATTGATTTTCATAGAATCCTAGCCTGTGATCTGAGAGGTCATTTGGTCCCTTTTCCCATCCAGTAGAAGAATCCTATATCCAAATCCTCTGGTCTTTGTATCAACTTTCATCCTCAAACCATAGAGCTTAGCTCCTTAAATGTAATTTCAGTTGCATTTCATGACTACAGAAACAACCTATACTTATTGTGGAAAACTTCAAAGTACAAGAACATGTTAAAGAAACAAAAATTATCTATAATTCTATAACCTACCCCTAACATATTGCTAAATTTCCTTTCAGACTTTTTGTCAGTCCAATAATGTGTTTCACGTAATTGGGATCATCCTGTATTAATCAGATACCTCTTGTGCATGGCTTCAAACCCTCTCATCATCACCCCATATTATGAAGGCTTCTACCAGTTTCCCACAGGCATCAGCCAACAGCACCTCACCTTGGGGAAGACCATTGTACCTCTTGCTTCTCTGACCTAATGGTGTCAATGTGATGTGTCTAAGGGATCTGCTCAACATGTGCAATCTAAACCTTTGACCAAAGAGAAGTGACCTTTTGTTCCTTGGGCATCTCAGAAAGAGATGGAACAATCAGTTTCTCCCAATAGTGGTCAGTGGTGTGATTCATCTTTCGATTTTCTCTCTCCTTCTCTGTTCAGTCCTCTTATTCCTCCACTCTTACTTCCTGGAATCATCATCCCGAATAAACGACCCACGCCTCAAACTTTGTTGCAGATGTTACTTTGCGGGGAAACACAGGCTAAAGTATTGTATATGCAATTTTAGACACAGATTTAAACATTACGCCATGAGTTTAGAATATACGCACAAACACATATGTATGTATGTATACATATGTATTTATAAATTTAAATAGTATGTGAATTGCTGTATAAGTGTATATAAATTTATATTCCTGTATATGTAAATTCAGATATATATTTAAATACTTTTTATATATAATACGTGGGCATTCATCCCTCTTCCCTTCTATGATTTCCTGTATCAGAGATGCTGGAAGCCTAGGACGCCATTTCCCAGAATCCTTTGCCAGCAGGTTTCTAATTTAGACTGCTACACATAAATGAATGGATGGCAGAAAGAAGCAGAAGGTAGTATTGTTTCTCTAGCACTGATTGGCGAGTGTTGGGCTTTACATATGGTGAATGTGAATTTTTTTGCAGTGGCTTCTTAGATTCACATGCAGTTGTAAGGAATAATATAGAGAAATATTGTATACATTTTACATAGTTCCCCACAACAGTAATATTTTGCAAAATAGTCATATGGTATCACAACTGAGATGCTGACATTGATACAATTCACTTATCCCATTCAGAATTCCTTGGTTTTACTTGTACTCGTGTGTGTGTGTGTGTTTAGTTATATACAATTTATTCACATTTTTACTGGGATATAATTCACAAAATATAAAATTCACCAATTCAGAGTTCAATGGCTTTTAGTATATTCACAGAATTATCCAGCTTTTACTACTATCTAACTCTAGAACGTCTTCATTACCTCAAAGGGGAAACCCTACCCATAGCAGTGACTCTCTATTCCTCCCTCTAGCCCTAGGCAACCAGTAATCTACTTTCTTTCTCTAAGGATTTGCGTATTGTGAACATTTCATATAAACTGAATGATATAATATGTGGTCTTTTGCAATTGGTTTCTTTCCCTTAGTATAATGTTTTCAAGGTTCATCCATGTTGTAGCAAGTATCAGTACCTCATTCTTCTTAATTGTAGATAATATTTTATGGTATGGACACTTTATCCATTCGTTGGATGATGACATTTGGGTTATTTTCTCTTTGGTAGTGTTATAGATATGCTGCTATAAAAACTGTGGAAACTTGATGTGAAAGTTTTTGTGTGGATATATGTTTTCATTTCACTTCTGTGTATACCCATGAGTGCAATTGTTGGTCTGTGTTAACATTAAATAACCTTTAAACTGTTTTCCAGAGTGGTAGCACCATTTTACAGTTTTACTAGCAATGTTTCAGGGTTCCAGTTTTTCTACAACCTGGCCAAAATTTGTAATCGTCTGTCTTTTTGATAGTTCTGTACAATTTTATCAAATGTATAGGTTAATGTGTCCACCACCATAGTCAATATACTGAACAGCTTCATCAACACAAGGATCCCTCGTGTTGCCCTTTTAAAACTGCACCCACCTCCCTTCCACATCCTCCCAACCCCCTACCAACTCCAGAAACCACTAATTTTTCTCCATTTCTAAAATTTTGTCATTTCAAAAATGGAATCACAGGTAGTAATCAAAGGCTACTTAGTATATAAATAGACTAATAAAGGCTACTTAGTATATAAATAGACTAATACATTAAGTAACCTTTGGGGATTGACTTTTTTCAAACGATTGATACACACAACATGAATGATGTCCTGTGGATATACCACAATTTGTTAAATTGTTTAAGCGTTTATTCATTGAAGGACATCTGGACTGTCTCTAGTTTTTGGCTATTACAAATAAGGCTGCTATAAACACTTATGTGCAGGTGTTTGTGTGAACATAAGTCTAAATTTCTCCAGCATAAATGCCTGAGAATGCAGTTATTCAGTGGTTGGATGGCTATCGAAGGTTTAGTTTATAAAAATTGTGAAACTATTTTTCATTTTCCACTCCGGCCAGCTGGGTATGAGAACTCCAGTTTCTCTGCATCCTCATCAGCATTCTTTTGTTGTCACTCTGTTGTTTATTTTTTAATCTTTGCTTATTGTATCTTTATGCAAACTTTCAAAAATTTACCTTTTTTAAAAAGTCCTCTTTTTTTTTTTATTTATAGCAGTGATCTTCGTGTTATGGTTAGGAAAGTCTTTTTCACTATCATAAAAACTATTTCTTATATTTTCTTCTGGTATTTTTATAGAGAGGCAACGCAAGATGGAGTAGGTCAGAATGGTTGGAGTCTGTCTGCAGTGAGATCTGCTTTGTTTAAGTCTTGGCTCCATCACTTGCTACTGTGCTCACTTTTAGTTGACATGTATCTCTATACTTTCCCTGTATATCTCCTCTCCTGATATCTCCTCTCCTTCAACTGTTTCTTAGGTAATGCTTTTTCATCCTGGTCAATCTCTGCTGGAAATTCTCCAGTATGACAATGTCTATCTCAACTTGACATACCCAGATCTGAGCACTCCACTCCAGATAAATTTTGACAGTGCAGAGAAAGTGGATCTTACCGTGCACAGTTCTGCACACTATTAATGTTAGCAAAGATTGCAGTGACTTTTGGAGGTGACCATGTTAACTCCCTGGCCATTAGGAAACTTCTGAAAGCAAAACATCATCATTTTCACATGAACTGCTATTAAAGTGAGTCTCTTCCATCTCACATTTCTGCAGGCAGTTTGATGATTTCTGCAGGCAATTTGATGATTTTTATCTGTTCCTTCAGTAGTTCTTTTGATTAATGTGTAGTGGCCCTATTTGTTCCTAATAATGCTTTTCACCTTAAAGTCTATTTTGTCTTATAAAAATGTTGCCATATTAGAATTTTTTTTTGCTAAGGTATTTCCTGAATATCTTTTGCCTTTATTTTCTATTTTCAGTATTATTTTGTTTTAGGGGTGTCTCATATATAGTATATAGCTTGATTTTTAAAAAAATCTTATTTGATACTCTGAATGTGAATAGGTGAGTTTATTTATATTTGTTGAAAACCTAATATAATTGGACTCACTTATGCCATCTATTTTGTACTTTTATTCAGCTTTCCTGTTTTCTGTTTTTTTTTTTTTTTTTTTTTTTTTTAAGTTCCTATTCTGTTTTCTTCTGGTTGAGGTTATAGATTGTTTCCAGTTGTTAAGTACTTATCTTTAACAATTTTAACATTCCTTCATAACTTTTTTAAAGCCTATATTTATTTAATATCTTTGTCCTATTCCATACTGTATTTCTTCTGTTCTTTTTTTTAACCTTAAGACAGATCTTTATATTTTTCTAATTAAAATTAATCTCATTAGTTTCAATTCATCCTGATGGCCTGTTGAGTGATCAAGAGGTCCTGATCCAGTCCTGAGGGATTCTCCTCCTGTTTTTTGCCATCCTAACTTTTATGTTGCCTGAGTCTATCCAAGTAATTAATTAAAAAAATATGTATTAGCGCTAGGTTCAGGATCCTTTGTTTTCTATTTAGGAACTCCATGCCTTGGGGCTGGAGGGTGGAGAGTCAAACATAAAAATCTACTTTTCTAAACTGCTTGAATTGTTTCTGACTATGACCAGTTTTCTTTTTCTTGACTATTACAGACAATTTCATCACTTTCCCCCGCAAGTTCCTATCACTTCCACTCCATTATTCAAGCCAGGCTGTTGATTAAAATTAATTGAGGTAAAGCCGCTCCCGTGGGGGCTTCCTCAGTCTTCTGAGTGATGAAATTGTCAACAATGCGAGGCAGGAATCCATCAGATTCTCATCAAGTGAGACTGCTGGCCGATGTGTAGCTAAGAGTCCTGTAGCTGTGATGGGGTGGGGGTGGGGAGAGTAAGGGGACACAAAAAGACACTTGCACGTGGCATGGCATGGTAGACGAGTGACAACTGGGAGGCAGTAAACCTGGGCTCTCGCATCATACTTTAGGAGTTGAAAACGCCACACATTTGAACACATTCAGATGCTAGACCATTATTTAGTTACCTTGGAGATTTTCCCTCAGTCTGTCACCCACACACTTCTTAACCCCTTGCAAGCTGTTTTATTTTCTTGCTTCTATCAAAACTATTTTTTCCTTCTTGCTTCTATCGAAACTGTTTTCTGTTCTTATTCTAGGAACCTGTCTTTTCTATTCGGCACCACAGACCCTCTGCTTTCTTAATGAAATTATTTCCTTTTTCCATTTCTCTGTTGCTACCTTCTCATGTTGCCCCCCCTACCCTCTTTCTTTGCTGATGTCACTTGTTCCTTCCCCTTTTCCTTGAATGTGTGTCCCACTCCACCCCAGGCACAGCCACAACTTCCTGCTGGGTGTCTTCTTTCTGCTCTTTATTTATTTATTTATTTATTTATTTTTTGAGACGGAGTCTCGCTCTGTAGCCCAGGCTGGAGTGCAGTGGCCGGATCTCAGCTCACTGCAAGCTCCGCCTCCCGGGTTCACGCCATTCTCCGGCCTCAGCCTCCCGAGTAGCTGGGACTACAGGCGCTGCCACCTCGCCCGGCTTTTTTTTTTTTTTTTGTATTTCTTAGTAGAGACGGGGTTTCACCGTGTTAGCCAGGATGGTCTGGATCTCCTGACCTCGTGATCCGCGCATCTCGGCCTCCCAAAGTGCTGGGATTACAGGCTTGAGCCACCGCGCCCGGCCCCTTTCTGCTCTTTAAAACTTAACGTGCCCTGCCTTGAATTCTTTACATTGTTCCTAAGAGGAGTTCATCCTTGATTTCATTCTTTCTGTTAATGGAACATCATTTCCCCAGGGACACTGGCTCAAGGTCCTCCTGAGTCCTAGAATGGAGTGCTGAGCTATCTCCAATCATACTGCAGTTTAATAAGTATGTACTGAGTACATTTGACGGTGCTGGGGTATGGGCTTTTTCATTGAAGAGCTCATTGTCTAGAGGATTAGAATGAGAATACCACATAGCCGGGGCTGCAGCAAACAGGTACACAAGTTCTGGTAGCCCAGAGTAGGGAGGGAGGGGAAGATGATGAATATTCATGAAAGACCTGCTAGGTGCCAGTTTTTGTGCTAGGCTCTCCATATATATCATCTCAGTGGAAGCTTATGACCCTCTGAGGTAGATATTACAGCCAAAGAAAGGCAGCTCAGTGGGGTCAAGGTCGAATGACTGCATAATAAATGCTGGAACCAGGATTCAAAGTTGAATCTGTTATTTTTCCAGAGCACTACATTGCACCCTAGGCTGTTACAAAAGAGGGTACATGTGTGTTAATCATTTAAGGATGAACTTTTCTTGATAGTTAATACACAGAAGAGAATTCCTGGCACAGGGAATAGCATATAAAAAAGCGTAAAGATTATGTATTAGAGTTTTAAGTAGAAAGAAGGAACAAAAGAGAAGGAGGAAGTCTAGGGAGAAAGATGCTTTCTCTTTCTAAAGTTTTTCTGAGGCTTTAGACATGTTCAGTTCCAGGCATTTATAGGCTACCCACATTGTCAGTTCAGTGAATAGTTGGAAATACGAGTTTGAGAAAGTGATAGGTCCCACAGAAGGAGAGAAAATACTTGGAAATCATACATCCAACAAGGGGTTAATACCTAAAACGTATAAGGAACGCAAACCAATAGCAAGAAAACAAATAACCCAGTTAAAAAAATGGGCAAAGGACCTGAACAGACATTTCTCAAAAGCAAACACACAAATGGCCAACAAGTACATGAAAAGGGCTCATCATCAGTAATCATTAAGGAAATTCTAATGAAAATCACATGAGAGATCACCTCACACCTGTTAGAGTATCTTCTATTAAATGAAACGAAAGATAATAAATGTTGGACAGGATTCAGAGAAAAGGGGACCATACCTTGTTGGTGGGAATGTAAATCAGTACAACCGTAATGAAAAATGTTATGGAGGTTCCACACAAAACTAAAAAGAGAATTGCTATATGACTCAGTGATCCCACTTCTGGATATATATCCAAAGGAACTGAAATCAATATGTTGAAGGGATATTTCTACTCCCCTGTTTATTGCAGCATTATTTACCAAGGTATGGAAGCAACCTAAGCATCTATCAGTGGATGAATCTATAAAGAAAATGTTATGTATATACAAAATGGAATGCTAGTTAGCCTTGAAAAGGGGGAAATTCTGTCATTTTTTTACAACGTGGATGAATCTGGAGAACATGATGTTAAGTGAAATAAATCAGGCATAGAAAGATAAATGCAGCATGATCTCCCTTACATGTAGAATCGAATAAAGTTGAACTCATAGAAGTAAAGAGTAGAACAATGGTTACCAGGGGCAAGGAGGGCAAAGGGAGTTGTTGATCAAAGGGTACAAGGTTTCAGGTAGAGGAATATGTTTTGAGATTTGCTGCACAGCAGGGTGACGATAGTCAATAATAATGTTTTACAAATTTCAAAATAACTAAGGGGGTAAATTTCAAATGTCACATCATAAAAATGAAAGGTAAATGAGGAGACACATAGGTTAACCAGCTTGATGTAATCATGCCGCATTGTAGACATGTATCAAAACATCACATTTTAGCCTATAAATTTATACAACTATGATTTGTTAACTAAAAAGGTAGGAAACTAGAAATTTAAATCTACGTGTTTTCAGTGTCAATGTAAGGTAGGGGTTGGAGTTGTGGAGGCGGTAAAATTTTCTAGGTAGACTGTATTGTGCCAAAAAAGAAAAAGAAAAAGAAAAAAGAATGAGCAAGGCGTTACCAAGAACCAGGAGATTGAGACGGAGCTTCCAGAGAGAGGGAAGCAGGAGACAGCTGATGAAAACCAGAGAAGAATTTCAATCAAGAAGGTCAAGATCAACAACAGGGTTTCCAAAGAGATAATTTGGGGTCAGGACTAAAAATGACAATTGAATCAGGCAACTAGGAGGTCACTGGAGAATTTGTTGAGAACAGTTTTAAGTTAGAGGTGAGGAATGGAATGCAAGTTTCAAGGGAGATGTGCAGGGGGTACAGAGTAGGAAAAAAATGTCTTCTCCCATTTTCAAGGCCAGCTCAAATATAATCTTATCTATGAAATTTCTCCCCATGTCTCTCTTTTTCTCTGTGTTTCCAGGTCATTCTTATCTCCATTGTATCGCTTGCCACCATCCAATCTGTGTTTGTGATTTGGGTACAGTTTCTAGGACTGGATTGCAAGCTTCATGAGGTGTGAGATCCTTTTCTCACGACACTAACCTGGTACTTGGTGGGTGTTCACGTAGTACCTTGGAAACCATAGGCATTCACAAAATAGTTGCTACATTGAAGTATTCAGATACCAGCATTACAAAAAGTAACAAAAAAATTCTTGTAATAATTCCAACGAGGTTTACTTTTTTTTTTTTTTTTGAAGGGAAGGAGTTATGCTGAGTGAAAGAAACCTGAGTAATTCTTCTGTCGAGGTAAATGGGATGTGCATTCTGAAGATAGATAACTCAGTCAACAGTTCTTTCAGAACTGTAAGCATTTTGTCTACATGAAACCAAACAATTGGTATGAAATTTTTGTCAAAGCTGACATTTTCTTCAATTTGTTAAACTTTGTTCAACCAGTTGCAATTTTTAAATGAACTTATCTGGGAGTTTTGACTTTGTCTAGAAATGAGCTTTTAGGGTTTCTGAGCAAACTGTGTTCTGGATAGTTTTGGAGTAGTGAAATGAAGAAAAAAAAAAGCATGCTAAATAATATTAGCCAAAAAGAGGAACAGCAGTGCTGGGCAGCATTCTAGAAAGAGCACTGGACTAAAAGGTAGGATATATCTGACTTCTGCTCCTAACCCTGCTCCTAACAAGCAGGGTTACCTCACTTAATGACTTTGTGTTTTGGTCTCCATATCTGTAAAACAAGGTAGAGAGACAGGATGTTTCTAAGATCCCCATTCCTGTTTTAACATCTTATGAATCTAAGAAAAACCCTTCTACAGTCGTAGTCTACAAAATATTTACACCCTCATGATCTCTACTTTCTGACATCCATTTGGCAGTGAACATGGAATTACTGAAGGAGAAAAGCACAAAATTGGCTCCTTTCCTCCCTCCTCTTCTCCTTAATCCTGACTTGCTGCCATTACAGAAAACTAAATGCAACTTGATGGCCCCGGCTTGATTATTGAACTGTAAGTTCTGCAGAGAAAGGAACCATGTCTAATCTCCTCTGTGTATCACACCAGAACCATGGTTCCGTATCCTACACACGCTGTTTGCTTAACTGACCATTTGAGAGCTTGGCTGTGTTGAATCTGTGTAGTGACCGCTGAAGGTGAATTGCTCAGCTTGGTAGGTAATTTATGATTCCTATTTGTTGCTATTGATCTTAATTATGTGCTGTATTTCTATAAATATTCTACATAGACCCAGAAACTTCAAAAGCACATGCATATATATATATATGCGTGTGTGTGTATATGTGTGTGTGTATATGTGTGTGTGTGTGTATATATATATATATATATTTAAAGATTAAAAATGAAAACCAGCAGAAAGCAAGAGAAACTCTAGCAGTGGCCTCTTTGTTACATTTTCTGTCACAAACCAAGTGACAACTTCCTCTGTTCTAGCTTCCTGAGTAATTTCTCAGCTGAGCTCTGGAGGTAAGGTAAGAGTGGGTGGATGGTAAGGCCTTCTTATCTGATGTGACAAGACTGGTAGTTGTTTTAAAGATTGGTTAAAGGGGGAATCTGAATAAATGGTGCATACATAGCTCACCATTTGATTTGAGTATAAAATTCTGTGAATGTGTACCCCTTTTCCAACCTTTTGATATAAAGTCGAAGTCTTTTTCCGTGGGATGGGAGGGATTTGGGAGGATTCAATACTCTTGCATACGCATTGCCTACAGCACCCAGTTTCTATCTCTTGAGATGCAAGAAAAGCTTAGACCTTTGTAAAGCAATCTGACTGTAGAACCCTTCTAGATGTGTATGGTCATTTCCCCGGTCTTTTACAAATCTTTTACCCTCACCCAATTAAACGCGCTTGGGAATCTTTCCAAAGCATTTCACATAATTATCATATAATTAAATACCTTTTTTTCACTCACATTTCATCTGCTTAGATAATATTTAGCTGTATAATTTCAACAGCATGTAACACTGTTAACAACAAGCTAAGGAATATTCAACATACTCTTGATAGGTGTGAAGGCTTCTCAAAGTGGCCTCATAGTCACATGCCTGGATGGTGCCACAAGCATCAGACTTGCATTCTGTAGAGGAAATTGAGGCTTCTGGATCATCTGACAATTTGGTTATTAGAAAGCCCTTACAAGCGCATCTTCTGTAACTTTGAAATATCTCTTCAGCCAAAAATCCAGAGGCATTCTTTTTAATTTTTTTACCTTTATTGAGGTATAATTAAAAATTGTATGTTTTAAGGTGTACAACATGATGTTTTGTTATACAAATACATTGTGAAATGTTTACCACAATCAAGCTAATTAACATATCGTCATAGTACCTTTTTTGGTGATGTACTTTCTTATTAGGATGTACCCTCTTAGCAAACGTCGAATCTACAGTACAGTATTGTTAACTACAGTCACCGTGCTGAGGTCCTCGATAAGCTTCCTCTATGATGAGTTTATCCGTGACACCTGTCCTTAAACTATGACTGGTCCACCCCTTCTCAGACGCAATAACAAACGATTTCCATAGCTTATTTTCTCCTAAGACAGAAGAATGGCTATCTCATTGTTGTGTTCACTAGTTTACTTATTTAGGAAAGCATTTAACCAATACTAGAAATCAAAACCTATTTCTATCTGGGTCTCATTGATTCATCTACATTTTCTCTGATTCATTGTATCTTTGAAACCAAATCTAAAACTCAAGATCTAACCTAATGAGAGTAGTGTTACTTCTAGTATGAAATAGTCATTGCAATATTCAGTGAAAAATGCCTTCTTCTTTCTGTATTTCTCTTGAAGGTGCTTTCCTCTTCCTGTATTTCTCTTGAAGGTGATCACAAAAAAGACATTAGGAAGTCCTCTGACTTAGGGGGAATTCCATTCAGGCCTGAGGTTAGGGTCTGCTGAAGAATGTTAGGCCAGGAAAACTGATTTTTATTTCTTTTGTCTCATAATCCACACGAGTAGTTCCTCTTACACCTGTTGAGGATGCAGGCTTGCAGCTAAAGCCTACAGACACTCTGGGCAGCCATGTGGATGGCAAAGGAAGCCATTTTACACTTTCTTGTGCCCTCTCCCATCATGGGCAGTATCACCAGTGGCTGCACATTCCTGTAGGGACTTGGGGATCGTATTTCCATATGGGTGTCTGTTGTGTTCCTTCATTTTTGTGACATTTTATTAAATTTCCCTGTTTGCCATGAAATGTACTTTACATCTTTTTGTTATGTTTTCCCCATGAGCATACAAGTCCATAACTTTTTCTAGATATATTCACAGTGTCCACAACAGTATCTGCACATAGAGGTTATTCAATAAATAGCTGTTGAATGAATATGTTCTCTAACTGTGTCTATTGTATATTTCTATCAGCCACCTGGTAGACAACAGACAAGATGCCAGTCACTGGATCAGAAAGGGGTAGGTGAGGTCTATGATAATGGCAAAGCAGGGCCTCGGTGCCATAGGACCTGTGACGCTGGACAGGCCATCAAAGGAGGCTTGGCAAGGATTCTGTCACCAGAATCAAGACTTAGGGTTTGATTCTAAATCCCCCAGATGAACACAAACCAAGTGACAACTTCCTCTGTTCTAGCTTCCTGAGTAATTTCTCAGTTGAGACGAAGGCTTCAAATGGTGTAATGGACCACAGTCTCTATATTAGCGTCATTAACCCCAGACTAAGAAGAGGTGTGTCGCTGGCCAAAAATTGTATCTACACAGTAGAGCTTTTTCTCCTTAACCTTCTTGGCCAATGTAATGCTTATGCATTGATTGAAATCAGGCATCCTTGGTCCTTATTGGGCTGAGTGACAATTCAGTTGTTAAATAACTGGTGGGCTAATAGTTGTTAATTAAATCTCTTTATGAAGAACATTTTAAAAATTACCTCAATATCCCTTCTGCTTGCTTTTGAAAACCGAGTGCTTAATAGGAAAGAGAAAAAAATATTGTTTCCATAGGAGTCCCAGAATATTGGCAGAAGAGAGCAGGCTGCCTCCAAAGAACTAATTTCAGACACCTACACAGGTCAGCTTGTGATGGTGGAATATCCTTTTGTTTATAACATTAAATAGAATTTTCCTGGGCTTTTGCTGTGCATAAATATTTGCTGCAACATTGCAGTGCAGCACAGCCCCCTCCCCATTCTTACCCCATGGGTAAGGGGCCTTTGGGCCAAGGCACAAGTCTCCTGGCTGTTGAGAGCCGCACCCCTATCAATTAGGTCTGGATTTATTAAACTCTGTTACTAGAAATTATGTATCACAGCGACATTAAGGCCATATATAGTGAGCCCTGTCCTATATTTCCTAACCTCACTTCTGTGCCTGCACCTCTGTCTCCCCAGAATTTTTGTGTTTCTCTGCATTTCCAAATCACCTGTAAAGTGCCCATTTCTCTTTCCCAGCTGCTCTCTTGTGTTATTTATTATACGCCCCAGGAGGAAATGTTCATTCAAAGCAGAAAGAGGAGATTATGTTAGAGAAAAGAGAGATTTGGCAGTGCGCTTTGGAGTTGAAACCTGTGACATTAAAAAGAAAAGAAAAAATCCCGTGCTGAGCAAAGGCTGTAGCTGAAGGTGAGGTGTGATCCAGGGACTTCAGGAATTGGTTATTTTTCTGTGAAAGAATTGTTTAAGGATAGACAATTTAAAAAATGTTATTACCACACTCTTCTCATCAGGGCTAAAATAATTAAGTGAATTATCTTTTAAGGAATATGACAAAGGAAGTAGATAGTTGGGGTAAATGAAAGCTTTCTGCTTGATCTTGTTCAATCAATAAAAACTCCAGGGGTCCCTGTTCAATGAAAAAATTCAAAAGACCCCTGGCATTCCCACAAGCAGAATTCTGCTTTCTGAAATCTTAACATAAATTCTGTAGCAACTGATGGATTTGTTTGCTCAAGAATACTCGCATTCAGTGTGAAATCTGTTTTTAACAGAACCTTGGAACATGTGCCCAGAACATAAGTGGATAAATCACTTGTTTCTAGAAATATTAATGATTCTAGTAACAGTTACATTGTTAGAACTAATATTCTACCTTCAAATTCTGGGTGGCCGCTTCCCATAGACTTGCTATTTCACTTTGAAAGTCTGCAACTTTCTTTTTTTTTTTTTTTTGAGACGGAGTCTCACTCTGTCGCCCAGGCTGGAGTGCAGTGGCCGGATCTCAGCTCACTGCAAGCTCCGCCTCCCGGGTTCACGCCATTCTCCTGCCTCAGCCTCCCGAGTAGCTGAGACTACAAGCGCCCGCCGCCTCGCCGGGCTAGTTTTTTGTATTTTTTAGTAGAGACGGGGTTTCACCGGGTTAGCCAGGATGGTCTCGATCTCCTGACCTCGTGATCCGCCCGTCTCGGCCTCCCAAAGTGCTGGGATTACAGGCTTGAGCCACCGCGCCCGGCCGAAAGTCTGCAACTTTCTAAAACTATGTAGGTCTAAAACTATGGTCTAAACTATGTAGGTCTATGACCAATGGAGAAGTTTCTAAAGTTCTTTGTCAACTCATTTCTAGGTCTAAATGAACTAAAAACATGTCCTGTTTTCAGGACATTAAATCTGATGTTCAGTATTGTAACCTCTATTCATCCACCCCTCAGCCCTGAAATTTCCTGGTATGTGGCCCTGACACCAACATAGATCCTCAAACCAGTAACTTCTGAGTCTACCTGGCCTCCTCTTTCTCCCTTATTCTGCACATCCAGTCCATGACAGACACCAATGGGTTCTGCGTCCTAAATATTGCTTGAATCTGTTTTCTTCTTCCCATCCACCTAGTGCAGGCTATTACTCTCTTTCCTGGATTACTGCAAGACCCCTCAGTGTCCTTGCTCCTGATCTTGCCCCCATTTGCCCCACAGCCCGTCCTTTCCTGCCTTTTTCTTGGCAGATGTAGTTATTTCTGCTGGAGACATTTTCGCATTCCCATCCCACTTCAGTTATCCAATTCCTACTCCATTTAAAATTCAGCTTGGATTTCATTACCTAAGTTGAGTCTTTCCTGATCGCTCTGTCTACATTGGAATATCTTTCTTTAAGCCCTTATACAACACTGCACTTTATAGTAGCACAAATCTCACTTCTAATTGGTGGTTCTATGTTTGTTGGGTTACAGGCTCCCTGAGGGCAGGGATGGGGTCTGTCTCATTCACAAGACCTGAAATACAACAATTGCTCAGTAAATAGTTGTTGCATACAAGAGGAATCTTAGAAATGATTGATCATCCTTCTATAAATGTATTTTGCATGTACAAGAGGCCAATTGACAAAGCAAAATGGAAGGTGGAGGCATTATCTAGTCATAGGGATATGAAGGTAGTTCTGATCAATGCTAATTTGACTCCCTAACTGAAGTACAATTGGTCTCCAGATTTTTTTTTTTTTTTTTTAAGTGTGACATCTGCATCCTGGGTGAGTAAGTTTGATTTTAATTTGCCATCCTGTGCCAATTATTTTGTGGTCATTTGTGTTCAGAAGGAAATAGAAATGTAGTCATCTTCCATGTTGTGCTACTTTTTTTCTTTTTTTCAGTATTTTTCAGAGCCTGTGTCTTCTCTATTTCTATGATCTTTCAAACAAATACATACACGCTTTCAAGGATATTTTGTGGGATGGGAATGGGTTAGAGACATGTGTCATGTATTATTTTGGTACTTAATCTCCTAAAAGCATGTCTTGGTAACATGTTGAAATTTATAACCGTCCCAGGTCAGAGTTGCTTTCAGAAATACTGCTGAGTAAAAAGTTCTGAGTAAAAAGTTATAAGTAAAAGATGAAAAAGTTGGCTGACATGCCACATGTTACAGTTTAGGATCACTCTTGGGGACTTGCTGTGGGCTGAATCTCAACCCCTGTGCTTATGAAACTTCGCTGCCATGAATATGACGAAGTGAGAAATGGTGCTGCACTCATGGGGTTTACTTCAGCAAGATGGACACTGTTTCATTACACAAAATATCACGGATTTTGGCATGTCCAGATTAGCACCAGTTCAACTTTCTAAGCTGCTACTTGGCATTTTCAAGGAATTATTGTTTTGGTTTGGTAGAAACTTTGACATCATTCTTGCCAAAGGCAACATCTCCTTGGGTTTGTCACAAAAGGCACATGCAGCTTTTGCCTGTAGAAAGACAGACGGAGACTTCAAATGGTTGTGTGAAAATGGTGCTCGTCATGTTCCTGGAAGACTTCAGTATTTTCACTGATTAGCAGCAGGGGTGAGCAACATCATCAGCATGTCTGAATATCTTAATAATGATTTTAATTTACTCTTTGGAGTTTAGAATGATTTTGGGGAAAAATTTTTCAGCGTAGTTACAGTTTTAGTATTTGATTTGGGGAAATAGTTTATATTTTTATATTTGCTTTTCCTGGAAGTACCCTTTAAATTAAGACTTGCTGAATCACCCTTTAACAAATTATCACACTTTTCAAAAACACTTTTAATGTAAAGTACATTAGTCATCTGTTTTTTTTCCTATATATCTAGTAAACTCTTAGTAATTTAAACATTGACTTTCCAGTTTATGGTCCTTCCTCCCTCCCTCCCTCCCTCCCTCCCTTCCTTCCTTCCTTCCTTCCTTCCTTCCTTCCTTCCTTCCTTCCTTCCTTCCTTCCTTCCTTCCTTCCTTCCTTCCTTCCTTCCCCCCTCCCTCCCTCCCTCCCTCCCTCCCTCCCTCCCTCCCTCCCTCCCTCCCTCCCTCCCTCCCTCCCTTCCTTCCTTCCTTCCTTCCTTCCTTCCTTCCTTCCTTCCTTCCTTCCTTCCTTCCTTCCTTCCTTCCTTCCTTCCTTTTGTTCCTCCACTGAAGGAGGAATTGAGCTATAGGATCCATCATTCAATCAACAAATGCTGATCACATGTTTGTCCCCAGTGCAGTCCCTGCTTAATGAAAACTTGCTGTTCTTCTTAGAAAGTGCTATCCATGAAAAAGTTGTGATCCATCCAGGGCGGTTTGTTATCAGGTTCTGATTTGGTGGTCTAGACTATGTGAGAAGGGTAGGAGGTGGGTGAAACCTAGAAGGAAAAAGCGTTAGGTTTTTCCTAATGCGTAGGCTGAGGAGAGGTTGTATCTTAGTTGTAAAGACTTTGGAGGATGAAGAAGAGTTAGACAGAAATAAGATAGAGAAGAGAACATCATAGATCTTCAAGGGATCTTTTTTTTTTCAGCTGGGATGTGCTATGAGCAAACAGGAGAAGTGACTTTGGGAGATAGTGTGGACTGGATTACAAAGGGCTTTGATTGTTGGAAAGTACCTGATATAAGAGGATTTTTGACTCTGTGTGGCAGGCAATGAGAAGGCATTGCTGATTTTGACCCAATTCCTGAAATTCAGAGGAATTAGCATGATTTTTTTTTTTTTTGTAAGCAGCTTTGGCTAAAGCCTTGACACAGAAAACTGAATGAAAGTTTAAAATTAAGTTTTGGGAGATTTATCAGTTAACTTTAAGCAATGTTAATCCATCTAGTTTTCAGAGATGACAGAGAATTAGCTTCATGTCATTTTCCTCCTTTTTATCTTGCCCCTTTGTACATTCATTGATGGAAGATTTGCATTTGAAAAGTTTTATTATACATTCCAGTAGGAAAATTGTACATTGTTGATAAATGTATCTTTTATAATCCTTGCTGTTATTGGAACACTGCTAATTTTATTAACACTTTCTCAAAGGAAAAATAAAAGTGAAATAAATGCCTGTGCAACCCCTTCATTATCTTGTCTGCCCTTGCCTCACTTGCTTTGCTGAAATTCTAATGGGAGAAAAAGGGGGCTGCCCAGTAATTTTCTCTTCCTATGACAGTTCAACCCTCCTCCAGTTCACTGTTGTAATGAAAATTGACAGCTTTTGAGAAAAGCAGTAACCATTTTGAGGAGAGCACCTGCTACATGGACCATAAACAGCACAAGCACCTCTCCAGCCCGAATATGATGCCATTCTTTAAATGCATTAGAGAAAACCCTGTTAGATTCTCAGAGGTCAGTCAGTCTAAGCACAGGGAGATGGGCTGAACATTCTATCCCAAATGCCTTATCATCCATAATGGTGCTCACAGTGATCAGAAGTTTGCAGATTAAGGGCAATAATGTCCCAAGGTCATTATCATTTCTCTTTGGACTCTTCAGCAAGAAGTTAGGGCACTAGGTGACCTAATAGAATTAACATCAAAGACTATTAGGTTTTCACTCAGTTTTTTGGTTTCTTTTTATAGAATGTTCCATTCAGCAGTAGTTAAAACAACATCAAATTGATTTGCCTTGAAGGATGAATAAAGTGTGACTTTATTGTCACAAGCATAGTATTTTAACTATACCAGTTCAATGTTGAAGTTTGAAGGGGCAATCTTAGGTCCCTTTTTATTGCAGCAATGGGACCTTTGCTCAGAATCTGATAGCAGTTCTCCTTTGGGGATTTCTCTGAGACAGTCAATAAAACACATAAAAATAATCACGCTGTTTTCTCTTAAACTTTAAATGATTATCACCCAACAGTTTCACCTACAGTGTTTACCAGTTTTGCTCTGTGTGACTTCTGGCTGTCCCCTAAGTAAGCTCTGCTCTGAAAGCACAAGGCTCTGTTATTATTGAAGATAATCAAGAATGTACTCAAGGCTAGAATGGAAATTTCAAAAGTGGGTCCCTAGGGCATTTTCATAAATGGTAACATCATTGGAACAATGTCATATTTCAAGATGACAAATTTAAACAAGAAAATATGCAACTAGGTGTACACATTATTGATATAGTAATCAACAGCATAGGATTTGGAGCCAGGTAAACTGTGTTTAAATTCTGGTTCTGCTACCTTGGAGAAGTAATTAGCTATGAGAGTTTCAGATTCTGCAGGGGAAAATGGGTATCGAAATATCTATTTTGGGTTGGGCGCAGTGGCTCACTCCTGTAATTCCAGCACTTTGGGAGGCCGAGGTGGGTGGATCACCTGATGTCAGGAGTTTGAGACCAGCCTTGCCAACATGGTGAAACCCTGTCTCTACTAAAAATACAGAAATTAGCTGGGCGTGGTGGCAGGTGCCTGTAATCCCAGCTGCTTGGGAGGCTGAGGCAGGAGAATCGCTTGAAACCAGGAGGTGGTAGTTGCAGTGAGCCTTGACTTACTTCCCATTCCCGAAAACTTTATGGCTTCCTCATCAAAAGAGACAGGTTGCTTTCTGTCTCTTAGATGGTAAATATGGTTAATGTGCTGAGCAGTGTTGCACCCACTCTTGGCACTTTATTAGGAACAAGAGTTATTTAGTGACTCTTCCTAAATAAGGGTTAACTGGAGTTAAACTACATGAAATCTATGTACATATGTGTATAGCTGCATACCTATTTATATATTCATCCATCCATTCATCCCTACCTCGCATGGCAAGGGCCCAATAAATGGTAGTTATTGTTACTAATGCAAAAAGAGTCATTGTGATCCTTCCTTTTCTTTATGATCTAAACTTCTTGCGTGGCTCCATTGGTTGCTCTTCTTTTTTCCTCCCTCTCCTCTTCTCTCTTCTTATCCCTTCATAAGTCGGCCTTCTCACCGTTGTCATCATTTCCCTCTCTCTCTCTCTTTTTTTTTTTTCAGTTAATCTCTTATAAATCCCTTCTCTCTTACAAATGAAGACCTGGCCTGCTTCCCTAGCACGGAGAGGGAATGAGGATGAGCAGTGTGTGGACTCCACTTGGGCTTTATCACTTTCATGCTGAGCTGGACATTTACTCAGTCTCCTTGGTAAACAGGGGCAAGTCTGAGTATTCTCTGCCCGCTTTTGGTCTTCTATAGAGGGACTGCTCCTCTGAGGGGAGGTGTACAGCCTCCTTCTGCTCCTGTCCCAGCTCCTCTCTCTCAAGCACTTTCCTTTCCACCAAGAATGAGGGAAAATACACCAATCCTGCTGAAATTAGACACTTTCCTCTCCTATTTCTGGTGTTAATGAAGTATCATGACTGTGGTTGTCAACTTGGGTGCTTAGACATCCTAGAGAGAAAAATCAGGATTTCCCTGAGGAAGGGACAGGTGGGTTGAAAAAAGCACATTCACTATTATGATACTACTTTAAGACTAAGTCAAAACAAAATAAAATGAAACACTGATTTTCTTAAATAAAACTGCAAAAAACAAAACAAAACAAAACAAAAACAAAAAAACCTCTGAAGATAGACTTTATCTTTGGAGCAATAGAGATTATCAGTAGGAGGGTCTAGTATTCAATTTTTTTTGTTTTGTTTTTTGAGGAGGAACTGCATAGAGAATATTCACCAAACAGAGAATACATTTTTAAAAAGTACAAACACTGATGAGAAACACTGTTTATGGAGTTGGCAAAACAGTCATCACAACCCAAGCAAGACAGCCTGACCTGGAGGCTCCTAGGAGACCTGTTTCTGTGTTTACTGAGAAGCTGGTCTCAGAGAAGCCAGCTGAGATTCACATGCCCATTGTATTTGTTTGGGGCATTTTAATTTGATGTTTACCTGCCCATTACAGAAAATTCACATGAAGTCTCAATCATAATAAGCACCACTTTTTTACTTCAATAAGTAGAATTAACAACCCCTGTGTGAACTGGAGATATGAAATTGATGATAACCTTCCTTGGGTTTTTCTATTATTTGCCCCAATGTAATTGGCTATTTCATCATACTTTAGGAAAAGTGAAACTGCTGGCTAAACTCATAACCATAAAACCCTCTAGTTTCACTCAAGTGAATCTCCCAATATTGATACTTTGTATATTCAGCTTTGAATATTACATCTTACCTACATAATAACATATAATCAATTGTTTATTTTTATCAAAAGGCAGACAAATATTTGGTACAGGCATAAACTCTAGAAGACACCAGCTTTTGATTGTAACTCTTCTGACTGACCTTGTAAGCTACCCTTTGCTTGAAATATCTTGCCTTATGGGGAGTAATCATGAAGAAAGCATGGTGTAACAGAAACAACATTGAATGTAAACAAGCATGGGTTCGAACCTCAGCTCTGACACACAATAGCTGGGTGAACCTAGATGATATATTTAAATTTTTTGAGCTTCAGTTTCCTTAGTTATTAAATGAGCCTCAGTTTCCTTATCTATTAACTACCTTCTCTATAGATATGTTGTGAAGGTTGAAGACATGCTTGAAGAGCATCTAGCATGCCTGGTACAAAGCATGATTCAGAAGCTCATTTTTATTTTTATGCACGTTGGCTGACTTCTCCAGCTTGAAGTTTAACTGAATACTATATATACATTCTTACACTGATCCCTCTCTCACATGTCCTAAAACCTTTGCCTGTTGATGTGCATAGTCTAACTCTTGCCTGTGTTTACACACAAATCAGTTTTACACATTCATATAATTATGTGCAAATACACACAAACCCACTCAATTTAGGGTTAGACCGATTCTGCTTTTAGCGCCTACTAATAAGACATGTGCACAAGGGGATGGGGGGGGGATCACAGAGCTTGATGCCACTTTGTACTCAACCCATTGATGCTGATGCTATGATGCCCAGGAAAGGGAAGCTGAGAGCTGGTTGCAGGCAGAGACTTTGGCCCTATACTGGTGTCTGCTCCAGCAGATGCAAATGCATTCTAACTGAATTCCAGCTTTTTGGAGTCTCTGACACTGCAGAAAGCCCTACCCTTTGGACCACAAAGTGGTTGGCATGATATAAAGACAGAGAGGCTGATCTGATGCCAGGCAGAGCTGGGCTGAGAGCTCTTGAACTTCATCAAGTTCTGCTGTGTGTTTTGCACATCTCTTAGTGTGTAAACTTAATGGGTGCAGCACACCAACATGGCACTTGTATACATATGTAACAAAACTGCACGTTGTGCACATGTACCCTAGAACTTAAAAGTATAATAATAATAAAAAAATAGTGTGTAAGCTTGTTAGGGGTAGGGCCCATGTCTTCTTTCCCTTCTGTCTCCCTGGGAGTTTTTTTTTTACTCAGGGGAAACGTGTTGACCAGAAGAGGAGGGAGGAGCTGTGGTCTTGTAAGATGGGCAGTTATTGAGTACCACCTGACTGTCAGATGCTGTCTCTTTAGCTGATTAGCCATCTGGACTCCTCTTGCTGAGACAGACCTGTACTTTTTCTGGGCCTTGGTGAGAAAAGCCCTTCCAAGGTCAGGTAGGAGAAGGGAGAAGAGGGAGATGCCAATTACAATTGTCCCTGTTAATGACACAGGCGTAAGATTTGGTGAGGTGGCTGGTAAACCTTGTGTTAAAGGTGATGTGTAAGAATTATCTAGTGATTATTTTAACAATGCAAAAACATCTATACTATTGTTTTGATGCTGTAAATAATATATACTCGTTTTAAAACTACTTGTACAATACCAGGAAGTGTAAGGAGAAAAGGAGAAAACACCTGAAATGCCAACATTCTGGGGTTACTGTCATTAACATTTGGTGACCTATTTTTTTATATAACTTTTTATGCATGTGGATCTAGAAATATCTAATTTCATGTAAATTATTACTGTTTATCAGATTCATAGGCATGGTTTTTTTTTGTGTGTCATTGTATTAAGAGTGGTGTGTATACACTGTTCTACATCTTGCTTTTCTCAGTTAACATTCTGGAAATTTCTTCATGTTAATCAGTATGGATCTAACTCATGGTTTTTCAACTTCAGCACTATAGGCTCTTTGGGTGGGATAATGGCTTCATTACTTGAGAGTGCACAGGGGCTGTCCCTGGGCCATCCTCTGTATTGTCTACAGGGGCTGTTCTGTGCATAGTCAAATGTTTAGCAGTACCACTGCTGTCCTCTACTTAAGCAGTCCCCAACGTTTTTGGCACCAGGGACTGGTTTCATGGAAGACAGTTTTTCCACAGATGTGGATGGGGGAGGGGATGGTTTCAGGATGAAACTATTTCACCTCAGATCATTAGGCATTAGATTCTCATAAGGAACATGCAACCTGGATCCCTCACATGCACAGTTTACAACAGGGTTTGTGCTCCTATGAGAATCTAATGCTACGGCTGATCTGACAGGAGGCAGAGCTCAGGTGGTAAAGCTCACCAGCTGCTCACCTGCTGTGCGGCCATGTTGCTAACAGACCATTGACCAGTCCACAGCCTGGGGGTTGAGAACCCCTGTTCTACTTATTAGCATACAGTCACCCATCACACCTGGTTGTGGCAACCAAAAATGTTTATAGACATTGCCAAATATTCCCTGGGGGACAAAAATTGTCCCTGTTTGAGAGCCACTGATCTGATTTGTTTTTCGGTAGCTGTATACCATTCCACAGTATGATCTGCCACTTTTAATTCAATAGTTCCTTTCCTAGTGATCATTCAACTTACAGTATCTTTTTTTACTGTCAAATTGATGATTTCAATGGGGGCTGCCCTTGGTCCATGGTTATCATTTAGGAAGATGAACATTTTGCAAAGACAAAACTCAGGCTGTATCTTTCTAAATACAACGCTGCTGTGATTGGGCTTCTTTCACTTTATTCCTGGGTGAGCCCTCAGAGTGACCACAGGCCAGTGAAACTGATGGCAGGGCCTGTGTAGCACTGGGGAGTCCTGTTCCATTTATCATGGGTTCAAGCAGGTGCTCTTCAGCCCCAAATGGTGGTGGCCAGGTAAGAATGCAGGACCTGTGTTAGCAAATAACCTAATTTTCAAAAGAAGCAGAAAATCCATATTTTTATGTAAAAAGTTCTCCCAATTTTTCACGGTTGAAAATGAATGAATTCTTTAGGACAACACATGTAGATGAAACAAAACAGATCTGCTGCCCAAATCTGGCCCAGTGATGGCCAGTCTGCAGTCTCTAATATAGGTATTTATTATTGAATGTGATTTTCACTTTCCTGGGGTTCATTCAGTTCTTTGAATGACTAATTGTGAGACACTTGTGTAACTTTTTGGTGGTGAGCATTGTGCTTTCATGCACTTTGTCTATAGCAATGTTTGCCTCTCCCCAGAATCCCCATCCTCTCTGAGAGAGAGCTCGTGCTCCTCTAGTCTGCATTGTCTCCGTATCTGACACTGCTTACATAGCCAGGGTGTTGGGGGCTGTTGGCTTACATGTTTTCAGGAGAATCAGAGTCAGTACTGTGTGATGCCTCAGAGTCTTGCATCTTTGATCCTCAGGACTTTACAGTGCCTAAGGTAGCTCTGTGGGAGGAAGTATTTACTGGAACTTCGTGGCTTTCGGCAGCATGGAAGTTATGTGCCTGTTTGGAATCTGCTGTTCATTTAGAGAGCTTGTTGCTAATTTATTACCTGGTTTCTTTCCCAGGCAAAATGTTAGAACCAGAAGGGACATTGCAGATCTTTGAATCCTACCCTTTCACTTTGCAACTGGGGAAATTGAGGCTCAGGGAGAGGAAGGAACTTAGCCAAGGCTCCACAGTTGGACCCAAGGCAGGGGTAGCACTTCTGGCCCCTTCCTCCCTTTCCAGCATGTCTGTGCTGCCACCTCTGAGTGGGTGGCTTGGGTAGAAATCTTCTTTTTCTGCTTTGAATTTTCAGCTAAGTTGTCTGGATGTCCATGTTCCTATGACTTATTTTTGGGAGGGGACACTTATGTGCTATGCATTTATTTCAGTTTTTGCAGAGCTAATTACCTCCCCAAGTGTTTGAAGACAACAGTCTTATTCTTTTAAGGCAATGTTTTAAAGATAATGATTTTGTCCTGGGAATAGATTGGAGAAAGATTTTGTCCTCTAATCTAGCATGAAGAGTAGATTATATCAGATTTTCAGATGCTGCTTCTAATAAATTAAATTTGGAGCTGATGAAGATTTTGAAGACACAGAAACATGTGGTAACTAGCAAGCTTTAAGTGAAATTGGATCGATGGGAAGCTTGTCCTTTCAGTAGGAAATGTGTTATACCACAGTTTCTATGGACTCAACTTGCTGGCTGTCTGTACCCACAGCTGCCCACAGCTCTCATCTGCTGGAGAAGGCAGTCTGAGCGGAATGCCATGTGTTGGAACAGGCATTTATCCCAGTGCCAACTCTGCTGCCAGGATGCTGTCAGCACAGTCTAAGAAATGCTTCAGGGACTGCCCACCAGCTTGACACCTGGGTTGGCCAAGGTCAGAACCCTCAGGAATTTGACTGCTTGTTGGCGATTACAACAGCAGAAGTGATGGCACAAGAAGAGACATGCTGCTCCAACAGGGGCAAAGTGTGTCCCACTAGGAGCCTCAAGAGTCCCCTAATCCCTTAACTTCTATGAGCCTCAATAGTCTTTTCTGCAGCACAGGAACAAAAGTAAATTGCCTTTTTAACCTCTTAGAGATAATATTAAGGTGAGTTTTGTAAATACCATACCCTCGTATGTGTGCACATTTGTGTGTCTTGTGGGTTGAATTGTGTCTCTCCAAAATTCACATGCTGAAGTCTTAATCCCTAGTATCCCCCCAGTGACCTTATTTGGAAATAGGGTTATTGTATATGTAATTTTTTTTTTTTTTTTTTTTTTTTTTTGAGACGGAGTCTCGCTCTGTCGCCCAGGATGGAGTGCAGTGGCCGGATCTCGGCTCACTGCAAGCTCCGCCTCCCGGGTTTACGCCATTCTCCCGCCTCAGCCTCCCGAGTAGCTGGGACTACAGGCGCTCGCCACCTCGCTCGGCTAGTTTTTTGTACTTTTTAGTAGAGACGGGGTTTCACTGTGTTAGCCAGGATGGTCTCGATCTCCTGACCTCGTGATCCGCCCGTCTCGGCCTCCCAAAGTGCTGGGATTACAGGCGTGAGCCACCGCGCCCGGCCCTGTATATGTAATTTTTTTTTTTTTTTTTTTTTTGAGACGGAGTCTTGCTCTGTCGCCGAGACTGGAGTGCAGTGGCCGGATCTCGGCTCACTGCAAGCTCCGCCTCCCGGGTTTACGCCATTCTCCTGCCTCAGCCTCCTGAGTAGCTGGGACTACAGGCACCCGCCTCCTCGCCCGGCTATTTTTTTGTATTTTTTTACTAGAGACGGGGTTTCACCGGGTTAGCCAGGATGGTCTCGATTTCCTGACCTCGTGATCCGCCCGTCTTGGCCTCCCAAAGTGCTGGGATTACAGGCTTGAGCCACCGCGCCCGGCCTGTAATTGTTAAGATTAGGTGATACTGGAGTAGGGTGGTCCCTAATCCAATATGACTGGTGTCCTTCTACGAAGGAGAAATGTATACACACACACACACACACACACAAACACACACACACACACACACACGGAGAACACAGTGTGAAGACTGAAGGTATGCTGCCACAAGCCTAAGAACGCCCAGAAGCTAGGAGCGAGACCTGGAGCAGAGCCTTCCCTATACCTTCAGAGGGAGCATGGCCCTGCTGACACCTTGGTCATCTAGCCTCCAGAACTATGAGACAGTAAATTTCTGTTGTCTTAGCAAATGAGCACAGTGTAAAGTATATCGTATAAATATAGACATACATTCACATGTAAAAATATTTAAGTGTCAGTAGCAACCTCAGCCAACATCTTGGGCCAATACAAGGCTGGGCTGATGATGAAGCTTAGGTAGATGGATGTGCAGACTGAACAGTAAGATCCCTGAAAGCAGAGACTGTATGGGTAGTACTGTCCTTGACATTTTATCCTGAGCGTGTAGGACAACATCTAGCTCATGGCTGCTCTTATTTGTTGAATGGATTAAATGTTACGATCTCTGCGATTATTATTACTTCAAAAAGGAGCCCTGAACTCATTAAGCAGTCACTCCTCATTCCCTCCAGGCACTGGCAACAGTGAATGTATATTCTGTCTCTGTGGACTTGCCTATTCTGGACTTTTTATATTAATAGGATCATATAATATGTGGCCTTTTGTGGCTTGCTTCTTTCAATTATCATAGTGTTTTCAAGATTTATCCACACTGTAGCATGAGTAAGTGATTCATTCTGTTTTTAGTGCTGAGTAATATTCTGTTTTATGAATAAACCACATTTTGTTTATCCATTCATCAGTTCATGAACATTTGGGTTGTTCCCAATTTGTGGTTATTTATAAATAATGCTACTATGAACATTCATGTGCAAGTTTTTTGTGAATATTTATGTACAAGTATTCTCTTGGGTATATGCCTAGGAGTAGAATTGCTGAGTAACTCTGTGTTTAATTTTTTAAAGAAGTGTTAAACAATTTTCCACAGTGTGTGCACCATTTTACATTCTCACCAGCAAAGCAGGAGGACTCAAACTTCATTTTTCTCCACTTTTCTGCCCACATTTGTTATTTTCTGTTTTTATTTATTTGTTTTTTAAATAGCTGTCCTAGAGGATCTGAAGTATCTACTTGTGGTTTTGTTGTGCGTTTCCTAAAGGATTAGTGATATTAAGCAGTTTTTCATGTGTTTATTGGTCATTTGAATATCTTCTTTGAAGGAATGTCGATTTAAGTCCTTTGCCCATTTTTGAATTATTTTTAGTTGTGGGAGTTCTTATATATTCTGGATCTTAATCTCTTATCAGATATATGATTTGCAAACATTTTCTCCCATTCCATGGGTTTTTAAACTTTTTTGACAGTGTGTTTTGATGCACAAAGTTTCTGATTTTTTACGAAGTCCAATTTATTTGTTTGTTTCCTTATGCTTTTTGTGTCATATTTAAGAAACTGTTGTGTAATCTGATATCACACAGACTTACATCTCTGTTTTCTTCTAAGAGTTTTATAATTTTAGCTCTTACATTTAGGACTTTGATTTATTTTGAATTAATTTCTGTATGTAGTGTGAAGTAGGTGTCCAAATCCATTTTTTTTTTTGCATGTGGCTATTTGTTCCTGCACCATTTATTGGAAGACTATTCTTTCTCCATTGAATAATCTTGGCCCTCTTGTCAAAATCAGCTGACGGTAGACACGTTACTTTATTTCTCAACTCTCTCATATACATATATACATATATGTGTGTATTCCATATATATGTGTGTATTCCATATTTATACACACACGTGTGTATATATGAGAGAGTTCAGATATATACATATATGCACACAAACATATGTACATACGTATATATTCTTATGCCAGCATTTTGATCACTATAGCCTTGTTGTAAGTTTTGAAATCAGGAAGTTTGTATCCCCCAGCTTTTTTTCAATATTGTTTTGGCCAATGAGGCTTTCTTAACCATCAGGGACAGCTAGGATTTAGTCAAGTATCTGCGTTTGGCAAATTGATTGCAAGATAACTGTCCCCACTCCCCAATGTACCTCTTCCCAGAATTGAAGACATCTCTGCCCGTGATAATAGCTCTAACCTAAAAGAGAATCTGGCCATACCAGGACAATGGAGCTGTTGGTGATTGAAGTAGCTAGTCACTTTCAGTGTTTTCCTTGGCTTTGTGTCAAGTCACCTTGAAATTCGAATATATATCATCTCACTTTATTCTTCAAACGTGTACCTGAAGCAGGTGGGGCAAATGTGCTTATGCCCATTGTATAGGTGGGAAAAGTGAGTGCCAGACTCCAAAGACTTGTTCAGATTACAAAGCTAATTCATAGCATAACAACTACTAGGCATCTCTCAGCACTGTGTACGTTTTATTTTTGAAAAATATGTTTTAAAAATAATTACATGAACGGTACATGTTAACTATAAGTAATTATTACAGATAAGAAGGAGAAAAAAAAAAAACAAAAGAAGAGAAGATATTTTAGTCTGTTTTTTGTTGCTTTTAACAGAATACCTGAAACTGGGTAATTTATAAAGAGAAGGAATTTCTTACAGTTGTGGAGGCTGAGAAGTTAGAGTCAAGGGGCCATATCTGGTGAAAGCTTTCCTGCTCATGGGGGCCCTGCAGAGTACTGAGGTGGCACATGTGATGGGGCTTTCAAGGGGCTGTGTGTGCTAGCTCAGGTCTCTTTTCTTCTTATAAAGTCACTGGTCCCATTCCAATGATAAGCCATTCAGCTATCTACCAGTTTATCCATGAATGGATTGACCCATTTATGAGGTCAGAACCCCCGTAACCCAATCTCCTCCTAAAGGCCCCACCTCTCAATACTGCCACAGTGGGGATCAAGTTTCAACGTGAGGTTAGAGGGGACAAATATTCAAACCACAGCAGAAGGAGAAGGAGGCGTGGAAGCAGAAGCAGCAACAGAAGGCAAATAAGAAGGAAAAGAGTTACTCATGATACCATTACTCAGAGAAGAGTCACAGACTGTGGGATTACCCACTGGACCATAAGCAGGGGTGTGCCAGTAAATGTTTAGCAACTGGCTCTCCAGAAAAGTCATGTCCTGATGTGATCCAGTTGCTGTTGTGTAAATACTTTCACCATGGCTGATTCCAAGCTACCAACCTGGCATCAATGAATGTAGATTTGGGAGATGACATAGTTGGCTGTCAGGAGCCAGTGCCAGCACACCACTGAAGGGGATCCTAGTTCGTTGCTGCTCAAAGTAGAGTCCATGGACTATCAACATTGCCATCACTTGAAAGCTTCTTAGAAATCCAGACTCTCAGGCCTTACCCTGGCTTAAGGATTTGGAATCTGCGTTTGAACAAGATCCTCAGATGATTCCTGTGCATATTGAAGCTTGAGCAGAACTGCATGTCCAATACAGTAGTTGTTAGCCACATGCATCTGTTGTATATAATACATACCAGATTTTGAAGACTTAGCATGAAAAAAGAAGGTAAAATATCTAAAATTTTTGTATTGACTACATGTTAATAAATATGGTAATACACAACATAAACATATGTTATTAAAATTAGTTTACTTCTTTTTACTTTTTAAAACTGTGGCTACTAGAAAACTTAAAACTGCTGTGTGGCACACATTCTATTTCTGCTAGAGAGCATGACGCCAGAGCATGGGATCCCTAGAGCTCTGATTGCTTTGTGTGTCCCCAGGCCCACCTTTTTCTAAACCGCAACTTAAGTTGACCCGAGCATTTCTAATAAGGTAATTAGTTGCCCGTGACCATACTGCTAGGAAGGGCAAAAACCACATCCCTCTTCTTTTTACTACTGCTCGTGTGCCCCACTGTGAACTCAGAAGATATTAATAAGCTGAAATGAGTAATTACGTCTCTGCCATTGAAATCCTTGAGAATATTCAACTTCCAGAGTGAAGGAGGATTCTGGAAATGAGGAACACCCTGCATACCTCTTCCTGCCGCTGTTGTTATCCAGGAGGACTCCCAGGCAATGGTGTGTTGGGCTGAGCGTTATTTCTAGGGCTTTCAATGATCTCTCAGGGACTCATCTCTGCAACAAAGGAAGAGTCACTAAATAACTCTTGTTCCTAATAAAGTGCCCGAGAGTGGGTGCAACACTGCTCAGCACATTAACCATATTTACCGTCTAAGAGATAGAAAGCAACCTGTCTCTTTTGATGAGGAAGCCATAAAGATTTAGGGAATGGGAAGTAAATCAAGGCTTCCGTTTGTCTTGTAAAAATGCACTGCCTTGTGCTGCATCTCACCCTTCACTCACACGGGTGTATTTTTATTCCTCTGCATAAATAAAACATGATTTGTAGTCACCCTCTTGACTTGCTCCTGGCACCGGGTTCAACCACCAAAAAATTAAAGATGGCATTGCGTTTCTGATGAGCCCTGAGCATTAGTATGAAATACTTAAAATACGTGTAAGATGAAAACAGCTTTAAGCTGGGAAGGGGCAAAAAAAGAAAAAAAAAAAGATAAATCTTCTCCCTCAGGACTCTCAAATTTCATAAGAGTTTTCGTGGAGTTTTCTGATATAGAAAATGTAGCCCATTTTTTACCGTCTCATGGGCTACACCTTGACCTAACGTTTTTGCGGGGAGGCGTTTGCGCTCACTTTGTAACCTTTATCAGGGTTTGCTGAAGATGGCGGTATATAGGCTGAGCAAGAGAGGGTGGGGTAGATCGGGGTTTATCGATTATGGAACAGGCTCCTCTAGGGGGATGTAAAGCACCGTCAAGTCCTTTGAGTTTTAAGCCGTTGCTCGTAGTGTTCTGGCGAGTAGTTTTGTTGTTTAACTACTGAGGTTTAGGGCCAAGCATAGTGGGGTGTCTAATCCCAGTTTGGGTCCTGGCTATTGTGTGTTCAGAAGCTTTAAAGCCACTTTCGTAGTTTATTTTACATCAGCTAGGGTTTTACAGTTTAGATGGAGTTTAGCTTTATTGTGCCAGATCTTAAACACCCTCTACGCCGATCTCTATTAGCTAGGGTCAATCGTGTGACCGCGGTGGCTGGCACGAGATTGACCAACCCTAAATATAGCATGGCTTAGTTAAACTTTCGTTCATTGCTAAATATTTATCACTGCTGTCTCCCGTGGGGGTGTGGCTAGGCAAAGCGTTTTGAGCTGCGTGTGCGTGCTTGATGCTTGCTCCTCTTCGTCATAATGGTTTGTAGGGCGTCTTCACTGGAGCGGGGATGCTTGCATGTGTAATCCTGCTAAAAGCCAATAGAAAGGCCAGGACCAAGCCTATTTGTTTATGGGGTGTGCAAACCCATCTAGGCATTTTCAGTGTCTTGCTTTGGGTGGTTAAGCTACATAAACGGGGGTGTTGGCATAATTGTGAGGTAATTTCTTTCGGGTTGTGTGGTGGGAGTTTGATGAGGATTAGTGTTAAGAGTGTTTAGTGAGGTAAATATTTGTTAGTTGAGGGAATGGCAGTTGGAGTTGTGCAAACCTAAAAGATGAAAATATAGGCTCCGATCGGATATATTAAGACTTTTGTTTTTGGGGTTTGGCAAGAGTGGGTTTTGGGTGAAGATTGGAGATGGGGGTGGGGGGGTTTGATGAGATATTGCCACGGTTTGTGGTGTGGTGTGGTGTTACCAGGGTAATTATTGGTATGTCCTACAAGCATGAATTAAATAACACCTTGCTTAAGGTCTGCGGGGAACTAGAATATTGAACGTAGGTGCGATTAATAACTGTATTGTACTAGGAATCAAAGACAGGTGCATTCAGGACGGGATGTGGTGGGAGTCAGCATTCTGCAATGGGGTTGCGTGCGGACCAGAGATAAAAGATACCAAATGCATGGAGAGCTCCCGTGACTGGTTAATAGGGTGATAGACCCGTGATCCATCGAGATGTCTTATTTAAGGGGAACGTGTGGGCGATCTTGGTTGTTATGGCCCTGAGGTAAGAACCAGATGCCGGATACAGTTCAGGTATAGCTACCCCCACGAGTTATGGGCCCGGAGCGAGGAGAGTAGCACTCTTGTGCGGGATATTGATTTCACGGAGGATGGTGAACAAGGGATTCCTAAGTGAGGGGGGGCATCCGTGGTGGAGAGGATTATTTAATAGGTATGTACTATGTATGATGAACGATTTAATGTACTATGGACGACTGGCATGGATTGGTGCAGTTGATATCCGTAGGGAAGGTGAGTTAACTTGGAGTAGGTCATGCTATGTGTTACTGTTGATGGTTCCTAAAAGGGTCCTTGCTTGTAAGCATGTTTTTCGAGGATGTTGGGTTGATATGTAATAATATGTTTTATGTACAGTCAAGCATATATAGTACTATATAATATACATGGTGACTAGCAGTAATGCACGAATTACATAGTAATATTATGAGTGGGTTGTACTGAGTTGTGCTGTAGAGACCATACAACATAAGAGTACAGAAAGTAGTTTAAGTTAGAATACCAGCTTTGGGTGTTGGTGGTGGAGTTGGATACTTTCTTTCTGATTGCCCTAGGAAGAATGTTTCATTTCTGGTTTACAAGGCCAGTGTATTAATTTATACTACGAGGGCAAGTTCACTTGAGCAGGCTGTTTTCGATTAGGGAAGCTAGTGGTATTAGGATCAGAATTGTTGTGAAGTATATTACGGATGCCACTTGGCCGATGGTGATAAGGGGTTGGGTTATTGGTTCGCTTCCAATTCAGGTGAGGGTTAGTAGGGTTGTGACTAGGAGTCAGAATAGGAATTGGCTGAGTGGGCGAAATATTATGCTTTGTTGTTTGGATTTGTGGAGTATGGGGATGGTTGCTAGGATGAAGACTGATAGGAAGAGTGCTAACACACCCCCTAGTTTATTGGGGACAGATCGCAGGATTGTGTATGCGAATAGGAAGTATCATTCTGGCTTGATATGTGGGGGGGTATTTAGTGGGTCAGCTGGAATGTAGTTGTCTGGGTCGTTTAGGAGGTTGGGTAAGAATAGTGTTAGTGTTGCTAGGGCAAAGAGAAGGAGGATTAGGCCTAGGATGTCTTTGATTGTGTAGTAGGGGTGAAAGGTGATTTTATCCGAGTCGGAGGAAATTCCGCAGGGGTTGTTTGATCCTGTTTCGTGTAGGAAAAGTAGGTGTACGGTTGTGAGGGCGACGATGATGAAGGGTAGGATGAAGTGCAGGGTGAAGAATCGTGTGAGAGTAGGGCTGCCAATGGCGTATCCACCTCAGATTCATTGGACGATATTAGTTCCGATATATGGGATTGCTGACAGTAAGTTTGTGATTACGGTTGCCCCCCAGAATGATATTTGGCCTCATGGGAGAACGTAGCCCATGAAAGCTGTTGTCATTGTTATAAGAAGGAGTATAATCCCGATGTTTCAGGTTTCTTGAAGAAGGTATGAACCGTAGTAGAGGCCTCGGCCTATGTGTAGGAAAAGGCAGATGAAGAGTGCAGAGGCACCATTGGCGTGGAGGTAGCGAGTGATCCAGCCGTAGTTGACGTCTCGGGTAATGTGTGCAATTGAGGAGAAGGCAGAGGAGGTGTCTGGTGAGTAGTGTATTGCTAAGAATAAGCCTGTGATGATTTGTAGAGTTAGGCAGGCTGTAAGGAGTGAGCCGAAGTTTCATCACATGGAGAGGTTAGGCGGGGTGGGTAAGTCAATGAGGGAGTGGTTAATCATTTTTATGATCGGGTTGGATTTACGTATTGGAATCATTGGTGCTTTTATAGTTGAAATACAACGATGGTTTTTCATATCATTAGTTATGGTTGGAGTCCATATGGAAGCGATGATGTATGTTCTGTTCACATTGAGTGTACTGTTAGTTATGGGGTTTGTGGGTTTTTCTTCCAAGCCTTCTCCTATTTATGGGGGTTTAGCGTTAATTGTTAGTGGTGTGGTTGGTTGTGTGATCGTTTTGAATTGTGGGGGGGCTTATATGGGTTTAATGATGTTTTTGGTTTATCTGGGAGGTATGATAGTTGTTTTTGGTTATACTACAGCAATAGCTATTGAAGAATATCCTGAGACGTGAGGTTCGGGGTTTGAGGTTTTAGGTGGTCTTTTAGTAGGGTTGATGATGGAGGTGGTATTGGTTCTATGGGTTTTAAGTTTAGATGAGGCAGTAGTAGTGGTGGTTGGTTTTAGTGATACTGGTGATTGGGTGATTTTTGAGGAGGAGGGGTCGGGGCTTATTCGAGGTGATTCTATTGGTGCGGGTGCCTTATATGATTATGGGCGTTGATTAGTGGTAGTTGCTGGTTGGACGCTATTTGTTGGTGTGTACGTTGTGATTGAGATTATTCGGGGCAATAGATTATATTATTAAGAGTAGGGCTAGAGTAAGGGGGATGAGGAAGGAAAGGGAATAGAGTTTGATTATGCCTTTTTGGGGGGTTACGGTTATGGAAGCTGTGGTGTGTGCTTGTGAGATTATTTTGGGTATGGATTTTTCTAGTCATGTTAAGTCTAATAGGAGGAGAGCTAAGTTTTGGCTTAAAAGTAGATTTTGATAGGGGATTATGCGGTGAATTGTGGTGGGAAAGTATCCTAGTATGCTGGAGAATTTGAATATTTGTGATGGGTTTTTTATTTTTAGTTTGTTTGTTATTAGAGTGAGGTCTAGAGCTGCTAGGAAGCCTAGAGCGGTTGCGCATAGGGCTGAGAGTTTTAAGTAGAGGGGTATTGTTGGTTGGAGGGGTGTGGTGGGGGGGATGCTATTGGTGATAAGAAATCCTGTGATTATGCTGCCTATTGTGAGGCGTTTGATTGGGTTTAGTAGGGCGGGGTTGTTTTCGTTAATGTTTGTTAGGGCTGGGAAGCGGGGTTGTCCTGTTAGGGTGAGGAGAATAGTTCGAGTAGTATAGGCGCTTGTTAGGGAGGTAGCGATGAGAGTAATAAATAGGGCCCAGGCGTTGGTATACGATGTATTTGTGGCTTCGATGATGAGGTCTTTGGAGTAGAAACCTGTGAGGAAAGGTATTCCTGTGAGTGCCAGGCTGCCAATGGTTAGGGAAGTTGAGGTGAGGGGTATTGTTTTAAGTAGGCCTCCTATTTTTCGAATGTCTTGTTCGTTGTTTAGGTTGTGGATGATGGATCCGGAGCATATAAAAAGTATAGCTTTAAAGAAGGCATGGGTGCAGATGTGTAGGAATGCTAGGTGTGGTTGGTTGATGCCAATGGTAACTATTATTAGGCCTAGTTGGCTTGAGGTGGAGAAGGCTACAATTTTTTTAATATCATTTTGTGCGAGGGCACAGATGGCTATGAAGAGGGTGGTGATAGCTCCTAGGCATAGTGTGAGATTTTGAATTAGTATATTGGTTTCTATTAGAGGGTGGAAGCGAATGAGTAAGAATACCCCGGCGACGACTATGGTGCTGGAGTGAAGTAGAGCTGAGACTGGAGTTGGGCCTTCTATGGCAGAGGGTAGTCAGGGGTGGAGGCCAAATTGAGCTGATTTTCCTGCTGCTGCTAGGAGGAGGCCTATTAGTGGGAGGGAACTTGGGTTGGAGTTTAGGGCTAGTATTTGTTGAAAGTCTCATGAGTTGTAGTGTAGGAGGAACCATGCTATAGCTAGGATGAGACCAATGTCGCCGATGCGGTTATATAGGATTGCCTGGATGGCTGCTGTGTTAGCATCTGCTCGAGCGTGCCACCAGCTAATTAAGAGGAATGATATAATTCCTACGCCCTCCCAGCCGATAAAGAACTGGAAGAGGTTGTTAGCAGTAACTAGAATTAGTATGGTGATAAGGAAAATAAGAAGATATTTGAAGAATTGGTTGATGTTTGGGTCTGAGTTTATGTACCATAGTGAGAATTCTATAATAGATCAGGTGATGAATAGTGCAATTGGAATGAATATTATGGAGAAGTAATCTAGTTTAAAGCTTAGTGTTAGGCTTAATGTTTGAGTCACTACTCAATGTCAGCTTCAAATGGTTGTTTCTTGGTTTAGAAAGATGAATAGAGTTGTTGGGATGAGGCTGGTGATGAAGGCATATATTACGGTTATTTTTACGTAGTTTGGGTATGAGCGTTTTTTATTAGGACTGATGAGGGAAGCAAAAACTGGAAGAGTTAGGGAGGTAAGGGTTGTTATTATGATGGAGGTGCACATGATTACTACTTTTATTTGGAGTTGCACCAATGTTTTTGACTCCTAAGGTCAACGGATGGCTGTTATCCTTTAAAAGTTGAGAAAACCGTAGTTTTAAGTACGGAGATGTGGATTAGCAGTCCTTGTGGGTTTTCTCGGTAAATAAGAGGTGGTAAGCCTCTGTAGTTAGATTCACAATCTAATGTTTTAGTTAAACTATATCTACAGGAAGTGAACCCTAGGATGATGTTGGGGTTGAAAGATAGAAGAATAATTGGGGCGAGGTGTATGAGTATTAGTGTATTTTCTCGTGTGAAGGGGGGTTTTATGTTAATTATGTGATGCGTAAGTGTTCCTCGTTGTATTGTGATGAATATGTGGAGGGAGTAGAGGGCTGTGATTAGTATATTAAGTCCTGTTAGTATGATGGTAATATGGGATCAGGAGAATGAGGTTGTGATTGCGAAGAGTTCGCCCAGTAGATTGATGGTGGGGGGTAGGGCGAGATTGGTAAGGCTTGCTGTGAGCCATCAGAAAGCTATTAGTGGAAGTAGGATTTGAAGTCCTCGGCTTCTTCTGAGCATTTTACCACTCAAGCCTCGCCCCAACACCGTGCTTAGGAGGCCACTGACCACCAACAGGCATTACCCCATTAAACCCCCTGGAGGTACCCCTCCTAAACACCTCTGTACTACTCGCATCCGGAGTTACAATCACCTGAGCCCATCACAGCCTCATAAACAACGATCGAAAACAAACAATCCAAGCCCTGTCCATCACAATCCTACTAGGCACTTATTTCACCCTGCTACAAATCTCAGAATACTTTGAAGCGCCTTTCACTATCTCTGATGGTATTTACGGTTCAACATTCTTCATTACCACAGGCTTCCACGGGCTCCACGTCATTATTGGATCCACATTCCTCTTTATTTGCCTCATCCGTCAACTACTATACCACTTCACATCAAACCACCATTTCGGCTTCGAGGCTGCCGCCTGATATTGACACTTTGTAGACGTTGTCTGACTACTCCTCTATATTTCTATCTATTGATGAGGATCCTACTCTTTTAGTATAACCAGTACAGTTGACTTCCAATCAACCAGCTTTGACAGCATTCAAAAGAGAGTAATTAACCTAGTACTAGCCTTAACAATCAACACCTTATTAACCTCACTACTGATAATTATCATATTCTGATTACCCCAACTTAACTCCTATGCAGAAAAAACTAGTCCCTACGAATGCGGATTTGACCCCTTAAACCCCGCTCGTACTCCATTCTCAATAAAGTTTTTCCTAATCGCCATTACCTTCCTACTATTCGACATAGAAATTGCCCTACTACTATCCCTACCATGAGCCATTCAAACAACAAACCTCCCAATAATAATCAAATCAACCATCGCTTTCATTATTATCCTAATCCTCAGCCTAACCTACGAATGAACTCAAAAGGGATTAGATTGAGTCGAATTGGTAAGTAGTTTAAATAAAACAAATGATTTCGACTCATTAGATTATGATAACCATACTAACCAAATGACCCCTACCTATATAAATATTATATTAGCATTTACCATCTCTCTTCTAGGCATATTAATCTACCGCTCACACCTGATAGCTTCTCTCCTCTGCCTAGAAGGGATGATAATATCACTCTTTATCATAACCACCCTTATTGCCTTAAACACACACTCTCCCCTAATCAATATTATACCAATCATTTTACTAGTATTTGCCGCTTGTGAAGCAGCAGTAGGTCTTGCCTTACTAGTCTCAATTTCCAACACATACGGACTAGACTACATTCACAACCTGAACCTGCTTCAATGCTAAAAATAATTATCCCCACAACCATACTACTACCTATAACATGACTCTCCAAAAATGATATAATCTGAATCAACCTGACTGTACACAGCCTAACCATTAGCCTCATTCCCTTGCTATTCTTCAACCAAACCAACACCAACCTCCTCAACCACTCAACCTACCTATCCTCTGACCCACTAACAACACCTCTCCTAACACTAACTATCTGACTCCTACCTCTCATAATCATAGCAAGCCAATATCACCTATGCAACGAACCTCCCTCACAAAAGAAACTCTTTCTCTCCATAATAATTCTTCTACAAATCACCCTAACTCTAACATTCATAACCACAGAACTAATTATATTCTATATCTTATTTGAAACCACCCTCATTCCTACTCTAATTATCATTACTAAATGAGGCAACCAAGCAGAACGTCTTAATGCAAGTACATATTTTCTATTCTATACACTAGCCAGCTCCCTACCCCTACTCATCATACTAAGCCACACCTATAACAACACAGGCTCACTAAACAGAATAGAATTTAGACAGTGCATACAAAATGCCTGGTGCAGTCTTAGGTACAAAATAAGACCACAAAACAGGCTGCTTCACCTTTTCTTTCCACGTGTTAGCAGCAAGAGTGCTATGAAGATAAGAATAGATAAATAAGTGAGCATTCAAATTCAGTAAAAACAACCAGCTTTGAAAATTGTTTCACAAGATCAGTGGCAAGTGCTAAACTGTGTCCTACAGTCATATGAATACGTGGATATTTGGAGACACAACATTTTGTTGGTTGATTTTCATTGCCATTTTCTTCATTTTGACCCCGAGTGTTTCAGGCAAAAGCTGCTTTGTTGGCTAGTAAGTCTGGGAGCTCCTTTTTGCTTTTCCTGAACTTTAATTTTAGAGCTGATATGGAGAGAAAATTGAGGACCACGTACCTTGTAGAGATTGTGGAGGGGGTCCCGTGGTGGGAAGGTGCAGAGGGATAGATGTCTGGATCATACAGACCCATGAAGCTGGACTGGGGCTTGGGGACAGAGGATAAATAAGAGAACTATGGAAAGTGTGTCAAAAGTTGCCAACTTTGAGCTGCAGAAAAGTGTTCAAAATGGATTATCCCATCCTGCAGCCCTTGAATCAAATATTGGGAGCTGAGATGTGGTATCTATGGGTGTCTGGTACTTGGGGAAGGAAAGACAGAGGAAAGCTGTTCAGGTGAATGCCAGACTCCAGCAGGCCCACTCTTCTAGGAGGGCTTGTGCATCACTAGTGTGTGTTTTCCTGGACAGCTTTTTAAGCCCCTGGGATGTGTTTGGTAGAGAATGTTTTCTATCTAGTTTATCTGACTTATTTATTTATTTATGTTTTTACTTTTAGGTTTTATCTGAGGAGTAACATTCTCTTTAGGACATGTTCCCTTTTATAGATTTTAAAATATAAATTTTCTGCTAACAGAATTTAAAGAAGTCATTATCTTTATGTCAGAATTTTATATAAAGCTTCAACATTGAGAATAGCAGGGAATAAATAAAAAAGGGCAGTGGACATGGTCCACAACACATGAAGACAACATGGAAGACTATAGAGACTCCAGCACCTCCTCTACCAGCCTATACTAAAAAAAAAAAAAAAAAAAAAAAAAGCCTTGGGATCGGAAAGGATGTGAGTTGTGGGTTGTAGATCTAGGAGAGGCTTTTGCCCTCTACTATCCTGAGGTATTTTCTTCCAAGCCAACAGAGAGCACTGTTTTTAGAGATTTTGGTGGGTGCCTGCCAGAAGGGAAGATTAGTCCCTTCCTCCCCTTCAAGCTGTGTTTGTGGAGCAGCAGAATCCATGGCACTGCTTGGAGCCACCTTTGGATCAGAGTAGGGTATGATGAGAAAGGCTTCTGCCTCTTGACATCTGTCTTGGGAGTTTGGGGGCATGTGAGAACCAAACCATGTCTCCTGATTACCTGGAGAACCCTGAAGTCTAGAGGTTGCCTGGAGTAGCCCGAAGGCAAGATGAGGAGAGAGGGCAGTCATGGGGCAGCCTGCACATTGCATTTGACTTAGCAGGGATGATTGAGTTTTCTGTGGGCCAAGTGCTTATTGCAGAAAGTACTGAATTAGATCTTCTTATTGTACCCTGACAGACTATGGGACCAGGATAAGGTATTATGGACATGCCATCTGGGATAGGAATGAGGGCTGGAGGGAGGTGTTTGAGGGGTCAGCCAGAGTGTATCACCATGTGAAGGAACAGTTAAGGGGCTCTGCAAGAACTTACTCCTGCAATCCACCAGAAAGCCAGCAATGAAACATCTCTACCTAATGGGTACATTGGTGGCCAGCCCATAGTGAACCAAAACAATGAGTATGGTTAAGTGAAATGCTTGTTTCCTATCCTCCACTTCCCTTCCCTCCTCCCTGGTGAAAGTCAGAAAAGGAAGAGAGAAGGAATAGAGGAAGAGGAAAAAAGACAGGCCATATCCTCCTCCCCACTTCTGGTCTTGAACCAAGGGTTGAGCCTAAGAAAGAGGCCAGTTGGAAGCATTGAATTGCATGTGAAATTCAAGTTTTGATTTACACTGACCTGTACTTTCCAAAACCAAAAAGGGAGTCTAGAATGGGACTTATTCTTATATATCTGAAACTGCCTGAAAATCTACTGGATCTGTTCAAACTGAACTATCATCAAGAGTTGATTTGTCAGATCAGGGAGAAGGCAGTGACTGGGGAGAAAAATAAAACGTCTTCATGCTTGAACTCCACTGGGACTGTTCAGAATGTCCAATAAAGCAAGTATACCTGTTAAGATAGTTCTTTCTGATGTTTTTATGCCATGGCAAAATGGAAAATCGAATTCTACTTGTAAGGAATATTGAAGCAAATAGATAAGCATATTCACCCCTAGAGATTGTAGAGGTGGCTGATGGAGGGTCTTTTTTTTAAAATAGAAATGGGGTTTTGTCATGTTGCCCAGGCTGGTCTCAAGCTGCTGTACTCAAGTGATCCACTCTCCTTGGCCTTCCAAAGTCGTGGGGTTATGGGCATGAGCCACCACGCTCAGTAATGCTGAGGGTCATTAGCTCTCTTCTCCCCTAGGTCCTACGTCAAGGACTGATGACTATGGCCCATGGATTGTGACATTATTTTACAGTGTGTGAATTCAGAGTGTCCAGGGAGAATTGTCCATCTTACTTTATGGGAGATAGCATAATTTTTACTCTTCATATACAATCTCTTAATAATGTCATGCATTATTGAAATCCCTAGGTTTAAAGTCTCATCTGCATAGCAGCAAGTAGAAGCAGCAAATAATTGTGGAACAAATATTGGTTTGGGAGACAAAGTTTCAACATTGTCAATAGCCAGGTGTTTACCTTGGGCAGGACTCTTAATCTATCTGGGCTCTTTTTTTTTTTTTCTTAATTATCAGTTGAGGGGATTGGAGAGCAAGCATTTAATAAATGGCAGTCATCACCACTGCTACCACTGTCATCACCATTATACAAGACTGAGTTGCCAGGGAAGGAGCAATAAAGCATCTGGTTCAATTAGTTTACCAAACTTTGATTGAATGCCTGCTACATATGAGACACAAAAGGCAATATGAAACTCTCCCAAAGCAAGTAAATGGAGTGTTTTATGCTCTAAGACCCCAGAACTCTCCAAAATCCTCAGCATCCTCTAGGACAAATGATGAGTGGTCAAATGTCTCCCTGTGGCCCCTGTGGCCTCTGCAGCAGTACATTCTGACCACATATTGGGTAGTTACTGGATGGGAGCAATTCCCTGGCATTGCCTGTCCTATTCCTCAGAGCTCCACTCCTCTGGTTTCTACAAGGATCCAAAGTAGGCAATATGTCTAACAAAGAGCTCACCTTCATCTGATGCCTGAAATATTAAAAGTGGATTTGGGCTATCCATGGCATATCAGTACTGTGTTTGGTCAAATATCAAATTTTAGCTGCTATTTGCCCAAAGGTCTAGGCATTATTATCTGGGAGGAGGGTGGTGTGTATGTCTGGTAGGCATGGGGATCACTTTGTGGGTATTCACTTTTCTCAGACAAGGAACTCATCAGGACGCTGGGTAGAATTCTTTCTTGTGAAAAAAATTAATGAACATCAAGCAATTTGTTAATTTGCCTCTTTCCTTCTCCCACACCATTTGGATTTAGGTTCTTCTGAAAGCAGAGCCTTGAGACTAGGCCTTGGGGGCAGGTGGTTTATTTGAGAGGTGATCCTAGGAAGTGGAGTGAGGGAAGGAACTTTGAGAGTGACTTAGGGAAAGAGAAAAGTCAGTGTAAGGGTGCATTATCAAGCTCATTGCTAAAAGAAAGGGGAGCTTGATTCCACCAGATTCTTTTTAGTCTTTTTTTTTTTTTTTTTTCAGCTGCATTTGACACTTTTAATAGCTCCCTCTTTTTGGAAACTCTTTACTGCCTTGCTCCTTGTGACCCTGCACTCCTGGTTCTCCTTGAACTTCTTTGCTTTATTCTCATCACTTTTCTGGGTTTCTCTTTCTCAGCTTACCCACTCAGAGACTCCAGGTCCTACTTTCAGTCCACTACTCTTCTTTAATCCATCTTCCTGAATCATCATCTGTGCTCCCAGATTCAACTGCTTGCTATGAAATGATGATTCCTAAATCTGTACCTGAGGCCCTATATCTACTTTGAGATTCAAGATCATACCTTCAACTGCCTGTGAGACATCTCCACCCAAACCCGTGAGCACCCCAGCTGGGCATTTCTAAAACCAAATTCATCTTCCTTACCCCTAAACCTACTCTATTTTTTTCTAGATCATGTAGTAGTACTACCCTTTACTTTCTTGAACCAAGCTAAAAACTTGCAAGCCAACCCCAACTTCTCTCTCTCACCTTTGAAAGTTTAAATGATTTGAGTTCCACATCTAAGAAGTGTATAGGATTAAATGGCATCTGTTCTTATAATACTTTATTACTTACTCCTCATTATGTATAGATATTTGTTGAAATGCATGTTAATGCATAAACATTTGTAGGCCACCATAAGTTCTTCTTAGAATAAGCATACATTTCTGGCACCTTTGTCACATCTCTCAGTCCACATCTGATTTCAGCACTAACACGAGTGGACAGCTCTCAGTAACAGTGACCCACCTCAAGAAGGACATGCTTTCAGCCCTAGCGTCTTCTCCAAAGCCCTGGGAACTTGCCACGCTGGTGCAACTCAAGAAAGTGCAGGGGAGGCAATGTTCCTGGGGGATAACCATCAAACAGAAAAGGAAGCTGGTGAATAGACTCCAGTCTCCCACCTTGGATGATTCTGTTGCAGTCTGGATATCCACCTGTGCTCCATTATCACATCCCATTTCTGTCTCCTGTGTTCCAGTTCAGTCTTGCTCATTTGTCTCTATTGCTTTGAGATAGTCTTTTGCTTTGGGGTCCAGTTTGGCAGAGGAGAGCAAGGCGTAGGAATAATTCATTCCCAAAAGCACAAGTTGCAGAGGCCCCAGACATAAGTGCCTCCAGGACAGGCTGGTCCCAGGAGTGGGCTAGGCAGGCAAGAGGGAGAGAGCCTATCAAAAACAATCTAGAAGGGCCACTATCTGCCTGAATTGATTATAGGTAGATGGGAGCTCAGACCCAGTGTTGCTGGCTTTGATTTTTTTCTTAAAGAGACTTCTGTGAGAGTTTTTAATATACAAAGTTAGTTCTAAAATTTGTTAAAATAACGTGTCAGCTATAAAATCCATGTATGTGGGCAAAATCTGGCCAAGGGGCAAACAACTTACTATCTTTGACTTGTAGAGTGTTTCCTGTGCCAGGCACTGGGCTGTGGGAAACATCAAAATGAGTGAGAAGCATTACTTTGTCCTCTCTGACATCATCTTGTTCAGAAGGGGTATCCTTGTCCTGAAGGGACTCATGGTGGAGCAATGAAACCTGTAAATTCCAACTCTATAACAAGCAGGATAAAAGTAATACATTCTGGAAAAGAGTCCAGAAATGCTGTGGGTGCCCCAACAGGAAGAGATTTTTATGAAGACATTTTTCGTTATATGATATTAACATGAAATATTGATTCTACCTTAAGTAAATAATGGACTTCAAAATATCCAGGGGAAGCTATTTATTCTGTTGTTTGTGGGGTCTATGGTATGTGACTGGCTTAACAGTGAGACCACTTTAATAATGAGATCTTTTGGTACTTCACTAAATAAATCCTTTTGAGGAAAGAATTTATACTTTACTGATTTCTGCTTTGGAGTGTTACAGTGACATGCCTATGTAAATAATGAAATAAGATTTTACAAGATCACTCTTTCTAGGCAGGATCACTAATGAGAGAGGTAATCTCTTAAGATGTATGCACATGCTCTGGGCCCAACCATTCCAGGACTCCCCATATATGGAGCTTGGTAAGTAATGGCAGAGACAGACCTGAAGAGGCTCCAGGTCAGGGGATCGGCAGTCCACTGTGTGGGGCTTTGACTGGGGGCAGGAGAAAGGCCAGAAGTCAGCAGAACACAGGCGTCAGGGTCAGGGATGATTATATCATCCCTTGTGCCCTCATGGAACTGGGCGCCCACCCCTTTAAAGGCTCTTCACATGCTGTATTGCACCTTACACACCTTCCCTCCAGCAAGCTTTAGCATCTTGGAGCTGGGCCAAGTTGTCACATAGTAGTGCCCATCAGATGGCTAGTATAAAGAGACATATTGAATTTCAGTTGAATGAATGAATTGAATGATAAATTGAATAAAATAAATTGATAAAATGAGTGATAAATTGAATAAAAACCTAGTCAGGTGTATGGCATCAGGGAGATTCAGCAAGAGGTGGTTGTACTGGCAGATGAGTGGAGCAAGGTGATAGGCAGTTTGGAGCTGGCAATGTGTGGAGGTCTGAGTCTGTGGACCAGAAAGTGAAGTGAAAGACAGGCTTCTGCTTGGGGACCTCTGGATGGGTTATCAAGGCAGAAACTTAGGCATGAGGAACCACAACAGGAATTCAATTAATAGGTCGAAGGAACAGAGCACAGCTGTAGGGCAGCAGATAGCAACTGGTAAGAATGAATGCTCTGGCCTCAGGGAATTCAAGTTCAAATCTTGGTTTGACCTTTTTTCCTAGCTACATGACTGGGCAATTGATCTCTCTGTATTTCAGTGTTCACATCTCTTAAATGGGGGTGTTATTGTAATGAAGATCAAATGAAATGTAGTGTGTGAAGTACTTAGCACAATGACTGGCAGATAATTATTAATGAAAATACAAATAGGACTGGATTAGTAACAGGATGCTGGCGCTGAGCCTTCTAAGCAGGGACCAGGAGCTGCAGAGTCAGCCTCTGGTGTTTTGCAAACCATATATACTCTCAGCCCACTTCAACCATTGTGTTTCAGGGAAGAGAATGCATATTATATTTTAGAAGCTTTCTAGGAGACTCTTAATATCTTCCTTACCAAGCCTTCTCCCTAATGCACTTAGATTTTTATTTTTTTAAATCATCCACACAAAACCAGTGTAGGTTGCAGCATCCTGTTAAAGGATTTTCCCAGAGGTGAAGTTAAAGTAGCCCCAGACTATTGGGAATAAAATGATATAGGGATAGGCAGGGCTGATGCATCCATGAGGCCCACAATACTTTTATGGGCCCACAAAATGTTTTGATTCCTCTTAAAATGAGAAGAGTGGGGTGGAGCAAGATGGCCGAATAGGAACAGCTCCAGTCTCCAGCTCCCAGCACGAGCGACACAAAAAGCGGGTGATTTCTGCATTTTCAACTGAGGTACTGGGTTCATCTCACTAGGGATTGCCGGACAATCGGTGCTGGTCAGCTGCTGCAGCCCGACCAGCCAGAGCTGAAGCAGGGCGAGGCATCGCCTCGCCTGGGAAGCGCAAGGGGGAAGGGAATCCCTTTTCCTAGCCAGGGGAACTGAGACACACAACACCAGGAAAATCGGGTAACTCCCACCCCAATACTGCATTTTACCAAGGGTCTTAGCAAACGGGCACACCAGGAGACTATATCCCACACCTGGTCAGGAGGGTCCCACGCCCAGGGAGCCTCCCTCATTGCTAGCACAGCAGTCTGCCATCTAACTACAAGGCAGCAGCAAGGCTGGGGGAGGGGCGCCTGCCATTGCTAAGGCTTAAGTAGGTAGACAAAGCTGCTGGGAAGCTCAAACTGGGTGGAGCTCACAGCAGCTCAAGGAGGCCTGCCAGTCTCTGTAGACTCCACCTCTGGGGACAGGGCAGAGCTGAACAACAACAACAACAACAACAACAACAAAAGCAGCAGAAACCTCTGCAGATGCAAACGACTCTGTCTGACAGCTTTGAAGAGAGCAGTGGATCTCCCAACACGGAGGTTGGGATCTGAGAATGGACAGACTGTCTGCTCAAGTGGGTCCCTGACCCCTGAGTAGCCTAACTGGGAGACATCCCCCACTAGGGGCAGACCGACATCCCACACCTCACACAGTGGAGTACACCCCTGAGAGGAAGCTTCCAAAGCAAGAATCAGACAGGTACACTTGCTGTTTGGCAATATTCTATCTTCTGCAGCCTCTGCTGCTGATACCCAGGCAAACAGGGTCTGGAGTGGACCTCAAGCAATCTCCAACAGATCTACAGCTGAGGGTCCTGACTGTTAGAAGGAAAACTATCAAACAGGAAGGACACCCACACCAAAACCCCATCAGTACGTCGCCATCATCAAAGACCAGAGGCAGATAAAACCACAAAGATGGGGAAAAAGCAGGGCAGAAAAGCTGGAAATTCAAAAAATAAGAGCGCATCTGCCCCTGCAAAGGAATGCAGCTCATCGCCAGCAATGGATCAAAGCTGGACGGAGAATGACTTTGACGAGATGAGAGAGGAAGGCTCCAGTCCATCAAATTTCTCAGAGCTAAAGGAGGAATTAGGAACCCAGTGCAAAGAAACTAAAAATCTTGAAAAAAGAGTTGAAGAATTGATAACTGGAATAACTAATGCAGAGAAGGCCATAAACGAATGGACAGAGATGAAAACCATCACACGAGAAATATGTGACGAATGCACAAGCTTCAGTAACCGACTCGATCAACTGGAAGAAAGAGTATCAAGGATTGAGGATCAAATGAATGAAATGAAGCGAGAAGAGAAATCTAAAGAAAAAAGAAGAAAAAGAAATGAACAAAGCCTTCAAGAAGTATGGGACTATGTAAAAAGACCAAATCTATGTCTGATTGGGGTGCCTGAAAGTGAGGGGGAAAATGGAACCAAATTGGAAAACACTCTTCAGGATATCATCCAGGAGAACTTCCCCAACCTAGTAGGGCAGGCCAACATTCAAATTCAGGAAATACAGAGAACGCCACAAAGATACTCCTCGAGGAGAGCAACTCCAAGACACATAATTGCCAGATTCACCAAAGTTGAAGGAAAAAATCTTAAGGGCAGCCAGAGAGAAAGGTCGGGTTACCCACAAAGGGAAGCCCATCAGACTAACAGCAGATCTCTCGGCAGAAACTCTACAAGCCAGAAGAGAGTGGGGGCAAATATTCAACATTCTTAAAGAAAAGAATTTTCAACCCAGAATTTCATATCCAGCCAAACTAAGTTTCATAAGGGAAGGAGAAATAAAATTCTTTACAGATGAGCAAATGCTTAGAGATTTTGTCACCACCAGGCCTGCCTTACAAGAGACCCTGAAGGAAGCACTAAAATTGGAAAGGAACAATCGGTACCAGCCATTGCAAAAACATACCAAAATGTAAAGACCATCGAGGCTAGGAAGAAACTGCATCAACTAACGAGCAAAATAACCAGTTAATATCATAATGGCAGGATCAAGTTCACACATAACAATATTAACCTTAAATGTAAATGGACTAAATGCTCCAATTAAAAGACACAGACTGGCAAACTGGATAAAGAGTCAAGACCCATCAGTCTGCTGTATTCAGGAGACCCATCTCACATGCAGAGACATACAGAGGCTCAAAATAAAGGGATGGAGGAAGATCTACCAAGCAAATGGAGAACCAAAAAAAGCAGGGGTTGCAATCCTAGTCTCTGATAAAACAGACTTTAAACCATCAAAGATCAAAAGAGACAAAGAAGGCCATTACATAATGGTAAAGGGATCAATTGAACAGGAAGAGCTAACTATCCTAAATATATATGCACCCAATACAGGAGCACCCAGATTCATCAAGCAAGTCCTTAGAGACTTACAAAGAGACTTAGACTCCCATACAATAATAATGGGAGACTTCAACACTCCACTGTCAACATTAGACAGATCAACGAGACAGAAAGTTAACAAGGATATCCAGGAATTGAACTCATCTCTGCAGCAAGAAGACCTAATGGACATCTACAGAACTTTCCACCCCAAATCAACAGAATATACATTCTTCTCAGCACCACATCACACTTACTCCAAAATAGACCACATAATTGGAAGTAAAGCACTCCTCAGCAAATGTACAAGAATGGAAATTATAACAAACTGTCTCTCAGACCACAGTGCAATCAAACTAGAACTCAGGACTAAGAAACTCAATCAAATCCGCTCAACTACATGGAAACGGAATAACCTGCTCCTGAATGACTACTGGGTACATAACGAAATGAAGGCAGAAATAAAGATGTTCTTTGAAACCAATGAGAACAAAGATACAACATACGAGAATCTCTGGGACATAATTAAAGCAGTGTGTAGAGGGAAATTTATAGCACTAAATGCCCACAAGAGAAAGCTGGAAAGATCTAAAATGGACACCCTAACATCACAATTAAAAGAACTAGAGAAGCAAGAGCAAACACATTCAAAAGCTAGCAGAAGGCAAGAAATAACTAAGATCAGAGCAGAACTGAAGGAAATAGAGACATAAAAAACCCTCCAAAAAATCAATGAATCCAGGAGTTGGTTTTTTGAAAAGATCAACAAAATTGACAGACCGCTAGGAAGACTAATAAAGAAGAAAAGAGAGAAGAATCAGATGCAATAAAAAATGATAAAGGGGATATCACCACCGACCCCACAGAAATACAAACTACCATCAGAGAATACTATAAACACCTCTACGCAAATAAACTAGAAAACCTAGAAGAAACGGATAATTTCCTGGACACTTACACTCTCCCAAGACTAAACCAGGATGAAGCTGAACCCCTGAATAGACCAATAGTAGGCTCTGAAATTGAGGCAATAATTAATAGCCTACCAACCAAAAAAAGTCCGGGACCAGATGGATTCATAGCTGAATTCTACCAGAGGTACAAGGAGGAGCTGGTACCATTCCTTCTGAAACTATTCCAATCAATAGAAAAAGAGGGAATCCTCCCTAACTCATTTTATGAAGTCAGCATCATCCTGATACCAAAGCCTGGCAGAGACACAACAAAAAAAGAGAATTTTAGACCAATATCCCTGATGAACATCGATGCAAAAATCCTCAATAAAATACTGGCAAACCGGATTCAGCAGCACATCAAAAAGCTTATCCACCACGATCAAGTGGGCTTCATCCCTGGGATGCAAGGCTGGTTCAACATATGGAAATCAATAAACTTAATCCAGCATATAAACAGAACCAAAGACAAAAACCACATGATTATCTCAATAGATGCAGAAGAGGCCTTTGACAAAATTCAACAGCCCTTCATGCTAAAAGCGCTCAATAAATTCGGTATTGATGGAACGTATCTCAAAATAATAAGAGCTATTTATGACAAACTCACAGCCAATATCATACTGAATGGGCAAAAACTGGAAAAATTCCCTTTGAAAACTGGCACAAGACAGGGATGCCCTCTCTCACCACTCCTATTCAACATAGTGTTGGAAGTTCTGGCTAGGGCAATCAGGCAAGAGAAAGAAATCAAGGTATTCAGTTAGGAAAAGAAGAAGTCAAATTGTCCCTGTTTGCAGATGACATGATTGTATATTTAGAAAACCCCATTGTCTCAGCCCAAAATCTCCTTAAGCTGATAAGCAACTTCAGCAAAGTCTCAGGATACAAAATTAATGTGCAAAAATCACAAGCATTCTTATACACCAGTAACAGACAAACAGAGAGCCAAATCAGGAATGAACTTCCATTCACAATTGCTTCAAAGAGAATCAAATACCTAGGAATCCAACTTACAAGGGATGTAAAGGACCTCTTCAAGGAGAACTACAAACCACTGCTCAGTGAAATAAAAGAGGACACAAACAAATGGAAGAACATACCATGCTCATGGATAGGAAGAATCAATATCGTGAAAATGGCCATACTGCCTAAGGTAATTTATAGATTCAATGCCGTCCCCATCAAGCTACCAATGAATTTCTTCACAGAATTGGAAAAAACTACTTTAAAGTTCATATGGAACCAAAAAAGAGCCCGCATCTCCAAGACAATCCTAAGTCAAAAGAACAAAGCTGGAGGCATCACGCTACCTGACTTCAAACTATACTACAAGGCTACAGTAACCAAAACAGCATGGTACTGGTACCAAAACAGAGATATAGACCAATAGACCAGAACAGATTCCTCAGAAATAATACCACACATCTACAGCCATCTGATCTTTGACAAACCTGACAAAAACAAGAAATGGGGAAAGGATTCCCTATTTAATAAATGGTGCTGGGAAAATTGACTAGCCATAAGTAGAAAGCTGAAACTGGATCCTTTCCTTACTCCTTATACAAAAATTAATTCAAGATGGATTAGAGACTTAAATGTTAGACCTAATACCATAAAAACCCTAGAAGAAAACCTAGGTAATACCATTCAGGACATTGTCATGGGCAAGGACTTCATGTCTAAAACACCAAAAGCAATGGCAACAAAAGCCAAAATTGACAAATGGGATCTAATTAAACTAAAGAGCTTCTGCACAGCAAAAGAAACTACCATCAGAGTGAACAGGCAACCTACAGAATGGGAGAAAATTTTTGCAATCTACTCATCAGACAAAGGCTAATATCCAGAACCTACAAAGAACTCAAACAAATTTACGAGAAAAAAACAACCCCATCAAAAAGTGGGCAAAGGATATGAACAGACATTTCTCAAAAGAAGACATTCATACTGCCAACAGACACATGAAAAAATGCTCTTCATCACTGGCCATCAGAGAAATGCAAATCAAAACCATGATGAGATACCATCTCACACCAGTTAGAATGGCAATCATTAAAATGTCAGGAAACAACAGGTGCTGGAGAGGATGTGGAGAAATAGGAACACTTTTACACTATTGGTGGGATTGTAAACTAGTTCAACCTTATGGAAAACAGTATGGCGATTCCTCAAGGATCTAGAAGTAGAAGTACCATATGACTCAGCCATCCCATTACTGGGTATATACCCAAAGGATTATAAATTATGCTCCTATAAAGACACATGCACACGTATGTTTATTGCGGCACTATTCACAATAGCAAAGACTTGGAATCAACCCAAATGTCCATCAGTGACAGACTGGATTAAGAAAATGTGGCACATATACACCATGGAATACTATGCAGCCATAAAAAAGGATGAGTTTATGTCCTTTGTAGGGACATAGATGCAGCTGGAAACCATCATTCTCAGCAAACTATCACAAGAACAGAAAACCAAACACCGCATGTTCTCACTCATAGGTTGGAACTGAACAATGAGATCACTTGGACTCAGGAAGGGGAACATCATACACCAGGGCCTATCATGGGGAGAGGGGAGGGGGGAGGGATTGCATTGGGAGTTATACCTGATGTAAATGACGAGTTGATGGGTGCTGATGAGTTGATGGGTACAGCACGCCAACATGGCATAAGTATACATATGTAACAAACCTGCATATTATGCACATGTACCCTAGAACTTAAAGTATAATAAAAAAAAATGAGAAGAAAAAGGAACTTTTAGGTCAAATAAAATATTTTAATATATGATATTAATATATTAGTCTTTATACCAACAGTCATAAAAGATACTTTTTAATATTTTTAGGAAGGAAGGGGCCCACAAAAGCCAAAATGCCAAGGTCATTCACAAAAGTCACCCATAAAAGTCATAATGAGGTCCTGGGGACAGGGACCCCAGCCAGTTATTGCACTGGCAATTTTCTAGTATAGGTGCATGAGAAACATTTAGAAAGGTTATTAAAATGCAGTTTCCTGGGCCCTAGTCCAGAAACTCAGATACAGCCTGTTTGTAGTGGGTCCAAGAATCAGTATTTTAACAGAGGCTCAGCTCATTTTTTTTTTTTAATTTATTTATTATTATTATACTTTAAGTTGTAGGGTACATGTGCATAACGTGCAGGTTTGTTACATATGTATACTTGTGCCATGTTGCTGTGCTGCACCCATCAACTCGTCATTTACATCAGGTATAACTCCCAATGCAATCCCTCCCCCCTCCCCCCTCCCCATGATAGGCCCCGGTGTGTGATGTTCCCCCTCCTGAGTCCGAGTGATCTCATTGTTCAGTTCCCAGCTATGAGTGAGAACATGCGGTGTTTGGTTTTCTGTTCTTGTGATAGTTTGCTAAGAATGATGGATTCCAGCTGCATTCAAGTCCCTACAAAGGACTCAAACTCATCCTTTTTTATGGCTGCATAGTATTCCATGGTGTATATGTGCCACATTTTCTTAATCCAATCTGTCACTGATGGACATTTGGGTTGATTCCAAGTCTTTGCTATTGTGAATAGTGCTGCAATAAACATACGTGTGCATGTGTCTTTATAGCAGCATAATTTATAATCCTTTGGGTATATACCCAGTAATGGGATGGCTGGGTCATATGGTACATCTAGTTCTAGATCCTTGAGGAATCGCCATACTGTTTTCCGTAATGGTTGAACTAGTTTACAGTCCCACCAACAGTGTAAAAGTGTTCCTATTTCTCCACATCCTCTCCAGCACCTGTTGTTTCCTGACTTTTTAATGATTGCCATTCTAACTGGTGTGAGATGGTATCTCATTGTGGTTTTGATTTGCATTTCTCTGATGGCCAGTGATGATGAGCATTTTTTCATGTGTCTGTTGGCTGTATGAATGTCTTCTTTTGAGAAATGTCTGTTCATATCCTTTGCCCACTTTTTGATGGGGTTGTTTGTTTTTTTCTTGGAAATTTGTTTGAGTTCTTTGTAGGTTCTGGATATTAGCCCTTTGTCAGATGAGTAGATTGCAAAAATTTTCTCCCATTCTGTAGGTTGCCTGTTCACTCTGATGGTAGTTTCTTTTGCTGTGCAGAAGCTCTTTAGTTTAATGAGATCCCATTTGTCAATTTTGGCTTTTGCTGCCGTTGCTTTTGGTGTTTTAGACATGAAGTCTTTGCCCATGCCTATGTCCTGAATGGTACTACCTAGGTTTTCTTCTAGGATTTTTATGGTATTAGGTCTAACATTTAAGTCTCTAATCCATCTTGAATTAATTTTTGTATAAGGAGTAAGGAAAGGATCCAGTTTCAGCTTTCTACTTATGGCTAGTCAATTTTCCCAGCACCATTTATTAAATAGGCAATCCTTTCCCCATTTCTTGTTTCTCTCAGGTTTGTCAAAGATCAAATGGCTGTAGATGTGTGGTATTATTTCTGAGGACTCTGTTCTGGTCTATTGGTCTATATCTCTGTTTTGGTACCAGTACCATGCTGTTTTGGTTACTGTAGCCTTGTAGTATAGTTTGAAGTCAGGTAGCGTGATGCCTCCAGCTTTGTTCTTTTGACTTAGGATTGTCTTGGAGATGCGGGCTCTTTTTTGGTTCCATATGAACTTTAAAGCAGTTTTTTCCAATTCTGTGAAGAAACTCATTGGTAGCTTGATGGGGACGGCATTGAATCTATAAATTACCTTAGGCAGTATGGCCATTTTCACGATATTGATTCTTCCTATCCATGAGCATGGTATGTTCTTCCATTTGTTTGTGTCCTCTTTTATTTCACTGAGCAGTGGTTTGTAGTTCTCCTTGAAGAGGTCCTTTACATCCCTTGTAAGTTGGATTCCTAGGTATTTGATTCTCTTTGAAGCAATTGTGAATGGAAGTTCATTCCTGATTTGGCTCTCTGTTTGTCTGTTACTGGTGTATAAGAATGCTTGTGATTTTTGCACATTAATTTTGTATCCTGAGACTTTGCTGAAGTTGCTTATCAGCTTAAGGAGATTTTGGGCTGAGACAATGGGGTTTTCTAAATATACAATCATGTCATCTGCAAACAGGGACAATTTGACTTCTTCTTTTCCTAACTGAATACCTTGATTTCTTTCTCTTGCCTGATTGCCCTAGCCAGAACTTCCAACACTATGTTGAATAGGAGTGGTGAGAGAGGGCATCCCTGTCTTGTGCCAGTTTTCAAAGGGAATTTTTCCAGTTTTTGCCCATTCAGTATGATATTGGCTGTGGGTTTGTCATAAATAGCTCTTATTATTTTGAGGTACGTTCCATCAATACCGAATTTATTGAGCATTTTTAGCATGAAGGGCTGTTGAATTTTGTCAAAGGCCTTTTCTGCATCAATTGAGATAATCATGTGGTTCTTGTCTTTGGTTCTGTTTATATGCTGGATTAAGTTTATTGATTTGCGAATGTTGAACCAGCCTTGCATCCCAGGGATGAAGCCCACTTGATCGTGGTGGATAAGCTTTTTGATGTGCTGCTGAATCCGGTTTGCCAGTATTTTATTGAGGATTTTTGCATCGATGTTCATCAGGGATATTGGTCTAAAATTCTCTTTTTTTGTTGTGTCTCTGCCAGGCTTTGGTATCAGGATGATGTTGGCCTCATAAAATGAGTTAGGGAGGATTCCCTCTTTTTCTATTGATTGGAATAGTTTCAGAAGGAATGGTACCAACTCCTTCTTGTACCTCTGGTAGAATTCAGCTGTGAATCCATCTGGTCCCGGACTTTTTTTGGTTGGTAGGCTATTAATTGTTGCCTCAATTTCAGAGCCTGCTATTGGTCTATTCAGGGATTCAACTTCTTCCTGGTTTAGTCTTGGAAGAGTGTAAGTGTCCAGGAAATTATCCATTTCTTCTAGATTTTCCAGTTTATTTGCGTAGAGGTGTTTATAGTATTCTCTGATGGTAGTTTGTATTTCTGTGGGGTTGGTGGTGATATCCCCTTTATCATTTTTAATTGCGTTGATTTGATTCTTCTCTCTTTTCTTCTTTATTAGTCTGGCTAGTGGGCTGTCAATTTTGTTGATCTTTTCAAAAAACCAACTCCTGGATTCATTGATTTTTTGGAGGGTTTTTTGTGTCTCTCTCTCCTTCAGTTCTGCTCTGATCTTAGTTATTTCTTGCCTTCTGCTAGCTTTCGAATGTGTTTGCTCTTGCTTCTCTAGTTCTTTTAATTGCGATGTTAGAGTGTCAATTTTAGATCTTTCCTGCTTTCTCCTGTGGGCATTTAGTGCTATAAATTTCCCTCTACACACTGCTTTAAATGTGTCCCAGAGATTATGGTATGTTGTATCTTTGTTCTCATTGGTTTCAAAGAACATCTTTATTTCTGCTTTCATTTCGTTATGTACCCAGTAGCCATTCAGGAGCAGGTTGTTCAGTTTCCATGTAGTTGAGCGGATTTGATTGAGTTTCTTAGTCCTGAGTTCTAGTTTGATTGCACTGTGGTCTGAGAGACAGTTTGTTATAATTTCTGTTCTTGTACATTTGCTGAGGAGTGCTTTACTTCCAATTACGTGGTCAATTTTGGGGTAAGTATGATGTGGTGCTGAGAAGAATGTATATTCTGTTGATTTGGGGTGGAGAGTTCTATAGATGTCTATTAGGTCTGCTTGCTGCAGAGATGAGTTCAATTCCTGGATATCCTTGTTAACTTTCTGTCTCGTTGATCTGTCTAATGTTGACAGTGGAGTGTTGAAGTCTCCCATTATTATTGTATGGGAGTCTAAGTCTCTTTGTAAGTCTCTAAGGACTTGCTTGATGAATCTGGGTGCTCCTGTATTGGGTGCATATATATTTAGGATAGTTAGCTCTTCCTGTTGAATTGATCCCTTTACCATTATGTAATGACCTCCTTTGTCTCTTTTGATCTTTGATGGTTTAAAGTCTGTTTTATCAGAGACTAGTATTGCAACCCCCGCTTTTTTTTGTTCTCCATTTGCTTGGTAAATCTTCCTCCATCCCTTTATTTTGAGCCTATGTATATCTCTGCATGTGAGATGGGTCTCCTGAATACAGCAGACTGATGGGTCTTGACTCTTTATCCAGTTTGCCAGTCTGTGTCTTTTAATTGGAGCATTTAGTCCATTTACATTTAAGGTTAATATTGTTATGTGTGAACTTGATCCTGCCATTATGATATTAACTGGTTATTTTGCTCGTTAGTTGATGCAGTTTCTTCCTAGCCTGAATGGTCTTTACATTTTGGTATGTTTTTGCAATGGCTGGTACCGGTTGTTCCTTTCCAATTTTAGTGCTTCCTTCAGGGTCTCTTGTAAGGCAGGCCTAGTGGTGACAAAATCTCTAAGCATTTGCTTATCTGTAAAGGATTTTATTTCCCCTTCACTTATGAAACTTAGTTTGGCTGGATATGAAATTCTGGGTTTAAAATTCTTTTCTTTAAGAACGTTGAATATTGGCCCCCACTCTCTTCTGGCCTGTAGAGTTTCTGCTGAGAGATCTGCTGTTAGTCTGATGAGCTTCCCTTTGTGGGTAACCCGACCTTTCTCTCTGGCTGCCCTTAACATTTTTTACTTCATTTCAACTTTGGTGAATCTGGCAATTATGTGTCTTGGAGTTGCTCTTCTCGAGGAGTATCTTTGTGGCGTTCTCTGTATTTCCTGGATTTGAATGTTGGCCTGCCCTACTCGGTTGGGGAAGTTCTCCTGGATGATATCCTGAAGAGTGTTTTCCAATTTGGTTCCATTTTCCCCCTCACTTTCAGGCACCCCAATCAGACGTAGATTTGGTCTTTTTACATAATCCCATACTTCTTGCAGGCTTTGTTCATTTCTTTTACTTCGTTTTTCTTTTGGTTTCTCTTCTCGCTTCATTTCATTCATTTGATCCTCAATCGCTGATACTCTTTCTTCCAGTTGATTGAGTCAGTTACTGAAGCTTGTGCATTTGTCACGTATTTCTCGTGTCATGGTTTTCATCTCTTTCATTTCGTTTAGGACCTTCTCTGCATTAATTACTCTAGCCATCAATTCTTCCACTTTTTTTTTCAAGATTTTTAGTTTCTTTGCGCTGGGTACGTAATTCCTCCTTTAGCTCTGAGAAATTTGATGGACTGAAGCCTTCCTCTCTCATCTCGTCAAAGTCATTCTCCGTCCAGCTTTGATCCGTTGCTGGCGATGAGCTGCGCTCCTTTGCCGGGGGAGATGCGCTCTTATTTTTGGAATTTCCAGCTTTTCTGCCCTGCTTTTTCCCCATCTTTGTGGTTTTATCTGCCTCTGGTCTTTGATGATGGTGATGTACCGATGGGGTTTTGGTGTAGGTGTCCTTCCTGTTTGATAGTTTTCCTTCTAACAGTCAGGACCCTCAGCTGTAGATCTGTTGGAGATTGCTTGAGGTCCACTCCAGACCCTGTTTGCCTGGGTATCAGCAGCAGAGGCTGCAGAAGATAGAATATTTCTGAACAGCGAGTGTACCTGTCTGATTCTTGCTTTGGAAGCTTCCTCTCAGGGGTGTACTCCTCCCTGTGAGGTGTGGGGTGTCAGACTGCCCCTAGTGGGGGATGTCTCCCAGTTAGGCTACTCAGGAGTCAGGGACCCACTTGAGCAGGGAGTCTGTCCCTTCTCAGATCTCAACCTCCGTGTTGGGAGACCCACTGCTCTCTTCAAAGCTGTCAGACAGAGTCGTTTGCGTCTGCAGAGGTGTCTGCTGCGTTTGTTTAGTTTACTGTGCCCTGTCCCCAGAGGTGGAGTCTACAGAGACAGGCAGGTTTCCTTGAGCTGCTGTGAGCTCCACCCAGTTCGAGCTTCCCAGCAGCTTTGTTTACCTACTTAAGCCTCAGCAATGGCGGGCGCCCCTCCCCCAGCCTCACTGCTGCCTTGCCGGTAGATCACAGACTGCTGTGCTAGCAATGAGGGAGGCTCCGTGGGTGTGGGACCCTCCCGGCCAGGTGTGGGATATGATCTCCTGGTGTGCCTGTTTGCTTAAAGCGCAGTATTGGGGTGGGAGTTACCCGATTTTCCAGGTGTTGTGTGTCTCAGTTCCCCTGGCTAGGAAAAGGGATTCCCTTCCCCCTTGCGCTTCCCAGGTGAGGCGATGCCTCGCCCTGCTTCAGCTCTCGCTGGTTGGGCTGCAGCAGCTGACCAGCACCGATCGTCCGGCACTCCCCAGTGAGATGAACCCAGTACCTCAGTTGAAAATGCAGAAATCACCGGTCTTCTGTGTGGCTCGCGCTGGGAGTTGGAGACTGGAGCTTCTCCTATTCGGCCATCTTGCTCCTCGCTCAGCTCATTTTGAAGCAGGCTTAAGGAGCTTTGAAAAACCTGGACCCCACTCAGCCAGTTGCTGTCACCCACCTGGCAGTGTGACAGAGGTGGTAGGAGGATAGGTGTCTGCTGTCACAGACCAATCCATTGTATGGATCAGGGTCAGCCCTGCCAAAAGTGTGATCAATTCAGTGAACAAGTCAGTCTGATTCTGCAGCCCTAATAACTGCTGGATTGATCAAACTTTTCTCTTGCCATTTATATGTTAGGAGTTCATTTAAATTTGCTTGTAGAAAACACGCTTGAAGCAGCTTTTCTTTAATATGTTGTACCATTGTGAGATGTTCCTTTGCATTTAAAACCCAGTTTCAAAAGGTTATTTTACAAAATCATAACATGAAACTTCTGCATTAAACACAGGCATTACACAGGCAGCTGAGTTTGCTCCACTTGTGGCGAATAAGCAGATTTCTTTAATTAAATATGTGATTTTCTTTAAGTACAGCAGTTAGTTTGAAAGGTGATAACTAAATAAAATTTTATCCTGCAAAATTTATAGAAGAGGAGTGACATTAAAATAACATTAACGTTGTAGGACAGACTCGGTGAAGGAGCAAATAGGCAGAAAATTGACAAATCCCTCACCTTAATGACTTGCAACTGTGCTCTGTCGGGAGCGGTGTGATTTTTATCTGCCTTTCCTTGCATTGGTGACTCTTTCCAATAACATTCAATGATCTTTTAATACTTTTGTCTTGTCTCTATTATTATTGCTACATAAATGGTTGCCTTTAAAGATCTACCTCAGAGATATTGAAGGTTCGGCCACAGATCACTACAATAAAGCAAATATCATAAGAACATGCTTCACACAGATTTTTGGTTTCCCAGTGCATATAAAGTTGTATTTATACTATACTGTATTCTATTTTTCTTTTTTTTGGAGACAGAGTCTCGCTCTTGTCACCCAGGCTGGAGTGCAGTGGTGCTATCTCAACTCACTGTAACCTCTACCTCCTGGGTTCAAGCGATTCTCCTGCCTCAGCCTCCCAAGTAGCTGGGAGGCTGGGAGGTGCCCGCCACAACTCTTGGCTTTTTTTTTTTTTGTAGAGACGGGATTTCACCATGTTGGCCAGGCTGGTCTCAAACTCCTGATCTCAGGTGATCCACTCACCTCAGCCACCCAAAGTGCTGGAATTACAGGCATGGGTCACTGTGCCCGGCCTATACTGTATTCTGTTAAGTGTGCAATATCATTATGTCTAAAAAACAATGTACATAGCTTAATTGCCTCAATTAAAGATACTTCCTTGTTTACAAGATGCTAGTGATCATCTGAGCCTTCAGCGAGTCATAACCTTTCTGCTGGGGGAGGGTCTTGCTTTGAGGTTGATGGCTGCTGACTGATCAGGATGGTAGCTGCTGAAGGTTGGGGTGGCTGTGGCAGTTTCTTAAAATAAGACAACAATGAAGTTTGTGTGTTGATTGACTCTTCCTTTCATGACAGATTTCCTTGTAGCATGAGATGCTGTTTGATGGCATTTAATAAAGTTTTCAAAATTGGAGTCTGTCCTCTCAAAACCTGCTGGTACTTTATCAACTAAATTTTTATAATATTATAAGTCCTTTGTTGTCATTTCAACAGTGTTTCGAGCATCTTCACTGGGAGTAGATTTCATTTCAAGACACCACTTTCTTTGCTCATCCATAAAAAGCAACTCCTCATCTATTTAAGTTTTATCATGAGATGGTAGCAATTCAGTCATATCTTCAGGCTCCACTTCTAATTATATTTCTCTTTCTATCACATCTGCAGTTAGTTCCTCCACTGAAGTCTTGAAACTCTCAAAGTCATCCATAAGGGTTGGAAGGAACTTCTTCCAAACTTCTATTAATGTTGATATTTTGACCTCCTCACATAAAGCATGTATGTCCTTAATGACATCTAGAATGGTGAGTCCTTTCCAGATATTTACAATTTATTTTGCCCAGATTTATCTGAGGAATCACTGTATATGACAGCTCTGAACTTATAGAATGTATTTCTTAAATGTAACACTTAAAAGTTGAAATTCTTCCTTGATTCATGGGCTGCAGAGTGGATCTTGTGTTAGGAGGGATGAAAACAATTTAAATCCCCTTGTACATCTCTGTCAGAGCTCTTGGCTGACCGGGTCCTAGTTTTGAAAGGAATCCTTTTCTCTGACCAGTAGGTCTCAACAGCAGGCTTAAAATATTCAGTAAACCATATTGTAAACAGATGTGCTGTCATCCAGGCTTGGTTATTTCATATACAGAGCACAGACAGAGTAGATTTAGCATTGGTTTTAACTTAAAGTCACAAGCTGCATTAACTCCTTACAAGAGAGTCAACCTGTCCTTTGAAGCTTTGAAGCTAGGTATTGACTGCTCCTCTCTAGCTACAAAAGCCCTAGATGACAACTTCTTCTGATATAAGGTTGCTCAGTCTACATTGGAAATATGTTGTTTGGTGTAGCCACCTTCTTCAATGATCTTAGCTAGATTCTATGGATAACTTACTGCAGCTTCTCCATCAGCACTTGCTGCTGCTTCTTGCACTTTTATGTTATGGAGATGGTGTCTTTCCTTGACACTCATAAACCAAGCTCTGCTACCTTCAAACCTTTCTTTTGCAGCTTCTTCATCCTCACCTCTCTCAGCTTTCATAGAATTGAAGAAAGTTAGGGTCTTGCTCTGGATTAGACTTTGCCTCAGGAAATGTTGTATCTGGTTTGATTTTTCTATTCATAGTACTAAAACTATATCCACATCAGCAATAAAGCTGTTTCACTTTTTTTGTCGTTCATGTGTTCAGTGGAGTAACACTTTTAATTTCCTTCAAGAACTTTCCTTTGCATTCACAACTTGGCTATCTGATGCAAGAGGTTTAGCTTTTGGCCTATCTCAGTTTTCTACAAGCCTCCTTTTTTGACTTAAAGTGAGAGACATGCAACTCTTCCTTTCACTTGAACAATTAAGAAGACATTGTAGAGTGATTAATTGGCCTAATTTTAATATTATGTCTCAGGGAATAGAGGCCCAAAGGGGACAGAGAAAGAGAAAGAGAGAGGGAGAGACAGAGACAGAGACGGAGAAAGATAAAGGAATGGCCAGTCAATGCAGCAGTCGGAACACACATATTTATCAATTAAAGTTCACCATCTCATATAGGCATGGTTTGTGGCGACCCAAAACAATTACAAAGTAACATCAAAGGTCACTGATCACCGATCGCCGTAAGAGGTATAATAATGTGGTAAGAATTTAAAATATTGAAGGAATTATCAAATTATGACACTGAGATATAAAGAGAGCAAATGCTATTGAAAAAGCGACAACAATCAACTCGCTTGATGCAGGGTTGCACAGACTTTCAATTTGTAAAAAATGAAATATCTGCAAAACACAATAAACTGAGGCACAATAAAACAAGGTATGCCTGTACTTTCCTGGTTTTGCAGAACAGTTTATCACTTTGAGACTGACCCATTTGGCATTGAAGACAGTTTCCTTGAGTTTGTTCTGAAGCCCAAATCTACCTCAGAGATTTTCTTACCCTAACAATTTTAACACCCCTTTTTTCAAAAGAATAGTTTGTAATGCCTCCTTCACCATCTTAAAATAAATGTCATCGGTAATAAAATCTACCTAGTCATATTCATTAAAAATTAGTATAATGTCTTATCTATAATAAAAAATAGAGGTAAGTAATTAATAATAAATGAGTATGTATTTCAAAATGCAAATGCTTGGGCAGAACTATATTAGAAGACATAATGAAGTTGTCAAGTGCTTACACCTTCATAAAGAATCACATTGAATGTAAAATCCTCACTGTGTTTGCTATTGGGAACTCAAATACCCAAGTGGCATTATTTTTATTCATATGGTTTTCTAAAATGATGAAGGACTGCTGGTGATGTTCCAGAAAAAGCAAAACACATTCTACCCTCAATTTCCCTAGTAATTATGCTCCTGGAAATTCAGTGTATACAACAAAATGGTGCAGAAATACCTGTGTCTCTATGTAAAATGCTTTTGTTCTAGGCTCAGATAATTGTAAGCAATATTTCACCCTCATTAATGGGAGGATTCTTCATTATGTGGGCCACCACCCTTAATCTCTGCCTACTAACTGCCAGTACAATAAAAAATCCCCACAGAGGTTTTCAAAATTCACCCCATTAAGAATAACTGGAATTTATTTATTTATTTATTTTTAAAACGGAGAACACACTATCAGCATGAAAAAAAGCAGCCGAGAGAGAGAGGGCAGGAAACTAACATTTATTGAATGCCAGGGAGCAGTTCACAAACCTAGAGCTTGAATGAGATTTTGTTCTCAGAAACAATTTTTAAAAATAGAATTTGATTGCCAATCCAAAACACCATTTTCATCATTTTTATTGCTTTATATGTACTCTGATTTACTTATTTGTGTTACCTTCCAGTTTTCTAAAGATATGTAAGTTGTTTTTATTTGAGTAGCTGAATGTCCATAGATTTGTTTACTCCTTACAACTACCCATCCACGGAAAAATTCTAAGCTCTACATTTTACAAATAAAGACATGGAGCCTCAAAAAGATGAAGTAATTTGTCCAACATTACACAACTTGTGAGTGATAGAGTCAAGATTCAAAATAATATTTATTTGAGTTGGATAAAAAAACCTATGCTCTTTCCACAACACGCTCACCATGTATACATTGCACATCTGGCTGTGAAGCTGCAGCTCTTAGGAGTTGATTTGGGACAGGTGCCCTCCATGTGCGTCTTGAGAAAGTCTTGATTTCTGACACTGATATCTGGAATGAGCAGATGGTGTTCTCTGGATGGGTGACACCAGGACCACAGGTTCTGACTGTTGCGAGGGATACCAGAAAACATTGAACTTGCGTTGCAAGCCTTTCCCGCTGAGTTTATTCGCTCTTGTTTAAGCAGCCCAACAGCATCTATAAAGATTTTTCTCCACAGTGTGCTCCTGTAAATAAGTAGTTTATCAAAGAAAACCTTTCAACAAATAGCATGAAGACATGCAATATTGACAACCCCTCACTGACTGCTTATTCCTTCCAGGGATCCTGGTGAGGCAAATTCACCTCCCAGTCAACAATTGCATTTGCTGCAGGTCTGGTGACTGAAGAGGTTTTGGAGGAGTTTGAATTTGCAATTTATTTGAACAATCCTGGTCTTCTGATTCCATCCTAGGGAATAACTTCGTGGAATTCAATAATGTGTTGCAGAACATGATAAACAACTCATTTCCCTGGGATTTCCTGTAATTATCTTTGGGATATAAATCTCACATGCATGAGAAGGCAAGGTTATAGGATGAACTGGACAGTATTTATTTATCCTGGCATTTTGGGGAGTACTAGCCATAAAATTCATTTATTGAGCACCTAAGCAATGTCAAGTGTTACAAGGATACTAGAGTGGCCATGTGTGCACTTTGTGCCCCTCCGTCTCTGGCGATTGCTGGCTGGACCAGTGATGGAAACCTTACCCAATTTGAATTTACTATCTGAATTTGGAATTGTGACTGTGAATGGATAGTGACTATTAATTCTTGAACTTGGAAGACATTTTGTGGTGTGTGGGAGAAAGAGCATCTTCACCCACCTGCAGGGACAGGGATAGGAAAGAATGTAGTCCAGGAGCAGAAAGGGGCAGAATGGGAGCCCGTGCAGCTCCAGAGAAGAAGGAACTGCCTGAAGCACTGCCTTGGTTCCTGAAAGTACTTTGGTTGTTGGTTTTAGTCCTACAGAAGGCCAAAATGCATACACAGACCTTGGGGTTATGTGAAATGACTGATCGTTAAAATAAATTCCCTTTTTCTGTCTAAGAAAGTCTGACCAACTTTTTACTATGTTCAAGAAAACAATTCATGATGAAAACAGCTAGATTCTTTATATAATTCATCTTGTTTAGTCTTTACAACAACCCTTTGAGGTAGGTATTCTTATTTCTGTTTTCCAGATGAACAAAAAGAGATTCAGAGCTATTAATAACTTCCCCAAGGTCAAAAAGCTAGCAAATGGACAGAGCCAAAAAGTTGAACCCACAAAAATTCTTTGCTGCATCTTTACTCTTGTTAAAAAATATCCTTATGCTTGTGTTATACTTTATAATTTCTAAAACATGTCTTATATTGTTTAATTCTCACATTGACTTAAAGAAAATGATATGTTATAGATGAGGAAATTGAGATCTGAAAAAGCTAGGTAAGCAGTTGAATTTGAACATATGTATGTGTGTGTGTGTATATATACACACACACACATATGCATATATTATATATATAATGTTGAAGGTTTAGAGTAATTCTGCAAAAGGAAAGAGCTTATTGAAATATAAATAAATATATTTATATTTATAGTATATATATGCATTTATAATATATAATATATATAATATATATATAAAATATATAAATATATTTTATATATAATATATAAATATATCATATAATATATTAACATATTAATATATAATATATTATATATATTATATATTGTAAGTACATATAAATATATATATTAATAAGCTCTTTCCTTTTGCAGAATTACACTCTCTAAACCTCCTTCAACATTATTGAAATAGGAACCCAGTTGATTGACTGTTAGAGGGGAATGAGAAGGTCTTATTATGAAATAGTCTAGTCTTTACTACTCTCTGGTCCAAAACATGTATCACCAACATTTACAAAATAAAATCAATATAATCAGTATTTCATGCATATAAAGAAATATGTAAATAAGGTCTGTAGTTACATGTTGCATTAGTCAGCTAGGGCTGCTATTAAAACAAATCACAAAATGAGTGGCTTAAACAACAGAAATTAATTTTCTCACAGTTCTGTAGGCTAGGAAGTTCAATATGAAGGTGCCACTTATTGGATTTCTGCTGAAGGTTCTCCTCCTGGCTTACAGACTGCCTCCTTCTTGTTTTTTCACATGTTGGAGAGAGAGAAGGTAAACTCTCTGGTTTCTCTTCTTATAAGGGCACTAATCTCATCAGACCAGGGCCCACCCTCGTTATCTCATCTAACCTTAATTACCTCCGAAAGGACTCATTTCTAAATATCATCACATTGGGGGTTAGGGCTTCAACATACCAACTTGGGTGGGATACATTCAGTCCGTAACACTTATTTACAAAGGTTCTAGCAGAGTTGTGACACAGATGGGCAGATTTCCTTGTCATCTCTCTTTCAAGGCTGTTTCTCTCTCTCTCTCTCTCTCTCTCTCTCTCTCTCTCTCTCTCTCTCTCTGTGTGTGTGTGTGTGTGTGTGTGTTTGTGTGTGTGTGTGTGTATTGGGAAAGGAGGGCATCTCAGGTCCTTAGATTCCACTTCCTTCAAATTTGAGAAATCTTAGTTTCCGGTTTCCTTCATGGCCTACAATTAATTTCAAATTGCTGGATTATTGATAAAGACATTGGATTGTTAATCACCCTGACTTTTTCACCTCCCTTGTATTGTTGTTTGTTTTTGTGTTTGTTTGTTTTTGCCATTGGGAATTTCCTTAGCTCCCTGTTTTGTGAGCTCAGCAATGTTTTCAACTTTCTGTGTAGTAATTTATGCAACATCCAGCTCTTTTGGAGTGGTACATTTTTTTTTCGCGGAGCATTGAGTCGCTCTTCTTTTTTAAAAAATTTTATTCTGGTAAAGTACACGGATAATATTTACCATCTTAACCATTTTCAAGTGCACAGTTCAGTAGTATTAAGTACATTCATGTTGTTGTGCAGCCTTCAGCCCCCATTTATCTCTATAACTCTTTTCATCTTGCAAAACTGAAACTCCATACACATTAAACAGTAACTCTCCATTCCCTTCTCCCTCCAGCCCTTGACAATCCCATTCTCCTTTCTGTCTCTATGACTACTCTGAGTACCTCATATAAGTTGGATCATACAGTATTTGTCTTCTTGTGAATGGCTTATTCCACTTAGCATAATGTCTTCAAGGTTCATACTTATCATAGCATATGTCAAAATTTCTTTCTATTTTAAGGCTTTAAGGCTGACTGATGGGGGAGTCTTCTGTCATTTTGCTATTTGTTTTCTATATGTCTTATAACTATTTTTGTTCCACATTTCTTGTATTACTTTCTTCTTTGTTGATTTTTTGTAGTGAAACATTTTAGTTCCTATCTCATTGCCCTTTGTGCATAGTCTGTAGTTATTTTTTTGTGGTTATTATGAGAATTACATTTAACATCTTAAAGTTATAACACTCTAATTTGAATTTATACCTGTTTAACTTTAATAAAATACAGAAACTTTGTTCTTTTACATCTCTATCCTTACTCTTTTTAGTTGCTGTCCAAAAATTACAATGTCTAATTGTTTGTTCAAAAACATAAACTAATACAAGTTTAGCATTCCAAATATGAAAATTCAAAATATAAAACACTCAAAACTTTGAAATTTTTTGAGTGACATGATACGCAAAGGAAATAATGCTCATTGGAGCATTGCAGATATCAAATTTTTAGATTTGAGAACTGGTAAGTGTAAAGCAAATATTCCAAAACCCGAGATCTGAAACACTTTTGGTTTCAAGCATTTCAGATAAGGAATAATCAACCTGTAATTTAAAAAAAATGCACTAGTCTGGGCACGGTGGCTCACATGTGTAATCCCAGCACTTTGGGAGGCTGAGGTGGGCAGATTACAAGGTCAGAAGTTCGAGACCAGCCTGACCAACATGGTGAAACCCCGTCTCTACTAAAAATACAAAAATTAGCTGGGCGTGGTGGCACGCGCCTGTAATCCCAGCTACTTAGGAGCCTGAGGTAGGAGAATCATTTGAACCTGGGAGGCAGAGGTCGCAGTGAGCTGAGATCATGCCACTGCACTCCAGCCTGGGTGACAGAGCGAGAGTGAGACTCCATCTCAAAAAAAAAAAAAAAAAAAAAATGTACTTGTGTCTTAAATTATGTAGGAAATGTAATGTGGAGTTACAATATTACTAGCTTGTAGACTAATAACTGCTTTATAAACCTTTTTAACATTTAAATTTTTATATTTTAATCATTGCTTTGAAAATGTATTAGTGTCTTAAATTATGTAGAAATAAATTACAAATTTATTCGTTACGAATAAATTATTACGGTGGAGTTACGAATCATTATTACGGTAATACTGGATTTTATAATTGCTCATTTATTTATCTTTACTGATATCTTTATTTCCTTATATTGCTTCAAGCTATTGTCTAGTGTCCTTTCATTTCAACCTGAAGAACTCCCTTTAATACTTATTCCAGGCCAGATCCAGAGGTGAGGTGATGAACCCCCTTAGCTTTTGTTTATCTGGGGATGTCTTCATTTCTTCCTCACTTTTGAAGGGCAGTTTTGCTAGATATAGAATTCTTGGTTGACAGGTTTTTTTTTTTTTCTTTTACCACTTTGAATATCTTAACCCACTACCTTCTGGCCTTCAAGGTTTCTGATGTGAAATTTTCTGATAGTCTTATTGATCATCCCCTGCATGTGACAAATTGCCTCTCTCTTGCTGCTTTCGAGATTCTGTTTGTCTTTCACTTTTGACAGTTTGATAATGTATCTAGATCTGGGTGTCTTGGAGTTAATCCTACTCCAAGATTTCATTCCATTGAGTGTCTTGGATATTTATATTCATGTGTTTCATCAAATGTGGGAAGTTTTTGGCCATTATATCTTTAAATACTCAGTCTATTTCTCTTTTTGCTTTCTAGAATTCTTATTACATGTATGTTAGTCCTCTTGATGGTGTCCCACGACTCCTTTCTGTTCAATCTTTTTCTTTTTGTTCCTCAGAGTTAATAACTCCTCTTGTTCTATCTTCAAGTTCATTGATTCTTTCTTTTGCCTCCTCATATCTACCTTTGAATCACTATAGTGAATTTTTCATTTCAGTTATTATAATTTTCTGCCCCAGAATTTCTTTTGAATTATTTTTAAGTTTTCTAATTATTGATATTCCCATTTTCTTTATACACTTTTTTCACTTTTTCCATCTTTTTTTTAGTTATTTTAATGTCTTTAAGACTGTTGTTTTAAAGTTTTTGTGTAATAAATCTGCCATTGAATGTTTTTCAGGGACTGTTTCTGCTTATTTTTTTAAAAAATCTTGAATAGATATTACTATTCTGTTTTTATGTCCATTGCTTTGTTGAAAACTGGACATTTTACATCTTGTAACTCTGAAAATTAGATTCTTCCTCTTCCTCAGGGTTTTCTTTTGTTTTTGTTTGTTTGTTTTTATTGTTATCTGCTATCTCTGTGCCAAGAATAATACAGATATAAACATAAAGTTTTCTTGGTCTTTTCTGAGCCTATACCTTTCCCTAAGCATGCATGGTTACTTTCTAATTCCCCTTGTGTATGTGACTGCTTTAAAACATCCTAGTCTTTAATATCTGGCTGCCAAAAGAAGAAAAATGAAAAGGGGAAAAATGGATGATGGACCTTTACACTTTCTGGAATTCGTTTCAGCTAGAGGAAAGGACCCTGCAATAGTTAAGTGAGGTGCAATAAGGAGAGTCCACCTGTTTGCCCCTCTGTGATCAGAAGCAGCAATCAGCAGTCAGAGCACAGATCTGCAATACTTGGAGAACGGTATCCTTTTTGCCCACACTGGCTCCTGCAACCTGTGTGTTAACTGCCCCAAGAACCATAGCTCCCTGCCACAGGGCTGGAGGTGGGATATGGGTAGCTAAGGCTCTACTAAGAGCTGAAATTGATGAAAATTAACTACAATTTATAGTTCAATCCTTCTGGAAGTTGCAAGCCTTCAATAGACTTCAGAGTTCCAAAATAGTTGCATCAGGCAGATGTTGCCAGTATAATTGTAGTTTAGGTGGAGGGACAGATTCCTGGTGCTTCCTACTATGCCATTATCCCAGAATCCTTTCTCTAGTCCTTCTTCTTGTTCAAAACAGAAGTTTTGATCCTGCTCTCTAGTTAACATATGGATGAAAACCAATTGTCCTTCTTGGGTCAGAAGATCAAAGTCTTAAAGTCAGTCAAAAGGAACCTGAAAGTTTGGAGCCACAGGTTCATGTACCTGCAGCTTAAGTGCCCAAACAGGAAGCTAGGCCAAGGACCTGATCAGTTTCATGTGGGTTCTTAGCAGATTCATTGTATTAGTCTGTTCTTATACTGCTAATAAAGACATACCCAAGACTGGGTAATTTATAAAGGAAAGAGGTTTAATTGACTCACAGTTCCACGTGGCTGAGGAGGCCTCACAATCATGGCTGAAGGCAAATATGGAACAAAGTCATGTCTTATGTGGTAGAAGGCAAGAGAGTTTGCATAGCGGAACTCCCTTTTATAGAACCATCAGATCTCATGAGACTTATTCACTATCACTAGAACAGCATGGGAAAGACCCGCCCCCATGATTCAATTATCTCATACTGGGTCCCTCCCATGACACTTGGAAATTATGGGAGCTACAATTCAAGGTAAGATTTGGGTGGGGACACAGCAAAACCATATCATTCCGCATCTGGCCCCTCCCAAATCTCATGTCCTGACATTTCAAAACCAATCATGCCTCCCCAACAGACCCCCCAAAGTCTTAAATCATTGTAGCTTTAACTTAAAAGTCCACAGTCTAAAGTCTTAGCTAAGACAAGGCAAGTCCCTTCTGCCTATGAGCCTTTAAAATCAAAAGCAAGTTAGTTACTTTCTAGAAACAATGGGGGTGCAGGCACTGGGTAAATATACCCTTTCAAGATGGGAAAAATTAGGCAAAAGAAAGAGGTTACAGGCCTCATGCAATTCTGAAATCCAAATCTTAAAGCTCCAAAATGATCTCCTTTGACTCCATGTCTCATACCCAGGTCACACTGATACAAGAGGTAAGCTCCCACAGCCTTGGGCAGCTCCACTCCATGACTTCGCAGGGTATAGCTCGCTTCCTGGCTGCTACCATGGGCTGGCATTGAGTGTCTGTGGCTTTTCTAAGTGCATGATGCAAGCTGTTCATGGAGGATGGTAGACCTCTTCTCACAGCTCCACTAGGCAGTGCCCCAGTGGAGACTCCGTATGGGGGCTCCAACATCACATTTACCTTCTGCACTGTCCTAGAAGAGGTTCTCCATGAAGGATCTGCCCCTGAAGCACACCTCTCCCTGGACATCCAGGCATTTCCATACATGCTCTGAAATCTAGGTGGTGGTTCCCAAACCTCAATTCTTGACTTCTGTGGACCCGCAGGCCCAACACCACATGTAAGATTCCAAGGCTTGGGACTTGCACCCTCTGAAGCAATAGCCTGAGTTCCAACCCTTTTAGCCATGGCTGGGACACAGGGCACCAAGTTCCAAGACTGCACAAAGCAGCAAGGCCCAGGGTCTGGCCCATAAAACCATTTTTTTCTCCTAGGCCTCCTGGCTTGTGATGGGAGGGGCTGCTGTGAAGACCTCTGACATGCCCTGGAGACATTTTCCCCATTGTCTTGGTGATTAACATTTGGCTCCCCGTTAGTTATGCAAATTTCTGCAGCAGACTTGAATTTCTCCTTGGAAAATGGGTTTTCATTTTCTATCACATCATCAAGCTACAAGTTTTCCAAACTTTTATGCTCTGCTTCCCTTTTAAACATAAATTCCAATTTCAGACCACATCTTTGTGAATAAATAAAACTGAATGCTCTTAATAGTACCCATGTCACATCTTGAATGCTTTTCTGCTTAGAAATTTCTTCCACCAGATACCCAATATCATCTCTCTCAAGTTCAAAGTTCCATAGATCTCTACAGCAGGGGCAAAATGCCCCCAGTCTCTTTGCTAAAACATAACAAGAGTCACCTTTGCTCCAGTTCCCAACAAGTTTCTCATCTCCATCTGAGACCACCTCAACCTGGACTTTATTGTACATATCAGTATCAGCATTTTGGTCAAAGCCATTCAACATCTCTAAGAAGTTCCTGACTTTCCTACATCTTCCTGTCTTCTGAGCCCTCTAAGTCTCTGGGAAGTTCCAGACTTTCCCACATTTTCCTGTCTTCTTCTGAGCTCTCCAAGCTGTTCCAGCCTCTGCCTGTTACCCAGTTGCAAAGTCACTTCCACATTTTCAGGTATCTTTACAGCAGCACCCCACTCTGCTGGTACCAATTTACTGTTTTAGTTTGTTCTCATGCTGCTAATAAAGACATACTTGAGACTGGGTAATTTATAAAGGAAAGGTGTTTAATGTAAGTCACATCTTACATGGTGGCAGGCAAGACAGCTTGTGAAGGGAAACTCCCTTTTATAAAACCATCAGATCTCATGAGACTTATTTACTGTCACAAGAACAGCATGGGAAAGACCCACCCCTCACCATGATTCATTTAGCTTCCACTGGGACCCTCCTATGACACATGGAAATTATGGGAGCTACAATTCAAGATGAGATTTGGCCGGGGACACAGCCAAACCATATCATTCATGAAGCAGGCTGATGTTTCAGAACCTGCCTGAAGGCAATTGGAGGCTTATTTTTCTGGAGGATTTTATAGATGTCACTGAGGTTGGTCTAAGCGCTTGTTGGTTGGCTTTCTTTGCTTAGATAGAGAGTCTCAGTTATCAATCTACTCACTTAAACCTTGATGCCAATAATCTCTAAATAAGAGCAACAGATCTCAGCAATGGCCTATGTGTGTGTTTATATAATACACCCTGAAACCCCACAAATATTCAGATTAGCCTAACTAAAATCAAACAGGTGGCTTGAGATAAAGTTAGCTTTTTTCTAATTTTTATTTTATCTTACAGGTTTTTTTAAAAAAATGGAAATATGCATTTATGGCAATCACTAAATAATTGATTGTCACCTAGTCTTCTGAGGTGGGGTAAAGTAGCAGCTGGGGCAAACTAGAACCTATAGAAGCAGGAAGCGCAGTGGGCTAGTCTGGATTTTTTTAGTAAGTAAGTTTTCTGAAAACAAGCATGACTTTAGAGGCTGCTTTGCAAGGCTAAGGTCATTCTTCTTTGAAATATACATTCTTATTTAGTAGGGTTTTCCATTACCGTTTTCTACTTCATGAAAAATAAACCAACTGCACCTTCTTGTCTACCTAATTCCCTTGAAAGTTCAATCCTGGGATCCAATAACAATCTAGCAAACTCTGGGAAAACTTCATGAGGCAGAAATTGAGGTCAGTGACTAACAAGAATAAGAGGCAATTAATTAGAAGAATAGCATGCATTTTGTAATTTTACTAAGGAAAGATTCACTATCCAGATGACTGGCTGAATTTACAGATAGTAAGAAAACTTTTAGAAGAACTGAATCAAGTGATTTAGAGTACACAATCCTAAATCCTGGATTGGTGGGAGCAATTTTTCACTCTTCTTTATTTATTAAACTCAAGTCTATTTGAAAAGAGGAGATAGTGATGGATATGGATTTGCCTTTGCTGCCAATTTCAGGCATAAAACCTTTTAAGTACCTGGTAAAGATGATAGTAAAAATAATTCTGTCTAGTGAAAAGCACGAGTGTGTTTGCAGGCACCCCACATAGTTACCTGTGGGGGTGTCTTTGAATATACATATGCATGCATGATATAGTCCCTTTCGCAGGGTCATCTTGTAGTCTCTGCTATTGCATACAAATCTCACGTTTATCTGTCACCAAGAAGATAATGGAAAATTGCTTATTCGCTGCTTACATTGCAGCACTCTGTGATTATGTGCTCCAAGTGATTTACAATGCACCTATCTTTATAGCAACAATGCAATAGCCAAAGAAAATTGTTAAAGCTTTTAGTACAGTGTACATAGCCCACCTGCACAGAGAACCCATGTAGTGTAAGAAGATCTGGAACTGCTCTGGCTTCTGTTCAGCAACCTGACTTAGAAACATTCTTTTATTGATTGATTGATTGAGACAGAGTGTTGCCCATGCTGGAGTGCAGTGATGCGATCCTAGCTTGTTGCAGCCTCAACCTCCCAGGCTCAAGCGATCTTCCCACCTCAGGCTCCCAGGTAGCTGGGACTACAGGAATGTGCCACCATGCTGAGCTAAGTTTTTTTATTTTTTATAGAGACAGGACCTCACTATGCTGCCCAGGCTGATCTCAAACTCCTGTGCTCAAGTGATGCTCCCACTCTGACCTCCCAAAGTGTTGGGATTACAGGTGTGAGACACAGAACCCAGCCAGAAACATTCTTTTTATAGACCTCCTCCATGGGCTTATCTCTGAAGGGTCACCTGACCAGTTATTGTTCCTGTTCTGCTGAATCATAGGTCTTTATCCCTTCTCCAATCTCTCCCTTACTTTATTCTGATTCTGAAACCCTCTCCTCAGAGATGGTCACTAATTCAAGGGGTTGGCAGTACAGGCACAGCAACAAGCTCTCAAAGACTTTTTAGAAACAACCTGAGAATCTTAATTTCATGGGGGACCCCTTTCTTCATTTTCTTAAAGCCTAAGCGCTACAGAATCAAGCATTCATATGTTCCATGTGTTCAAATGTAGATACCCAAATGTAAGGGAACCTGACGTTTCTACGTATCTTTGTCCTGAACTTCCAGTCTTGCAGTTTGATGAACACACTGTATTCAAGACTCTCTGCCTTTGTACATGATGCCATTCTGTCAGGAGTGCCCTCTCACCTTTTCACTTAGAAAACTATTCGTCCTACAAAATCTATTTATCATCTCCCATGTAAGGCTTTCCATGATGTTTTGGATAGATGATTACTTCCTTCTCTCAATAAATTCTGTGCCTTATTTACCTCTTACTGGAAACATCATTCTAAATTTAAAGTGTTATTAATTTATTGTTTATAATTATTAATTAAGAGCTTGTCTTGCCTGCTAGACTGTGAGCTCCTTGGGAGGAAGGACTGCCTCCTATCTGCCTTCTACCCTCTGCTTCTATTATAGGACGTATTTGAAATGTAGTCTAGGTTCTTGAACAGAACTGAATCTCTTTACAACAGCAGATTTGTCTGTGTATCTTTGGATAATTTGATGGGCTTTACTAGCTATGAAAAGAGCTTCTCAAATCCTTAGGCTTCCACTCTTCCCATTTAAACCTCAGTCCATGACACAAATGTGAGGCAGCTCACAGTAGAGGATATATTGTTGCTTCTGACTCTCTCTAGTCTTCAAGGGAAGTGGCTTATTAATCTCATTACCATAAACTGTGAAGTAAGTAGATAGGCATTATTCATGCTTCCGGGTTGCAGTTAGAGACCATTCTCATTAATTAGGTTGCCTACAACTCAAATCCGTAGCTTTCTGGGGGCACTTTTGCCCCAGAAGGGCCATAGATAATGTCTTCCAAATATGATCCAAAGTCTAGATTATCTTCAAATGAGGTAAAATCTTCCTTTATTTGAAAAGTAACAATTAAATAGATTTATCTTTCTTCCCTTTTCCCTGGACTCCATTGCCTAAATTTCACTGTGGATCAGTTGCTGGTTGGTCAGACTCTTACAATTTATGAGCATCTTTGCGTGTTGTTGGTACTGACTTTAAAGAGCAAATGATTTCTCACCAGTAATTGAAATCCCCTAAAGGTAGTATCCTTTGCAGATTCACAGCCTGTCACATTCCTAGCCCTAGAAATGCAGTGCTTTGTTCAGCTTTAAAAGATGGTTGGGAGAGAGAACATTCTGCATTAGGAAGTTTCCAACTAAAATGACTTTTAATTAAAAGCAGGTGATTAATGTAATCATTTATCAATTGTGTTTTATATTTTCATTAGTTTTTTGGGAAGATTTTCAAACTATTAGGTACATTTCGAGAGAAATCAGCTCTTAGGGTGAAATACTGGGCAAAAAAGTCAGAAACTCGTAAATACACTGAAATTTATTTGTTCATTCATTTCTTCATTAAACAAGGGGCCTCAGCTGGCACGGTGGCTCGCACTTGTAATCCCAGCACTTTGGGAGGCTGAGATGGGAGGATTCCTTGAGCTCAAGAGTCTGAGATCACCCTGGGCAATAGAGCGAGACCTCATCTCTACTAAAAATAATACAAATTAGACAGGTGTGGTGGCACATGCCTGTAGTCTCAGCTACTCAGGTGGATAAGGTGGGAGGATCACTTGAGCCCAAAAGATCAAGGCTGCAGTGAGCTGTAATCACACCATTGCATTCTGTCCTGGGCAACAGAGTGAAACCCTGTCTCAGAAACAAACAATCAAAAAACAAGAGGCCTGAGACCCAAAGATAAATAATGAATACTACTCCCAACTAGCTCACAGTCTGGTGAGGAAGTGGGAAATTAAAGGAAAGCCAACGATGAGATCGAGGGAAGGATTGAAGAATGGTCTGGACACACAAAGAAGGAGCAGCTTACTGTATCTGGGGAGTGGAGAGAAGTAGCCAGGAAAACTTTTTAGAGCTCAGATTCACCTATGTCTTCTACTCCCAAAATCCAGTCTTCAGAGATGGTAGGTCAGTGTGTGTTCCAGGCAGTAGGAATAGTATGGATAGCAAATGCAAGAAGGCCTAGGAAGAAATAAAAGCTATCTCTGTCTTGGGAGCATAGAGCAATAGAAGCAAGGGATTGACTCATGCTGCAAAATCAGCAGGTTCTAGAAGAAGTCCTGAATGATAGCTTAGGAAAGGAAGGAGCAGATATTACAAACAGGAACCCAAACCAGAGATGGGTGGAAAAGATTCTTGGACCCAAATAGTGATTCTGGGGGGAAAGAGATCAAGAATGCAGGCTACAATGGGAGAACAGGAGGGACACATTTAAATGTGAGCTCTGAGTAACAGCTCAGCACATCAGCAGAAAGAATGGAACTTGACTCTGTATCAGGGGTCTGTATGTAGTCAGGTCCCTTGAATCTCTTTGGATTTCAAGCCCTGGTCCAGTGTAATACACACCTACCAATAGAGGAAGGGTGTAATGATGAAGACAGTGACTCTGCTTCCAGTTGCTATGAGAGTGCGTATCTCAGGCCCTGAGGGTCAGTACAGTGGTTTAAGTCACAGATGAGAGTGAATGAAGTAGTAGGGGTGGCAAACAGACATTCTCTGAATAGAGCCTGCTTTGAGGTTCTAATAATACTATGCAATACTTTCTCCCAAGGTTGAAGCAATTTTGCTGTTGAAATTTTTTATTTTTTGCTAGATTAACAAACTTCTTGAAATAATAAAATTATGGAGCAGTACTAGAAAAATCTTGTTGAGGGTAGACATGCCTCTGAAGAAAACTGCCCTTAGGCTGATTCTGGAGGCTGTTAATAGGATTGATTAATGTTTTTTAATTTTTTTTTTTAGTTGTTTTACAGTGATGGTTGTATTGTATACTGATAGGAATTATTAAAGCCTCAAAATGAATGCATTTAATTGCTCATGAGTGAATGAAATTGAAACAGGTAAAAGCGCTAAGATAAGAGTCAACTCCCAAAATCTCCATAAAAGAAGCTTCTTTGTCCAACGTAGGTGGAGTAGCACTTGGAGCTCATTCATAAGGGTTGACACTGGATTTTTATTTAAAGAAGAATAATCTGTTGCCCCTTGCTCCTAAGCCAGGATGGAGGCCTATGCCATGCCAGCTAAAAGCCAGCCACTTTCTAAAGAGCTTGCTGATACAGAGTTCATGCCAACCAGAGAATGCCCTTTCAGCTTGCCTGGCCCATCCTCCACCCCAACTCACCCAGAGCGGGGGACAATAACACTTACGGAGGATAACTGCATAATTAGAACTGAGCATTTCTTTGCCATGACATGGGTTGTTTTAAGGAGAAATAAACTTAGGCATACTAACCAAATACACTATGCTATGCTATACTAATTATAAAAATAATTTGTAGTGTACCTTCCATTTGCATGTAAGATCTCATAGTATATTGTATCAAAAATTTATGAAAACACTGTATCACAATCTACGTAGTACATTAGTGTAGTGTAGTGTAGTCCTTGCCCGCAGGGAGATTATATTCTTGCAGGAGAGAGAAGCAGGAAACCACATTAAAGAACACATTTCATTCATTACTATTTATTTTGTTTCTACTCTGTACCAGGGGATGCAAAGATAAAGTGAAACCTCAAAATAGTAATTTAAAACACCAGGAGAATAAATGAATTTCTTTTGGATTTTAGAAAGGTCACCGCCTAGCTGACCACAACTCTATTTGTCTGGCATAGCGTATTTTTTCTTTTTCCTTGTTTTAATTGTATTGGAATACCTTTAGGGAAGACACATTCTCTCTTGTTTTCTCAATTACCCATTTCTGCTACATGCCTGGCTCCTGGAGGCACCTGAGTTGCACCTTTAAGTAAATGCCTAGTTCAGAGGGAAAAAAGAACACTTTGAGATGAGGCAGTAAAGACCGATATTAAGAGAAATACGGGAAATCTGGGTCCTGAAGGGTGGATAAAATTTGAATAAATAAAGTATTGGGCACATGGACACAGGGAGAGGAACTACACACACCAGGACTTGTTGGGGGATGGGGGGGTGAGGGGAGGGAACTTAGAGGAGGGGTCAATAGGTGCAGCAAACCACCATGGCACACGTATCCCTATGTAACAAGCCTGCACGTTCTGCACATGGATCCTGGAACTTAAAGAAAAAAAAACAAAAATTAAAACAAAATTTAAAAATTTCTCCCCCTGTCTTATATGGCAAAGCATAAATAGATTTTATAGGTTTGAGTTTTACATTTAAATCTTCAATGAATTTTGAAATGAGGATTTTTTTTGTTGTTGTTGTTTTTTTGAGGTGGAGTCTCACTCTGTCCCCCAGGCTGGAGTTCAATGGCCTCAATTGCCCTTGTCCACTTTTTAAAAGAAAAGAAAAGCTTTAACCCATATTGAATTTTACTATTGTTCCTTTCTCCAAGGTGTGAAAAAAACAAAAACAAAAGCAAAAAAACTACAGCACCAAAATGAGGGAAAATTTGAGAATGTACAACTCCTGAGAAATAATTTTGGGAAAGTAGTTTAGCTCAGAAGCACTGACGGGAGCTTGCTACAGAATCATGGCCAACACCTCCTTTCTTTGATTAATCCACTGGTCTACTGATTGATAGATAAATCTGTCTCATCTACCTTAAATGTAAAATTCAGAAATGAGATGTTTGTCATAGAGACACTTATTAAGATAGGTTGAATTTTCAAAAATAAAATCATGTTTTTGTCAGCAACCTTGATTTGGCCACTTGGTTTGGAAATGGAGACCACCTTGCTCATTGGGTTATATGGAAGACATTTTCTACAAATTAAATGAGTGACATCTGCAGCTCCAAGGTTTTAATGAAGATATATTTAAAGCACACATTCAACATGCAGCCTGGAAGTCACATGCTTTTTTGTTGTTGTTGTTGTTGTTGTTGAGACAGTCTTGCTGTCACCCAGGCTGAAGTGCAGTGGCATGATCTCCACTCACTGCAACCTCTGCCTCCTGGGTTCAAGTGATTCTCCAGCCTCAGCCTCCCAAAGTGCTGGGATTACAGGCATGAGCCACTGTGCCTGGTCAGTCACATGCTTTTAAACTATTAAACACATGATAACCATTCTAGGTGTAAGCTTAAAAATTTATGAGAGGACATAAAGACTTTTAAAAAAGTCTTTTAGGGAGTATGCTGCAATGAAAAGCAAAATTTAAAGACCACTATCTAGTCTTCTTGGTGTAATGACAAGGCTGTGATACCTCTAGATGGAGGAGGCTGCCTCCTAGGAAGCAGTTTTGCAGACAGCCTTCAGGGAAGGGAAAATGGAGAGGAGGGCCCAGCAAGAGAGATGGGGGAGGGCAAAGGCAGAGACTAATGCCACAAAGTGCTCCAGCAGCTCCTGCTGGGGTGAGAAAGGCTGAGCTAAGAAGGCCTAGGTTCCAGGCCTGTTCTCCAAAGCCCAGAGCTTCCCTTGGGCTGCCAAGATTGCACTTCTGCCATCTCACCAAGGCCTGTGCTGTCTCAGAGAGGACCAGTAGAGGCAACAAGTTTGTGCCTTAGCAGAAACCCATCATCACAAACATATAAATAGCAAACATTCAAAAAAAAAAAAAAAAAAAAGAATGCTAACATTCTGAAGTGGTAAGGTCAGGGACATACCTGAGTGAGGAGAGCAACCTTTAAAAATAGATCTGTGAAAAGACTTTGAAAACCCTTGTTAAGGACATGTATGGGGAGCCAGCTGTTCTCAGGGCACACATGCCATCCTGCCTCATTTCCTTGGAGTTTCTTTTTTTTTCTTTTTTTTTCTTTGAGACAAGGTCTTGTTCTGTCACCCAAACTGGAGTGCAATGGCGTGATCTCAGCTCACTGCAACCTCCTCCTCCTGGGCTCAAGCAATTCCCCTGCCTCACTCTCCTAAGTAGCTGGGACTACAGATGCATGCCACCCTGCCTGGCTAATTTTTGCATTCTTTGTAGAGATGGGTTTTTGCAGTGTTGCCCAGGCTGGTCTTGAACTTCTGAGCTCAGGTGATCCACCCACCTCAGCCTCCCAAAGTGCTGGGATTACAAATGTGAGCCAGCGCATTCAGCCATTTCCTTGGAGTTTCTAGAGAGCCCCACTCACCCCATTCTCTTTCAGGGAACTTCTGGACAGAGTGTCACCAGGGTAGAGACAGCAATTCTAGAGAAGAAGCCGACATCCAGTATTGTCCATGCCCAAAAAGCAGCTGCTGAGCTGCTTCCATTTTTCTAATTTCTGGGGAAAAAATATTTAGACAAATCAATCTAAACACACAATGAAGAATGTTTTTGGCAGTGTTTGGTTTTTTTTTTTTTTTTTTTTTGATTTTTTATTTTCATAGAGGAAAAATAATTGGAAACATTGATACTGACTTCTGCTGTGAAGTTGACCTGTGAAAATGAACTGGGACCGAGAGAGAAAGGTGTTGGATCCTAATTAGTCAGAGCACTGTGGAAGGGAGAGGCAGGGCTCAACACTGTTGGATTTCTGATTTGCTCTCTCACAGCCCCACTGTCTGCAGGCCTCAGCATGTGGAACCCATTTCTGCACCTGCTCTTGGGCTTGGCTGGCTGGTCTGGAGTGAAGGACAGAGCAGCGGCTGGAACCTTAGCCTTAAGCCAGCTGGACCATGGCTCAGTCCTGGGCTCCAATGTCACTGGGGACTTACCCTCTTAGTAATAATCGTATCTGAATTATAACAACAATAACGTCCTCTAACACATCTGTGGAGTGCTTAATATGTGACGGGCACTATGTTAAGCCTTTCACATCTTGTGTAATATCCAAACAACCCTATAAAATCAATTCTGTTATAAGGAAACTGAGGTTTAAATAATGGTCCCATGGGCAGTATGTCAGATTCTCAAACCCTCCCTCTGAAACTGTGAGCTGTGCTTCCTTGCTTTTCTTCACTGCACAGCAGGAATACTGTGGAGCACCGCTGCAGCAGAGCTGCAAGAATTCAGGGAGCCAGGGTGTGCAAAGCAGATGGCACAATGACTGCCATTTTATTGAGTTAATAAATGTTGACAACGGAAAATGCTAACCACTGATGTTCATTGCATGCTTAATACATGCCAATCGTTGTTCTACACTCTTCGTGTATTCACCCATTCATTCCTCTGCTTCTCACAGCCCCATGAAGTAGGCATCACCCTGATTCCTGTGTTTACAGATGGGGAATTCAGGTTTTGGAGTGGTTAAACAACTTATTGAAAATACAACTTACCCAAAAAACAACTTCCCCAAAGCAACAGAGCTAATCAGTGAGGGGGATTTGTAGCCATGACATCTGGTTTAAGAACCCAAGCTCTGATTAAGCAACAGTAACTATTATTATCACTGTAACTGGGGCTGATACAAAAGGAAAACAAAACAAAACAAAAAAGAAATAGTCTCATCAAACTGTGCTCCCAACCTGTAATACAATTATTTATGACTGTGCTTATTTACCCTACAATTCTGCTGGCTCCTGTGCAGCAAGGACTGCGTCTCAACTTTGACTCCAAACTCAGCATGATAAATGCCTGTAGTACAGAAGTGAAGTCTGTTTATATGTTGGGCACTACCATAGGAGAAGGAAAAGACAATTCCATTTCTTGTGAATATAAAAACGGGATGGAGAAGGCACCTTTTAAGCAAATGGTGACCCTACAACTATGGTGCAGTAATAGAGTCACAGTCAGTGTTTCACAGGACAAGGAAGCACTTTATTCCATCCTGGTTGGGACAGAATAAAGGATGGGTTGGGGTATGGCATGCAGAAGTAGATTCCAGAGGAGGTGACTCTGGGGCTGAGATCTGAAAGATACAAAGAGTTTTGCTGCTAGGAAAGACCTTAAATATACCCAAAGTAAACAGCATCTGGAAAAGTAGCCCAAGGAGACATGGGAAGGGACTTTGTACAAAAGCTAAAGAGTTGATACTTTATTTCCTCCTTAACAGAGATCTTCCAAAAGATTTTAAGAAGGAGCCAGATGTGATCTGATTTGCATTTCAGAGAAATCTCTCTTGTTGCTCTGTGGATGATGGATTGATCAGATGTAGTGATATTGAAGACTGGAAGCCACCTGCCTCTGCTCCACTTGTGAGAGGAAAGAATAAACTAGTGTTAGCGAATGCAACTTGTGCTTGGACATTCAACTCCCCTAGCAGACATTCAATAAACAAAGTAAAGGAGCCTGATGTGGCAAATATGGAACAAATAGCCTGGTGACTACCAGGTGTCTCCTCCCTGTCTTCTGTAGGTACGTTTAATGAAGGAGCTGCTGTCCCTTGAGCTCCAGGAAGGATGCAGGGTGATGTTACAATGTGTAAGAGCTCTATCTTCAGGGCTGTAATCTCAGTAAACTCTTGCTTGTTGGATACAAGAAAATAGTGGCTGGGAAAAACTTAAAAAGATGATATAACTCTAGGTGAAATGAGGCATTGTTCTGTTCCAATTATTTTTATGGATGTTGAGCACCAATAAACTATTAATAAGATATAATACAAATAACTACAACGTTGTTAAGAACTTGTAGTCTAAATAATACATATCTTAAAAAGACTTGTTCCAGGTAATTGGAATATTCATTTTGCGTTGCTGAACTACTAGAAAGACCTTTTTTGTTATGTGGACATTGTGAAAGTTACTCTGGAGAGCACTAAGACATCTTCCCGTGGTCTTTGGGCCTATATAAATTTTCATATTCCTCCTCTTCCTCTCTCTCCACTGAAGAAAAGCTGGAGGGCTGCCTCTGGGTGGAATGTAAGGTGGAAAATTCCTGTGGCTGTTCCCAGCATGGAGAATTATCACTGCAAATCTCATTCACAGAATGATTAAGCTGTGGATCAAGTTAGAAGTCCAGGCTGGATGGAGGCTGAGAGAAACACAATTACAAGGATGACAAGGAGACATGGGAAGGGGCCAAGAAGGGCTAAAACAAAACCATTTTCTCCTGCCATATTTGCTGATCTGTGAATGGTACTTCACAGGGTACCCATCTACCTGGGTACCCTAACCTGAAGCATCAAGGAATCTCTCATTCTTCTCTGTATCAGTTAGGATAAACTATGTTCTTCAGCAGTAACAAGTGACTCCAAAGCCTCTGTGGCTTTCAGCAACCAACATTTATGCTATTTTACATTCATACTGATTGTCATCTGCTATTGTCTGAGTTTTTCTCCAGATTGTCTGACTCTGGAACTCAGACTGATGGAGCTATCTCTATCTGGAACATGGCTGGTCTTGTGGCAGGGGGAAAAGAGAATACGGTGATCACACACCAGATCAGAAAAACCTACTGGGAAGTGGTGCACATAACTTATGTTCATATCATATTGGCTAAAGTCTGATGTCAATGGGACAGGGGACTATAATTCTGCCCAAGGAAGGGTAGGAGGTATTTCTGTTCATAAAGATGTTGCAATGGTCTGAATGTTGGTATCCCTCCAAAATCCATGTTAAAACCTAACACACAATGTGATAGTATTAAGAGGTGGGAACTTTTGGGAGGTGATTAAGTGGTGAGGGCTCCACCTTCATGAAAGGGACTAGTGCCCTTATAAAAGAGACCGAAGCAAGTACCCTAGCTCCTTTCACCATGTGAAGAGGCACGTAGAAGGTGCTATTTATGAAGAGGAACCGAACTTCACCAGACACCGATTCTGTCGGCTTCTTGATCTTGAACTTCCCAGCCTGCAGAACTGTGAGTAATAAATTTCTGTTGCTTATAAACTACCCAGTCTAAAGAATTTTATTATGGTAGCCTAAAGGAATTAAGAGAGGTGTTTTATATCTAGAGCCACAGAGAACAGTTTTCAACTTCAAGCTCTTCTATTTTCTAGGTATATAAAGTGTGCTGTTATTTCCCCATCTTTTTTTTTTTTTTTTTTTTACTTTAACATTTTATTATAATTTATTTTTCAATATCATTGTTCATTATACCTCTTTTCTTTAAACAATTACCCAGGAGGATAATAATCTTTTAGGGTTTTGAAGGTCAGAGTTTTTTTTTTTTTTTTTTTTTTTTATGTGTTGTACCTGCTTGATACTTTTCTTTTTTTTTTTTTAAATTTATTTATTATTATTATACTTTAAGTTGTAGGGTACATGTGCATAACGTGCAGGTTTGTTACATATGTATACTTGTGCCATGGTGGTATTTCCCCACTTACGTCTAGAATAGGCTTTATGTTTTGGGCAGAGAGGGACTTTTTAAAAATAGCACTTTGGTTATCCCTATTCTACAAGGTATGTGCTCAGCTGAGTGAATTTGTGATTTATTGCAATCAGGGCTTTCCTTGTACTAAGACTTGGAGATGGGTGGGTGTCTTCCTTGACCCCTCCCCGTTGATACTCTCAAGTCATTTTTACTCCTCATTCAATCAATGCTCAAATTCCACTAAAGCTTGTGTTGTCAAATGTTACTACCCAATGCCCTTCCTTCTAGGTTTTGCCTATTGACAGCAGAATTGGTCCCTGTCATTCATTAAGGACTGTGGTTCCAGGCCTCTCCCTTCTTCCCTACTACTCCTGCCGTTATTGGGAACTTCAGCATCTCTGCACATGATCACATTAAACATCTTGGCCTCTTGGTTCCTTTACCTCCTTACCACAAATGTTTTTCCCTCCACTCTACTTCAGGTACCCTTCCCCTGGTCTTATGTTAGAATTTGTAATCACCAAGAACTGTACCACTTCCAAAATCTCTGTTGCAAGTACCTCATCCTCTGATCACCAACCTGCCTTTTCCATCTCACTTCCTTTAAAGTATTCCAGGTAGAATAATTCTTTAACCACTCAGAGGCCTTCAATCTATTGCCCCCACTATTTTGTCACTGTTCGTCTTTCTGTGTTTCATGATATCCTCTATATTCAGCTTAGACACCTACTGCAGTTGGCCAAACTGTGAGGCTAAGGGCACAATCCACCAGACTGCTATGTCAGCCCAAAACTATTGACACCAACTGCAAGTTTGGGGGTATATTAGTGTCCTAGTGCTGCTGTAACAAAGTACCATAGACTGAGTAGTTAAACAATAGAAATTTATTTTTTATGATTCTGGAGGTTAGAAGTCTAATATCAAGGTCTTGGCAGGCTTGGTTCCTTCTGAGGGCTGTGAGGAAGAATCTCTTCATGCCTCTGCCTGAGCTTCTAGTGGTTTGCTTGCAATTTTGGCATTCCTTGACTTGCAGAAGTGTCATCCAAATCTCTGGTTTCATCTTCATATAGTGTTTACTTGTGTCTGTGTCCAAATTTCCCATTTTTATGAAGATACCAGTCATCTTGGATTAGAGCTCAAGGTGGTCACACCCTGCTCTAGTGTGACCTCACCTTAACTGAACTAATCACATCTGCGATGACCATGTTTCCAAATAAGGTTACATTCTGAAGTACTGGGAGTTAGTTCAAACTTCAACATATAAAGTTTTTGAGGTACACAATTCAACTGATAATAGAGGTGCCCAAAACTATTCTCAAGTTTGATAATTTGCTAGAAAGACTCAGAACTCACTGAAAGCTAATACACTCATGTTTATGTTTATAATAGGGAAAGAATACATTAAAATCAGCCAAGGGATGAAACGTATAGAGTACAGTCTAGGAGGATTCTGAATGCAAAGCTCAGGACATGCTACTTTCCCTACGTTGATGTGTGACAATATGCACGAAGTATTGCAACTCCAGAAGCTCATGGAAGCTTCAGTGTTTAGAGTTTCTATTGGAGCTTCACTACATAAGCATGATTGGTTGATTGTTTGTCCACACGGTTGCACTGTGGTTGTCTTTTCTGGAGTGACCAGCCGCTACTCTAAGGCTATCAGCTGTGGCCAGTCCAGCCCTGAGTTATCTTGTTTGCATAAACTATCAGGTGTGGGGTGTGGTCTCAGGAGCTCACCATCAATAACAAAGATTTTCCTATCAAAAGGGAAATGTCAGTAGAGGTTACCTTCCAGGAACCAGGACAAAGACCCGACCTCTCTTTTGATAAGGCCAAATTCCTTATTACACAACACCCATCCTTCTTTGATTACTGCCTCCATTAAACTCATCTGATGAAACTCTTATCTGGTGAAATCTAACTCTCTTATTCAATGCCTGCACTCCAGCAGCTAAGCATTGCTGGAGAAAATCCCCAAACAAGGTAGACGAGTCGCACTTTATAACCGCACATCTGAAATAAGCACTGTACTCTGCCAGACAGTCCTACAGTTCCCCAGGACAGCCTGTTTTCCTCACTGTACATAACCTGCCCCATCTATACAAGCCTCTCTGAGATGATGAATATCTTACTCTTTATTGAAAATAATGGTTATAGTAAGAGCAACTTCATATTTCCTTTGCCAAATCCATCAGTCTTTGAGCTTCTTCACTCTACATATTCTATCCATCCCATATAAGAAACTTTCACAATCTTCCGTCGGGCTCAGACTTAAAACGAAGGAGTAATCCTTGATTTCTTCATACCTCACATTCAACGTGTGAGTAAGTTGTGTCAGTGACACCTTTACAACATGTTCTGAATCTGACCACTTCTCACAGTCTCCACTGTTGAAGCCTTAATGTAGCTCTGTACCTGGAACCAGTGCAGACATTTCTTAAGCAGTTTTTGCTACCATTTTCTATACCTCTCCAGTATTTTCTCCATGCAGCAGCTAGAGTAATCTTTTCCAAGTGTGAATCATATATAATCACCATCTTCTTGCTAATTACAATAACATCCATTCTCTTTTCATGACCTGTGCAACACACTGAGATTATTTCAGTCTTGGAGACTGTGGCAAAAGATGGCTAGGTCGTTGCTCACTAAACTGTTTGTTACTCCTGGCCACGCACACTGCCTTGCTCCCCCTCACAGGTGAGAATTTAAGTTGTAGCCAATAGAGTCTGAGCAGAAATGACACACATTATTTCCAGGTCTGGTCCATAAAACTGTCCATGTGCAAGCTTAAGTTCCTTCTCCCTCTTTCTTTATTTACTACTTGAATGCAGAGGAGGATGAGGACTTAAAGATGATGAATCCACATTGTGGAAGGAGTCTCAAGTCTCTGACTGATCCTGAGGAGCAAGGCATCCCTCCCTGCACTCCTGAGGTCTGCACTGAACTGTGCTCCAGTCCAGGTGAAATGTGTACTTACACTGTGTTATGCTATTGAGATTAGGGGCTGTTTGTTACAACTGTTAACATGATCTGACATACAAAGCTCTTGCACTTTCTCTTCCTCTTTTTTGATTTCTCTTTTCCAAGTTCTGTTTCTGGCTTCCTCCCTCTCAAGGTTTATGGTTCAGCTCAAATGTCCCCTCCCCCTCACGAGGCTTCCTCTGACATCTCTATCTAAAATAGTCCCCCGCCATAATTTTATTTTATTTAACTTTTAGGTTCAGGGGTACATGTGCAGGTTTGTTACACAGGTAAACCATGTGTCATGGGGTTGGTGTACAGATTATTTTGTCACCCACGTAATTAGCATAGTACCTGATAGGTAATTTTTTGATCCTCTCTCTTCACCCTCAAGTAGGGCCTAGTGTCTGTTCCCTTCTTTGTGTGCATGTGTACTCAGTGCTTAGCTCCCATTTATAAGTGAGAATATGCAGTATTTGGTTTTCTGTTCCTGCATTCGTTTGCTTAGAATAATGGCCTTCAGCTTGATCCATAGTTGCAGAGGACATGATCTCATTTTTATGGCTGCATAGTATCCATATACCATATTTTCTTTTACCAGTCTGCTGTTGATGGGAACATAGGTTGATTCTGTGTCTTTGCTATTGGGAATAGTGCTGTGATGAACATATGTGTGTATGAGTCTTTGGTAGAACAATTTACATTATTTTGGGTATATATCCGATAATGGGATTGCTGAGTCAAATGGTCATTCTAAGTTCTTTGAGAAATCTCCAAATTGCTTTCCACAGTGGCTGAACTAATTTACATTCCCACCACAGAGTATAAGTATTCCCTTTTCTCTGCAATCTCATCAGCATCTGTTATTTTTTGATGATTTATAATAGCTATTCTGACTGGTGTGATATTGTGTCTCATTGTAGTTTTGAGTTGCATTTCTCTAATGATTAGAGATGTTGAGCATCTTCTCATATGCTCGTTGCCTGAGTGTATGTATTCTTTTGAAAAGTGTTTGTTCATGTCCTTTGCCCACTTTGTAATGGGGTTGTTCATTTATTGCTTATTAATTTGCTAAAGTTCCTTAAAGATTCTGGATGTTAGACCTTTGTTGGATGCATAGTGTGCAAATATTTTCTCCTGTTCTGTAGGTTGTCTGTTTCCTCTGTTGATAATTTCTTTTGCTGTGTAGAAGCTCTTTAGTTTAATTAGGTCCCATTTGTCAATTTTTGTTTTTGTTGCAATTGCTTTTGGTGTCTTTGTCATCAAATCTTTGCAAGACCTATGTCTAGAATGGTATTTCCTTGGTTATCTTCCAGGATTTTTATAGTTTCAGGTTTTACATTTAAGTCTTTAATCCATATTGAGTTGATTTTTGTATATGGTGTAAGAAAGGGATCCAGTTTCAATTTTCTGCTTATGGCAGAATAGGAAATCAAATACTGCATGTTCTCCCTTATAAGTAAGAGCTAAATGATGGGAACACATGGACACAAAGAAGGGAACAACAGACAATGGGGCTTTGTTGAGGGTGGAGGGTGGGAGGAGGAAGAGCATCTGAAAAAATAACTGTTGGGTACTAGGCTTAGGACCTGGGTGACGAAATTGTTTGTACAACAAACCCCCATCACATGAAAGTTATATAACAAACCTGCACAGCACATGTACTTCTGAACTTAAAATAAAAGTTTAAAAAGGAAAAAGGAAAAAAATGTCTGCATATGGCTAGCCAGTTATCCTAGCACCATTTATTGAATAGGGAGTCCTTTCCCCATTGTTTGTGGCAACTCTGTCAAAGATCAGATGGTTGTAGGTGTGCAGCATTATTTCTGGGCTCTCTCTTCTGTTCCCTTGGTCTATGTATCCATTTTTGTACCAGTAACATGATGTTTTGGTTATTGTAGCCTTGTAAGGGTAATGTGATGCCTTCAGCTTTGGTTCTTTTTGCTTAGGATTGTCGTGGCTCTTTGAGCTCCTTTTCAGTTTCGTATTAATTTTAAAACAGTTTTTTTCTAATTCTGTGAAAAGCCTCCCGCTGTTACTGTGTGACTATCTAAGTCCCTTCATAGGTCTCTAAGAACTTGCTTTATGAATCTGGATCTCCTGTGTTGGGTGCATGTGTATTTAGGATAGTTAGGTCTTGTTGTTGAATTGAACTTGTTGCCATTATGTAATGCCCTTGTCTGTTTTGATCATTGTTGGTTTAAAGTCTGCTTTGTCTGAGGTCGGGATAGCAACCCTTGCTTTTTTCTGTTTTCTGTTTGCTTGGTAGATTTTTCTCCATCCCTTTACTTTGAGCCTAGAGGTGTGATTGCATGTGAGATGGGTCTCTTGAAGACAGTATACAGTTAGGTCTTGCTCCTTTATCTAGCTTGCCACTCTGTTCATTTTAAATGGGGCATTTAGCTCATTTACATTCAAAGTTAATATTGATATGTATGAATTTGATTCTGTCATCATGCTTTTAGCTTCTTTTGTAGACTTGATTGTATAGTTGCTTTATAGAGTCAGTGGTCTAGGTACTTAAGTGTGTTTTTGTGGTGGCTGATTACAGTCTTTCCTTTCCATATTAAGCATTCCCTTAAGGACTTCTTCGAAGGCAAATCTGATAGTAACCAATTTCCTTAGTATTTGCTTGTCTGAAAGGAATCTTATTTCTCCTTCGCTTGTGAAGCTTAGTTTGGCTGGATATGAAATTCTGCATTGGAATTTCTTTTCTTTAAGAATGCTGAATATAGGCCTCCAATCTCTTCTGGCTTATAGGGTTTCTGCTGAAAGTTCCACTGTTAGCCTTATAGGGTTCCCTTTGCAGGTGACTTGCTTCTTCTCTCTAGCTGCCTTTAACATTTTTTTCTTTCATTTGACCTTGAAGAATCTGATGATTTTGTGTCTTGTGGACTACTATCTTGTGTAATGTCTCATAAGGGTTCTCTGCATTTCCTGAATTTAAATGTTGGACTCTCTAGCAAGGTTGAGGAAATATTAGTGGATGATATCCTCAAATATGTTTTCCAAGTTGCTTGCTTTTTCTCCCTCTCTTTTAGGAATGCCAGTGAGTCATAGACTTGGTCTCTTTACATAATCCCATAGTTCTCAGAGGTTTTGTTTATTCATCTCTATTGTTTTTTCTTTATTTTTGCCTGACTATTTTGGAGAACTGGTCTTTGAGCTCTGAGTTTATTTCCTCAGCTTGGTTGATTCTTCTGTTGATACTTGTGATTGTATTATGAAAGTCTTGAAGTGAGTTTTTCAGCTCTGTTAGACAAATTTGGTTCTTTCTTAAATTTACCATTTCATCTTTTATCTCCTGTGTCATTTTGTTGTATTCTTTAGATTCTGTGGATTGGTTTTTGGCTTTTTCCTGAATGTCAATGATCTTTGTTTTTATACATATTCTGAATTCTATTTCTCCATTTCAGACATTTCAGCCTGGTTAGGAACCATTGCCAGGGAACTAGTGTGGTCACTGTGAGGTAAGAAGACACTCTGGGTTTTGCATTGCCAGAGTTCTTGTGCTGGTTCTTTTCTCATCTGTTTAGGTTGATGTTCCTTCAGTCTTTTATGTTGCTATCCTTTGGATGGATTTTTTGCTTTTATCTTCTTTGATGTCCTTGGGGCTTGGGGTATAAGGTGGGTTCAGTCGATGGGGCTCTTTTCTAGGAGGCTGTAGCTCAGCTCAGCACTTCTGATCTACATGCTGTAACTTGTGGGGGCTGGTACTGGACCCCAGACTTTGTTCTCTGACCCCTCAAGGTAAGGGATCCACTGAGCTAGAGGGGCCAAGGTGTTTCTGGTCTGTTGATCATAACACTCTAACAGGTGGTGCCAGCCAAAGCACTTTGTCCAGGCAGTGGCAGTGGGATTCATGTTTGCTTACATGTTCTAGCAGCTGTGGCAGCATGGCAGGGTACACATGCATTGGCTAGAACTGGGTGCTGGTGAAAGAGGGGTACTGGCAAGAGCCCGGCTGCAGTGTTCCTGTATGCACTTGTGCTGGGGCATGGCACAAGTGGGGTTGGGGTTGCTCTGGTGTTCGTGTTTGCACTCATGCTGGCAGTGATGGGGGCAGAGTGCTGGCGCATACGAGACTGCTGGCCTCCATGCATAGGTTTGCACCAGCGGCTGTAGTGGAGTGGCAGTGGATGGTGTTGCCAGTGGTTGTGTATGCATTTATGCCAGAAGTACCCACCATTGTTTTATCCAATTGTCCATCTAAGCTCTTCAAAAACACCATTATCTGAAATGATAAATATAAATTTCTATTCATTTGTTTATTTGTTCATTGTACATACATGGCTGTCTTCCCCACTAGAGGGTAAGTTCTATCAGGGTGTAAATCTTGCCTGTCTTATTTGTCACCATATTCCCAGCTCTTGGAAAACTACTAGGCATGTAGAAGACACTCAACAAACACCTATTTTAAATTGAAAATTAAATTTTAAAAGGCTCCACAAAGATTTAGAATGACAGCATAAGTTCCCAATATGATATTACTTTTTTATCTGAAGGAAAGATTTGCTTCTGTAGTCTTGTCTTACAAATAAGGAGGGAGTAGAAAGGCCAGTTCTAGGAAAAGAAGTGGAAATTCTATGACTTTAAGGCATTGAATATCTGGCTTCTTACCATTAGACCTTTACGTGGCAGCCAAAAAGTATTTATGCTGAGTCCCACCTTTCCTCTTTTGAGTACATTTTCACTACTGAGCCATACAGTTACGATGTCAGGGACCTGGTTGAACACAATGCAGATGAATAGAAGGAAGAAAGGAGAAAATGAAGAAATAGAAACCATTGGGGAAAAAGGTCTCTAACTCCAACTCAATCTCTATGTCTAGCCCAGTAGAAGGTAATCTCCTTGCTTTTCCTGAACCATAGCAATAGGCTCCAAATGTTACACTGGTCCCATTCCCTGACTTTTTTCCTATTCAAACAGCCAGGAAAATGTTTCCAAAGCCCAAATCTGGTTAGAACATTTCAGTGACTTCTTATTGTTCAAGGCCTTATGTGGTCCACTCAGGTCTACCTCTTTAATTTATTTCTGCTATACTTCCACATCTAGCCACCTCTCTTGTTGGGACTCACTAGAATCCATGAGGTCAGGGACTGTGTTCATTTCTCTCTTTAGTGCCAAGCACAGTACCAACAAATAATTATGTTCAATAAGTATCTGTTTGATAAATGGTAGAGTAATAGAATAAATGATGTTCAGGTCATGTCTCAACTGATAGTAAGGGAAAGGCTAAGGCTCTTAGAGACATGAAAGTCAGAACAAGTAAATGGATTCTATTGCACAAGTGAAATAGAAATTTCAGTCATCACATTAGCTGAGATCAGTGAGTAGGGGTGGGAGGCAGTAACCTAGATATTCAGGTCCCTGCTGTGAAGGTATTCAACCTCTTGCTTGCAAACTGCTTGTAGTCATTAAAGCCCATAGGTAGTGTAATTGTCTCGGGGCCAGGGATACTTACTCACAGGAGATACCTGGAAATCTTAATGACCAAACCGAATCACCTGCATTACAGCCTCTGGCCGCCATGGTTCAGGCCAACCGGGTGATCATCAACACTGACTGATTTTTTAATCTACATCTTTTGTACCAGTTTTTCAAGCCACCGCTTCCTGCTTGTCACATTCACATAATAACATTTATGTTCTGTAGGGGGAAAAACAGTAGAAGAGATTCTTATACTGGGAGTATTGTTTTGTAACAGACATCAATTGACAAACATGAAAGATAACAGGTTGAAGATAATAATGTATAAGGAGACCATACACATTGATATGTAAAACAATGAGATGTCCAATACAAAAGTGGAAAACCCATTCATTAAAGAGGAAATCAAACTAATACACATAAAAACATGTTCAACCTCTTTAAGAATCAAAGACAACAGAAAATTAAGAAAAGAGACCATTGACAATAATGTTTAAAGAATTAAAAATATGTTGTCAGCAAGACTGCATGTAAGACACACTTTGATAGAATGCTTATGAAGGGGTGAATTGCTTAAACTATTTTTTAATGGCAAAGCATCTTGGTAATATATAACAGGGCACAGATAATATTTTATACCCTTTGTAAATCATCATCTGAAAATCAATCCAAAAGATGTTTGACATAGTGTTATTTACATTAAAAACTAAAACCCCATGAAAATATACCTTAAATATCTAATAACAGAGGAGACGTTTTACAAATATGGTGCAGTCATAAAATACTTATGAAGGATTTTAATACAGAAAATGCTCATAAGAATATTTAGTAAACCAAACATAGTTCAAAGCTGTATGAAAGTTAGATGTCAAGTATAAAAGAATATTTGCATACAATAAAAAACTATATAAAATGTCTTTATGTCTAGACATAAAGAAGAAAATAAAAACCAGCCTCTCACAATTATGGGTACACATGTAAGACAGCACAGTATGGTTCTTTGTATTGATTATGTATTTCCAAGGTATCTACACAAATCATACATGTTTGGAATATTATGAAAAAAAGTTATTGAAAACACAGTGGTTTTGAGGTCAGCTGGAGCTGGATTCTGATCGTGATTCTTCCACTTCTTACCGTGATATTGACTAAAATGATCAGAATCTGTGGGTTTCAGTTTTCACATTGGCACAGTGGATAGAATAATGTACATTACAGAAGAAGCCTTGTAAGATTAAATGACTTGAAAGTCATAAAGTGCTTAGTATAGTACATGATAGAGTAGGCTTTAATGAATTTTAGTTTCTTATCTTAGAATCACAGAATTTGAGGACTCCGAAATGCTTGAGCACATTTTATCCCACGTTTATGTGAGTCAGATAGGAGAGCTGTTAATGGTGAGAGAGGCTTATCTCAACTGCCTAGCTCCTGAGCAGCAAACCTGTACTTGAACCCAAACCTCTTGATTGTGCATCCCTGTTCTGTGTTCTTTTTGCTAAGCCTCCTTGCTTCCCAGAGGAACAGAGTTCAGCTTTGTATTACTCCCATTTTTTGTTTGTTTTGTTTTGATGTTTTTTATGCCATTTATCTTTGCAAAGTGGAGCAAATTTTCTAGAGTGATTGTTGATGTTGAAGCCAAGGAAATTACATTCTGAGAGAAGAATTTAAATGACAAATACTGCTGGATATCAGTTGAGGGTCACTGAGTGCAGGAAAAGTGACAGGACGAATCAAAGGAAGTTGGGTTAACGTTATCTGGAAAGTTAAGATTTACCTTGTAGCAAAACAAAAAGGGCTATGCTTGGGAAAGAGGGTGTTAACATGGTCACCACTACACAGCCTTCTAACTGGCATCTTCTTCTTGCATCCCTTCTGGCGGGTCCAGATTTCACACCCTAAGCAGAATAAGCTTTATAAAATCTGTCTCTGCCGGGCGCGGTGGCTCAAGCCTGTAATCCCAGCACTTTGGGAGGCCGAGACGGGTGGATCACGAGGTCAGGAGATCAAGACCATCCTAGCTAACACGGTGAAACCCCGTCTCTACTAAAAAATACAAAAAAACTATTCAGGCGAGGTGGCGGGAGCCTGTAATCCCAGCTACTCGGGAGGCTGAGGCAGGAGAATGGCGTGAACCCGGGAGGCGGAGCTTGCAGTGAGCTGCGATCCGGCCACTGCACTCCAGCCTGGGCCACAGAGCGAGACTCCGTCTCAAAAAAAAAAAAAGAAAAAAAAATCTGTCTCTGCTTAAAGCCCCTCCTAGACCTCTTAAGATTGCACCTAATTAAATGGGCTCTGTAAAATCCCTTGACCTTCTGTAAAGTCCTTCAATACTCTGTCCTATGTGTCTCCACAGTCTATGATTTAAGTTTCTGTTATTATATCATAATTACCCATCGACTTGTCTGTCTCCTATATGGAACTGCAAACTTCTTGAGGACAAGAGCCATCTTTATTTTTGTTTTTTAATTATTTATTTATTTTTGAGACAGGATCTTTCTCTGTTTCCCAGGCAGGAATGCAGTGGCATGATCATAGCTCACTGTAACCTCAAACTTCTGGGCTCAAGCAATGCTCTCAAGGTAGCCTCTTGAGACTACAGGCATGTGCCACCACACCCAGCTAATTTTTTATTTTTGTAGAGACAGGAATCTTGCAATGTTGTCCAGGCCAGTATTGAACTCTTGACCTCAAGACCTACCACCTCAGCCTCCCAAAGTGCTGCCATTATAGGTGTGGCCCACTATGTGTAACAGTAGTCATCTTTTTTTTTTTGAGACGGAGTCTCGCTCTGTCGCCCAGACTGGAGTGCAGTGGTGTGATCTCGGCTCACTGCAAGCTCCGCCTCCCGGGTTCACGCCATTCTCCTGCCTCAGCCTCCCAAGTAGCTGGGACTAGAGGCACCCAGCACCACGCCTGGCTAATTTTATTTTATTTTTTTTTGAATTTTTAGTAGAGACAGGGTTTCACTGTGTTAGCCAGGATGGTCTTGATCTCCTGACCTCGTGATCCGCCTGCCTCAGCCTCCCAAAGTGCTGGGATTACAGGCATGAGCTACCGTGCCCGGCCTCAGGAGCCATCTTTTATATAGGTTGGAAGGTCCAACATTCAGGGTACATAGCGTCTCAGTAAATGTTTGTTGATTGATTATCTGTACAAATATTGTCAAATCTAATCTTTTTCTTTTATTTTCTCTTTCTTTCTCTACTCCCAACCTCTCTTTTAATGTCCTGTCTTCATTAAGGCCATTAGTAATGTTGTTAGTGCTTGAATTTCCATGTGTTTGAATTTCACACATCTCAGGTCACACTTTGAAATGCAGTTCTGGTATCTGTAAGGAAGCCTGGATCCCTGCTAAAAATGACAATAGTTATATAAGTAGATTTTGATTGAAATTTTTATTAATATATTTTTTCTTTGGGAGATAAAAGCATGCATTTGGACTTTATCAAAGACAATATAAATGAAAATTGAAAAGTTCAAGTCTTTTGCATGAAAAATAGGCTTTATGCAACCAAAACCTAAACAAATAAAAAAGTTAATCCAGCTGTTTTGAAAATGACAGCCTCAGTCAAGCTGATTTATAGAGCCTCCAAAGGGTTTTTGTGGCTCTTTCTCTCTCCTTCCCTCTCCTCCATACTATTCATTTATGAGAGAAAATATATGCTGAGAAAATATAACTGTCTACAGTGGAATGAATGAAGGGCTGTCATTCTCTAACTGATCATGTCTCAGAACCTGTGAAAGAAAGTCCATGACATAGTTTGTGCAGTATGCATCTGTGCATGTGAGTGAGAAAAATTGCTGTAAATTAATGTGGCATGAATAAATATCTCACATTTTTTTCTTCTTCTGAAAAACTTTTCCTGACCTTCCCATCTAGGTTAGGAAACCTTCCTCTTAGTTCCTTTAACATCTTCCTTACTCTGTAATTATCTAACTGAGCACAGCGAACATGCCAAGAAATGTTGCTGAATAAAGGGGATTGTACAGTGGAGATTTCTGTGTGTATATATATGTTTATGTGTGTGTTCTGTATCTATGCAATTGTTTATTTAGCAAACATGTATAAAGCACTTACTATATGCAAGACATGTTTCTAAATGCTTTACATATCTATGCATTCAAAACTTTACAATTTACCAAAGCACCTTTGACACACTGGATCATTGCTTCCTTATTTTAACTTTAGTGAGCAGATGGATAGAAATGATCTCCATATCACAGCTAAGAGAACACATGCAGAGAGGTTCATCTATTTACCCACAATTACACAGGGGGGGGTGTCCAAATAAGGTTTCTAAATTTAGCAAATAAATAAAAATACAGGGTACCAAATTAAATTTGAATTTCAGATAAACATCAGATGTGTGTTAGTATATGTATACCCCAAATATGGCATGAAACATACTATAAAATATTTATTGGTTCTCTGAGATTCAATTTAACTGGGTGTCCTGTAGTTTATCTGGCAATCCTAGTTTTAGATGAATCACTTGCTCTTCACAAGGTTAGATTAATTGTAAGACTATATAATTGACCAGATTGTGCAAAAAACATGCCCACATTGATTTCTCCAATAACCACCGTCTGCCAGTATTGGTCTTGCTCTTGAGAAGAGGCATTAGCTTCCCTGAAAATATCACTAATTATTTTAAGGGGCAAGACAAATGAAGCCCTCAAGGCTAGTTAGCCACTGGCCTTCTTGCTAAACTGTCAATGAAGGAGGCGGCAGAAGATGCTAGAGATTTTGTAATTTTAAATGATGTCAGGGAGCAAATCTGAGCAGGCTGTCTCTGAAATCACTCCCTGCAGTAGAATTCCAGGCTTGTAACTGTATAATCTGAGAGTAAATAGAAGTGTTTGTCTTTATCATGGTTTTTGCCTCTTCCACGCTCAGTAGGCTGAAAAAATATTGGTGTCCTTAGCACCAGGTGAAGAATGGGATGTCCACTCACTGGCCACCAAGGCCAAAGCAGATTCATTTTCATTTGGTGGCCACTGATGTTGAAGTGGTATGAAATCTTTATTTGGAATGACTCCTCCCTTTATCTCTCCTTCCTCATTCACCCTCAAATAATTATTTATGGCCTACATACCTCTGCCACTGCTATTAAAATGGAAGGACAGAGGACACACCTGTGAATTGCTCCAGCAAGCCATTTGAAAGGGATGCACTGGAGCAAATTACTTTGTTCAGTGTTTGATTGCTGTGGTGCCAGTTGTTTTTTGAACCAGTACGAAGGGTCTTCAATTGCCGTGTGTATCTGTTTTTAAAGGCTGAGGAGGAGGTGCAGAGATAAATAGCATGTGAGAAGTTTGAGATTCTTTTCTTCATGCCTTGCTTTTCGTCCAGAAATATTTATATTCAAATGTGAGGCCTGGTTTTCGTAGATGAATGCCAACATCATAAACTCAGGATGTTAATTTTCATTTCTGCAGGGATTGGAAATGATTCATAGTTTGCAGGAGTTAGAGACACCAAAGCATTTTCTATTAACACCTGGAGCTGACTGCCGAGGTGAAAGGCAGGTCTCATAGAAAGAAAGATGTTCTCCAGGGAAAATAAAATGTCACTTTTGTAGGTTTTTTTCTTTCTTTTGTTTGTTTGTGAAGATAAGAATTTTTTTTTCCTTGAGAAATAATTCTTACCTTATTGAAAAATGTCACTGCAAAAATCTGTTTGAAGAAAATAGTGAATCATCCTTCTGTTTCTTTTTTTTCTGTGTTCATGAAAATATCACTTAAACATGCGATGAAAATTAAGGGAAAATGAGCTATTTCACCTGCTTTTGTAAATGATAGGATTCTTTATGCTCCTCAATTCAGTGAGAGTAACAAAGGAAAATTTCCCTTGACTAACTGATTAAATAAATGTCTATTTATTTTCAAAGAGAAGTCAAGAGACAAATAGGAGAGGGGTGGAAAATGTGGCAAAATAAACAGGCGCTTAAAGTCTAATCATTTCTCTGGGTAGCAATTGTGTCTTGGTAGCTGGGAGGCTCAAGAGGATCAAGAGGGCAACATTTCTTCTTTGAGTGGCGCAGGTCTTGGTTTTCTTGCTTTTGTCTCCTTTGACTGCTAACTCAAACACTTTCAGAGAGCTCTGATAATTATTAACTGCCTAATAATAATGATGAATATATTGAAAAAGTAATAATACTAGTAATAATAGCTATCCTTAATTAATCACTAACTATGGTGAAGACACTACACTAAGTGCTTTTTATACTTTATCTCATTTTTAATTCTCTAAAATCCTATCATGGGGATGATATTATGGTCACATTTCACAGTTGAGGAAGTGAGGTGTAAAGAAGTTAAGTAACTCATGTGGCATTCCACAGTTATGTAGCACAGCTATCACTTGAACCCAGACACTCTGATTTCAAAATACACCCCCCGACCAAATTTTTTAGAGATGGGAGCTCACTGTATTATCCAGGCTGGAACGCAGTGGCTATTCACAGGTGCACTCTACATATATCATAGTGCCCTACAGTCTCAAACTCCCGGGCTCGAGCAATCCTCCTGCCTCAGCCTCCTGAGCAGCTGGGACCACAGGCACTCACCACTGCGCTTGGCTAAGGCTGAAATTTTTAATGTCTAAATTCTGTAACAGGTGTTTGTATTGGTGTAACGGGAGAGACATTCTAGGATCTAACTCTGCCTTGCCTATTAGATTCTCCCTCTGTTTGATGTTCCACTTTTTCAAGGTTATATTTGGAGCCCTGGTTTTAGGTCTTGGCAAGTCAAGAGAGATGTTAATTAAGGAACGAATGCTGGGAACATTTTCCAGACCCAGGAAGTGAGAAGTAAGCTGGTCTCACAGAGCTACCAAAGGCTGATGGAAGAAGAGCCTAGCACACCATCAAGTGTCAAGGGCCAAAAGTGTGGCAATGTGAGACATCATGAGAAAAGAGAGAAGGAAGATCCTTAGTGTTTGCCAAGTACAGCTCCATTCTCCTTTCTAGGGAGGGTATCGGGTGCCCTGGGTTCCCTGGGTGCTGGGATTAGCCCTGCTAAGAAGCAGGTTAAGACAAAGGTCAACAAAGTTTACATGATCCTCATAGATGCTGGTTTTGATTTTTCCAAGCTCCATGATCATTACTCTTTGTGCATGTGTGTGTATGACAGGAGGTGAAGGTGGCTATAAAAATGGGAGGCTTTGCTGATGGGGATTCTTTACTTTTAGTTCAAAAATTTCTTTCCCTTTGGAGAAGTATATCAAGTTAGGAGTTTGCATTTCAGGAATATTTAAGTAAACTCTAGATCTCATGGGATAATGTATTTACCCATTTTCACATTAGCATGTATTACTCAGACACATAGATAAATTTTGATGATGGAAAAGGTCAAGACAGAAAAACAGGTGCAATAATCTTTTGAGTGCATCCAGACCAGGCCCTGCAGAGGTGAGATCCAGGTTTATAAGAGAGCATTTCTTGGGTACTAAGTGAGGTCTGGAAGACAAACTTTCCACTTCACAATCTCCCACAGCCCATCTCTGCCAGGAGCTATGCTGCCTTGGCCTGTCAGCTTTATGGGTAGGTCAGTAGAAGGCTGAGGGCATCTACAGCACCCCTACTGGAAAATCACCCCAACCTTCCTTTCAAAGCTCAGGCACTAACAGCATGGGGGCGGGAGATAGAGAACTTTCCATCCCTACGTGCTACCTGTGACATGTCTTGCCATGTGTGTCTTTTCAGGCATGTTGCATGCATGCAGAAGATCTAGCCCTTAATTGAGATTTCCATACGGAGGGCAGTGTGGTCAGTGAGTTGGTGACATTCCTGCAGGAGCACTTGGTGGCTGGCTGTGGCTCTTGAGTACGGCTGGACTTGCTTCCTTTTTCATAGTGCCCAGTTTTTATCACACCAACCAGCACAGGAGAGGGCAGCATTCTGTTGCTGAGAGCTGTGGTGCCTACCTTACCCAGGGGCATGTGCTCTGAAACTAGTGCTGGCAGAGGCCCAGAAATCCTGGCTCTAGGGATCATGCCGCTATCCAGATGGGCCTGGACTCCTAGTTGGATAGAAAGCTACAGGAAGAAAAATTCCTGGCTATCTGTTTAATGGACACAGCCTTAGAGAATTCAAGACAGGACATCTCCCCGCCACCATAACCTTATCTTTCTTGGCATCAGGCTATAATACACTTGAATAACAATATTGTCCAAGCAAACCTTTTGTGATGATAGAAATGTTCTATATCTGTGCCATCTGGTGATGCCGTAGCTGCTAGCTTCATGTGGCTATTGAGCACATGAAATGTGGTTAGTGTGATTAAGGAATTGAAATTTTAATTCTATTTAATTTTATTTCATAAAAATGTATGTAGCCATTTGTGGCTAGTGGTTACTATATTGTATAAACCTACTTTGGAATAATTTTCTTATGGCTTGGAGATGACTTGTTAGAAAGAATGCACACACACACACACACACACACACACACAAAACATTTGTGTAGTTTCTATTTACCAACTCTACACATATCCATCACTTTATTACCATGTCCATTATCTCTCAATGTCCTGAGAGGATGATGCTCTTGTTTTTCACATTTTATAGATGAGAAAACTGAGTCACAGAGAAGTTAATATGTTTTGTCTAAGGTTACTTAGTAGGCAAGCAGTGGAACCAGGGCTCCAACCCAGGCCTCTTCCTAAATTCTACAGGCTGTAGGTGGTGATTATGAATCTCTCTGGAAAGATTCCACCACAGCCTGTCGTTAATCCACTGACATTGTGACTAAGATGGTCTTAACTCCAGGGTGTCAGCTTATACCTGTGTGCAGCTGTGCTGGGTGCTACAGCAACAGCAGGAGCTAAAACAGTGGGCTGAGAGGATGTGGGATAAGGCATAAAAGATGTTCACAGAAGGAAAGGAACTAAATAGTCGAGCTGGGTTAACCCCAGGTCTTAACAGAGCCTGAGCCGAGGGCTTGGTTCCTATCATTTGTTTTGGGAAGAGACTCTAAGGAACAGAATTGAAGGTCTGGGAAGTGAAATAGGAAAGGAGACAAAGCCAATCCAAGGGTATGTTATTGAGGGTATCGCTGCAGGCAACCGGAGCTCGATTGGTCAGTTCTAGCAGAACCAGGTACCAGGCTCCTTAGAGGTGTCCACCAGACGCACTGAAGAGGGGAGTGTTTGTCCACCAGCCACGGCCCCCCAATGGTCTAAGAACACTAACGGGGTGTTAGGTCCCTCACAGTTCCAGGTTTGGACATATGCCAGTGTAGCTGACGGGGCTTCCACATGCCACCTCCATGGTGACGCATAGCAGCCCTGGGCAGAAATCAAGAGCCATGGGGTGTAACTGAGGCAGGGTGTCAGCTTATACCTGTGTGCAGCTGTGCTGGGTGCTACAGCAACAGCAGGAGCTAAAACAGTGGGCTGAGAGGATGTGGGATAAGGCATAAAAGATGTTCACAGAGGAAAGGAACTAAATAGTCGAGCTGGGGTAAAGTCAGAAATGAGAATTAGAAGATCCTCTGAGCCTCTGCAAATGTATTCTTCTATTAAAATTGAAAACAAATGGGCCTAACCTTTGACACTGTCAGTGGTTGCTAGCACAATGATATTGCTTTTACACATCATGCATGGTCCTGTTTTAATGAAAGGCTTGATTCCTCACATTGCCCCATCTCTTCCTGGTTGACTTCGTTATTCCTCCTAGATGGAGTGAGCTCAGGTAAAGCAAATGCATTTAAAATCAGATAGGGCAGAATAAAATTTTGAACTCAAACAATAATTCAGTGTGTTCCAAAGCCACAAACAAAGTTTTAGAATAATTACAAGTATCTCATTCACTCATTTGGGAGCAGCACGGCATACAGGTTAAGAGCATTGGCTCTGAAGCCAGATCATTGGGTCTATATCCTTGCTCTACTGCATTCTAGCAATGAACCTCTCTGGGCCTCAGTTCGTTCATCTGGAAATAGGAATTACAGTTCCTGCCTTATAGAGTTATGGTGAGGATTAACTGAGCTAATTTATGTAAACAACTTGTAACAGTGTCTGGCACATAGAAAACACAACATGGATGTTTGCTGTTTTTTGTCATTCATTAATTGGTAAGAATTAGTGTTTGATACATACAAACACTGTACTTGATCAGTGTACATGCTCAGGTCTAATGATATCTCCACTGATTGCTCCACACTTTTGAAATTCTGTGTGGTCTAAATTCTCATGCCACCACCCTCCCTTTTATCCTTTCTACTTTCACTTGATGAAGCCTTTTTATTTTCCTTTTGTGGTTCCTCTCCTTTCTACAACCTTGTAGAATGTAAAATGTTGGAGCATTTCACAGTTTACTCAGTCTGTAGTGCAGTGGCGCAATATCAGCTCACTGCAACCTCCACCTCCAGGGCTCAAGCGATTCTCCTGCCTCAGCCTCCCAAGGAGCTGGGACTACAGGTACATGCCACCACTTTGTACTTTTAGTAGAGATGGGGTTTCAGAATGTTGGCTAGGCTGGCCTCGAACTCCTGACCTCAAGTGATCCACCCGCCTCAGCCTCCCAAAGTGCTGGGATTACAGCCAATGTGCCTGGCCAGATTTGTATTTTTGTAATACAAAAATTCCAGCAGATGGTCTAAATGTTTTCTCTTCTGAAAAATCCAGAATATCATAATAGTCTTCTAACATATATTAAAATGCCTCGAAGACTAGGTGCCTCCTTCTAATTTTCACAGTTGTGCTGTAAGAATTAGTAGTGACCCTAACCATTGCAAACCAATAATCTGTGCCACCATAATCTCTTGCTCAGATTCTGACAATAGCTTCCTTATCAGAATTCAGTCTCCCCTGTAGTCTATTTTCCACACAGCAGCCAGAAAGACCCTAAGGTATAAATAGCGTGAAATCACACTTGTTCTGAAATTCTCTGTATTCGTTATCTAGTGTTGTGTAATAAATTTTTCACAAAATTGCTTAAAACAACAGGAATTTATCATCTAACAATTGGTGGGGGTCAGGCATGCAGGAGAGGCTCAGCTGGGAGGTGCTGGCTCAGGGTATCTCATGGGATTACAGTCAAGATGTTGGCTGGGGTTGCAGTCATCTGAAGGCTTGACTGGGGCTGAAGGATCTGCTTCCAAGGTGGTTCACTCCCATGGTTGTTAATAAGAGGCTTCAGTTCTTTGCCACGTGGGCCTCTCAATGAGGCTACTTCAGTATTGTCCCAACATGGTATCTGGCTTCCCCCAGCCTGAGTGATTGGAGAGAAAACAAGGCAGTAGCCACCATGACTTTCATGATCTAATGCAACAATTCCCAACCAGGGGGCATTTTCCTCCATACCCTGTGGCAGCATATGACCTGGCTTAAGGATATATTTTTGGTTATCACAACTGCCGGGAGGAGTACATACTCCCCTCTAACTGGTAGAGGCCAAAGATGCTGCTAAATATGCTATAATGTGGAAGACAGTGCAGTGTTGAGGCTCAGAAAATAGTACCCCAAAGTGAAGGCTGCCAAAGCAGTCTCAGAGGCAAAAGGTTTTCTCTGAGCTTCTCTTACCCCTCTGTTGCTGGCCTCTCATCCTCTGCCAAGGCGAGCCATAGAAATTAGAATCTTTCTTTCCCAAGGCAGGTCATAGAAACCAGAAGCCCTTTTCCTCAAAGCCATCCATAGAAGCTAAAAATATACTCCACCTTTCCTCCCACATTTCTGTGTAAAATCTGGCCACAAAGAAATGATCTGACCTACCTTGTTTGACTGTAGGTCATAGACCCCCATTCCAGAGACAGTCCTGCCCCATACCCAGAAGAAAGGAATGTTTCACAGTCAGGCCAAGAGTCTGGACAGACTGACCTTGCTGCGTTTCCCCACTCAGTCTATTAGCATTATCTTGTACTCTTTTTGTCCAATTATATTTCTATATGACTGTCCATAATTTGTTGAAACTAAGCATAAAAATGAACAATTTCCTGTGTATTTGGGTCTTTATTCTGAAGGATTCCATGTCATTTAAAACTATGATTAAATAAATTTGCACACCTTTTCTCCCATTAATCTGCCTCTTCAGTGATTTTCAATGAACCTTCATTGAGTGTGAAGGGGACATTTTTCCTTGGCCCCTACAACAGCCTCCCATAACAAAGAATTATCTGGTCCAAAATGTCAATGGTGTTGTGGTTGAGAAATTGTGATCTAGATATCACATATGATCGCTTCTTCCATATGCTGTTGTTCCTGCAGACAAATTCTGATCTGATGTGGAAAGGGCTAGTACAAGGGTGTGAATACCAGGAGGCAGGATCATTGGCAGTCATCACTGGCTACCACCACTCTCCAGTGGTTTCACCTTGCAATTGGAATAGAAGGCAGACTCCTTGCCATGGTATTAAGGTCCTACCTGATTTAGCCTCAGCCTTCTTCTCCTACCTTATGTCCCACCATGTTCCTCTTCTTCCACTAGGCTCCAGCCATGCTGGCTTTATGTCTCCTGAACACACGAACTTGACCCTGTTTCAGGTCTTTGTCTCTACTTTGAATTATGTCCCCTGAGCTTTGGGGGATACTTGCTTCTCGTGGTCTAGGTCTAGCTAACATTCCCTCCTCAGAGCTCTGCCCTCACCTCCAAAGCTAAAGTTGAGACACTTTCCTTAACTGACACCAGTTACTCTCTATCCCATAGTCTTATTTTATTGTTTATACTTTTCACTATGTGAAGTTATTTATGGATGTGTTTACACATATCTTCCCAGTAGAATGAAAGCTTCATGAGGGCATCTCTGAATTTCATGTTCATCTCTGTATTTCCAGAGCCTAGGGTAGTGCTTAGAACATAGCAGATGATCAATAAATATTTGTTGAATGAATGAATGAGTGTGTTCTCACTTTTAAAGTGTTCCATATAAGCTTCTGGTGGATTGTGTACATGAATTTCTTAAATATATGGGAAAAGAGAGAGACAAGGTGTAAAGAAGTAACATCCTTTTGAAGTAAGCCTCTTTACAGCAATGTCAGAGGATACTTCTGCATATGCTTTGAGTTGTTTATCCTGTTATCTCTGATAAGCTTACTGCTTCAAATCCCCTTCTTTTTCCTTCCTGTATCCATCCTCCCTTGTGGCCTTGGTGTGTACTTGCAGGAAAGTTAAAAGGCATCATCGTTGAACATGGAATAGGACAAGGGAATTGATCACCTGACCTGGCCTCATTAATCTAGTACTACAGCCTCTGTCACTAACTCACCAAGGAGTCCCTGAAATCAAGTCCAGCTACATAAACCATGTTAGGATTTTTTGACTAAAGAGCTATTTTTACACAGTAGCAGAATGTACTGCAAACAAAGAATCAATCTTTTATTGGAATAATTAAAAGCCAGGCTCACTGCATCATACTGCAATGTTAGTAGAGTCAGGTCTGCAGAGTTCTGCCCGTCCCTTGGGTGTTTTGAATTTATAGACACTCTTTATCCTGAGTTTACTTTGGGACTTGGCTGTCTCTGGAGCAGTGATTCATGTAACTCCGGTATAAGAATCACCTTCAGACAGATCCTAGCTGAATTCCTAAGCCCCCAAATCTTTACTCAATCTGACAGTCCCTGACACCTCCAAGAAGGGGAAGATGTCTGCTCAGAATAAGTTGTCTCTTATGACAGGAGTTGCTAAGCACCGTGAAGAAAGAAACAATCCCCTCAGTGAAGGGGGGCGGGGTGCTTTCTGAGCAGAGACTATTGGTCAACCCTGTCTCACATTATTCCAGGTAGGCCCAAATCATTCCTCTGGCTGTTTCACACTTTAAGATTTCAATTAGAAGGTAGAGCAAATGCTGGTGGAATTTCCAGTTATTGGATGAAAACTAGAACTGGGCTACTCTGTGAGCAGACTTGAGAGAGGTCATTACTAGCATTTGGAACCAAAGTCTAAAAATTCTTAGTTGCTGGGCATCAGTGTGTCACTGAGATGACCCCTCCATGGTGTGCTGGGAAGCAAACTAGCTGTGCTTGAAATAACATAATTATAGCAATTGGCAAAAAGTAGAGGACAACAGGAGTGAGATTCAAGAATTCAAGCACATCAGCCAGACAGAAAGGCAGAAAATCTCAATGTAGACATCCTGGGGGAATACGAGGTGATGAGATCTGAGGTGCACACAAGCAGTTGTGCTATAAATGGCAGCTGCCTCAAGCAGAAACTTTTATTACAGGACTAAAAGAGAGATTCAGTGGCACATTCTTGTAGGTGAATGAGTCAGTGCAAGTTTCCTTCCAGATTCCTGGGTCATAGGCTCCAGAGAGGCTTTGAAAATGGGAAGACACGAAATCAGAAGAATATAAATTCCTCCAGTTTGAGAGGAAGGTGATATGAAAGTAGGAATCTGGCTTGGGTGTTCTTATCTCTGCTACTAACTAGGAGCTGTCTCTGCTACTAACTAGCGGTGCTGACAAATCATTTAACCTTTCATGATCTGTTGAGACCTTCAAGTATCTCTGATAGAAAAGTCTCATGGCCTGGAATTCTGAGGGTCTTTCCTGGCAGAACTGTAAATACTCTCTTTGTTTTGCTGTCCTATGGGCATTACCTGTTAGGAACTACTGGTGGCAAACGAGAAACAACAACATATGTTGATAAAAGACTACACACTGGGTACATTGTGTACATTGTACGTTGTTCAGGCGATGGGTGCACCAAAATCTTGGAAATCACCACTGAATAACTTTTCCATGCAACAAAACACTACCTGTTACCCCGAAATTATTGAAATAAAAATAAAAATAAGTTTGATGTGATGCACCAGTAAAACAGCCACCACTAACATACTAAAAAACCACCAAATTCAGTTTACACAATAATCCCTGTAGCCTTCCATTTTCTCCTCTGTGAATTGAGAGGCTAGAAAGAGAACTTTTATGGACCCTTACAGATACAACTTATGAAGATGTCCCAAATTAAGTGAACAATAAAATCATTGAAGTGAGGATTTTTGTCTGTGTCATTTAGTCAAAAACGTTTATTGAGCTCCAACTCTGAGCCAGGAGCTATATTGAGATCTAGGAATTTAGAGTTAAACATACATGGCATCTTCTCTCACTTAAAAACATATTCAGGCCAACAACCCCTTATATACAGTATGGTGATTGCTGTAGAAAAGACAGCATAGTGGAATGCACTTCGTCCTAAAACAGAGGTTTGAATGAGGGATCTTGTTTATTTCGTTGCTGAGTTTGCTACCAGACTCAACCACTGATATTAAAAAAAATAATAATAATAAAACTGTTAAATGCTAACATCATAGCACACCTATCCTGTTCCAGGGAAGGGGAAGGGAAGGGATGAGTTGAGTAGAAGTCACAAGGTGAGAAGTGTTCCTAAGCAAAGGTGAGTGTTTTTCTTTTTCTTTTTTTTTTCACTGTTATATGATTACATTTATTTGAAATGTCCAGAGTAGGAAAATCCACTGAGACAGAAAGTAGATGAATGGTAGTAGGGGCTGGAAGGAATAGCCAGATAGGACAGGGACAGCTAAAGGGTATAGGGTTTCTTTGGAGGTGACTGAAAATGTTCAGAAATGGACTGTGGTGATGCTTGCACATATCTGTGAATATACTAAAACCCATTGTATACTTTAATTGGATGAATTGCATGGTATGTGAATTATACCTCCATAATGCTGTTAGAAATTTAGATACATCTCAGAAAAGTAAAGAATACACTTTGAATCAAAAACAAGTGTGACTGTGGTTTGGGAGAGATCTTCATCTAAAATATAAAATAACTGCCCGGGTATATTCAAAGGGTTTCTCTAGGAAAAGATTCCTTTACTTTTTATTATTATTTTTAAATTTTTAATTTTAATTTTTTGTGGGTACATAGTAGGTGTATATATTTCCAGAGTACCTGAGATGTTTTGGTACAGGCACGCAATGCATAATAATCACATCATGGAAAATGGGGTATCCATCCCCTCAAGTATTTATCCTTTGTGTTACAAACAGTCCAATTATACTTACTTATTTTAAAGGGTACAATTAAATTATTATTGACTATAGTCACCATATTGAGATATCAAATACTAGGTCTTATTCATTCTTTCTATTTTTGTATTCATTAACCATCCCCACCTTCCCCCCACCCCCTCCCACTACCCTTCCCATCCTCTGGTAACTATCCTTCTACTTTTTTTTTTTTTTTTTTTTTTTTATTATACTTTGAGTTCTAGGGTACATGTGCATAACGTGCAGGTTTGTTACATACGTATACTTGTGCCATGTTGGTGTGCTGCAGCCATCAACTCGTCAGCACCCATCAACTCGTCATTTACATCAGGTATAACTCCCAATGCAATCCCTCCCCCCTCCCCCCTCCCCATGATAGGCCCCGGTGTGTGATGTTCCCCTTCCCGAGTCCAAGTGATCTCATTGTTCAGTTCCCACCTATGAGTGAGAACATGCGGTGTTTGGTTTTCTGTTCTTGTGATAGTTTGCTGAGAATGATGGTTTCTAGCTGCATCCATGTCCCTACAAAGGACACAAACTCATCCTTTTTTATGGCTGCATAGTATTCCATGGTGTATATGTGCCACACAATCTACTCATCTGACAAAGGGCTAATATCCAGAACCTACAAAGAACTCAAACAAATTTACAAGAAAAAAACAAACAACCCCACCAAAAAGTGGGCAAAGGATATGAACAGACATTTCTCAAAAGAAGACATTCATACAGCCAACAGACACATGAAAAAATGCTCATCATCACTGGCCATCAGAGAAATGCAAATCAAAACCACAATGAGATACCATCTCACACCAGTTAGAATGGCAATCATTAAAAAGTCAGGAAACAACAGGTGCTGGAGAGGATGTGGAGAAATAGGAACACTTTTACACTGTTGGTGGGATTGTAAACTAGTTCAACCATTATGGAAAACAGTATGGCGATTCCTCAAGGATCTAGAACTAGAAGTACCATATGACCCAGCCATCCCATTACTGGGTATATACCCAAAGGATTATAAATCATGCTGCTATAAAGACACATGTACACGTATGTTTATTGCGGCACTATTCACAATAGCAAAGACTTGGAATCAACCCAAATGTCCATCAGTGACAGACTGGATTTTTTTTTTTTTTAAGACGGAGTCTTGCTCTGCCACCCAGGCTGGAGTGCAGTGGCCGGATCTCGGCTCACTGCAAGCTCCGCCTCCCGGGTTTACACCATTCTCCTGCCTCAGCCTCCCGAGTAGCTGGGACTACAGGCGCCCGTCACCTCGCCCGGCTAGTTTTTTTTGAGACTGAGTTTCGCTCTTGTTGCCCAGGGTGGAGTGCAATAGGCTATCTGGGTTCACTGCAACCTCCGCCTCCCAGGTACAAGCGATTCTTCTGTCTCAGCTTCCCGAGTAGCTCAGATTACAGGCATGCGCCACCACGCCCGGGTAATTTTTTTTTTTTTTTTTGAGACGGAGTTTTGCTCTGTGCCCAGGCTGGAGTGCTGTGTCGCGATCTTGGCTCACTGCAAGCTCCGCCTCCCAGGTTCACGCCTCAGCCTCCTGAGTAGCTGGGACTAGAGGCACCTGCCACCACACCCGGCTAATTTTTTGTATTTTTAGTAGAGACGAGGTTTCACCATGTTAGTCAGGCTGGTCGCGAACTCCTGACCTAAGGTGATCCACCTGCCTCCGCTTCCCAAAGTGCTGGGATTACAGGCGTGCGCCACCGCGCCTGGCCAGGTGAGTGCTTTTCATCGGCCTGAGAAAGAAGGCCCTGTCCTTAGCATGCCATGCAGTGGAGAGGTGCGGAACAGGAAGCTGCCAATGTTCCAGCTTCTTAATTAGGCTCCATAATTATTTGTGAACTCCTAGATGCCAATGCAAATTTGTGGGTCCAGATCTTTCCCAAAGCGAAACAAAAGTGATTCTTCATTTACCCCTATTTTGATGCCAACATATCTGCCCTTCCCCTCTGTCTGGGCATGCAAACTAGAATTGAGCATTCTGAAATACCTAGTAAATACCTGTAAAGTCCCAAAGGTAGATTGAATGGACAGGTCAGCTTCTTCCTTAATCTAATATTTCTCACTTATTCTGTCTGTATTTCATCCATTATAATACTCCATAACTTTTTTTTTTTTTTTTTTTTTTTTTTTCCGAGAGGGAATCTCACTCTGTCACCCAGGCTGGAGTGCAGTGGTGCAACCTCGGCTTGCTGCAACCTCCGCCTCTGGGGTTCAAGCAATTCTTCTGCCTCAGCCTCCCTAGCAGCTGGGATTACAGGCATGCACTACCAGGCCCAGCTAATTTTTGGATTTTTAGTAGAGTCGGGTTTTCACCATGTTGGTCAGGCTGATCTCAAACTCCATACCTCAGGTGATCCACCCGCTTTGACCTCCCGAAGTGCTGGGATTACAGACGTGAGCCACCACACCTGGCCATAATATTCCAGGACTTTTGCATCTCAATAAAGCACTTTTGTTTTTCTCTGCTTATCGGGAGCTCAGCAAGCCTGATTTGCTTTGCTCTGTTGCTGGTGTCACCACAATGAATTATGGCACTGCTATGAATTTTTTGCCAAAGAGTTACTCCCATCCTTTCAGATTCATTTGTGTATTTCCTCTCATCTGACAATAATGACAGGAGTCAGTCACATAGGCCTGAGCCAGTGAAGGAAGCCGATGAACAGCACTGCTGCAACCTGCAAGCTAATACTGATTTTAAATGCCATTAACAATACTTCTGGCAAAGAAAATTTTAATAACAGGAATTCAGTTAACTTTCTCTCTGTGCTAATGGAGGGGACGGTGGTGCAAATAATCCAAATGTCAGTTGTATTTAATTTTTCTCTGCTTGCCCTGTGCTCAAGGCACATGGGGTGGTACAGGATCCCACAGGTGGCTCAGAAGCCTGAGGATTTACCCAGCAGAGGCCATTGTGACGTCCCTGAATGAGGTCGAGAATTCTCTTCTTTTGAAGGTGGAGCTGTTTCCGTTCTCTGTGTGTTTATAGTATAGTTCAGCATACATTCAACAAGAAGCACCTGTGTGCCAAGCACTGCATTAGGTACTGAGGATTCAGGAATGATTATGGGACTATGAGCGTAATGTGTGTGTGACAGTGACTGCATGGATTTGGGGACAGCCATGCACCATCAAAGTACCAGTGTAGTTCATTCCTGGGGTTAAACAATAGGGTCAGTAGCTGTCAAATGCCGCCTATGCTCAGCTGAGCAGTCCCTCAGGAGGTGGGAAGGCTTCTTAGAACTTTTTCCCTGTAGTTTTTGAGTTTCTGAATGTTTCTCCTACCTCTGTAGTTACTCTTTTTAAATTCTTTTCCCAAGAATATTCTTCTCTACCTTGCCATTAAATGTAGAATTCCTTAGTCCTGGGCTTTCTCTGTTTTTGTTTGTTTGTTTTGTTTTGTTTTTGTTTCGTTTCCTCTGGTTTCAGAGTAAAAAAAAAACATTTTACTCAATTAACATTTTCTTGATGGTAACTCATACATGTCATATATGTGCATCTTTAGCCAAGACTTATCCTCTACTTGCAGCTTATTAGACAGCACATTGTGGATGTTGCTGAGGTCGCTCATACTTGGCATGTCCAAAATCTAATTCATAATCTTCCTCCCCAGGAGTGATCCCTACCAGGACTTTTTTTCTCATTGAGTGACATAATCATTTATCTATCTAGAAACGTGCTGTCAAACTAGACACCTCCCATACCCCAACTCTCAGATCTAATCTATCACCAAGTCCTGTTGGTTTTTCCTTATAAATGTTTCTGGGACTCACCCAGTTATCTCCATCACTGGTATCACTATCAGTGTCCAAGTTAACCTCTCCTCTAGCCTAAATGAACAAATTTACCCACATCTACTTTGGATCCTGTCCCATCCTTTCTTCGGAGTTGTATTAGTCTGTTTTCATGTTGCTGGTAAAGACATACCTAAGACTGGACAATTTACAAAATAAAGAGGTTTTTTGGACTTACAGTTCCATGTGGCTGGGGAGGCCTCACAATTTGGCAGAAGGTGAAAGGTACGTCTCACATGGCAGCAGCAAGAGAGAGAATGAGAGCCACGTAAAACAGGTTTCCCATTATCAAACCATCAGATCTCTAGAGACTTACTCACTGCCACGAGAACAGTGTGGGGGAACCACCCCCATGATTTGGTTATCTCCCACAACATGTGTGAATTATGGGAATACAATTCAAGATGAGATTTGAGTGGGGACACAGAGCCAAACCATATAAAGAGTGTAGCCAGGGTGATTATCTCAAAATACAAATCTGAAAGAAAATGTCTTTATCAGTTGGATATGCATACTGAAACATTTCTAGATGAAATATTGTGATGTTTTGGATTGACTTTAACATATTCCAGATAATGGACAGAAGAAAGATCAAACAAGATGGGCAAATACTGATTACCATTGAAGCTGGGTGATGAGTACAAAGGGGGTTCACATCACTATTCTTTCTCCTTTGTATGTTTAAAATTTTCAACTGTCCGATTAAAAATTAAGACTGGATAATTGAAATGCACCATTCAAATGTAATGCTCATGTTGAAAGTTTAATTTATTTACGAATAAAAAGGAAAAGTTAGCTATAAAAAAATTCTATAATAAAAAGTCAACACATGCACACACATAAATGTAGACATGCTACCTCTTTGCTGAAAACACTCACTGGCTTCCTATTGCTTATAGTATGATGATAAAATTTCTCAATGAGAACTCAAGTTTCTGTGCAGTCTGATCTCTGCTGATCTTTCTAGACCTCTCTTGCACCACATTCTCTCTCTTTCTCAGTCCTCTAGTTCCACCTCCCAGGTGTTACACCCTTATGCATGCTACATTCTCCCAGCTGCAAGCTGAGCACCATCTCCCCTTACCTGACTACGTCAGATCCTTCTAATACAGACACTCAAAATACTGAATACCTCCCTTTCATAGTACATGACACCACTGCAGTTTTTGTGTGATTGTGTAAGCCATTCAATCAGTGTCTGTTTATTCCACTAGACCATAAAACCATTTTATCCCCAAGCATAGTGCATAGCACATGTTATCACGATCAATACTTATTTATTGGATGAATGAATGAATGAGAAGGAATGGAGAGTACTCAGACGTGGCAATCACTTTGTCCTTTGACTATAGAAGCTCCAAAATCTATTGGAAGTGAATTAAGGTGGGCCCACTGGGAGCACTGATTTGTTCATCTGCAATGCCTATGGGGCTATGAGGTGCTGTCTCCTGGCTCTGCCTCATGTTCCTTGAGATGGTACATAGCAGAGCAGACTCATGCCCATGATCAGAATATTCTCCTTTCCAGCCTCAGGACTCAGGGGCTCTTTGACTATTGTAACTAAGTCTCCTTTTTGCCAGTTGGTCCTGGGACTCAGTGCTCCTAGGAATGACCTTTTTCCCATCATCTGATGGGCTAGGCCTGGGCTTTATCCTTGGTCTTTTTCATGATCTGAATCTCTGAGTTCTGATCAGTTATTCTGCCTAATTCTCCGTGTTTCTCTAGGATAAGCCTGACCCAAACTCCCTCCTGGTGGAGACTGCTCTACCCATTTCAGCCCTCCTATCTAGGTGCCTCACCTGCCACCCCAGCTTAGTGGCAGAGACCTCTGTGAGTAGACAGATTGGCTGACAATCACCTGCCAGCCTGTCTGCTGAGTATTGCCTGCTACCTGGATTCATCACTACTGTCCCCTGTCCACCTTCTTGGGTCTTTAGGGACAATTTATGAAGGTATGTCTGAGGCTATGTTGTTTCTTCTAGCCCTCTGTCTCAGGCAATACTCCCAAGCCTCTAAGCTGCCATCATTCTGCCTAGAGAACTCCTCTGCTAGAGTCAGCTTCATAGCCTGGCAGGTCCCCTAGGTCATGGCCTTCGGTGATGAGAAGGCCCTGAATCAGCTTAATGTCACCTCTTATCTGTTGTATAAGTCACTAGTTAACATCATTAGGATAAGATTGAAAGAACTCAGGATCAGCAGTCAGGAGATAGCTCCAGGAAGGAAGGAAGGGAGGAAGGGAGGGATGTAGGGAGGGAGTGAAGAAGGGAGGGAGAGAGTGTAGAAGGGAGGGAGGGATGGATTATTTGGTCTAAAATGTCAGGAAGCCAACAACTATTTTGTAGTGTCTTCTACAAACCCAGAACTATGCAAGGAAGGGAGGAAGGGAGGGGGCTTTCTGCTTTACTCATGTTTCCCAAACATTTATACCAATAAAAATGGTGGACAATTCTATTTGGAGAATACTTAGACTAAACAGACTTCAACAGCTTTCATTTTAGCAGAACTTCTTAGAGCCTTTAATGTGCTAATATGCACTGTGACTCTCCATGAAAGATGTATAGAATAAAGACTTACCCACACTTACATGAATGCTTATGGAAGTCAGTCAGGGAAATACCGGACAACATTATTTCTCATTCTAAAAGTCTAGTCTCATAATTTAAAATGTTGGCTGTCTTATCCATATGTTGAAGTGTGATATCTAAGTATAATATGGTCTGAGTCTTTGAAAGGAGGCTGTTAAACTGGTTTAGGTCAGGACTTCTGAGTACACAACACAGTCTCAGAAGGAGACCGTCCACTTTCCATCTGGTACTTTCCCAATCAAAAAGTGCCAGTATGCACCATGGAAGATCATTAACCTGAGAAGACCAAGTCACTCATTTCAGAAGGGGAGAGGCATGAAGTCTTAGTTGCCCAGATCAGGATCTGTTTTAGAGGATGGCAACCTAACCCAAAGCCAGCCCATCAGTAGGTCTTCTCCAACCTGTGCATGTTGGGTTCTTCACAACATGGTAAGTAGTTCTACCCCATATTACTCTCTTATGCCAGATCATAAGCTTGATCTTTCAAGCCAAAGTCAAGACCTTTCAGTAGAAAAACCTAGTGTTTCAGTAAAGCTGAGGGTCTATCCTGGTGACTCTGGTGTCAAAAGACGAGTTTTATAAACATGGGCTATTTCACCTGCTACAACTTTGCAAGGTCTGCTCCTTGGTCAAGGTCCACAAAAGGGGAGCATTTCACCTGCTTCCCAGAGCTCACAACCTCTCCCTGAGTTCTCTCCTATGAGGTTGGTGCAAAAGTAATTGTGGTTTTTGCCATTGAAAGTCATGACAAAATCTGCAATTACTTTTGTACCAACCTAATGCCAGGTTTCTTTAGCTCTTCGTCTCTGCTTTCATGTAGACTTACTTCTGTTATCCAGTTTAGCAACTCACATCTCCCAACTCTTCACCCTATCCTCAGAGCTCCCTGATTTCTATTTTCCTCTTGTCCAGCATGCTTGCTGCTAAATCCTTTTTTTAAACTCCCCTACTTGGTAGCCCTCTTAACCCACTCCCTTCTGTGGAAGGCAGTCCTTCCCTCCCCACTGTGGGTTTTTCCCAGTCTTTTTCTACACTCTCCAAATCCCCAAATTGGACACAGAGTTCCATCTGGGTAAAACTCTTGGAAGCTATATCTGGCAATTTTTTTATTCCTAAATAAAATAAAAAGATGGGGAGAAATAACAACACATGTTAATGGACCGTGACAAACACAGGCTACTTCCTAACAACTCTTGGTATTTGTCTTTATTTTTAGAATGGCCTCCTGCTGCTTTTACTATCACTCTCTATTTGTTCTTGACAAGGTTCATAGAACAGGAGCGAAAGGAAGGAGGCAGGAGGGAGTGTAGAGAAACAGTTCATTTAAAAAAAAAAAAGAATAATGAAGAAAAAAAAGACAAGCTGCTACTACCACAGCTTCAGCTGATAGGAGCCTAGTGATGCTCTGGTTTCTCTGGTTAATGTTACACAGCACCTGTTGTGACCTTGATTCTTTGTCTCTTTGTCTGCTGGTCTGCTGAGTCCTAAATGGGATACACCATTGTCCTTTTATCATCAGTGACTTCTTGAACTGAGGAGTGACACACAAATCCTGGTATGGTTGGAACAAAGGGAAAAGAAGGCAGGATTACTCAATGTTGAGGTGTTATAAAGAAGGATTTTTGTTTTCTTTTCTCTTCCTCTCAATAATGAAAATGATGGAGGCTCTTTGGATGTCTTTGGGAAGATCAAAGTGTCAGAAATGGGATTGCCCTTCTGAACACAGGAGACTTGTTGCTTTTCTGGAAGTTTTTTCCTAATTAATTCATCACTAGCACCCTGGGTTTCCAGCTCTTCAACAAGAAGCTAACAACTATTTTGTAGTGTCTTCTACAAACCCAGAACTATGCTAGGAACTCCTATCAGTCAGCAGTTCTAGTAGTCATCTGGTTATAAATACAAAACATATATAAAAGAAAATATTAGAGAACAATGTCACATGGTATGAATTGCAAAACTTTGTCCTCTTATGTAGAATCATGTTAGAATACAAGGTTAAAGGGTTGAATAAATTTCCCCTTCTCTCTTACCTCTTCCCTCAACATGACTCTTAAACCACATCCCACTCCCTGCAGGCAACAACCACTGACACTCACACATTTGCCACCCAGTGATGTAAACACCAACTTACCACTCCATTCAAGTCAACTCTCTGATACCTCTGGACTCCAGTCCCTTAGAATTGACGACTTACACCTCTGTGCCCTGCTCTACTTGGTGCAAGTAGTTTTGTTAAGAGACCTATGGCCCTTTATTGTACATATTTATATAGGGGTGTGTTTTCCTGCAGTAGATTGCCAGGATCTGGACAGAGCTCTTTCTTACCCACCATGAATCCTGGAGCTGATCTAGTTGACCTTAGGCAAGCAATATAACCTGTCTGGATTCCAGACTCCGCATATATTAATTGAGAGTTAATACTGTCCTCACTGCATTAAGTTGTTGCTGAGGTTTCAATTAGATAATAAAAATAATGCATGTAACCTAGTGCCTCACATACGGTAGTGCTCAAGAAGGGATATATGAAACCCAAAAGAGAACTTCTGTATTCTCAATGCTGGTGCAACCTGGGCTTATTCACAAAGCTTCTTATTAATATCAAGTGAATGACTGAAGCAAGTGCTATATCCAAGGGAGTTTTCCTGAAGATGAACAGTTTCTAAATTGTTCTCAAGCTGGAGATAAATCATGATATCTATTTTTAAAAATTAAATAAAAATCATATCTTTTTCTGATTCCTTCTTGCCTTTTTGTAATTCCTTGTAAGAAAGAAATGTAAACTTTGTTAAAGAGGGAGCACAGACCCACTGAATAAAACTTCAGAAGGAATTGCTGAGCTGGCAAAGAAAAGCACTGGTGTGGGTTGATCTGAAATTTTGGGGAATGCACCACTGGGCAGAGGTTTAAAGGTGGTCTCGCTCTGAGCTATCCCTGCCTGCATGGTGCCTTGTTCCAGCCCCTTGGGCTGTGTGAGATAGTCACAAAAGACCACTGGACCTTATTATTTGCTAGATTTCTGACAGCACTATCAGCCTCACATAAAAGGAGGTGAGTTGGGGTCCAGCGTCTACACTACACCAACAATAAATGGGCAGCAAACAGCTCTTATGGCCCATGACCAATGAACTCTGACTGAATAGGAAATTAGAAGGCAAGTAAAGTATGAAGGTGGGAGAGGTCAGTGGGAAAATGAAAAAGTAGTGGAATGTGTTGGGCGCTACCTTTCTGTGTCTGCCTCTTCCCTCTTGGTACTCTCCTTTCTGCTAATTCCCAAGTCTCTGTGCCTTGTAAACTCTTGGTCTGGTTCTGCCATTTCCAGCTTTCTCAGCTGAGGTCAGGGAGGTGTGGTATCTAGAGGAGTATCCCTAGTAATTTGTGGCTGTACCTCAACCAAGACAGGAAAAGAAGCTGTATTGGTCTGGACCCTAGACTTGCAGGGACCCTGACATTTTGCTTCATCCTTGTCCTCTGGTGACATGTGCTATATGCAGTAGGCTGGCATTCTCTTCCAAGCTGTGTGGACAACTACTGCTTTTTTCTGACTCCGCATGACCTACCACAAGAAGATTCCCATTGTTGTGCCTCACCTCATAGATCAGATCCTTGTTGATGTGGGCACACGCCTTGTTCAAGTCCAAGTTTATTATTCCTCTTGGACAATGAGATCTGAACTGCTACCTTCTCCCTACTTCCAGGACAGAGACCCACAGTTGGGTAGCCTCCTTTATTTCATATTCTGCAGATTTTTGAATTTCTTCATTTCCCACTACTTGAAACAAAATATGCCTTTAGTTAACCACCCATTTCCCCTTGATTTTGTGTAACCTGCTCTCCATAGAAGGGGAGTTAGAGAAAGATAGATAAACTAGAGAGAGAGCGAGAGAGAGAAAGAGAAAGAAAGAGAGAGAGGCTTCATCCAAAATAATGGTGGAATTTTATGTACTAATGACTGGTTACTTACTGGGAGGATTAGCAAGAGGGAATACAGACCCCCCTGTCCTCTTTCAAGTCACCTCATATAAATGGCTGGCTACTCTATTGCCAACCCAAACTGACCTGATAAAAACCTATTTAGTAAATTAACATTTATAAATGCCTTGCTCTAGGTTTCCTCCCATATCACAGGGTTTTTGCTAATTTTAAATGACATTGACTTTCACTGGAGATTAACAAGATATGAAGCAATCCCAATATTTTAATCAGGGAGGGGATGATTCCTGCTGAATAGCAGAAAAGGGGGTTCTTCTGGAAATCCATTTTTCATTTGTTTTCTCATTTGCACCCCTAGTTTAAAGAAAATTGACTTTTTAGAAGAGAGTGATAATTAATCTTTGAAAATACTACAATTGATTGGCTTTACTGCTGTTTTGGAATACCAAGCACATACCCCAGCCAAGTGGAGCTCTGCCAGGGGAGGGGTTGGCATGACGGGGAGGAGCAGCAGTGTCATGCAGACACATTGGCATTAGAGTGCCAGCCCAGTTGGTGGGGAGGGGCCGAGAGGCGTGAGACCAGCTCTCTACAGCTCTTTTAAGTGCTCTGGGAAAAGGTTGTACTCCTTTGAGACACTTCACAGTCTTTCTGCAAATGGAGAAATGGCCTGCTCAATTCAAATGAACTGCAAGGGCAGACTGATGGATGGTACAGAAATGCGTTATAAAACTTAGATTATAAAGAAATGGATTTCATCTCTAGCAATATGATACTAGATGGGCAGATAAACCCCTCTAGGTATAGAACAGATAAAAATGCTGGATAAAATACTTCAATATATATTTGTAAAGCATAGTTGAGCTCGCAGTGAAGTAAGGGAAACAATTAAAGTCTAAATGACAAGAACACATTATTCTACAAGGGTAAGTAAGCATTACAGCTGATGATTGTCCTGAGGGCATGTGCTTCAAGGAAAACGTCACATCTTCAAAAGCACCTACATGCAGACTACACTTCCCCATGCATATTAAGTAAAAGCTCCAAGCTCTAGTATCCAAGATCCTGGGTTTTCAGACACTGTGAGGATGCACAGTGTGCAGGTGATAAAGCTTGGAGCCTTAACAGGCTGTGAAGTTGGATTAGAAACTCTTGCATGAAGCTACAGTCCTCAAAGGACAACATGTTTGGTAGGTGAACTAGAACATAATCTGCCTTACAGAAGGAGAATTACCTGTCTCTGCCTTGTTTCAGCATGGAGTAAAAAGAAAAAGAAAGCAAGCTCCACTAAGAATTCCTATCTCATGTGCCTGCCTTTCAGCTTTGAGGGCAGAATTCATACCAAACTGTGTTATTAAAATGAAAAGCAAGATACAAAGCACACAAACTCATCAGACATAATGAGCCTGTGGCTTGACAGTGGCCACATAAGCTTGGCAGAAGCAAAGGCAAACCTCTATGAAAAAACACACAATTCAGGTTCCAAAATTTCTGTAAATAAAGTTTAAAGGAATTAGAACTTTTAGTTAAGAATCACCAAATATACAAGAAAAAAAATCCGTCATGAGTAAGAGTCAATAGAAACAACAAGCTATAGAGTCAGACCCACAAAGAATGCAAATATTGTAATAATCTGATACCAACATATGTTTTATATATTTAAAGAAAGCTGAGAAGGATGAAAAAGTGTCAAAACATATGACCAGGAAGATTGGGGAAAAAGTAAACAAACAGAATACTTAGAAATTTAAAGAATAAAAATGAAATTAAAAAACCATATGTGCAGACTAAACAGCAGATTGGACACAAATGAAGAGAAAATTAATCTCCCAGAAAATAGATCTGAAGCAATTAGCCTGAATGAAGTTTAGAGAGGCAAAGGGATAGAAAATATGAAAGAGGTTAAGAGACAGAGAAGACAATATTTAAAGATTCTGCATCTGTTTAACTGAAGTTCCAAAATGAGAGACTAGAAAGAATGGTGGAGAGGCAATATTCAAAGTAATAGCAGATGAAAAAATTTCCAGAATTGGTAGAAAAACTGTACACCTTGAATCGAACACCAAACTAGGACAGTACAAATAAGAAAATTGCAAGCTAATCTCATTCATGAACATATATATGAAATTCTTCACCAAAAAGTTCCAAAATAAATCCATCAATGTGCAAAGAAGATCATACATTATGACTGATGCTGCACCATTTTTTTCTCTCCTAGCTCATTTTATCCGCTGGTGTGCATTTAAGTACCATATTTATGCTGATGATTTCAGCATAATGCTGCTTTGAGTTTGCACTCAAGTTCCAGAAAAAGAGAGTAGAAGGAATGGTGGAGAGGCTGTATTAAAGTACCAATTACCTAAGTATCACAGACATCCCAACCAAAGTAAGTCCAAAGCGAAGCCCTTCATTTTTCCTCCCAAGACTGTTTCATTAGCCCTGGTTTTCTTCTGCTTTCACCCCTAGGTCTTTTTCTTGGTTGTTTCAAGTTCTTTTCCATTCCTTTTATCTAAACCATTCATATATGTTCTTCTCATCTTGAGTTCCTGCACCAAGAAATTTTTCCTAACTTACCTCTTCCCTCCTCACAAAATCTGGGCTAGTTGGCCCTCCTATTCCTTCCATAGCTTTCTGAAGTTTTCAGCATAGGACTTATCAAGGGGTGTTGCAATGGTTGTGTACTTGCCTGTCTCTCTCACTAGAGGCATCTTGAGACAGGGATTCTTGTTCATTGAGAGAACTTGTGCCTTGAGTACAGAGTCTAGCCCTTAGTTGTCACTTGCTCAGTAAATGTTAGTTGACTAACTGAATAAACAGAGTAGCATAAATGTTTTAGTCAAAGTAGGCACAAGGCAATAAGGAACTAAGGAGAGAGATACAGGAATGTCTCCTATCCAGTCTGAAAGATGCAGCCCAGGAAATGTTTGAACTGAGTTTGCTAAGATATGTATAAGCTTTGACCATCTTGAGAGGAAGGACACAAGGGAAAAAGAACATTTTAGTTAAAGAAAACACCATGAGCAAAAACTAGTGGAAAAATGTAAGCAAATTACTTGGAGCTAAGAGTATTTGGAAAGCACAAAAAATGTCTCTGGAGAGGTGAGATTCTGAGATTCTCTGGAGCTTTGGAGGTCAAATCCCAAAGTTTGGCAATCCTCCTTGAAACAGGGGAGCCTCTGAAGGAAGTATAATGGGAAACTTACATGGCCAGACTTTCGCTTCAGAAAGATAATTCTAGATGTAGCTAGGAGAATGACCCAGAGGTGTGGAATCGGACACAGGAAAACACGTTTTGTAGGACTGGAAGCCATCTAGTTGATAAATGGCAAGGGCTGAGTAATAACAGTGATGGTTATTAGCAAGGAGGGAGCCAATTGTTCTCAGAGTGCCAGGGGAAGGTGCTAGTATCGCACCAAAATATTCTGTAAGAACTGTCGTTTGGGGGATTATCCAGCTGTCAGCATGGTCACAGGCCTGGCTGGGGCTAAGCTGACCCTGTTTGTGTCTCTCTGGAGCCACTGCTGGAGTCGGCGGAGACATCTCCCCCTACTTCAGGAACCATCTGGAGAAGGTCAGTCTGACTGGTGGGATTCATATTCATTAAAAAGTTTACAAAAGCACAAGTCCTTGCCCAGAAAGGGAGAGATTACATCAACCTTCATCCTTTCTGTCGCTCATTGTTTTCTGCTGTTTTTATTACTGTTTTGGCATCAACCTTGGCTTTGAAGCTGAAAACAGACAGTGGCTACATGTCAATATTCATTAAATATGAGAAGATAGATTAATCCTCAGGAATCTAATTTTGATGTTAAAACTGAAACTCATGCAGGCTTTTCTTGCCTTTTTGTGGAAACTGGTGACTATTAAAGATAGGTTATGCCTGATAGGTTGATTAAACAGCATTCCTTTTCATAATCTTCCTTTTTCATAATGTTTTAGAAAATACTAATTTATTAAGCAAACATAGTAATCTTCACAGACTGTTATCTAAATATTTAATTTGCATATCAAATCATACATCTGATAGGGCAGGATAAATGTGATTAAATTCATTAATATAGATATTCCAAGGTGAGTGTTTTCCTTGCTGTGATGTTTTTTGATTCAGATTTGAATTAGAGCACATTGGCTTTTCATGTCACACATTACAATTTCTTCTGTCCTTTATGGCAATGTTATCAATATAGCTAAACAGTCACACACTGGCCACGGAGTGGTGTGTACCTTCCAGTTCTCAGGAGGGGGCCAAGTGAGTGTCGGGGATTTAGACAAATGTATTCCAGGGGCTTCATCACAGGAGTAGTTTTGCATAGCACAGTTTTGTGCGCTTTCCTGTACCTAGCTTTCCTGCACCTAGCTTTCCCAACAGGATGGGTCAGCCCTGGAGGCCTGTTAGGAGACCAGGCCACCAGATGGACTCCAGAGGAAAATAATCCTTTGACTAAATGAGTGTTCAGGAGTCCAGAAGAAGACTAAGACTACTATATTACATCATGTCACCAGCTATAGAAAAAGGTTGACTACAAGAGAAAAATGTATGGGTGGACATTTGCTAAAGGAGTGTACTTTACAAATGAAGTGGTTTTTACTGAGAACAGCAAGCCATAGAGGTTAAAGGGATGGACTTTGGATGCAGACTTCCTAGTTCCAAATCTATGCCTCAATTTTCTCCTTTGTAAATGGAAATCTTAATATTATCTCTTGTGTAGCTTGCCATGAGGATAAAATGAGTGAATGTATATAGAGTGCTTAGAAATTGACTGTCACAACATAACCAAGTTTTCTCCTTTGCCCATTGGTGTCTTGTCCTCTAACACAGGGTCCAGCCAATTGTAAGCACTCGATGTGCCTAAATTCAACTCACTGTACACACTCCCTGGACATTTATTAAGTGCCAGACCTGGGCCAGGCACTATGATAATGATGAATAAGACATATGGTCTGCCTCAAGAAAGCCAAAGTCTAGTAGAGAAGACAGACACATAAATAATAGATTCTATTCTGTGTGATGAAAGCAATAATGGGGGCAGATACGGTGACAAATTCCAGAGGTGGTTAGTGGGGAGACGCAGTTCTGATTTAGGAGGTTTATAAAGGAAATGGTTTACATGGTTTCTAACTACTATGTTGGGTTTCGAGGTGTGATTAGGAGTTGGATTATCAGGAGTGTAAGTGATAAGGGAGAGTAAAAGGGTTAAAGAACTTGGGTATAACATAAACAGAAAACCAAACACCGCATGTTCTCACTCATAAATGGGAGTTAAACAATGAGAACACATGGACACAGGGAGGGGAATAACACATACCGGGGCCTGTCAGTGTGTGGTGGGGCCACACTGGGGTGATGAGGGGAGGGAGAGCATCAGAAAAAATAGCTAATGCATGTGGGGCTTAAAACCTAGGTGAGGGTTGATAGAGGCAGCAAACCACCATGGCACATGTATACCTATGCAACAAACCTGCACATGTATCCTGGAACTTAAAGTAAAATAATTTAATAAATCATTTCTCATTCAAAAAAAAAAAAAAAACCAACTCAGGTATAGAATAATGAATATGGGATTAAAATATGCCAATTCTTTCATCCCTTTTGTTGTTTCTTTGCTTTGGCCATGAAATTTATGGTTTGGAGTCTCCCCAGTTCCTAATCTAAGTTTGGAAAGAATCACATGCCTAGTGAAAGCATCAAACTGGAGAATCCCCTCCTATTCTGAGAACTGGCGAGCTGGTGTTCAGCTGCGTGCACTGCTGTTTATAGACCACTGGCTTGTCTCCAACAGTTGAGTCTAGACTTGGTCCATTACTTTGCTTCTGAGACAACTTTCTGGCCAAACCTAATCAAGAAATTGCATATCAATTCCAAACCCTTAACTATTCAGAGCTTTGTTCTTCTGGAAGAAATGGGATGGAAAATATTTGAGAATTTATGGATTTCCAAATATAACCACTTCTTTTGCTGGAGGGGGCTAGAGAATGGGAGTAACAATTTTCACAATCACCTTCTTCATTTCTTCTGCCCTTTAGTCACTTGCCTGTCTCATAACATACTATCATACTGAGAAATGGATTAAAAATACACTTTGATTCCCAATTCATTAAAATTAAATGTGTCACATCTTACAAGTGAAAGTACAATTTTCCGATGGAAAATGAAAACATTTTTCCCTCATATTTTGCTATTACTGTCCCCACAGTCTCACAGTTGACAGTCTTTACTTTGAAAGGCTGCTTCACACAGATATGCACAGAATTCATATTGGAAGCACCAGGAACAGAGAGGAAATGCACGGGGGTACTTTCAGAGGAGCAAGGTTGTGTAAAGGACCACTGAGCTGACCATAAGAACCACATTTCTTTTCTGATGGTCTTGCCTGGCTGAAGGATGAATCACTTCCTTAAGCTGAATCGGCATAACCAAAGCATGCTCTTAAATTTTAAATGATGTGTATTGTTTCTAGGCTGGTCGTATTTTATGTCCTTGCTTCTATCTACTGGCCAAAGGAGAACACAGAACTATCCATTTTCTTCCTTAGATCTCTTCCTGCTCTTAGATCCTCAGTCTTAATGATACCATCATCTTCCCTAGTGAGAAATCTGGGAGCTAGCACACATTTATAGTTGTCTTTAATCTCTTGACCTAATTTTCACTGTTATTTCCACCTCCTTAACTTTTTTTTGTTTGATATCTCTTTCATGTTCCTCTTAGTGAACTGTGTATATAGATGAAGACCCTTAATTGAGAAAAAAAAAACCCAATTTCTACAGAGTATTTCAAAACATTCCTCATCTGAACTTTTGTAGGACCCTGTAGGATTTCCTGCTTTTGTTCTCATACTTCCATCCCAGATTTGTAACACTGATCGTGCTTTGCACTTTAGTGGCTATAGGACCAAGTTAAAATTTCTTAGCATGAAATAGAAGGCCTTTAGTCATCTGGCTCCACCCTTCTTTCTAATGCCTCCTAGTTTCTCTTCATGCCTTTGCTTATGTTCTTCCTGCAACTTGATGTCCCTTTCTCCTCTAATATCTTTGTTAAACCCCTTCGACTCATCTATGAACTTTCTTAAATTACATGTCGAGCTATGTCAAAGGCAGGACATAGCTTACTCAAAGTGGGTAACTTGAGAGTTTAATAAAGAGATTATCTATAAAGACGTAGGCAGGATGTGGGGAAATCACAAACGGTAGGGTAGTAAGTACCTGAGGCTCAAACAAGGGGCTGCCATCTGCCCCCTCCCTGGGCAAGGGAGCTGTTACCTGAACCCAGAGACACTAACAACACCCCTTTCTGCTCACTGCTGCCTTTGCCCCCATGTTCTTCGTTCCTGTCTTCATTTCCTCCCCCTAGTTTGTCGGTCACTTCCTCAAAGGACACTGATGTCCAGAATCCCAAAGTTTCAAACCATTATCCAGCTCCCTTGAAGTATTAAAAAAGACACAAGAGAAACCACTTCGTATGAATAACTCATTTCTCTCTGGTTTCTACACCAGGTCCTAGCTACACTTCTGCTCTGGTTAGGTGAACAGAACCATTTGTGAACTTTGAGTTTCTTCCCCTGTGATCCTTCACACCTAGAACCTAGAGCAGAATCATCCCTTCAGTGGCCTCCTAGCTGTTTCCTTTGTGGGTTCTACCACAGTTTCCTACTTGGCCCTCATAGGCTGAAGGCATTCCAAGAAGAGTTCTCCCTCGCCTAAAATGGATCATCTGCAAACAAATGAAGAGAGGATTCCCTCCTCATTTCAATCATCCAAGGTCCATGTCCAATGTGTCCTATATGGGGACTTGAGTTGGTCTCCCCGGTGTGCTAGATGCACATCGGAACTCTACCAAGTTTAGGTTGTAAAGGGGGAGGCTGAGGGCTTGGAACAAAATTTTGATGAATGGAGAAAAGAGGGTCTTGATAAGAAAAAGTAGAACAAACTTCCTTGCATAGTTTAATTTGTGGGTGGAGCACCTTAGCATGACTCTGGATGTGAGTTTCCCAGTTTTGGTGAGAACTAAAGCTCCCTGAGAATGTCACTGAATTTTCATATACTTTAGATTCTTTTTTAATTTTTATTATTTATTTATTTATTTTACGACTTCTATCATTAAAGTCAACAATATTAATTAGGCCCTTATTTTCAAAAATCCTTTTCCTATGGGCTGTCTTCAGCATACAAAAGGCATATGTCAGCAGTGTCTACAGTGATGAAACTCAAGTCTTTTTTCCACGAAATAGGATACTGGTATGGAGGTGGAAGAGTCAGTGTGGTTGACCACAGAGAGAGAAAAGGTTCAATAAACCCCTGGTGCAGGTATTCTAATCCTGGGATGTGGGCTGTGAACTTCCAGTTCCTTCCCTATAATAGCTCTTAATATACTTTATTGTAATTGCCTTTTTAATGTCTGTCTCTCTTACTAGATTATATGCCCATGAGGGCAGGGAATTTGTTCTATTCATCATTGGCACCCTAGTATTTAGCACAGTGCCTAATGAAGAGCAGATACCCGACAATTATTTGTGGGAAAAAATGGCTTCCTGTTGTTTGAAGAACATCTCTGTGCAAACAGGAGGCCCTCACTCTATTCAGTAAATGGGACCAAGTCTAGAGTGTCCCGGGTGTGGCCATGGGAAGGAAGATTCTTTGATTTCTTCTGACTGTCATGGAGTGGGTAAGGCATGTAAGTTATTTTCATATACCCATGTAATAAGACCTAGGCAGATGCCACCTATTTATTTTGATTTGAAGACTCTTGCAGTCTTAAAATACCACCTCTTACCACTTGTGTTTGTTAGTAATTATCAGCCTCTGTCAGAATAAAACTGTGTTATGCAGTAGAAACACAGTGATTCAGCCTAAGGTATGGACTTCCCTGGACTTGTTAACTCATAACAGTTTGTTAGATCAGCTGGAATAAGATATGGACCTGGAACACAGAGTGGCTAAGTTTTGATAAAAGTGAGGGAAAATGGAGAACTCTTACATTACTCCTCAGTGTAGAGTGAGCGTAAAGGAAGGTAGTTCTGTGGAGACTGGAACCCTTTATTGAGCTGGTCCTCTGATCAAGCTGGAGTGTGCTGTCACAGCATAACTGATCTGGAAAAAAACACCTCAGGTGGGGGTAACTTGAGAGTCAGGAGGAAGAAGGATGAGGGGAGGAGTCTGCAAATATTTCAAATCTTCCCAGGTATTTTTCTGGGAAATGTATAAGATGAGGCAAGTTAGAATATGTGGCTGTGCTTCAGACATTAATGGCCCTCAAAACACACATCGAGCACTTCATAAGCCCAGGAGGGAAACTGATGGCTGAAATGGGTCCAGTACAGATCAAAGTGAGTGTGAAGACCTCCTCAATATCTTCAAGACACTGGTTTGGATGATTGCAGAATATGCATGGGCATGTAAGACACCATCCTTCCCCCGCAGGAATCTTACAGTATAGTTTTGAAGACTTCATAACAAAATATCAAACCAACCACTTCTTTGCCTTGTACATAAAACGTATCAATCTTTGCTCAACCAATAACATAGACCATCTGCCTTCCAGACACTTGTCAGAGAGAATAACCTCAAATCGTCAACTCTCTAACCCCTATCAGAATTCAATCTGAGAGAAGAGATACTTAGGGAAGATAGTCTCTAAGGAATGGTTTTCAAATTATTATTATTTTTTGCAACAGGTTTTTTCTTCTAATGATATCTTACCTAGAAAGGCAGAACAGGAAATAGAGAAAAGTGGAGGTGTGCTAATTGAAGGGGGCAAGAGACCCCTAAAGTCCCTCAGCCCCTCGTTGGTCCCTGAAGCACCTGTATGTGACTCCACTGTCCCTGAAGGGTGCACTTTGGAAACCACAGGTCTAAAGGAAATACAAGATCATTACTCCTCCACATGTTCTGTCTTTGTAAGCATTCAGTGGAAAGCTACAACCAGGACTCATTTAGCTTGGAATGTGCAAATTTGCCTTCTTGAGTTATGCTCTTAGCTTACCCTGAGGGTGAGAGTAAGATCAGTCTTATGGATTTTTTTTGTCTTTATATATTTTTGAATTGACAGAAAATATTATGAAAAGTATGTGACTTTTATAGTTCAAAAAAAGTAGAAATGGATGATGTAATAAAGGTAGAAATGGATGATGTAATTAAAGCAGGATTTTAGAAAAAATGGGCATAATCTAAGGTAGAAATATTAGAGACTGAAAGCAGAGAGAAGTTTGGAAGTTGGTGTTGTCAGCCCAGAGTGACACTATAGACACCTAGACCAGAGTGGTGACAGGTACAAGATGGAAATCATTTAGCATGAGGATAAATGAACAGGGAAATATCAGAGGCAGCAGAAAGACAGAAGAACAGAGGAGCCATGGTAAAATGGCAGAGGGTATCTATGGGGAAATCCTGAGGGATTTGATCAGTGGGGTTTGTATAAAAAGAAGATAATCACCGTCCTTTAGAAGTCAGAATCAGAGGGAGCCGTAGCTGGTAAGAAGAGCTTGCTTCCTTGTGTCAGGAGGGACATGGAGGTCAAGGGGATAAGAATGCTTGTACACTTGGAAGTGGTAACCACACATGCTCACTGGGGATTCTGGTCCTACACATAAGATGCTTCCCTCCAAAACTCCTCCCAAATGAGAGAGCTGCCCACATCCCCAGACCCTCCCTGAATAATGCATTCTGACCTGATTCTAATGATTCAGTAAAAACGGTAATCATTTACATCTGTATACAGAGTGGATGATACATTTCTCCAAAGGGTTTTCACATCCGTTCTCTTGTTTCACTCTTCCAATCATGCTGTGAGGGAAGAATTGCTGGTTGTGCCTTGATTTCCTGAAAAAAGATACAGACAAAAAGTTACATAACACACTTCCTAGGTAGTGGTTGACTTGTGTCTGGGACCTGGGTCTTTTTTTTTTTAGATGGAGTCTTGCTTTGTTGCCCAGGCTGGAGTGTAGTGGCGTGATTTTTGCTCACTGCAACCTCCACCTCCCGGGTTCAAGCAGTTCTCCTGCCTCAGCCTCCCAAGTAGCTGAGATTACAGGCACCCACCACCATGCCTGGCCAATTGTTTTGTGTTTTTAGTAGAGACAGGGTCTTGCCATGTTGGTCAGGCTGGTTTCAAACTCCTGACCTCAAGTGATCTGCCCACCTTGGCCTCCCAAAGTGCTGGGATTACAGATGTGAGGCACTGCGCCCAGCTGGGACTTGGGTCTTTTGCCTGCAGCCTCGCACTCAGTCTACCCTTCCCACTGGCAGGCTCTCCAGCAGGGCTCTGCATCCTTGTCTGTCTACAGGTGCACAGGAAGTATGACTCTTGAAATCATTCAGAGTTTCTGCTCTGTTTGGTAGTCTGTACATCACCTTTCCAGACTTGTCTGAATTGGATATTGATGTTGGCCACTTGGCTCGAAGGGCTGTGTTTCATTTTTCCAATGTCTCAATTTTATTCATTTAGCTGGTATCTTGTCTCTTCTTATCCATATTTTATCCACATTAGCACCACCTTGTGTGTCTGAGCTCTCACTTGATATGCACCGGCAGGTGTGGTCTGCATGCTGATGCCTTTGAGGATGTCGTCTTTGAAGTTTCCTGTCCTCCCATTCTGGATATTTTTTGCTTGTTCTGTGGCCTGACTCTGGTTCTTGTCAATGGACTTATGGTGATGTCCTATATATTTTGTGTAAATGTGACCTTTGTAATGTTTTAAAATTGGCCTCTTTTACTAATGAGTGATTCCCCTTGTTTGTGAAGTAGTATGTGATTAGGTAGTTAAAAATACACACACACAGGTAGTGTATCTATAGAATATTTAGTATCTATTGTATAGTATATGTAATATGTGTGTTCATATTTATAAGTGTATCTATGTGACTATCCAAGTGTCCAAACTATTTATCTGTCTGTCCACATACACACACATGTACATATATTATATTCAGGATTAGGTCCTGAAACCTAGATCTAAAAGGTCGCTAAAAGTAACCTTAACCTTAACTATGAAGTGTCTGGGAGACAGGGGTCCATTTGGCCTATCCAGTCTGCTGAGGGGGTTAGTTTTGCAAAGGAGAATTGTTTACTTAGAAGCACTGTTTTAGACATAATAGTGATCTTAGAGATCATTGAATCTAAACTCTCATTTTGTAGCTAAGAATGCAAAAGTTATGGGTTTTGCTTGAAGTCACCCAGCTCACTATGAATTATAACTCAGCTGGGATTAGAGCCTGGGAGCCTCCAAATTCCCACTCTGGTTCCCTTCCTTATATCCCTTTGTCTCTTCCTTGCATATATCTTTGTTTTCAGGAAATATAATAGTTCACAAGAGAAATTAAAGTTGGAGCTTGGTGTCATCATCCCATAGCATTTTATTGTGGGAATTGTTATAAATGATCATGTTTGACCCTGAATTCTCCTGAGACCGCAAAGTGTCCAGGGACATAGAAAAGAGAGGCAGAAAATTAAAAGCCTTGTAGGTAAAAAGGCACGTTTTCAACATCGTAGCAGAGAACAGGGGCTTGGGGTCTACATCTAGTCTGAGGCATCCCTTCCCTAACCTTCCGTTTATGAAGGACCCAGCACCACCTTCTCCTTTCACCTTTCTATTTCCCCACCAACCCCGGGGTATTGGGGCCAACCAGGAGTTGTACAAGTATAAGTCACTTTGCTTCACAAAAGGGATACAATTACCAAACTGTCTTCTGTTTCCACTGTCCTGGGGATGTCTTTTTGCAGTCATCCTGGGCCAAGAGAAGATTATGGCATTGGATAGTTAGATTTGCTCTATGTTGAGACAACACTTGATTTATGTAATTGGGCCAGACACCTGGTAAAATCACTGAATAGAAACCAAGTTGTTTGAACTGATTGGTGTGTAGAGCAACTGGTCATTTGAATCAGAACTCTCAGCCTAGCAGTTCGGTGCTATTATAATACTGCAAATGTAATACTACAGAACAGCAAACTGAGCCTTGCCTTCATACAATTTTAAAGAAATAATAAAGCATATGCCCATAAACTTGCATAGAAAGTTTGCAAGGGAATTCTTTCTAAATGAGCTTGTTGGTGGGGATTTTTTACTCTGGAGAGAGAAAATCAAGATGGGAAACCTGTGACTGACACAGTGCTAACTATGTGCCTGAACAGGGATGAAGTGGGTAAAAGGCAGGCAGCTGGTGCTTTCCCATAGCCATGAAGATTCTGACCATTTAGACCATTTATTTGTTTATTTATTGCTTGGAGACAGGGTCTTGCTCTGTCACCCAGGCTGTAGTGCAGTGGTGAAATCATAGCTCACTGCAGCCTTGAACTCCTGGGCTCAAGAGAGCTTCCTGCCTCAGCCTCCTGAAGTGGCTGGGACTACAGGCACATGCCATCATGCCGGGCTAGTTTTTTTAAAAAAAATTTTATAGAGATGGGACTCTCTTTGTGCCCAGGCTGGTCTCTAACTCCTGGGTTCAAGCTGTCTTCTTGCCTTGGCCTCTCAAAGTGCTGGGATTATAGGCATGAGCTGTCCGGAGCTGCACGCCCCGGCCATAGCGAATAATAATTAAAGATTAAACGCCTGAGCTATATTCATTTCCACCCCACACCTTCTCCCTAGATTTACCTTCTTCCCTGTATTAATACCGCCATTAAAAGATGGCGCTCTTCCTGCTTCTTCTTCATTCATTTTTCCCCGCGCCGGCGAAAAGACTACCTGACAGCGCAGGCGCAACATGACGTCTGACCGGAGAAACCGAAGCCTATCTGGCCACGCCTTCCGCAATGAGGTCATTTCCACCTTAGCCCAACCCCTTCCCCTCCAAATGTATATAAGGCATTGCATTACCACCATTAAACGAGACTTGATCAGAGCACTGTCTTGTCTCCATTTGTCGTGTCTCTTGTTCCCCAAATTCCCACCCCCTCCTCCAGGGCCTACACTGACAATCCCGCGGGCCGGGATAATGAGCTACCATGCCTTTCGACTGGATGTCCTGGTCACCAACCAACTTGTAACTGTGAAGTGACCCTTTGGTCCAGCTAAATGAGATGGACTGGTGATGCACACAAGCATTGTCAAGGCCTCCTGTTTTTGAAGTTTTGTGGATAGAGCGGGTCTGAACTTTGTTCCTGCCTTGTGGTCTTAGAACAAAAACACCTAAGCAGTCTCTGTGTGAATTACATAAACGCAGTCGAGTTGTCTCCATGACCAACTAGCCATAAGACCATTACTCTCTGTACTTGTTAATAACATTTGTCTTTAATTTATTAATTTACCTACTAAACTCTAAACTTTGAAACAATTTTAGACTTACAGAAGACTTACATATTCTCTCTCCCTCCCTCCTTCAAATGCTGTGGTATATATTTCCTAAAAAGAGCATTCTCTAATATAACCACTGTACACTGTGTAAATATCCTGTTTCTCACTAAAGTTTCACCCACTAGATTTGCATCTATTGATGATTCATCTACTGATGCCTTATTTATCTTTGGACGATCAATTTAGTAACTACTATGTTTCTATTATTGGATTAGACACATATGTGAATACAACTCACTCTCTAACCTCAGTCTATTAGAAAAAAACAGACACGTAAACAGATACATTACAGAGTAACAAGTGCAACCGAGACAACCAAAATATAGCTCAGAAGAGGTCGGGATGAAACCTCTCTGGGCAGAGAGGTCAGGGAGAACCTCACAGATGAGGTGATTTCTGGAACAAATATCTCCAATTAGAGCTGGGGACATGTTCTGGGTCCTATACATTATTATGGTGATAAGAAGTTCTAGCTATTCTAAATTTAAGACATCTATACTTCCTGCATTTTTAGTCTCTACATTTCTAAGTGTTTTTAAACTTTTTGACCTCTATCCACAGGAAGAAATACATTCCACATTACACAGTCTCCAGTAAGCAATTACAAATTCTCTTGAAACAAAGGGACAAACTAGAAAATCTCAGCAAAGAAATATAACTTATGAAAAGGAATTAAATGGAAATCATAGAATTGAAAAAATACAATAACTGAAATAAAAGCCTTGCTGAACGAACTGCATAGTAGAGTGGAGATGACAGAGGAGAAACTCCACAAACTTGAGGAAAGATAAATAGAATTTACCAAATATAAACAATAGAGAGAAAATAGCCTGAAAATAAAGATGAACAGTCTCAGGGACACATGGGACAAAACCAAAAGGGTAACATTTGTCTCATCAGCATTCCAGAAAAAAAGGAGAGAGACAATGGAACTGAAAAGGCATTCAAAGAAATGATGGCTGAAAACTCTAAAATATGGCAAAAAGATATAAACCTATATATTCAACAAGCTGAATGAATCCCAAGTAGGATAAACCCAAACAAATCCCTGTTAAGGCAGTGTAATTATACTTCTGAAAACTAACACATCTTGAGGGCAGCCAGTGAGAGATGATACACTGCTTATACCACCTATTTCAGTAGATAGTGTCTTTCTACTCTAAAAGCATGAAGGCCGAGAAGGAAGCGGTATAACATTTTTCAGGTATGAAAAGGAAAGAATTGTCAGCTCTGAATTCTCTATCTGGTGAAAATGTCCTCCTCAAATAAAGGGGAAATAAAGACATTTGCAAAAGAAGCAAAACTAAGAGAACTTCTTGCTAGCACACCTAACCTAAGGAGTAACTAAAGAAAACCAATAATATAATCCATAAAAGGAAAACTGATAAATCAGACCTTATCAAAATTTAAAACTTTTGCTCTATGAAAGACCTTTTTAAGAGGATGAAAAGGTAGTCTACAAACTGAGAGAAAAAAATGATAAACCATGTATATGACAAAGGCCTAGTCTCTGGAATATATATATAATGTTTATATATTTTATGAATAGATACATACATATGCGTATGTATAAAATACCCTCTAAGTCAACATTAAGAAACGATATGATCCAAATAGAAAATGGGTAAAGCACTGAAGAGGATGTGCAGATGGCAAATAAGCACAGGAAAATATGTCCGACATCATTAGCCATCAGGTAAATGCAAATTTAAACTACAATGAGAAATACAGAATATCTAAAACAAAATCAGTGACAGCAACAAATGCTGAGAAGGATGCAGAGAAACTGGATCATTCCTACATTGCTAATGGGAATGTAAAATGGTATGGCCATTCTGAGAAACAATTTTGCAGTTTCTTATTAAATATGCAGCTATCTTATGACTGGGCAAATGTACACTTGGGAATTTATCTCAAAGAAATCACACTGATTTTCACACACAAACCTATGCATAAATGTTCACAGCCAGTTTATTAAAATAGCCTAAAATAGGAAACAACACATCCTTTAACAAGTGGACAGTTAAACTCTGGAACACTACTCAGCCATAAAAAGGAACAAAATATTGATAAACACAACCATACGGTTGGATCTCAGGGGTATTAGGCTGAGTGAAGAAAAAAAGCTAATCCCTAAGATCACATACTGTATGGTTCGATTTATATCCTGTTCTCAAAGTGACAAAATTGTAAAAATGGAGAAGAGGTTAGTGTTTACCAGGGGTTACTAAGGAGGTGGCAGTGGAAAGCAGGTGCGTGTGGTTAAGAGTAACATGAGGGACTGTTGTGATCAGACTGCTCGGTATTTTATGGTATCAATGTTGGTATTCTGTTGTGATATTGTACTATCCTTTTGCAAGATGTTCCCATCCGGAGAAATCATGCAAAGCGTACGCAGGATCTCTCTGTATCATTTTGCGCAGCTGCATGTGAATCTGTACCTCAAAATAAAAATTTAATTAAAAAGTGTACAAGAACCTTTAAAAATCCCGGATGCCTGGATCCCCTAACATATCCTTCCTTTCAGACTGATACAGTTGACCAGGGGTAGGGGTTTGTATAACCCGATTTTTAAAAGTAGTGAGGATAGAGACCCACTGGCCTGAATTATGAATTGGCTCAGGTCACATGTCTGGGAGACAGCCACATCTAGTCACGAGTTAATGTTCTTTCTTCCTCCAGCTGTGTCTCTGGACTGTGGTAAGCTTCCCAAGTGCATGGCCCGCGCCTGTGATCACCAGTACAGCGCCTCGCTCTGTGCAGAGGCTGCAGATCTTTTCAAAGTGCTGCTGCTGCTGCTGAAGATGACGGGACGCTGCTGGTAGTGGGTATGGTGGGAACGTAGCATCTTCGATCCAATTCCATTCCTATTTCACTCTTCGGGTTCATCTGAAGAATGAAATAATGAAATTTCCATGCGTATTTTCATATTGGCTCTGCAGGGAATCTGAGAACGGAATAGGATAGACATGCATGCTGCCTTCTCTTCTTGCATAAATCACAGCTTCTGGCTTATCCATTCTGAGCATATGTTTGGTAACAGTTATGAGTTGAACATATGTTGTTTTAGGAGATTATTTAAATCTTACTCTAAATCCAAAAGAATCTTGTCTGAATATAAAGAGGCCTACAAAGCACTCTGAGTAACCAGAAGTGGTGTCATGAATTCTATCCCAATTGTATGGAACCATGTTCAGGCCTTCTGAATGTAATGCTTGTCAGTTTCGTTGGTCCAGGGCCTTTAGGAGAAGGTATTTTACTGATGTGGTTGGCTATTACTTTTAATTGTTAGTAATTAGAATTAATTAGAATATTTGTTTCATTATAATCCAAATGTATAGCTGTTAGGAACAGATAAAGATGTTCTAGAGGTGTTGACTGGGCCCAGGAATCATACAGCAGCTTTTTTCTTTTAGTGCCTGTCATGGATCAGGCACTCTCCTGGGCACAGGGTTGTAAAGATAGATACCTAACAGCTTACTGGGATGCAATAGAGTTCTCCTATTTTGGGAACAAATATATCTTTATAAAAATGAAAATTATCCTCAGGCAAAATGAGTTTTCTGGCATGTTGTATTGATTGGTTTTTAGCTTCTCTTTAAATACTATAGCTTTTTCTTTTTCGTTTTCCTCTTCTCATTTAAACCCAAGGAGCAAATTCCATGCTGGCTTGTGCAGTCCTCCATCTCCAAAACCCCTCACAGTGCTTGCCACACACGCACCCTGCCGCTCCCGCTTTCCAGTCCTCCGTCCCACGTCCAGACAAAATCTCTGTCGTGCACTCCCTCCCCACACGAGCAGGGGAAGAGGCCTTTCATCTCCTGTCCACAGCTCATTCTGTCACCCTGAATGTACCACATCCTGTCCTGTCTCCTCTGTGGCTTTGCTTCATCAGTTTTCTCCTCTCTCTCTTATAACTTCAACCTTTCCTGCTCCTTCTTCAAAAAAAAAAAAAAAAAAAAAAATTGACTCTCTCTTTTTCTGAATGGAATTTTTGGATCTCTTTAATGCTCCCTCTGGCTACTGACCTATTTCTTTTCTTTGTCCTTTCTCCTCAAAATTTCACAAAACAGTTGTCTTAAACTCACTGCCCTTGCTTCCTAATCTTCCATTCACTCCTCAACCCATTGCAGTTTGGCTTCTAACTCCCTGAATTTGCTGCAACTGACTTCTGTCCATGGGGATGCTTCTACTTAGAGTGCAGTTTCTCTTAAGGCCTCCACCACAAAACTTTCTCTCAACCTCCCAGTTGGGTTGGGTGCGCCTCTGTGGCCTCCATGGGCATATCTTTTTCAGGGTGATTACTACTCCAGTCCTTTCATGAAACTCTAAGACTTTTAAAAGCATCTTTGTTTGTCTAACCTCTAGGCAAGTGTCTAATGAGGTAAACATTCAGTACATGTTTGTTTATTGAATGAATCAATAAATGAAATGAATAGAAGACTCCCAAGTCTACATCTATAGCCCAGTTCTTTTGCACATGCTCTTGAAACATACAGACAACCATGTATCAAATATGTTTTATCAAAATGTCAAACTCAAGATAGACAGCACTGAAAGCATCATCTTCTCCTGAAAACGGATTTGACTACTGATGTTAATAGCGCCATCATCAATTTCATCAGCCAAGAAAAAAAATCAGAGTCTTAGACTCTTCTCTTTCTCCCACCCACTTACCTAAATCGTTCACTAACTCACACCAGTTTATCCTTCTAAATCGATTTCAAAACCATCCTCTCTTCTATTCTTACTGCCATTGCCTTAACTTAAAGATACATCATCTCACACCTGAACAATTTTAATAGCTTCCTAACAGGTCACTCGGCAGCCATTATCTTCTCTTCTAATTCATTATCCCCACTTCCTTGTCAATTCTGATTTAAAACTCAGATTTGACTCTTTTATTCAAAAACTATTTACTGAGTACCTACATAACTCTGGATACTTTTTAAGGCACTAAGGATACAGAAGTAACCCAAACCAACCAAGCCTTTGTCCTCAAGGAGTTTATCCCTACTAAGATATAATCATATTTCTGCGCTCTAAATTAGCTTTCACCAGACAATTGGCTGCATAAGAAAATAAAGAAATCTCAAAATGATACACAAGGTCCGTCACCATCCAGCTAGGTAGTTCTCAACTTATGGTGTGCATTTGAATCACTTAGGTTCTTGTTAAAAATGTATCTTGATGATTTCCTTCTTAAGAGGGTCTGTCAGCCAGGGGTGGAGTCTCTGAATTTTTAATTAGACTCCCAAATGATTCTGATACAGGCAGCTCATGAGTCACACCTTGAGAAACACTTCTCTATTTTGTCTACCTTTTCAACCTCTCCTCCTGCCACTTCTCTCTGTTCATCGTATGTTTCAATAGTATCAAACTATTTTAGCTTCCTCACCACAGTGTGATATTTTTTACCTCTCTGCACCCACCTATGCTGGTTGTATTAGGCTAATTCACACCAGCTGCTGTAACAACAACAACAACAACAACAAAATCACAGGGACTTAAGTTGAAGGAGATTATTTCTCATTATCCAGTGTGGGTATTCCTGAATATATTTTCTAGGTGGCCTTCCTTGAAGTGGTTATTCTGGGATCTAGGCTCTTTCTATCTTGTTCTGTTGTATTAGTCCATTTTCACACTGCTATAAAAAATACCTGACACTGGGTAATTTGTAAAGGAAAGAGGTTTAATTGAATTCCAGTTCCACATGGCTGGGAGGCCTCAGAAAACTTACAATCATGGTGGAAGGTGAAGGGGAAGCAAGCTTGGACCTTCTCACATGGTGGCAGGAGAGAGAAGAGTGAAGAACAACTTTCAAACTCTTATAAAACCATCAGATCTTGTGAGAACTCACTATCATGAGAACAGCATGGGGGAACTGCCCCCATAATCCAATCACTTCCCACCAGGTTTCTCCCTCGACACCTGGAAATTACAATTCAAGATGAAATCTGGGTGGGAACACAAAGCTTAATGGTATCACTTGCCAATTCCTGGACTCCAAGGTGCCCATATGATGGGAAAAGAATATGAGGAAGGAAGGTCCACGGGGTACTTAACGATCACAAACTGGAAGGGACACACATTACCTCTGTTCACATGTCATTGGCCAGAACAAGTCACATGGTCTCACTCAACTGCAAGGAGGCTGGGAAATGTGGTCCTGGCTGGGAAGCTTCTTCCCAACAAAACTCCACCCACAAACGTGTAGTGATCAGAAAGATATCCCTGCTACCATCTGCCCCTCTGGTCACTAAACATCCATATGCTCCCTTATTCCCACACACAATACAATTCATTCCCCTCCCAACAAAGATCTGACCCAAAGTATCCAGTCAGTGTATCTAGCTCAAAGTCCACAATTTCTGAGTGATGTGTAGTCTCTCCATGAGTTGTGAATATTCCCTCTCTTGGCTTAGCAACTTGTATACTAAAAGGACAAGTTCTCCTTCCCACCCCACATCCAATATTTAGTGATAGAGCACAGATGGGATAACTTCAGGACAGGATCCTGAAAAGGAAGGATGCCGGACACAACTCAGTTACTGGTCCTTAGCAGTTATGGAATGACAAGCATTTCGAAGGCCCCCTACCTTGACAATGAGTGAATTTTCTTATTTGGGTCCTGATAGTGCTCTCTGGGGGTAGCTCCCTAGTTGTTATTCTTCTTTGCCCCTGGCTCTGTCCTTGGAGAGATTTTTCTTCCTTTTGCATGTCTTCCTTGGCCACCTCTGAAGAGGCTGCTGGAGAGCATGCCCTCCCTGGGGACTGCATAACATTTTCATCCTTCTTCCTGCTTACAAACTAGAGGATCCAAAGGGTATTGTACCATTGAAATAGTCAAAGCTTTTGTTTAGCAATGAAATTTCTTTGAAACTTGGTAGTCGTCTGATTGATTTTCTTCTAGTCAATTCCAGATGCATGTGAGTACACTAGAGGATTAGACTAACACTCAACACTGATTTATTTCATTGCATTTTCTCCTCCATGTCTCTTTCTATTTCAACCTAATGACGAAACTTAGCCACGTTAAGACTGTTTGAAACTATGGATGGAATAGGTAGTATCTTAATATAATCTTTGCATTGAGTCACTTTAATCAACTGAAAGGTTTTACATGTCACTCAGAACTCTTTTAATTTTTAAAATTCTAATTTCTTAGCTTTGGCGTCTTGAAATAATCAAATTTTCAAATATGTGAAGTCTCATATATTTGCTGTCTCTCTATCATTTCATTTTTGCTTGCAGGTCAGACAATTCCAAATCAACCAACACAACTCACTAATGCTGTTTTTCAACCTCTTCTCTTAGAGCTGTAGACTAAGTAGTAATACCTGCCTCCTAGTTCACCATATGAAAAAGTTTAACCAGATGTTTCGTTTCTATATTACATGAACTACTATTTTTCCAATCTCTGATATCAATTTTCTTGCTACCCAAGAGCCAAGCTCATATCACATTGCTCAATTTTATTCTTTAATAAATATAAAACTCCAATCACCCTAGTCTTCACTAGCCTGAAGATCCCAGTCAGAGCCATTGATGATGTCTCTAATACCACTGGATCATGTTCACAATCATTCATGAAGAATCTGTAGAGCCCTAGAAGGCCTTAATCATACCTTGAAGTTACAGTGAATTGCCAAGCAGGTTTACTTTGCACCATACTGCTTCTGCTCTTCTGTCAGTATCCTCTGGGCACTACATGTTGGCCTAGCTTCCACTGTGTCCTGCTAGGCATCTGCTGGGTATTTCCATGTCTACTGGGAATCTGCCATCTCCTGCTGAACATCTCAGTCTCTACTAGTGCTCTTCTAGCTGCCCTTTTCATAATGAACTAAGTTTCTCGATGCCAAAGGGGTGCCGTGTTTTGCAGAGATTTTTTTCCTCTGTTCGGTGTCACTATTTGATGTCATTCATAGTGCTTATGCATCATGCTTCAAAACTCATATACTTGGTCCTGCAACCTACTTCTGTAGCACTCTCTCTTCATGAAGCTCAGACCATACAATCAGGCCAAGTCTTAGCCCAGATGCCACTTCCTATGTGTGCTGACTTTCTCTAGGTACAGTCACAAAACTTTCTCTTGCTTATCCTTTTCTCCTGGCTAAATCAGCTTATTCAGCTGACCTCTTAGGATCCCTTGGCTCTCACCCTTAGGCATTTTTCCAATCTAAGTGTACATTTTCCTATGATCGCTCCTACAAATACATTGTGTCATTTGAGTAAATAAATGTTCTATTTTCCTAGATTATCCCTTCCATCTTGTTTAACCAAAAACTCCCAGTCTTCCAAACTCTACTTTAAGGATGTCCTTCTTGGTGGATCATCTAAACCATCTCTACCCCTCACCTGAGAATCTCATTTTCTGTTGTTTGTGTGCAAACTCAGCATATAGCTTATGAGACTAAATAGTGAATATTAGCTTGCGTTAGTAAGATCCTTACGTGTATTCTGTGTCTGCCATGTAGAAGGTATTTGGTCAATGTTAATTGAGTTTAATTTCACCAAATTCCCTTTCTTAGAACACATTTTGTCTTCACATGTTGTGCAGCCTTTTCCACCTGGTCCCCCCCCCTCCAACCGTGTCATATCCATGTGGATTAACTGTCTGCCTCAGCCAGCTCATGAAGGGCTGTGAAGTGGATGGAACACCCATGAAGCACTATGTGATTCTGAGCGTCATTTAGCACATAAAGATGTGCCTCCCCCATTGCCATTGCTTGTTATGTGAGTAGCTGACTATCCTTGATGTATTAACGTTTTATCTGCTTCCAGTATTTCAAAAGTTTAAGAAGATCAGCTTACAGAGCTGCATGTGGCAGGGAATGACATTTTGTCTTACAGCATTATTTGAGTTGTGACACAAGGCTCCTTGACCTAATTCATGAGAAAACATGATACCATTTTGATCTGAAACTGCTCTGGAAAGTAATTGTCCTCTGAAACACATCTCAGACAATGTGGGTACCAACGTAATTTTTCTCCTTCACTACTGTTATTTATGAGGTAGAGGCAAGGAGAAGAGAGATGTTTTTAGATGAAAGGTGAAATATTCTATTGTAGAGTTTGTTTTATGAGGAAGAAAAAGAGATATATAATTTCTGACTCTGGGTTTACATAGGCTCTAGATATCTTTTAAGTTACCATCTCAACACGTTATTTAAGGCTCTGTTCTCTGGGATTTTGAAATCCTAGTTTATTTTTTGATATAAAGTCATACCATTCACAGGGTAAATTCTCCCCTAACAAGCGCCAAGCGAAGGGCATTGTTTTTCCACATGTCTTCAAGGTTAAAAGGTTTCATTTACTCAGAATGTATGTAATAAATATAGCATCGTAAAATATACTCTCAGTGACATGTGGCTCATCATGTGTTATTTTCCACTAATTTATTTAACAATACTATCCTTCTCTGCTTTTGTTTGGATCCTGAAGTTAGGTCCGTGAGTGAAATGAGAGATTTAAAAACAACTCTGATGCCTTACATGAAGGAAGTGTTTTTAGGAAGTTCTCCAAATAGAACTGGTTCCTGCAATTAATTCTCATGGGCCCTGGTTCCAATCTGTGCCCCAAACCCAACATTGCACAGATGAAATGATTGCTGTGGGGACAGTGGCATGAGAATGTGTCATTCAGGCATTTGAGAGGTTCTGTGACTGAAGAAGGTCCTTTTCTCACTGCCTCTCTTCCTAAGTATGGTAAGTCCTAAAGTGACCATGAAGGGAGCCGAGGGTGTGATCTGGCACATGCTGGAAAGGAAGTGTGATGGAAGACAAAGGCAGAAGCATGGGCCAGAGAGTTTTGAACAGTCTGTTGAGCACAGAATGAAGGGAAGTCGTGGGACATGGAGAAGGGAGGGGGAAGTTGGGAGTAGCAGAAATGACAGAAGAGGGCTTTAGATTCTAAGGTCACGTGTTCTGTAGAACCCCAATGGGAAACATCAGATGTCAGGCATGATCTTGAAATCCCAGGAATGGCCCTATAAGAGACACTGCCCTACCCCATTCCTCAAGGCTGCACAGGTGCCAGGGAAGGCCTGGATGCCTCCCCTTCACTTGAATGCTCAGACCCCGAAACACTTGTTGAGGGAGGAACCCAGTGGGAAGTGGTTGAATCATGGAGGCAGGTATTTCCCATGCTGTTCTCGTGATAGTGAATGAGTCTCATGAGATCTAATGGTTTTACAAATGGGAATTGCCCTGCACAAGCTCTCTGCCTGCCACCATGGACATAAGATGTGACTTGCTCCTCCTCCTTGCCTTCTGCCATGATTTTGAGACCTCCCCAGCCATGTGGAACTGTAAGTCCATTACACCTCTTTCTTTTGTAAATTCCCCAGTCTCTGATATGTCTTTATCAACAGCATGAAAACAGACTAATACACCATCCAATGAAGGAAGAAGGCCATGGCCCTTTCAATGTCCAGAGTTCCAACCACAGGGGTGGTGGGGGCTGCCTCCAAGCAGGAGTGTTAAAGCTTCCTTCCCTTTAAAAGGCCAGGGTTTCTCAACTTGGCACTACTGAGGATTTGAGCTGAATAATCCTTTGTTGGAAAGGGGGTTGTCCTGTGCTTTGCTTTATAGGACGTTTAGCAGCATCCCTGGCTTCTACCTACTGCATGCCCCTAGAAATAGCCCTTTCCTCAGCGTGACAACAAAAATGTCCCCAGACATTTCCAAGTGTCACCAAGGGACAAAAGTGCCCCCAGTTGAGAACTACTGCTCCTGGCCAATGTGGAGGCAAAATTTACACATCCCTAAGCTGTAGCTTCACTCAGAATATTCTAGAATTTTCACTAGTTTCTTGACCTGTTTTTCTAGATCTCAATCTCTCAGCCTCTCCAAACAACAAACCTCATCTGAATGATAATTCTTGTACAGTATGAGGCTTTTGCTGCTGGCTGAGTCCACCACTTGGAATCCCATTGACAGGACTTTTTTTTTTTTTTTTTTTTTTTGTAAATTGGAAACTCTTTGAGTGTTGTGCATAGAGCAGGAAGGTATAGGGTATTTGAGAAGACTTGGTGTAAGGAGTTCCACCGGAAAGCATACAGGTTTTGAGTCCCAGCAATCTGATTTTGAATTATCTTTCTGCCATATAATATCTGTGTGACCATCAACAACTTATTTAATCTCTGTGGACCTGTGTTAGTGTTGGTAAATTGTGAATTAAAAAGATAATTCTCACTCCATCTCAATGAGATGTTGTGAGGAGAGTATTATTGTATGTACAGGGATTTACACATAGCAGATACTCAATGGACAAGTAGCAGTGATGAGTAGAGTCATATTACTGAGCGAGAAGATATATTGGGAGCAGTATTTGAGATTGATAAAAGCCCAGACAGACTGCAGACAGGAGCCAAGGAGGAAAAGATTATAGCTATGTATCTGCTCCAGGTTATCATAAAAATATTGTAAGTCCAACTGCTTATTAACATCTTGTGTTCCTATGTGCAAGAGGCAACATATGAAGAAACATAAGACCTGGCCATGCTGTCCAGAAGCAGCAGAAAACTGAGTGGATATGTGCAGTGAGTGGGGCAGGTATTATGTATGTGGGGTTTTTGAGAATGAGATTTGAGTTCTGCCTTTGACTCATTTAAAATAAACACAGAAGGGTCTGGAAAGACACACTTCTCTACCCTTTCTGTTTCCCCTGAGGGAGGACAAAAGCTGAGAAGCACTTGTGAAGATCACAACCCAGGGGCACAGACTGACTAACAGATTGTGAGCTAATCATAGGTTTACAGAATGCTTCGCCTCTCCCACGCCCAACCACCACATCAGCAGGGCTGCTGTGTTATGATGGATTACAACAGAAAGACCTCTAAGGCCCAGATTCTATTTCAGAAGGATTCTCTAGGGAATCCCAAATGAAAGGTGGGTAGACAAAAATAAGCAAACTGCAGAAAATTCTATCCTCTGGCACTTACACCTACGGAAACAGTAAATATGTCCTAACTCCATGCAAGAATAAATATAAGCACAACATAAAAACCTCACACTAAAGGCCTATTTGCCTCAGATCCTTTTACCCAATATATTCCATCTGGCTTTAAACAAAATATTACAGGGTGTAATAAAAGGCAATGGGGCTCCAGTAGATGGAGTGCCCCTGGAGGGCTTCTCTAAGGAGCTGACCCTGAGCTGAGGCTGAGTGATGAGTGACCCAGTCACAGTCAGAGGAAGAGTGAACAGTAAACGTAAGGCCCTGGAGTGGGGATGAACATGGTTCAATCCAGAGACAGAAAGTATGGCTGGTGAAGGTGAGGAAAGTAGAAACTGGCATGAAATGAAATTAAAGAGAGTCATATAGGATCTTTTAGACCATTGTTAGAAGTTGTGATTTTATTTGACTTTAATACAAGTGTCTCCAAACCTTCCTTTGCCATTAAGGCATCAACCCGGATGCTCAGTGATGACATGACCATTGCCTTGGCAGGACCAGACTCTGTTGTACTTCCCTTTCCCATTCCACAGGAGACCAGTCTCCTTTAGGATGAACACAGACTTCCCTTGAGAAGCTCTGCCAAGCGAAACCCTGACCAGCCCCATAATAGGTAGCCTTTGGCCGCAAACTTCCATTGGCCTAACTTCCCTGGCAGCCTGTTGCATCTTTAGCCCCCCATGTCCCTGTCTGTAACTTGATGAGCAAGCACTTGCCTTTCCTGCCCTCAGCATAAGCTTGGCTCCTAGTGTAGGAGTCCCTGGCCATAGTCTTGCTCCTGCCAACCTAATAGAGCCCCAGTCTGGCCCCTCATTCCTGATGATTTTGTTTTGACTCATTTCTTAATAAGGAAGGTCTAGATCTACCATGGAGGGATTGGTTCTGTTCTGGGTTTTGTCCCTTGCCCCAAACTAGCTGCTATGGCCATGTGAGGCAGAAAGGAAGAAGAAGCATGAATCTAACCCTGCATCATTCAGAGTGACCTGCAGTCATCTGTATGTGCTGCTCCATAGTGCCTGAGGCTGGCCTGGTTCTTCCACCCATAAGCCCTGACTGTCCTGCAGCTGAGTAAAGGCCCTGGAGCCTACCCTCAGGTACAGCTCTGACAGATGGCATAGAGATGAATAGATAAAAAGATCAAATAAAGCAATCATCAGGCTGCTGTCATTTCTGGATTCTTTGTTTTATTGATTGATTTCCATAGAACAGTCCTGCTTTCTAATACAGTGTGTTTATCTGAATATCCCGGCTGACAGAGATAATCATGGACCTCACAAACCAAGAGGAGGCACATTTATGCTTTTAACTATAACAGATATTCAGCTATTTGTTCTGGTTTGCATTTATTCTTTATGAGCTTATCTTTCCCCTTCCCTTCATGGTAAGTTAAAGACAACTCTCAAGTATTTATCATCCTCCATGGCCATTATTAATAATAACCAGCATCATAACAACGACCATTTGTTGAGCTCCTTTTATATGCTAGCGTAGTAGCAAGACACAGTCCTCTCACCCCCACCCCAACTACTACACACATGTAGTAGTTTTATTCCCATTGCTCAGATTGAAGAACTGAGGTTCCTAGACATCAGGCAATTTGCCCACCAAGAAAGTACTGAATTCGAATTCAAACTTTGGCTTTTCTGATTACAAATTGAGGCCCTCTTAAGTGTTCTCGGATTTAGGCTCCTGAAACCATCTGCAGAGCTTCAGGCCACTGTGGGTGTTATCAGTGTTTTTTCTTGCCAACGAGTGAAATATTTTGGCAAAAAACAAACAAACAAAAAATCTTTACCTGCAGCATAGAAATAGGAATTTATTTTGCAGCAAATAAACATAGTGGTGGGTTTAGCTACTCAAATGAGAGCACATAACCTTACATTCATGCCTGTTATGCCACCCATCGTGTTGCATTTTATTTTCTACATTTGAGCCTCTCAATCCTCTACTTGTCTGTGAACTTTTCTAGGACATTCATCATGCCTCACTCATTGCTGGCGAGTAAGGTGCTTCTGCTATTTCTCATATATCTCACGTTTCCATGTTTCTCATGTGTCCTTACAGAGATAGTCTATGCATATATAAGGAAATGTGTGCAGGGATGTATATGTATATGTTTATATAGATGCAGTTTAAATTATCCATTCTGAGAATTGTGTGTGCAATGTACTATCATATGTTAAACATGTATACATATATACTTTAGATCATTTCTTATGCCAAAGTATCTAATACAGTTACTAAAAATTACATTGTATTATTTGATACAATGTCATAAAACTAACCATATAATCTCTACTTTGGCTGGACTGGATATAAAGTCATATACAGTGGGATTACTGAATGCCTTCCTGGAGACCCAAAATGACTGTTGCAGCTGATAAATGTGCCTTCACAGGATAAGTCCAAATATGACTATTCCATGATGCTGCTGATACAGAGAGAGAAATTTAGGTGGCCTTAGGCAGCCTCTGATCTCTGGTTAATAAGTCTTTTCTAATGCCTTTGCTACTGAAAGAACTAGTGAACCAATTTGGAAGACACAGAAAAGCTATGGCAGAATGTTTACCTCCTTAGCAAGTGTCAGCCTTGCTGAAAGGTTTAACTTTCATGAATGGAAACATAATAAAGAAAAATATGGAGAAAAGTTTTATTTACAAAGTCCATTTTAAGGCTTTTGTAAAAAAGAAACATATTTCTCATGTTTTATCTTGGCTTACAACAGTGCCCTAAAGTATGAAGATGTTTCTAAAGTAGTTTGTTCTAAAACGTTTTTCTATTGGAATCCTGAGGGCCAGGTTCACAAAGAGAATAAAATAAAAGGAAACTCAGCCAAGAAAAATAGGAAAAGAGTGATTTTATTTTTCTTTTTGTCAGGCTCCCTAACTGCATAAGGGATCTCACTAAACACCCTCTCCAGATTGTCCGTAACTATGAGTCTGTTTTTGGTGAAAAGTCAATGTCATGCCCTGCCTCTGCTCCGGATTCTGGAAGAACCTGCTGTTCATCAGTTCCCTTGGGAGAGTCCAAGGATCTGTCTCCATGGGGTGGTGAAGGTCTGCATCTTGGCCATATTATAGTAGAATTGCCCATATTATCTACTTGATTTTTTTTCCCTCTTTATACTGCAGTTGAGCCATTTTTTATTTGTAGTCTCTCCTTCTATAGTAGGAGGACTGATCTTTCAGTGTTATGGGAAAGAAAATGGCTCTAGCTCACCTTTGTCTCTAGAGCAGTATGGTAACCTGGGGCAACGGCAGAGCACAGCACTCTGCCTAGCTATTTCAATCAGTATTTCCTCCCTCAGAGGCAGGAGAGATTTCCACAAAAACCATCCCGATGAGCCCCTTTTCTTTTTTTCCACATAAGGGAATTTGGTAGCTTGGTGCTAGGTGAAGCCTGAAGAAAGCAATTACGTTTGGTCAGAGGGAAAGGAAGGTATTAACCAACATAATGGAGCCAGATGAACCTTAAACCAGATTGGACTAATGGCTGATGAATTTCTGGCAGGCCCTCTAGGGATTGCATACAGCAGGGTTATTTGTTGGTTGGTTTGACTAGATTCAAAGTTTCTAGGTACTATCTGAGGAGGGAGGACTAGGAAAGAGGAGGCACTTGATACATACTAGTTTTCTTCCTTGCCCTTTCCCTATGCATCAACTTTCTTCTTGCTACTTACATTTCTCTTGGATAGCTTCACTTAAGTCTCCTGTGTATAGATATTTCCCCCTAAGCCAGACACCAGTTTTGTTCCATGAGAGAAACTGAGTCTATGGAGCTCAGTCTAAAGCAGCTCTCTCCAGGGGATTGAATTGCCCTCTGAAGAAGAGGATGCAGAAGGATGCAACTGTGTAAGTAGGTGGAAGAAAGAACCAGAGAAATGAGGCAGTTTGTCTTTAATGTGACTTTATTTGCATGTCCTGTTGGGTGAGTTGTGGTAAAGTCAGGACAAGCAATCCATAGCAAATTCTGCAGCGTTTTGTTCCCTATCCAAGTGCTCTTGAATAAAGACATAAAATTAAACATCTGGGCCGGGCGCGGTGGCTCAAGCCTGTAATCCCAGCACTTTGGGAAGCCGAGACGGGCGGACTTCGAGGTCAGGAGATCGAGACCATCCTGGCTAACACGGTGAAACCCCGTCTCTACTAAAAAATACAAAAAAACTAGCCGGGCGAGGTGGCGGGCGCCTGTAGTCCCGGCTACTCGTGAGGCTGAGGCAGGAGAATGGCGTAAACCCGGGAGGCGGAGCTCGCAGTGAACTGAGATCTGGCCACTGCCCTCCAGCCCGGGCGACAGAGCGAGACTCCGTCTCAAAAAAATAAAAATAAAATAAAATAAAAAAATAAAATAATAAAATAAAATTAAACATCTGTGGAATATGATGTTATACCGAGAGCATGCCCATTGAAAAGCAGCAGGAAATAAACATATAAACTCTACTCTGATATGTAACATTAATTGCATGTGCAAAATATACTCCCTATTCCAAGCATTCCACATAACTTAGCTCCTCAATCCTCCCAACAACCCAGTAAGGTAGTACTGTTATGCTTTACTTTACGTATGAGGAAATGGAGGTTTAGAGATACGAAGTGACTCTTCCAAAGCAACATAATCAGTAATGTGTAGATCTGGAATGTGAACACAACTGGGTCTGCTCCAAAGACTCTGATTTTTTAATGTTTAATTTTTATTTTTAAAAGTTTATTTTTAATTGACTACAAATAGAATTGCCATGTAGATATAGCAATCCCACTTCTCTCTATATATAATATATAGAAAAGAATATATATAGAAAAATATATAATTTATATATAATCTATATTATATAATATATAAAAAAGAAATATATATATATATATATATATAAATTGACATCAGTATCCTGAAAAGACATATGCCCTGTCATGTTCATTGCAGTATCATTCACAATATCCAACATATGGAATCAACCTAAGTGTCCATCAGTTGATGAATGTATTTTAAAATGTGGTATATATACATAGTAGAATACTATTCAGCCTTAAAAAAAGAAAAGAATTCTGTTATTTGCAACAACCTGAATAAACCTAGAGGGTATTATACTAAGTAAAATAAGCCAGGCACACAAAGACTATGTTTTTAGCCACTAGGCTAAGTTGCCTCCCCTGTTATTTACATAAATTGCATAATTCCCTAAACTGAATTGGAAAGCATACACTAATTGCACATTCTCCAGGCAGTACCTCTGTTGGAGAATATTCAACATTCTTCACTCTCTCATTGCACTTGATAGACGTATGCTATGCAGTGAAAATAACCATAGATCCTATAATTTTTGCTTCTATATCTAAGAGAAGTGCAGAGATTGACAGATGTTTTCTCTCTTTTTTTTTCTTTTTTATTATACTTTAAGTTCTAGGGTACATGTACACAATGTGCAGGTTTGTTACATATGTATACATGAGCCATGTTGGTGTGCTGCTCCCATTAACTCGTCATTTACATTAGGTATCTCTCCTAATGCTATCCCTCCCCCCTTCCCCCACCCCACAACAGGCCCCAGTGTGTGATGTTCCCCTTCCTGTGTCCAAGTGTTCTCATAGTTCAATTCCCACCTATGAGTGAGAACATGTGGTGTTTGGTTTTCTGTTCTTGTGATAATTTGCTGAGAATGATGGTTTCCAGCTGCGTCCATGTCCCTACAAAGGACACGAACTCATCCTTTTTTATGGCTGCATAGTATTCCATGGTGTATATGTGCCACATTTTCTTAATCCAGTCTGTCATTGATGGACATTTGGGTTGGTTCCAAGTCTTTGCTATTGTGAATAGTGCCACAATAAACATACGTGTGCATGTGTCTTTATAGCAGCGTAATTTATAATCCTTTGGGTATATACTCAGTAATGGGATGGCTGGGTCAAATGGTATTTCTAGTTCTAGATCCTTGACGGATTGCCACACTGTTTTCCACAATGGTTGAACTAGTTTACAGTCCCACCAACAGTGTAAAAGTGTTCCTATTTCTCCACATCCTCTCCAGCACCTGTTGTTTCCTGACTTTTTAATGATCGCCATTCTAACTGGTGTGAGGTGGTATCTCATTGTGGTTTTGATTTGCATTTCTCTGATGGCTAGTGATGATAAGCATTTTTTCATGTGTCTGTTGTCTACATAAATGTCTTCTTTTGAGAAGTGTCTGTTCATATCCTTTGCCCACTTTTTGATGGGGTTGTTTGTTTGTTTTTTCTTGTAAATTTGTTTGAGTTCTTTGTCGGTTCTGGATATTAGCCCTTTGTCAGATGAGTAGATTGCAAAAATTTTCTCCCATTCTGTAGGTTGCTGGTTCACTCTGACGGTAGTTTCTTTTGCTGTGCAGAAGCTCTGTAGTTTAATTAGATCTCATTTGTCAATTTTGACTTTTGTTGCCATTGCTTTTGGTGTTTTAGACATGAAGTCCTTGCCCATGACTATGTCCTGAATGGTATTGCCTAGGTTTTCCTCTAGGGTTTTTATGGTTTTAGGTCTAACATTTAAGTTTCTAAACCATCTTGAATCAATTTTTGTATAAGATGTAAGGAAGGAATCCAGTTTCAGCTTTCTACTTGTGGCTAAGGAATCCTTTCCCCATTTCTTGTTTTTGTCAGGTTTATCAAAGATCAGATGGTTGTAGATGTGTGGTATTCTTTCTGAGGGCTCTGTTCTGTTCTATTGGTCTATATCTCTGTTTTGGTACCCGTACCATACTGTTTTGGTTACTGTAGCCTTGTAGTATAGTTTGAAGTCAGGTAGCATGATGCCTCCAGCTTTGTTCTTTTGGTTTAGGACTGTCTTGGCAACGTGGGCTCTTTTTTGGTTCCATATGAACTTTAAAGCAGCTTTTTCCAGTTCTGTGAAGAAAGTATTGGTAGCTTAATAGGGATGGCATTGAATCTATAAATTTCCTTGGACAGTATGGCCATTTTCACAATATTAATTCTTCCTATCCACGAGCACGGAATGTTCTTCCATTTGTTTGTGTCCTCTTTTATTTCATTTAGCAGTGGTTTGTAGTTCTCCTTGAAGAGTTCCTTCACATCCCTTGTAAGTTGAATTCCTAGGTATTTTATTCTTTTTGAAGTAATTGTGAGTGGGAGTTTACTCATGATTTGGCTCTCTGTCTGTTAATGGTGTATAAGAATGCTAGTGACTTTTGCACATTGATTTTGTATCCTGAGACTTTGCTGAAGTTGCTTATCAGCTTAAGGAGATTTTGGGCTGAGATGATGGGGTTTTCTAAATATACAATCATGTCATCTGCAAACAGGGACAATTTGACTTCCTCTTTTCCTTTTTTTTTTTTTTTTTTTTTTTTTTTTGAGACGGAGTCTCGCTCTGCTGCCCAGGCTGGAGTGCAATGGCCGGATCTCAGCTCACTGCAAGCTCCGCCTCCCGGGTTCACGCCATTCTCCTGCCTCAGCCTCCTGAGTAGCTGGGACTACAGGCACCCACCACCTCGCCCGGCTAGTTTTTTGTATTTTTAAGTAGAGACGGGGTTTCACCGTGTTAGCCAGGATGGTCTCGATCTCCTGACCTCGTGATCCGCCCGTCTCGGCCCCTCTTTTCCTAATTGCATATTCTTTATTTCTTTCTCTTGCCTGATTGCCCTGGCCAGAACTTCCAACACTATGTTGAATAGGAGTGGTGAGAGAGGGCATGCCTGTCATATGCCAGTTTTCAAGGGGAATGCTTCCAGTTTTTTCCCATTCAGTATGATATTGGCTGTGGGTTTGTCATAAATAACTCTTATTATTTTGAGATATGTTTCATCAGTACCAAATTTATTGAGAATTTTTGTCATGAAGGGCTGTTGAATTTTGTCAAAGGCCTTTTCTGCATCTATTGAGATAATCATGTGGTTTTTGTCTTTTGTTCTGTTTATATGCTGGGTTATGTTTATTGATTTGCGTATGTTGATCCAGTGTTGCATCCCAGGGATGAAGCCCACTTGATCATGGTGGATAAGCTTTTTGATGTGCTGCTGGATTCAGTTTGCCAGTATTTTATTGAGGATTTTTGCATCGATGTTCATCAGGGATATTGGTCTAAAATTCTCTTTTTTTTGTTGTGTCTCTGCCAGGCTTTGGTATCAGGATGATGTTGGCCTCATAAAATGAGTTAGGGAGGATTCCCTTTTTGTCTATTGATTGGAATAATTTCAGAAGGAATGGTACCAGCTCCTCCTTGTACCTCTGGTAGAATTTGGCTGTGAATCCATCTGGTCCCTGACTCTTGGTTGGTAGGCTATTAATTATTACCTCAATTTCAGAGCCTGCTATTGGTCTATTCAAGGATTCAACTTCTTCCTGGTTTAGTCTTGGGAGAGTGTATGTGACCAGGAACTTATCCATTTCTTCTAGGTTTTCTAGTTTATTTGCGTAGATGTGTTTAGAGTATTATCTGATGGTAGTTTGTATTTCTGTGGAGTCAGTGGTGATATTCCCTTTATCATTTTTTATTGTGTCTATTTGATTCTTCTCTCTTTTCTTCTTTATTAGTCTTGCTAGCGATCTATCAATTTTGTTGATCTTTTCAAAAAACCAACTCCTGGATTCATTGATTTTTTGGAGGGTTTTTTGTGTCTCTATCTCCTTCAGTTCTGCTCTGATCTTAGTTATTTCTTGCCTTCTGCTAGCTTTTGAATGTGTTTGCTCTTGCTTCTCTAGTTCTTTTAATTGTGATGTTAGGGTGTCAATTTTAGATCTTTCCTGCTTTCTCTTGTGGGCATTTAGTGCTGTAAGTTTCCCTCTACACCCTGCTTTAAATGTGTCCCAGAGATTCTGGTATGTTGTATCTTTGTTCTCATTGGTTTCAAAGAACATGTTTATTTCTGCCTTCATTTCGTTATGTACCAAGTATTCATTCAGGAGCAGATTGTTCAGCTTCCATGTAGTTGAGTGGTTTTGAGTGAGTTTCTTAATCCTGAGTTCTAGTTTGATTGCACTGTGGTCTGATAAGTGTGATGTGGTGCTGAGAAGAATGTATATTCTGTTGATTTGGGGTGGAGAGTTCTGTAGATGTCTATTAGGTCTGCTTGGTGCAGAGTTGAGTTCAACTCCTGGATATCCTTTATAACTTTCTGTCTCGTTGATCTGTCTAATGTTGACAGTGGGGTATTGAAGTCTCCCATTATTACTGTGTGGGAGTCTAAGTCTCTTTGTAAGTCTCTAAGGACCTGCTTTATGAATCTAGGTGCTCCTGTATTGGGTGCATATCTATTTATGATAGTTAGCTCTTCTTGTTGAATTGATCCCTTTACCATTATGTAATGGCCTTCTTTGTCTCTTTAGATTTTTGTTGGTTTAAAGTCTGTTTTATCAGAGACTAGGATTGCAACCCCTGCCTTTTTTTGTTTTCCATTTGCTTGGTAGATCTTCCTCCATCCCTTTATTTTGAGCCTATGTGTGTCTCTGCACGTGAGATGGGTCTCCTGGATGCAGCAAATTGATGGTTCTTGACTCTTTATCCAATTTTCCAGCCTGTGTCTTTTAATTGGAGCATTTAGCCCATTTACATTTAAGGTTATTATTTTTATGTGTGAACTTGATCCTGTTATTATGGTGTTAGCTGGTTATTTTGCTCATTAGTTGTTGCAGTTTCTTCCTAGCATTGATTGTCTTTATATTTTGGCATGTTTTTGCAGTGACTGGTACCAGTTGTTCCTTTCCATGTTTAGTGCTTCCTTCAGGAGCTCTTGTAGGGCAGGCCTGGTGGTGACAAAATCTCTCAGCATTTGCTTGTCTGTAAAGGATTTTATTTCTCCATCACTTACGAAGCTTAGTTTGGCTGGATATGAAATTCTGGGTTGAAAATTATTTTCTTTAAGAATGTTGAATATTGGCCCCCACTCTCTTCTGGCTTGTAGAGTTTCTGCTGAAAGATCTGCTGTTAGTCTGGTGGGTTTCCCTTTGTGAGTAACCCGACCTTTCTCTCTTAACATTTTTTCCTTCATTTCAACTTTGGTGAATCTGACAATTATGTGTCTTGGAGTGGCTCTTCTCGAGGATTATCTTTATGGCATTCTCTGTATTTCCTGAATTTGAATGTTGGCCTGCCTTGCTAGGTTGGGGAAGTTCTCCTGGATAATATCCTGCAGAGTGTTTTCCAACTTTGTTCCATTCTCCCCATCGCTTTCAAGCACATCAATCAGATGTAGATTTGGTCTTTTCACATAGTCCCATATTTCTTGGAGGCTTTGTTCATTTCTTTTTACTCTTTTTTTCTAAACTTCTCTTCTTGCTTCATTTCATTCATTTGATCCTCAATCACTGATATCCTTTCTTCCAGTTGATCAAGTCAGTTACTGAAGCTTGTGCATTTGTCACGTAGTTCTCATGTCATGGTTCTCATCTCTATCAGTTCGTTTATGGACTTCTCTGCATTGGTTATTCTAGTTAGCCATTCATCAAATCGTTTTCTCAAGGTTTTTAGTTTCCTTGTGCTGGATTTGTAATTCCTCCTTTAGCTCGGAGAAGTTTGATTGTCTGAAGTCTTCTTCTCTCAGCTCATCAAAGTCATTCTCCATCCAGCTTTCTTCCGTTGCTGGCAAGGAGCTGCATTCCTTTGGAGGGGGAGAGGTACTCTGAGTTTTAGAATTTCCAGCTTTTCTGTACTGCTTTTTCCCCATCTTTGTGGTTTTATCTACTTTTGGTCTTTGATGATGGTGATGTACAGATGGGTTTTGGTGTGGATGTCCTTTCTGTTTGTCATTTTTCCTTCTAACAGTCAGGACCCTCAGCTGTAGGTCTGTTGGAGTTTGCTCATGGTCCACTCCGGACCCTATTTGCCTGGGTATCAGCAGCAGAGGCTGCAGAAGAGTCAATATTGCTGAACAGCAAATATTGCTGTCTGATCGTTCCTCTGGAAGCTTCATCTCAGAGGTGTACCCGGCCATGTGAGGTGTCAGTCTGCCCCTACTGGGGATGTCTCCCAGTTAGGCTACTAGGGGGTCAGGGACTCACTTGAGCAGACAATCTGTCAGTTCTCAGATCTCAACCTCCATGCTGGGAAAACCACTACTCTCTTCAAAGCTGTCAGACGGGGACATTTACATCTGCAGAGATTTCTGCTGCCTTTTGTTTGGCTGTGCCCTGTCCCCTGAGGTGGAGTCTACAGAGGCAGGCAGGCCTCCTTGAGCTTCGGTGGGCTCCACCCAGTTCAAGCTTCCTGGCCACTTTGTTTACCTACTTAAGCCTCAGCAATGGCGGGCGCCCCTCCCTCAGCCTCGCTGCCACCTTGCAGTTAGATCTCAGACTGCTGTGCTAGGAATGAGGGAGGCTCCGTGGGCATGGGAACCCTCCAAGCCAGACGAGGGACATAATTTCCTGGTGTGCCGTTTGCTAACACCCTTGGTAAGGCACAGTATTGGTGGGAGTGACCCGATTTTCCAGGTGTTGTGTGTCACAGTTTCCTTTGGTTAGGAAAGGGAATTCCCTTCCCCCTTGTGCTTCCCAGGTGAGGCAATGCTTCGCCCTGCTTTGTTCTCGCTTGTTGGGCTGCACCTACTGTCCTGCCCCCACTGTCTGACATGCCCCAGTGAGATGAACCCAGTACCTCAGTTGTAAATGCAGAAATCACCTGTCCTCTGTGTTGCTCACTCTGGGAGCTAGAGGCTGGAGCTGTTCCTATTCAGCTATCTTGGCATGGCGATGTTTTCTCCCTTAAGAAAGGAAATGGATGGGGAACTATTATTGGCTGAATAGGTACTATGGAGAGGCACTATGTTAGACACTGCTTATATTGAATGACTTCTGTCTTTCAGGTAAATAAGTGTAACAAGTGAGTGTACTTCTATATTTCTTTTGGCTCTCCAAGTTTCCCACCAATGAATATAAGGGAATGTAAGTGCTAGATTCTGGGCTCTTGGAGTGTTTAGAGGTGTGCTGGGATATCAACTTATACTTCTATAGATTATATAATTATAATAATAGATATCATTTACTACCTACATGTATATAGGTTTATTATATTACATATTATAGTAACATAATTCTACATATATAATATGATTCAGTATAATTCTGTTAATAGACTAGTGAGGCAAATTTAAAAAGAATGGAACTGTATACTAAAATACATGAAGAATAACTAAAAATGCCATTAATGTTCACAGAGCAGAACTCTGTTTACTTTAGGGACCAGAGTAAACAGAGAAGACTTTTGGAGTAGATAAGACTTGAGCTTGACTTTTTGTGTGTAGAAATGAGTTGTTTCAGCTCTGCCAGGCTAGCTGGCATCAGAACAACTCTCCCACCAACAATGCTAGAAAAGTGGATTTAAGAACCATTGTTTAAAGGCATTGGAGAGCTCCTAAGCAACAAGGACTTTAGGGTTCTGTATGAAAGGAAAGCTCAGAGATGCAAGCGTAACATTTGACACTGCCTCATCAACCAAGATATTAGCCACTTCTCAATAAATAGCCTACCAATCAACAACAACAATAACAAACCCCGGGCCCAGACTGATTTACAGCTGAATTCTACCAGAGGTATGAAGAGGAGCTGGTACCATTTCTTCTGAAACTATTCCAAACAATTGAAAAGGAGGGACTCCTCCCTAACTCATATTATGAGGCCAGAATCATCTGGATACCAAAACCTGGCAGTGATACAACAAAAAAAGAAAACTTCAGGGCAATATTCCTTATGAACATTGATCCAAAAATCCTCAATAAAATACTGGCAAACGGAATTCAGCAGCACATCAAAAAGTTTATCCATCACAATCAAGTTGGCTTCATCCCCAGGATGTAAGGTTGGTTCAACATACGCAAATCGACTAATGTAATTCATCACATAAACAGAACGAAAGACAAAAACCACGTGATAAACTGATAGATGCAGAAAAGGGCCTTCAATATAATTCAACATCCCTTCATGTTAAAAACTCTTAATAAACTAGGTATTGAAGGAACATACCTCAAAATAATAAGAGCCATTTATGACAAACCCACAGCAAATATCATACTGAATGGGCCAAAGCTGGAAGCATATCTCTTGAAAACCGGCACAAGACAAGGATGCATTCTCCCATCACTCCTATTCAACATAGTATTAGAAGTTCTGGCCAGGGCAATCAGGCAAGTGAAAGAAATAAAGGGTACTCAAATAAGAAGAGAAGAAGTCAAATCATCTTTATTTGCAGATGACATGATCTTCTTATATCTGGAAAACCCCATCATCTCAGCCCAAAAGCTTCATAAGCTGATAAACAACTTATCTCAGGATACAAAACCAATGTGCAAAAATCACAAGCACTCCTATACACAACAGACAAGCAGAGAGCCAAATCACAAATGTACTGCTATTTGTAATTGCTACAAAAAGAATAAAATACCTAGAAATACAGCTAACAAGGGAAGTGAAGGACCTACTCAAGGAGAACTATAGACCACTACTCCAGGAACTCAGAGAGAACACAAACAAATGGAAAAATATTCCATGCTCACGGATAGGACGAATGAATATTGTGAAAATGGCCATACTGCCCAAGTAATTTATAGATTCAATGCTATTCCCATTAAACTACCATTGACATTCTTCACAGAATTAGAAAAAAAAAACTTTTAAAAAATTCATATGGAACCAAAAATGAGCCCGTATAGACAAGACAATACTAAGCAGAAAGAACAAAGCTGTAGGCATCATGCTACACGAATTCAAACTATACTATAAGGCTACAGTAACCGAAACAGCATGAACTGGTACAAAAACAGACACACAGATGAATAGAACAAAATAGAGAACTCAGAAATAAGGCTGCACATCAACAACCATCTGATCTTTGACAAACCTGACAAAAACAAGCAATGGGGAAAGGATTCCCTATGCAATAAATAGTGCTGGGAGAACTGCCTATCCATATGCAGAAAATTGAAACTGGACCCCTTTCTTACACATTATACAAAAATTAACTCAAGGTGGATTAAAGACTTACATGTAATACTCAAAACTATAAAAATCCTGTAAGAAAATCTGGGCAATACTATTCAGAACATAGGCACGGGCAAAGATTTCATGATGAAGATGCCAAAAGCAATTGCAGCAAAAGTAAAAATTGACAAATGGGATCTAATTAAACTAAAGAGCTTCTGCACAGCAAAAGAAACTACTATCAGAGTGAACAGATAACCTACAGGATGGGAGAAAATGTTTGCAATCTATCCATCTGACAAAGGTTGAATATCCAGAGTCTGCAAGGAACTTAAACAAATTTACGAGAAAGAAAAAAAAATCTTATTAAAAAGCGGGTAAAGAACATGAACCGACACTTCTCAGAAGAAAACATTTATGCAGCCAACAAATGTATGAAAATAAGCTCAACATCACTGATCATTAGAGAAATGCAAATCAAAACCACAATGAGATACCATCCCATAACAATCAGAATGGCGATTATTAAAAAGTCAAGAAACAACAGATACAGATAAGGTTACAGAAAATTAGGAATGCTTTTACACTGTTGATGGGAAGGTAAATCAGTTCCACCATTGTGGGAAAGCAGTGTGGCTACTCCTCAAATATCTAGAACCAGAAATACTATTTGACCCAGCAATCTCATTACTGGGTGTATACACAAAGGAATATAAATCCTTCTGTTATAAAGATACACCCATGTGTATGTTCATTGCAGCACTATTCACAATAGCAAAGACATGGAATCAACTGAAATGCCCATCAATGATAGGCTGGATAAAGAAAATGTGGTAGTGATACATATACACCATAGAATACTATGCAGCCCTTAAAAGGAATGAGATCATGTTCTTTGCAGAGACTTGAATGGAACTGGAATCTGTTATCTTCAACAAACTAATGCAGGAACAGAAAAACAAACTCCACATGTTCTTACCTAAAAGTGGGAGCTGAACAATGAGAACACATGGACACAGGGAGGGGAACAATACACACTGCAGCCTATTGGGCAGAAAGAGGGACAGCATAAGGAAAAATAGCTAATGCATGCTGGGCTGAATATCTAGGTGATGGGTTGATAGGTGCAGCAAACCACCATGACACACATTTACCTCTTTAACAAACCTGCACATCTTGCACATGTACACTGGAACTTAAAATTAAAAAAAAAAAAAACAACAAATAAACATTTTTAAATGCAAAATATCTGATGTTTCTCCGATTTCATTCACGAGATAACCAATTTTAGTACCTTTAAGTTTTTTTTTCTGATAATTCTCACCATAATGAATTGTGTGCTTACTTTAGTTTTAACTCTATAGACGTCATTGAGATATAATTTTTATACAGCAAAATGCATAAATGTTAAGAATTCAGCTTGATGAGTCTTTGACAGATCTGTACCTCCATGTAGCCTCTATCTTAATCAAGATACATCTCCCAGAGGCAAGACTTAGGACTAGCTTGCAGCTTCTGCTCAGACAGAGCAATGTGTGAAAACCACATCTTGAACTTTTGCTCCAAGAACTACCACAGGAATGTATCAGGAAAGCCGAGAGAACCTTCAGACCCTTTGAAGGAACTGGATCACCACTGCAGGCTCTCTGAGATGCTGAAAAACCATGTCTGCTTACTTTCTCAGTGGGGAGGCTTGTGGTCTGGGGCAAGTTCTCAGCCCTGGTCACCAGCTGCCTGGAAATAGAATTGGTGCTGTTGGAGGGGCGCAGTGAGAGTAAGACCAGCCTTTAGGACTGTAGGCTGCATGGGATCAGGGGTGAGGCCTGTGACGGCCAGCTTTCCCCCACTTCCCTAGTGACCTGTATGACTCAACAGAGGCAGCCATAATCCCCCTGGGGATATAACTCCATTGTACTGGGAACCACACCTCCATTCCCCACAGCAGCCGTAGCAAGCCCAGCCCAAGGAAAGGCTGAGCTTGGACACCCCTATCCTTGCCCTGACCTGGTGGTCTTTCTCTACCCACCCTGGTAGCCAAAGACAAAGATTATAATGTCTTGGGAGCTCTATGGCCCTGCCCACTGCTGAGAAACCTGAATACTGAATCAGATGTCCCTAGGGCAAGTTTGCATCCTCCCTATAGAATCATGGTTGATGCACTATTGAAAGCACCACCTCCTGGCTGGAGGCCAACCAACACAAAACCAGCATACTAAACAAAAACACAACCAAGGACCCTCAGAGAGTCCCCTTCACTCCAATGCTACCTCCACCAAAGCAGATGCTGGTATCCACAGCTGCAAGACCTGAAGACAGATCACATCACAGGACTCTTTGCAGAGACTCCCCAGTACCAGCCCAGAGCCTGGTAGCTTCATTAGGTGGCTAGACCCAGAAGAGCAAAAACAATTGCTACAGTTTGGCTTTCAGGAAGCCCCATTCCTAGGGGAAAGGGGAGAACACCACATCAAAGTAGCACTCTGTGGGACAAAAGACTGAACAGCAGCAGCCCTTGAGTCCCAAATCTTCCTTCCGATATAGTCTACCCAAATGAGAAGGAACTAGAAAAACAATTTTCATAATATTACAAACCAAAGTTCTTTAACACCCCCAAAATATCATAGCAGCTCACCAGCAATGAATCCAAACCAAGACGAAATCTCTGAATTGCCAGAAAAAGAGTTCAAAAGTTTGATTTTGAAAAGGTTGATTATTAAGCTAATCAAGGAGGCACCAGAGAAAGGTGAAGTCCAACTTAAAGAAATAAGAAACATGATACAGGATATGAAAGGAAAATTCTTCAGTGAAATAGCATAAATAAAAAACAATCACAACTTCTGGAAATCAAGGACATACTTAGAGAAATGCAAAATGCACTGGAAAGTCTGAGCAATAGAATCAAAGAAGCCAAAGAAAGAACTTCAGAGCTGAAGACAAGGCTTTTGACTTACCCAATCTATCAAAGACAAAGAAAAAAGAATTTTAACAAATGAACAAAGCCTCCATGAAGTTTGGAACTATGTTAAATGTTCAAACCTAAGATTAATTGGTGTTTGTGAGAAAGAAGAGAATCTAAAAGTTTGTAAAAATATATTTGAGAAAATAATCAAGGAAAACTTCCCGAGCTTGCTATAGATCTAGACATCCAAACACAAGAAACTCAAAGAACACCTGGGAAATTCATTGCAAAAAGATCATTGCCTAGGCATATAATCATCAGGTTATGTAAAGTCAAGATGAAGGAAAGAATCTTAAGAGTTATGAGGCGAAAGCATCAGGTAACCTATAAATGAAAACTTATCAGATTAACAGCAGGTTTCTCAGAAGAATCCCTACAAGTTAGAAGGGATTGGGATCTTATTTTTAGCCTCCTTTAACAAAACAATTATCAGCCAGGAATTTCATATCCAGCAAAACTAAGCTTCATAAATAAAGGAAAGATACAGTTTTTTTCCAGACAAATGTGGAGAGAATTCACCACCAGGACTACAAGAACTGCTAAAAGAAGCTCTAAATCTTGAAATATATTATTGAAATACATCGAAATAGAATATCCTTAAAGCATAAATCTCACAGGACCTATATAGCGATAACACAATGCAAAACAAAACAAACAAATGAACAAAAACAAACAAACAAAATCCCACACAAGATACTCAGGCAACAGATAGCATGATGAATAGAATAGTGTCTTATGTCTCCATAATAACATTGAGTGTAAGTAGTCTAAATGCTCTGCTAAAAAGATACAGAATGGGCCAGGTGCAGTGGCTCACGTCTGTAATCCCAGCACTTTGGGAGGCCGGAGTGGATGGATCACCTGAGATCAGGAGTTCAAGGCCAGCCTCACCAACATGGTGAAACCCCATCTGTACTAAAATACAAAAATTAGCTGGGCATGGTGGCGGGTGCCTGTAATCTCAGCTCCTTGGGAGGCTGAGGCAGGAGAATCACTTGAACCCAGGAGATGGAGGTTGCAGTGAACAGAGATCGTGGCATTGCATTGCACTCCAGCGTTGGCAACAAGAGTGAAACTCTGTCTCAATAAAAAAAAAAAAAAAAAAAAAAAGATACAGAATGGCAGAATGGATAAGAAATTCACCAACCAAATTTCTGCTATCCTCAGGAGATTCACCTAACGCATAAGGACTGGGTTGGAAAAAGATATTCCATGCAAATGGACACCAAAAGTGAACAGGAGTAGCTATTCTTACATCAGATAAAGAAACTTTAAAGCAACAGCATTAAAAAGACTAACAGGGACAGTATATAGTGATAAAAAGACTAGTCCAACAGGAAAATATCACAGTTCTAAATATATAGGCACCAAACACTGGAACTCTCAAACTTATAAAACAATTACTACCAGACCTAAGAAATGAGATAGCAACACAATAATAGAGGGGCACTTTGATACTTCACTGATAGTGCTAGACAGGTCATCAAGACAGAACGTCAACAAAGAAATAGTGGACTTAAGCTATACATTACACCAAATGGACTTAACAGATAAGTGTAGAACATTCTACCCAACAACTGCAGAATATACATTTTATTCATCAGCACATGGAACATTCTTCAAGATAGACCATATGATAGGCCACAACACAAATCTCAGTAAAATTAAGAAAATCAAAATTATATCAAGTACTTTTCAGACCACAGTGGAATAAAATTGGAAATCAACTCCAAAAGGAACCCTCAAAACCATGCAAATACATGGAAATCAAATAACTTGCTCCTGAGTGATCACTGGCTCAACAATGAAATCAAGATGGAAATTAAAAATTTCTTTGAACTGAACAATGATAGTGACATAACCTATCAAAACCTCTGGGATACAGCAAAAGCAATGCTAAGAGGAAAGTTCATAGCATTAAATGCCTACATCAAAAAGTCTGAAAGAGCACAAATAGACAATCTGAAGTCACACATTACAGAACTGGAGAAACAAGAACAATTTAAACCTGAACCCAGCAGAAAAATAAATAAATAACAAATATAAGAGCAGAACTAAATGAAATTGAAACAAACAACACAAAAGATAAATAAAACCAAAAGCTCGTTCTTTGAAAAGCCTAATACAATTGATAGACTATTAGAGAGATTAACCAAGAAAAGAAGAGAGAAGATCCAAATAAGCTCAATTAGAAACAAAATGGGAGATATTACAACTGATACCACAGAAATACAAAAGATTATTCAGGTCTACTATGAACACCTTTACACGCATAAACTAGAAAGCCTAGAGGAGATGGACAAATTCTTGGAAATATATAAGCCTCCTAGATTAAACCAGGCAGATATATAATCTCTGAACAGGCAAATAACAAGGATTGAGATTGAAATGATAATTTTAAAAAAAATTGCCAAAGAAAAAAAATCCAGGACCAGATGGATTCACCGCTGAATTCTATCAGACATTCAAAGAATAATTGGTACCAATTCTACTGACAATATTTCAAAAGATAGAGAAAGAGGGAATCCTCCCTAAATCATTCTGTGAAGCCAGTATCACCCTAATACCAAAACCAGGGAAGGACATAACAAAAAAAGAAAACTACAGACCATATCCCTGATGAGCATAGATGCAAAAATGCTTAAAAAAATACTAGTGAACTGAATCCAAAAGTATATCAAAAAGATAATCCACCATGATCAAGTGGGTTTCATACCAGGGATGCAGGGATGGTTTAACATCCGTTAGTCAATAAATGTGAGATACCACGTAAACAGAATTAAAAACAAAAATCACATGATCATCTCAATAGATGCAGAAAAAGCATTTGACAAAATCCAGCATTGCTTTATGATTAAAACCCTCAGCAAAATCGGCATAGAAGGGACATACCTTAAGATAATAAAAGGCATCTACAACAAGCCCACAGCTAACTTATATTGAATGGGGAAAAGTCGAAAGCATTCCCCCTGAGAACAGGAGTGAGACAAGGATGCCCACTTTTGAAACTTCTACTCAACATAGTACAGGAATTCCTAGCCAGAGCAATCAGACAAGAGAAAGAAATAAAGGGCATCCAAATTGGTAAAGAGGAAGTCAAACTGTCGCTGTTTGCTGATAATATGATTGTATGGCTGGAGAACCCTAAAGACTCATCCAAAAAGCCCCTGGAAATGGTAAATGAATTCAGCAAAGTTTTAGGATACAAAATTAATGTAAACAAATCAGTACCTCTGCTAAACACCAACAGCAACCAAGCTGAGAATTAAATCAAGAACTCAACCCCTTTCACAAGAGCTGCAAAAATAAAGTAAAATGCTTAGTAATATACCTAACCAAGGATGTGAAAGATCTCTACAATAAAAACTACAAAACACTGCTGAAAGAAATCATAGATGACACAAATGAATGGAAACACATCCCATGCTCATGGATGGATAGAATCAATATTGTGAAAATGACCATACTGGCCAGAAGCAATCTATATATTCAAAGTAATTCCCATGAAAATACCACCACCATTCTTCACAGAACTAGAAAAAAAAATCCTAAAATTCACATAGAATCAAAAAAGAGCCTGCATAGCCAAAGTAAGACTAAGCAAAAAGAACAAATCTGGAGGCATCACATTACCCAACTTCAAACTATACTATAAAGCCATAGTCCCCAAAACAGCATGGTACTGGTATAAGAATAGGCACATAAATCAATGGACAGAATAGAGAACCCAGAAATAAAACCAAATACAGCCAACTTGTCTTTGACAAAGCAAACAAAAACATAAAGTGGAGAAAGGACACCCTATTCAACAAATGTTTCTGGGATAATTGGCAAGCCACATGTAGAAGAATGAAACTGACTCCTCATCTCTCACCTTATACAAAAATCAACTCAAGCTGGAACAAAAACTTAAATTTAAGACCTGAAACCATAAAGATTCTAGAAGATAACATCAGAAAAATTCTTCTAGACATTGGCTTAAACAAAGACTTCAAGAACCCAAAAGCAAATGCAACAGAAACAAAGATAAATAGATAGGACTTAACCAAACTAAAAAGCTTCTGCACAGCAAAAGAAATAATCAGCAGAGTTAACACACAACCCATAGAGTGGGAGAAAATCTTCACAATCTATATATCTGACAAAGGACTAATATCTGGAATCTACAATGAACATAAATAAATCATCAAGGACAAAATAAACAATTTATCAAAAAGTGGGCTAAGGACATACATAGACAGTTCTCAAAAGAAGATATACAAATGGCAGACAAGCATATGGAAAAATGCTCTACATCGCTAATTATCAGGGAAATGCAAATCAAAACTACAATGCAATACCACCTCACTCCTGCAAGAATGGCCATAATCAAAAAATCAAAAAATAATAGATGTTGCTATGGATGCAGTGAAAAGGGAACAACGCTTTTAGGCTGTTGGTGGGAATGTAAGCTAGTACAACCATTATGGAAAACAGTGTGGAGATTCCTCAAAGAACTAAAAGTAGATCGACTGTTTGATCCAGCAATCCCACTACTAGGTACCTGCACAGAGGGAAATAAGTCATTATTACAAAAAAGATGCTTGCACACACAGGTTTACAGGAACACAATTTGCAATTGCAAAAATATGGAACCAGCCCAAATGCCCATCAATCAAAGAGTGGATAAAGAAATACCATGGAATACTACTCAGTCATAAGAAGGAATGAATTAATGGCATTCACAGCAACCTGGATGGGACTGAAGACTATTATTCTAGGTGAAGTAACTCGGGAATGGAAAGCCAAACATTGTACATTCTCACTCATATGTGAGAGCTAAGCTATGAAGATGCAAAGGCATAACAATGATACATTGGACTCTGGGGACTTCGTGGAAAGAGTGGGGATGGCAAGGGATAAAAAACTACACATTGGGTACAGGGTACACTGCTTGGGTGCTGGGTGCACCAAAATCTCAGAAATCACCACTAAGGAACTTACTCATGTAACCAAACACCACCGGTTCCCCAAAAACCTAGTGAAATAAAAAACAATTAAAACTTATGAGTAAAAAATTAAAAAATAAAAAATAAAGAGGATAGAACAGAAAAAAAAGATACATCTCCCAAAAAGTTTTCTCATGCCATTCCCAGTGAAAACCCTGCCTCCCAAGCAGCTACTGATATAGTTTCTATCACCATAGTTTAGTTTTTCTGTTCTAGAACTTTAGATAAATGGAATCATTCAGGATTTATTCTTTTGTGTCAGGTTTCTTTGGTATACATGGTATTTATGGGATTTCTCGAAGTTGTTGTGTGTATTGGTAGTTCTTCCATGTTTATTGTGGACTTGTATTTCATTGTATGAATATACCACATTCTCTTGTTGATAAACTTTGAATTGTTTCTACATTATGGCTGTCATGAATACAGATGTTATGAGCATTCTTAAAAAAAAAAAAAAGATATTAGCCAATTGTAATGTAGCAGCTGAGAGGGGTTTTGGTGATCATGGGGCTGAGGGAACAATGAAGTCCAGCATCTGCCAAGGGAGGAAGTCCCTCATAAGTACTTGAGGCTTTTAGCTGAGACCCTTGAAAGCTACATTCAAGGAGTGAGAACACACTAGAAATAGACCAACTCTCACAGAGATTAAAACTCCATTTAAATCATCTCAATTTCAGGTTAGAGAAAGATCTGTTCCTACTCTAATTGTCTGCCACAAGCAAAAGGGAATCCACTCTGGAGGAATATAAAATTGTTCACAGCCTTAAGGTGATGGTTGGTATTTAATTTAAATAAACAACAAAAACAAAACTAGGCAAACAAAATATACAGAAACTAACCGAGAGGACAAGAGTTTATAGAAATTCACACATAAAAACACCTCATATTCTAGCTCTCAAACACAAGTTGCTGTGATTACTGCATTTAAGAAATTAATAAAATGGAGAATTTTAGCACAGTGTGAAAATGATGAAAGTGTCACGTGGAAATTTCAAAATTGAAAAATATTGTACCTAATTTTAAGAAATTAGCAGATGGGTTTATCAGCAGATTAGGCACAATTTAAATGTTTAGAAAGAGTAGACTGGGTCGGGTGTGATGCTTCACACCTGTAATCCCAGCTATTTAGAAGGCTGAGGTGAGAGGACTGTTTCAGCCTGTGATTGCACCACTGCACTCCAGAACCTGGGAAACAGGGCAAGAAAAAAAAAAAACTAGACTGAAACATAGAAATAAAATATAGAAAAGAGCATTAAAGATTTATGGGGTATTTTGTAAAGGCCTAATATTTATGTCATTGAAGTTCGTAAGGCTAGGAGAGAGAGAATGGGTGAAAAGCAATATTTGATGAGCCATTGCTAAGATTTTTCCAATACTTATAAGACATCAAGCTACAAGATCTAAGAACTGCTTCAAACCCAAAGCAGGATAAATACAAGACTCCCAAGCCTAAGCGCATTTACAACAGTAAAACTGTTGAAAGCGAACACGAGATCTTAAAAGCAATAGAAAAAAATGAGCTTCAGAAGAAGTAAGGATATCATACCGAAACAAAGGAAGCCAGAAGACTATAATTGACAGCTTTAACATGCTGGGGGGAAAAAAAATCACTGCCAACTTAGAGTTCTATACCCAGTGCAAATATTCTCAAAAAGCAACTAAAGTCAACATAATTTCAGACAAACCAAAACAGAGAATTTTTTTACCAGTAGACCTACACTGAGATAGATAAAGAATGACAAATATTTTTCAAATAAAAGGAACATGATCCCAGATAAGAGCATGGAAATGCAGGAAGAAGTAAAGAACAATGGAAAGAGTAAATATGTGGGCAAATATAAGTGAATATGTCCTGTATGAAACAAGTGAAACAATATTTTGTTGGGCTTAAATTATATTTAAAGTATGTCAATAAAAGTGCAAAAGGAGGAATGGGTAGATGGAACCAAAATGTCTTCAAGTCGTCTGAGATATTGTACATCTATTAATTTATGTTGAACTTCAATAAGTTAAATATGTCATAATCTGTAGGGTAAACATTTAAACAGCACTGAATAGAGGAGAAAATTGTTGTTTTTGCTTTGGGTTTGCCCAGAAGCAGGCCCTGAGACAAGGGTTTAAATGCAAGTAGTTTATCTGAGAGATGACCCCAGTAAGTATCAGTAGAGGGATGGGGTAGCAAGATGTGGGTAGGAGGGAAGCCAATGAAGAGCATCTTATCAGGAAACATACCTATGGGAGCAACAAGAGCTTTCCAATAGGAGTCCAACATTAGACTCCTCTCATCCAAGGGGCAATCCTATCATTAATTATTCCGGAGTTGAAAATTTCCTGGCACTTCTGTCCTGCTTAGTGTATAAGCACAGAGGACTTCAGTGGTGAAAGATCCTACAAGTATAGAATCATAAATGTGGGCAGTTGGAAGTTGGGCTACAGTACAAGGAAACTACAAACTCCAAGAGGATATGGATGGAACAGACTCCAAGAGGATATGAATATAACAGATTCTGCAATACCCAGCAAATGTGTACATGTATGTGTCAAAGACGTATGGAAGAATACACATGAGTACAATGGCCCCAAACTAGAAACAATCCAGATTTCCCAATAGTAGAACGAATAAGTGTTAATGCATTCATACAGTGGCATATTATATAGCAATGAAAGCAACCTATAGCTATAGACAAGAATATGCATGTATTTCACAAGCATAATGGTGAATGAAAGAAGCCATATGTTACAGCATGAATACTGAAGAGTCCATATATAAATAAACTCCAGAAACCTACAGGGTATGTGGGGAATCGGGAAGAAGCTGGTCTATGGGAACTGGAAGACCCATGCTAGATATTATTGGGAATATCAAGCTCAATTAGTGGATTGAGACTAGCCTCATGGAAAGCTGAGGAATTTGTCCTTGACATTACAGGTAACAAAAATTCATGTTTATATGTGAAACTCCAGGCTCTGTTCCAATTGCCATCTCTCACTCTTCACATATAACCCTATACTTTAGACAGTAGAGATCACATATACTTTACTAACTTGATAAAATATGTGTATTAGGGTTCTTCAGCGGGACAGAACTAATAGGATAAATGTATATATGTAGGGGCATTTATTAAGGAGTATTGACTGACAGGATCACAAGGTGAAGTCCCACAATAGGCTGTCTGCAAGCGGAGGAGCAAGGAAGCCAGTCCGAGTCCCAAAACCTCAAAAGTAGGGAAGCTGACAGTGCAACCTTCAGTCTGTGGCCAAAGGCCCAAGAGACCCTGGCAAACCACTGGTGTAAGTCCAAGAGTCCAAAAACTGAGGAACTTGGAGTCTGATGTTCAAGGGCAGGAAGCTTCCAGCACGAGAGACAGATGAAGAGTAGAAGACAGCAAGTCTGCTCATTCAACTTTCTTTTGCCTGCTTTATTCTAGCTGCGCTGGCAGCTGACGGAGGGTCTGCCTCTTCCAGTCCACTGACTCAAATGTTAATCTCCTTTGGCAACACCCTCACAGACACGCCCAGGAACAATACTTTGCATCCTTCAATCCAATCAAGTTGACACTCAGTATTAACCATCACAATGTATAACACAGGAAGAAACTAATTGGGTTGTGATGAAATTAAAGCCAACAATGATGGGGAACTTTACTTAAAATGTGGACAATATCACATACATACATATGGCCATTGTGAAAATCATGTATTTGGAAATTTCCAACTTCTGTATTAAAGGTACTAAACTGTGCACCAGGAACACAATGATGACTTAAGCTATGTGAGCATGTCTGACCCAAAGTAGAAACTCAGTATCTGTGGTTTATTATAAGAGGCAGTGAGCAGACAGGCAGGTTTAAAGTAACTTAGTCTAATTTTTGGAGGCAAATGTTTTGAATACAAATATGAACAAATTTTAATAACATTGTATGTTTGGGGGGCAAGGCAACAGGTATTTAAGGAGGTGCCATTGTGGCAGACAGCAGCTTTTCATGAAGAGAGTGTTATTCTGATCCGTCTGTCACTTCATCTTTTTTTTTCTGTCTAATACAAAAGGCAAGTGAAAATTAAAATGGAAACCTCTGGAGGGGGCAGGTAATGAGTATTCTAATTATTAAAGATGCTTTTCAAGACTTCAGATAACACATAGGGTTGAAACTGTCTCTCTTCAAATCCCATTAACAACAAAACAGCTATGCCTGAGAATGTTATGAGTGTGTTTCATGCCCAGCCTTCTCTGTCAGCCACAACCCAAAGAAAAGAGAAAGTGAAGTGTCTCTTTGGTTAGATTGTGACTTGTTTTTGGAAATTAAGTTTCTTACTGTTAAGGTGAGACAATAGATATCCTCTTAGCAATGGAAATTTTCCTGTGAGGCACTGTCTAGCCAATGATTACCTGAAGGCAAACTTCTTCCTTTATACATGGAAGGCAGGACAGATGGTGTGACTGATGCAACCAGATATATCCTGGAGTTGGGCAAGTTGAAAGATTTCTCCAATTTCCAAAGGGTCATGCAGTGGAGATGTGATTGTTTTTTCATAATAATAGAAATCCGTACAAATTTAATGGTGATTACTTGTTTATTGACTGTTCTTGTTGCAAGAATAGTTTACCTCCTCATGAACAAAATACTGCTTTCAAATTCCAATCACTTCAGCTAACAGTGTCAACAGAAAGGACTAGACTCAATGGACTGTGACAGCTAGTTCCATGTTTTAGAACGTTGCTTTAAAACCTAACGCCGGGTCTGCCTAGCATTTGATTTTGCAAAAGCCAGTGCCCACAGGTGGTGGCAGTCAGCAGCTAGCGGCGGGAGGGCTACCAATCCCTACTGCCTGGTTTCCTGAGCTGCCCAACCCTTGCCTTCCTGACTGGATACCACATTCACCCCTTGGGGCTTCTGATAATGTCTGTGCTGACATGCAGACAAGCTCTGTTAGGGAACACAAGACAAACACATGGGCAGTGCTAGAAAGCTGCCTGTTAGGTGTAACAAAGGAGCCCTCAGCACAGTACCAGCATATGGAAAGCAAGCATGAAATTATTCCATGCTCGGGCCTAAGAACTGTGCAGACGGCCGGGCGTGGTGGCTCAAGCCTGTAATCCCAGCACTTTGGGAGGCCAAGACGGGCGGATCACGAGGTCAAGAGATCGAGACCATCCTGGCTAACACGGTGAAACCCCGTCTCTACTGAAAAATACAAAAAAACCAGCCAGGCGAGGTGGCGGGCGCCTGTAGTCCCAGCTACTCGGGAGACTGAGGCAGGAGAATGGCATGAACCCGGGAGGCGGAGCTTGCCATGAGCCCAGATCGCGCCACTGCACTCCAGCCTGGGCGACAGAGCGAGACTCTGTCTCAAAAAAAAAAAAAAAAAAAAAAAAAAAAGAACTGTGCAGACTTTTTATATGGAGCTGCAAGTGCTGGATGGTGACAAGCTCCTCTTTTCCTCTTTGCTCCAGCGGTAAAAATACTAGCTAGCTTATCTTCCTTGAACAAAACGTGACTAATGTTGAACAAAATTTTTTTATTTTCCTTCTTACTCTTCTATTTTGCTTTGGCCCTTAAGTGGTAGCCTACTGTCTGGGTTCCCAAGCAACATGACTTTGCAGTATGTGAGTGTATATAAAAAATAAATGGATAAATTTTAAAAGCTCCTTCTCGAACTTCTCTGCATTGATTAATTGATTTTCTTTCTTTAAGAAAGTTGTATTCTCCATTATGGCCCTACCATGCAATGCCATTGCTCCAGGAAAAAAACAACTCTAATTTGAGGAGTTACACTTGTGTCATTAGGAACCTCTGAGGATCTTCCCTGGATGCTGGTACCTTGGTAGCACTCAGAGCAGTGGAGAGTTGCTGGAGGATCCTCTCTTGTGGCTTCACTTGTTTTCTCTGGAAGCAGACAAGGCGTGATGGAGAGAGGAACTCTTCTTTCTCAGTCCCGTTTGAGCATTGATTGTATGGTAATTATAGAACTTAAAGGGAGCCTGTGAAAGCTGGATCAGCACTTCCAAGTTTTCTGTTTCCAGATTTTTATAACTCAACCATAAATACTCACTAGCAGGAAGAAATGAAACACATAATATCTAAAAGGAAATGATTTTTTTTTTTTGAATTTTCTTTCTGTAGGAAAGGAGAGTTGTGTTGGTTGTTGCTCTTTTACGAGATTTTCCAGTAATAATGACAATGATGATCATGATAAATTCTTCTCTTCCTAAGAGTTTTAAGTTGAATATTTTTGCTTTCTTGAATCCATAACATTAATATAAATAATCTCAAATTTAATTATTTGAATATTCTTTTGTTCCTTTAATTCAGTTTGTGGCTTAGCTGAGATGAAAATCCAGTAAACATTCTACATAATTGAAATTTTAAAATTCTGTTTCGATTCTCCTATCTAATCATTTCTCTATCCAGTTGCCAAACACTTATACAGTGGTTTCTTCCCATTTGCCAATCACTTTGCTAGACAGTAAGGACCAGCATGGATAGGCAGCATCTTGTCCCTTGAGAGTCACAGATAATCATGATACACCGTGGTTCAAACAATGATAGAGGTGGTGACTTAGCAACATGGCATTATGGAGAACAGAGGCTTAGACTAGAGTGGAAAGTAGACTGGTCTCAGGGAAGACCTGCTATAGGAAGTGACCCCTTAGCTAAGTATTAAAGACTAGAACTGAGCAATGTAGAGTGGTGTCAGGCATTCCAGATGGAAAGGATTCAAGGCATGGAATAATTGTAAACAGGTTAGTTAGTAGTGCTGAGAGGCAGAGGTAGGTGAAAGGTAAGAGTGAAGTGGCTGTTAGAAGATAGATCCTGGAGGATCTTTTAAACTAGACTAGAGACTGGACTACTGTTGGGAAGCTATTACTGACATCCGTGTTGAAGTTAACAAAGGACTGAGCTAGGGCAGTGTTAATTATATTGACAAGCAAGGCAGATGAGAATTTGAAACACTGAAGAGTTGGGAAAAGTTTAGGATGCCTCTGAGGTTTCTATCCTGGACTTCGGCACGGATGCTGGTGTTCACAGTTTGGGCTTGGCTGGTTTGAGGTACCTGTGGATATCCAGGTCAGCGTATCCCACAGAGAGGTGGATTTGTGTCTGAGGCTTATGAGAGAAGGTTTGACCTGAAGATAAGAAGTTGGAAGTCATGAATATCTAGGTGGTGGTTAAACCCACAAATGCGGGCATATAGATTATCCAGGGGAGAGAGACAAGAGGAGGACAGCAGTATACTACACATAGAACCACGAGGAAGACCATCTTTCAAAGGGAGGATGGAGAAAAAGAATGAGTAAAGAAGACAGAGTAGGAATCATCAAGGAATTATGAAGAGAAACAGGTAAGAACATTGTCATGGAAGCCAAAAGAGCAGATTACATATAATGAGGGAGCAATCAATAAATGCTGCAGAGAGGCCTAAGATAATAAAACCTGAAATGTGTCCAATAGAATTGACCCATCTTAGCATTCTAAGCCCCAACCTACCCTTCTCCTAAAGCCAGTTGATCTTTATTGAAAATGTTATTAAAAGAGAGAAAACAGTGGGAACCAGATGCATGCACATGATGTGTTAACTGTTATCTGCTGCACTCTCAGTGGCTGAGATTAAGCTCTCCACAAGGTTGCAGCACTAGCTGGTGTGTGTGCCTGTTTCTCTACATGGTTCCTCATTAGATTAGTGTTGACAGTGCTCTATGCAGGTGGTATAATAATTCAAGGTGTCACAATTAAAAACATACCATTCCATCAGCCATGTAGCATCTCCCTTATCCTACACTAAGATGATCCAGAATTAGAGGTTCTCAGTATTTTATGAACACTTAAAGATTACTCTTATCAAGCTTTCATGATTTAGGGTCATCTTTACTATCCATGCAGAGTTTCTGTGTTAGGTGGGGATGTCTAACCCTACCCCAGGTTGCTCCAAACTGCGGTCTCATTTTAAAATAGCTAAACTGGCCTTCTTTTTTAAAACTGTAGTTTTATGGTTTCCCATCACTAGTTTGGTGGGGGCTGCCGAAGGTCTGCCGCAGCTTCCAATCTGCTCCTGACTTCAAGGTTCCACATATATGATGGGCATAAAAGGCATGGCAGAAATATCCCTTTTAAGTGGCCATTTTCTCATTTTAAAAATGACTTAACAAGACAGAGATAATCTGAAAAAAGCAGGTAGTTCCCTAAGAGATGAGTTACTCATATATGCAATGTTTGGGGTATCTTTCATATTTATTAATTTTGAGAATATACTGTTAAGATGGCTCATTTGTGTTGCCAAATGCCCACTGAATTGCTACCTCTCCACATTGTTTGCATGCAGATATTGATAATGCATCACAGATTGATGACTATGCCCCAATTCAGTCTCAGAGTCTGTTTACAGAGCACTTCTGTCATCACTGTGAATTAACCAGACATCATGTGAGATAAAAGCTATTTGCTGATTAGAAACTATAGATATTATATAAAGGCAAAGACATTTATTTTCTAGGCTGTTTGTAATTAAACTGAAGAAACAAAATATATCTGAGTAATTGAAAGGCATTATTCAAATGTGTCCTCTCTGCAGGAGAAGGAGAATCAGTCATTGCACTTCTTTCTTTAACCTGATAGTCAAGTATTGTCTGAAGCATTGGGGTTTGCATTATTCAAGGTTGTCTAGAGAAATAAAACCAAACCAATCGGTTATCCGGAGAAAAAGAACACACACATGCACACACACATTTATTCTGAGGAATTGGTTTATTGGCTTACACAATTATGGAGGCTGCGAGGTTACACAATCTGTTATCAGCAAGCCGGAGACCCTGGGAAGCCGGTGGGGTAGTGAGGTTCACATCGAAAAGTCTGAGAATTCAAAGAGGTGATAATGTGAATCATTAAAGAGGTGATAATGTGAGTAGGGTCAGGGAAGTTGAAATGAGATATTCCAGCTCAAGCAGCAAGGCAGGATAAAAGAGACAAATCCCTACTTCCTCTGCCTTTTGTTCTATTTAGGCCCTCAACAGATTAGATGATGCCCAACCAAACTGGAGAGGATAATCTACTTCACTGAGTTTACCAAATTCAAATGCTAGCCTCCTCCAGGAATATGCTCATAGAGGCAACCAAAAGCAATGTTTAATCAGGGCACCAAATGAACCATCCATATTGACACATGCAATTAATTACCTCCCGTAGTTAATTGAAGAGCTCTTGAAGAGCTCTCGTAACCTTGGGAGATTTGTTGTATCAGGGACCGAGCAGCCTCTAAAGCAGTGGCTATCAACGTTGAAATGTATAAGGATTACCTGAAGAACTTATTAAAAATGCATGCTCCTTGGGCCGTATACCAAGATTCCCATTAAATATGGATTTGAGCTCAGGAATACAGGTTTTTATAATAAACCTGTTGATTCTGGTATAGATGATCTGAGGACCCTACTTCAAAAAAATACTCCGGTGAGTGGTCTTCGAAGTAGGGCATGTATCCTTTTGGAACAATCCTTTATAGTATGGGAAAATTTTAGAGCTTTTATTTTGTTTATTTTAACAAATGAAAGTTCTTAAGCTTTGTTGTTGATTGGAACTGGTGCACACACTGAACCTGTATGGTAATGTTCTGGACAAATCCTGCAGAATCCCAAGGAGTTGAGTGGGAGTGGGAGCTGACTTGAGTTTAACTTACTGTGAAGTAGTGAGGTGTGTGTTGCCTGGGTAAGTAGATTTAAGGGCCAATGATCTTGTTTAACTGAACTACCTCTCACAAAATGGGTAAGAATCTTAAATTATTCCTAAGAAGATGTGATAATGCCATGATAATGCCAAAAGAACATCCACAAAAGAGCGAAAGAAAATGGCCATGCTGGCAATTGTCCTACTCATTCAAAGCTCCTGATAACCTTCATTAAGTGGTAGGAAACAATGACAGTCTAATCAGATATGATTAGTAAGAAGACTATTTGAAATATGGATTTACCAGCCACTATCATTAATGATTAACCTCTCCCAAAGTGTACATCATGCTTTGAAAAATTAGCAATTATAGAGGCAGAAGACTGTAATGCAGAGTTAGGACTTACGTGCTACAGCCAGACTACTGGGTTTGAATCCAAGCTCTGGTGCTACCAACTGTGTGACCTTGCGTGAATTACTTATTTGTACTGTCTTCATCTGTTCCTGCTGCCATTTCACAATTACCATAAGACTGGGTAATCTATAACAATAGAAATTTATTAAGTTACAGTTCTAGAGGCTTGAAAGTCCAGGATCAAGCAGAACCCTCATGACCTAATCACCTCCTAAAGGCCACACCTCTTAATACTATTACATTGGGGTTTAAGTTTCAAATGAATTTTGGAGGGACACAAACATGAAAGTCATAAAATTCTTCTCCTGTATCCCTAACATTCATGTCCTTACCAGTTACAAAATATAATCATTCTATCCCAATAACCCCCCAAAGTCCTAATTCATTCTAGCATCAACTTTAATGTGTAAGTCCAAAGTCTCATCTAAATCAGATATGAATGGGACTCAAAGCACAGTTCATTCTAAGGCAAATTGTTACTCCATCTGTGAGCCTTTGAAAGGAAACAAATTATGTGCTTTCAAAACTTAGCAAACCAACATGGCATATGTATACCTATGTAACAAACCTGCACGTTGTGCACATGTACTCTAGAACTTAAAGTATATTAAAAAAAGAACTTAAATTTACAAAAAAAACCCAACCCCATCAAAAATGCGCAAAGGAGATGAACAGACAATTCTCAAAAGAAGACATTTATGCAGCCAACAGACATATGAAAAAATGCTCATCATCACTGGTTGTTAGAGAAATGCAAATCAAAACCACAATGAGATACCATCTCACGCCAGTTAGAATGGTAATCATTAAAAAGTCAGGAAACAACAGATGCTGGAGAGGTTGTGGAGAAATAGGAACATTTTTACACTGTTGGTGGGAGTGTAAATTAGTTCAACCATTGTGGAAGACAGTGTGGCGATTCCTCAAGGATCTTGAACTGGAAATACCATTTGACCCAGCAATCCCATTACTGGGCATATACACAAAGGATTATAAATCATTCTATGATAAAGACACATGCACAGGTATGTTTATTGCGGCACTATTCACAATAGCAAAGACTTGGAATCAACCCAAATGTCCATCAATGATAGACTGGATTAAGAAAATGTGGCATGTATACACCATGGAATATTATGCAGCCATAAAAAGGATGACTTCATGTCCTTTGCAGGGACATGGAAAATGAAGCTAGAAACCATCATTCTTAGCAAACTATCACAAGACCAGAAAACCAAACACCACATGTTCTCACTCATAAGTGGGAGTTGAACAATGAGAACACATGGACAAAGGGAGGGGAACATCACACTCGGGGGCCTGTTGGGGGATGGGGGGCTAAGGGAGGGATAACATTAGGAGAAATACCTAATGTAGGTGATGGGTTGATGGGTGCAGCAAACCACTAGGGCACGTGTATACCTATGCAACAAAACTGCACATTCTGCACATGTAACCCATAACTTAAAGTATAATTTAAAAAATACAATAGTGAAATAGGCATAAGATAGACCTTTCCATTCCAAAAAGAAGAAAAAATACAGGAAGAAAGAAAGGGATAAGTTGTCCCAAGTAACTCCAAAATCCAAATGGGAAAACATTACATCTTAAGGCTCCAGAATAAGCTCCTTTGACTCTCTATTCCACCTGCCAGAGACACAGGGCTAAAGGTTGGGCCCCCAAAGTCCTGGGAAGCCCTGCCCTTATGACTTTTCTGGGCACAGCCCACACAGCAGCTCTCACAAGTTGGAGTCTCCTGCTTGCAGCTCTCTCAGATGAAGTTGCACATTGGTAGCTCTACAGCTCTGAAGTCTTTGGAGTGGCTCTGCTTCCATGACTTACTGGGCATTGCTATAGTCGGGGCTCTCTGTGGTTGCCCTGAACCTGTTGTGCTAAAGCTCTTTGGAACATTCTTTGAAATCTAGATGGAAGCAGCCATGCCCCCACAACTCATGCAGTCTGCTCCTTGGCGGAGATGGCGCCATATGAACATCACTAAGGTTTACCACTTATGCTTACTGGAGGGCTGGCCACTGTAGCCTGCATCATACCTGAGCCCACTAGAGTCAACTTGGGATGGCTGAGAAGAGCTGCACCAGAATTTGTGAAGCAGAGACTTGAGGCAGCCCATGCCAATGAGTACTGAGGTCATATGGGTACCTAAATCCCCTCTTTTGACAACATTCTGCTCTCAAAGCCCTGGCACTCTGAGTCTGAGATGGGATTGGCAGTACCTGACAAGTTTTGAAATGGCTTTGGAGTCATTCTTTCATTGTCCTGATGAATAGCACCTAGCTTCCTTCTGTCCATATTAATCTTTTCAAACAGTCTCTTGGGCACATTCTTGATATTCTGTCCTGAATACACTCTCTCATTTTTTTTTTAATGACTCAGAATTTTCCAACTGTTTAAGTTCTGCTTTCCTTTTGAGTATAAATTCAGTCTTTAACTTGTTTCTCTCTTCTTGCATTTTACTGTAAGTAGTCAAGGAAGCCATGCTGCACCCTCAACACCTGACTTAGAGATTTCTTCTGCCAAATATCCTAATTCATTGCTCTTCAGCTCTGCCTTCCACAAAACACTAGGACACAAACACAATTCAGGCAAGCTCTTTTTCTCTTTATAGCAAGAATGTCCTTTCCTCCAATTTCCAATAACATGTCTCTTATTTTCATCTAAGACCACATCAGAATGGTCTTTCCCTGTCCACATTTCTACCCACATTCTGATCACAACCATTTAAGTAATTACTAAGAAGATTGAGGCCCTCCCTACATCTCTCCTCTTCTTCTGAGCCCTTTAAAGTCCAGTCTCTACCTATTGCCCAGTTGCAAAGACACTTCCATATTTTTAGGTATTTGCTATAGAAACACCACTTCTTGCTACCAATTTCTGCCTTAGTCCATTCATGCATCTATAACAAAATACCTTAAAGTGGGTAATTTACAAATAATGGACATTTGTTTCTCACAATCCTGGAGGATGAGTAGTCCAAGATCAAGGTGTTAGCAGATTTGGTGTCTGGTAAAGGCATGCTGTCTGCTTTTCAGATGGCCTCTTGCCACTTCCTCATAAGGCAGAAGGGATGTAAAAGGGATAAACACTGTGTCCTCATATGGCAGGAGGAGCAGAAGGGTCAGACAGCTCTCTGAAGCCCATTCAAAAGGGCAGAACTATCATGAGTTAATCACCTCCCCATAGGCCCTACTCTTTTTTTTTTTTTTTGAGATGGAGTCTCGCTCTGTCGCCCAGGCTGGAGTGCAGTGGCGCAATCTCTGCTCACTGCATGCTCCGCCTCCCAGGTTCATGCAATTCTCCTGCCTCAGCCTGCTGAGTAGCTGGGACTACAGGCGCCCGCCACCACACCGGGTAATTTTTTGTATTATTAGTAGAGACGGGGTTTCACCGTCTTAACCAGGATTGTCTCGATCTGCTGACCTCGTGATCTGCCCGCCTCGGCCTCCCAAAGTGCTAGGATTACAGGCGTGAGCCACTGCACCCTGCCCCTCTTTATTCCACCACAATTGAGATTAAATTTCAACATGAATTTTGGAGAAACACAAACATCAAAACTATAGCATATACCATGCCTCAGTTTCCTCGTCTGTAAAATGGGTCCTTAATAATAGTACCACCTTTGAGGGCTGATATGAGCTGACATGAGCATTATGTGGTTAATACGTGTAATGCGTTTAGACCAAGGCACATACACTGTACACAATAGAAATGTTAGTTTGGAAGTATAATTTATCCTATTATATGATATACTTTAAAGATTTCTATGTTTTATAATTTATATTGGTATGTTTTATTATAACTTGTAAATATATGTTCAAACATTGATATATATTTTTATACCAATATAAACATGGGGCATATGTTCAACATGGTTGCTCATGGTAATGAGCAAATAAAATATCTATAGCCCACCTTCCAGCAGATGCTGGTACTCCTGGAAGAGTCCCAGGTCCCTGGAAGCATAATAGTTACTGACATTACTCTCGAATGGGACTGTGGTCAGAACCAATGATGGGGACTGGGTATAAAAGCTGAAACATGTTATCTTTTGACAATCCTCCTTTCTACACAGCTCTTCTCTATATTAAACATTCTGATCTGATTGTCACTTTATTCTGTTTCCTTTCATAGCTTTTTATCCTGTTTCTCAGTACTGTCATACCAAGATATTACCTGAAAAAGTGTTTGGAAATATAATAGTTTGAAAATGAGTCTCTGGAGAACTCCTTTTCTTATTTTATCCCATCCACCTGGCCCCTCATCCTCTGCCCCACGGCCTCTGTTCATGGGCATGAATGTTCACCTGGACCAGCACGCCCAGGCCATGTGTATAAACATGTGTATGCAAACACAATTAGTCTCTTTTTCCACTCAGTCTAGGTAGGTGAGACGATTTTTTTCAAAGCAACATTTCTGAGCAGAACATAAAAGGAAATAAGCAAAAGAAATGACAAACCATTGAAGTAAATGGCCATGTCCAATATTTTTTCTAGTCATCATTTGCTGAACACACAGTCCTCTCTCTTCTCAATCTGCTTTAGCAAACTCCTGCCCAAGGTGGCTTCAGGTTATATCCTCTGTTCCCATCCAGTGCCTGTTTTCCAGTTGTCATTGCCTGCAGATCAGAGTCCAGACTCCACAAACTTTCATTTAGTTTCCTGACTATTCTGACTCTAACTGTCTGCATCTGTCCCTGCTGCCATTTCACAATTACCGTAAGACTGGGTAATCTATAACAACAGAAATTTGTTAAGTTACAGTTCTAGAGGCTTGAAAGTCCAGGATCAAGCAGAACCCTCATGACCTAATCACCTCCTAAAGGCCACACCTTTAGGTTTGGATTCATGCACAGGTTAACCTGGAAGACCTTCACTGTCCCCTCCGAAGTTCTCTGCTTATTTCTCCAGACTCTTCCTCCAAGGTTGTTTTACCATTTCTAAGCTTATCATGTTAATTTGCCCATGGCCTTTTCTTTGAGTCTTCCCCTCCTACTCTCAGCTGAGACAAATCCTCTCTGGCTTCCTAGGATGCCTCAAACCCCTACTTTCCTGAGGGATCACACCCCAGAACTGTTCACTTTGTATATAGAACCGTATATTATGTCTCCATGCAGGTCTACTTGATCTGGAGCAGAGCCTCCAAGTGACATTTCTAGGGTGTCTTTCCTTCTAGTGCAGGTCAACCATATCTAGAACCATTTTAACCATTACAAACTTATACATGATTAAATCTCATATCTCAGGTTTGGAAAATAAGCTACCTTCTCCTTCCACTCAATGTGTGACTCCCCTCTTAGCACCCTAGTACACAATTATCCATATGCCAAAACAACTCACATGATGGTAATTTCATTATATCTCTAGACATCGCATTTCTCAAAGCAGAGTGTCTTCCATTTATCATAAAACACAGCCTCTATTTCAAGACAACAAAGCAAATTTTTTTAATTGGAAAATGTGGCACATATACACCATGGAATACTATGCAGCCATAAAAAAGGATGAGTTCATGTCCTTTGCAGGGACATGGAAAATGAAGCTGGAAACCATCATTCTCAGCAAACTAACCCAGGAACAGAAAACGAAACACCGCATGTTCTCACTCATAAGTGGGAGTTGATCAATGAGAGCACATGGACACAGGGAGGGGAACATCACACACTAGGGCCTGTCGGGGGGTGGGGACCTAGGATAGGGATAGCGGTAGGAGAAAGACCTAATGTAGATGATGGGTTGATGGGTGCAGCAAACCACTATGGCATATATATACCTATGTAACAAACCTGCAGGTTCTGCATGTGTATCCCAGAACTTAAAGTATTAAAAACAAAATTAAGGTTGAACTAATGATGAATTTCAAATATGATCAGACTCATTGAGTGCTTTGGAATCATATATTGAATATAGTCAGGTTATCAAGGCTTAACATTTGATTAATATATGTGCTAGGCTACTTTCTCCAAAAAATGAATGTTGAAAAGGCAATGTCCTGTGAAGCAGGTGAACTTGTATTGGAAAATATGGAGCATTCTAAAACAATAAAAGGCCAGAGAGGACAGAGGACTCTGGGTCTTTGTATGAAATCTAAACTTCTTTCCAGGTACTGGAAGACTTACTAATCTTAAACTATTACAATGTATTGGTTTGGTATAGACTATAGGCTAGTTGCTTTGTAAAATACAAACATGCATTAACTTTGCATCTGCTCATGACCTTTCTAAAATGCTCACTGGACAGCACTCCTCATCTTAAACTCCTTCAGTTGCTCTACTTTTCCTTCAATAAAATCCAAGCTGCTTGGCATGCTCTACAAGACCCTTCAAGAAATAGCCTCTGTCTACTCTTTCAACTTTCCTTTTCACCACTTCTTAGGCTCTAGACATATCGTTGTTTGCCATTCTCTGAAAGCATCACACTCTTTCTGACCTTCAGGCTGCGCAAGCCTCCTTCTTCCCTTGGCTTGCTATTTGTTCATGACTCAACTCAGAGAGTATTTTCTGCATGGAGACTTTCTTGTTGCTCTCCAACCCCTCATACCCTTCGATCTTTTGTATTACCTTATAACACTCACCTTAACCTCCATATGAGCACTTATAATTCTGTATTATGATGCATTACTTGCCTATATTTTATGTGCTCCTTATAAATCATAAGAACACCTTTCATTTCTAAATTTGATGACTACTACTGCACCTGGTATCTGGGAGGTACTCATTACCCAGATGTGCACAATTTAACCACGCAAGTGTTTAAAAGTGGAGAACCTTTCCCAGCTGTGGTCAGAGAGTGATGTTACTATGGAATACGGGTAGGAGAAAGGCTCCACTTGCTGAATGAAAGAGTGCATCATATACTCATTGTCTTTGAAAACTCTGCAGCCTCAATTAGGAATCAAGAGTTAGGTTCAGGTATTTAGAAGTTACAGGTTTTGGGTTTTTTTTTTTTTTTTGTCATTTTAAAGGTTGCCCAAGAGTTCCTGATTCCTTTTTTTTTTTTTTTTTTTTTTTTTGCAAAATCATGAGATATTTCTCCTACTCTGACCAATGCAGGACACACAGGAAAAAGAAGCAAATTTTGGAGCAAGAAGTTTTAACCTGGAGCCCAAGTATCCCCTAGGAATTCCATGAATGTGCTTCGTGGGATTCTGTGGACCACCTGAAATATATACATTACTTGTCTACATGTCTGTTTCTGGGAGAGACTCAGGAGGTTGCATCATATTACCACACAAATGTGGTCCAGAAATGCTGTTCTAATAAAGGATAGTAGAATGGTGGAGAAATACACTCAAACAAACCTTTCCTTGACTTTAGGTAGCTCCAGTTGAATTTCAAGCTTCACTCTTTTGGGAGATTCTTGTCACCACACCACACACAAAGGAAGAAATTATTTCTTTTCTTGCTTAATAGGCAGTTTGAGGAGGTAACCTCTCTGGGATGGCGGTGCAGTGGAGGGTGACATTGTGGCACACTTGTGATAAACAAATAAGGATATCAGGATCAGGGTGGCCTAAGCACATTCATTTACATGAGTTTTATATTTTCTTAGGACTGACAGGAAACTTCAGAGTGTCACCTGGCTTCATCGCCTGCTTTGAAAAAATATTTTCAGATAAACCATATAAATTGGACTAAACCACATCCCATTTGTAAGCATACTTTTCCCATCCCCGAGAAGGTGGTTGCCGAACCTTAACCGTGGCATTCCACACTTAAAAGGCCACTGGACAAACAAAAAGCCAGAGGCCAGTTGCTTGGAAAATATCCTGTGCTTTCTCTTTTCCATCAAGTGTAATGAAGTGGAGAGAGATAAACATATGACCACGGATTTAAATCCTTTGGTTAAACGGTGTGCGGTCTTCCGAAGCAGGGCTCATGGCGTGTTCTCTGGACAGGCAGTATGCCTGCATGCAGAAGCTCTTCTGCAAATAAACCATGAAGTTGCAAACTTGGGCACAGCATTTGAATAACAGCAAGTAGAAAAAGATATCCCTTCCTTAAGGTCAACATCTATTTCTTTGTGAACTCATTTGGGGGACCTGAAGAGACTTTCTTGATAATTGGGAAATTTTTCCTTGGAGAAGAACAATTTTCTGACTGTGACATCCTAAATACATCCACGATTATCAAAACGGTGAGGCCAGGGCAGAGAGAAGCTGGCCACTCTGCCTCAATTAATATCTAACTGCGCTTAATGCTACATTAGTGATTTGGGGGTTTATGAGAATCAGGATGAAAGAATCAATCCTGCCATTTGAATCCACTGCATTCATTTGTTCATTGAAATGTCAGTTATTTAGAGAATCTACTGTGAAGCAAGCATTGTACTAAGTTGTGAGATTCTCCTAGATAGTTTGGTTGCAGGGGGCCAGTTATTTAGTTTTTTTAGCAGAAAATGCCAGTGATTGCATCTTAGCTTTGTTTATTCTGCTGAATATTAATTAATCCATCTGTATTCGTTAGATGTGTATTACTCCTACTTCTACTATGGGCAGAGCTATGAGCAAGGTGTGTCAGAGAAATAGAGAAGACAGAGCACCAGTACCTTAAAGATTTTACTACCTACTTTTAAATTACCCCTAAGCTCCCTTTTTAGAAACAAGCAAGATATACACTATGAATAGAAGTGTTTTACTGTCCCCTACTACCTCTTTCCCTCTGGAAGAAGAGCTTTAGTATTAGAGTTCTGTTTCTAGAGTCTGCTTAAGAGTCCAGGAAGGGCTGGGTGTGGTGGCTCATGCCTGTAATCCCAGCACTTTGGGAGGCCGAGGCAGGCGGATCATGAGGTCAGGAGGTTGGGACCATCCTGGCCAACATGGTAAAACCCTGTCTCTACTAAAATACAAAAAATTAACCAGGTATGGTGGCATGTGCCTATAGTCCCAGCTACTCAGGAGGCTGAGACAGGGGAATCACTTGAATCCGGGAGGCGGAGGTTGCAGTGAGCCGATATCATGCCATTGCACTCCAGTCTGGTGACAGAGAGAGACTCTGTCTAAAAAAAAAAAAAAAAAAAAAATCCAGGAAAACTTTAGGCTGTAAGAAGTTGGCACTACTCTTTGCATCAATTAGGGGTGGCTTTGCTTAAATTCACATTCACCAAAAGTCTTCAGTCTTCATAAAATCATGTAAATTAGCAAAAAGAAAATGACCTTAGGCCAGGTGCAATGGCTCATGTTTGTAATTCCCGTTCTTTGGGAGGCCAAGGCAGGAAAATTACCAGGAGTTTGAGACCAGCCTGTGCAACATAGCAAGATCCTGTCTCACTCTAAAAAAAGTAGCCAAACATGAGGGCACACACCTGTAGTTCTAGCTACTCAGGAGGCTGGTGTGAGAGGATCGCTTGAGCCCAGGAGTTTGAGGCTACAGTGAGGTATGACTGTGCCACTGAACTCCAGCTTGGGCAGCAGAGAGAGATTCTGTCTCTAAAAAGATTTTTTTTGTAATTAAAACAAAGAAACAAATCTTAGGAAGTTGTTTTCTCTCTTCTTTTCTCTTCATAGCAGCATATTTCATCTAGTCTATGGAATAGAACTCAATTTATTCTATGGTTTTTGCTCAAATTGTACAGTCTGAATTACCCATGTATTTCTGAAGTTCACCCTCTTTCTACCTGCTAGCATCCTTTACTGCTTGTGACAAATGAGCTCACACCAATTGTCTTGTATTTTCTTGGAGCTGGGACTTTTACCTTTCTTTGAATTATGTTGATGCCTATATAATCTTGCTATTCCTTCTCTTCGAAAATCCTATAAAATTTGCCTTTTTATTTTCTGCCATTGGCTAATATTGGCCCTGACTTGGAGTCAACCTAACTTTATCAGGACATTACTGTGGTTAACATAACACATACATGATTAACTATACACGAAAGTTGTCTCCTTTCAAGTTCTTCTTTCCTCCTTTTGCACCACCCCGTCCTTAAGTAAACCCTCATGACTTAAAACAAATCCTAACAATTTTTAGTGAATATTTCTGACTTCAGAAGATCTCTAAAGCTAAGAACATCGTTGAATTGGGCATTTTCTATTTAACTAGAGAATAAAGAATCTTGGGAGGTATAAATAGTGCTTTTTGATGTTGAGTTTGAAGAAGTTTCTTTAGCCAAGAACAGTCTTACTTAAAATTCCTTGTAATTGTAACTTCATTAATAAATCAGGAAAATCAAGGAAGATATGTATAAATCTTTTTGGTGGTTTCTGTATACATTCGTTATGTTTATTTGCTATGTATTTAGAAGATAGGCTACATTGATTGATTTAAACCTTTATTTCTATCTATAATAGAGGAAAAAGATTAGTTAGAGAAGATAAAGGCTAATAAATCCCTACTGATAGATTTCAGTGGCAGAAGTTTGCATCATAACTCTAGGTAAGGAATAAGGTGGTGCTTTTCTATACTAGGCTAGTGTGTTATGCCTGCATTTAGTATGGAATTTATCACTCTCCATTATTATTATGACTATTATTGTTTGACTAACTATAAGCTTCTTAATGACAGTGTATATTTTTTATTCTGTATTATTGTTTTACTGGTTAGAATAATTTTTGACTCTACAAAAAAAAAAAAAAAAAAAAAAAAGAACCCTGCTCAGACCTCTTTAATCATAAAAGGAAATTTATTGGTTTGAATATCAAAAAAGTCCAGGGTCCAGGGAATCAAATGCTTTGGAGGAGCACTTTCTCTTTTGCTCACTGACTCTCATGTAGATTGCAAATTAACTGCATTTTCTCTCTCAAACAAGAGTCCCTACATATAGCCAGAGATGATGACCACATGCAGGTGCAACATACTTGTGACACTGTATTTAATATGTTTTGGATAGAATACTTCCAGAGGTAAATCATTTTGCTTTCCTCCACCTCAAACTACTGAATCTTGTCTCCCTCCAGAATCCAGCTTGAATTCCTTTCCTAGATACCCTCTCAGTTCATTGCAACCATAATCTAGTTTCCCATTGGATTTGTAGTTGCTTTCTTTCTTTCTTTTTTCTTTTGGACATTTATTTGAGAATGGGACATTGCCTTGAAGTTTGTTGTCTTGCTTTGACATTTGATATCTGGCTCTGGAATTGCCATTTAACTTTTAATGCACTTGGAAGACCATCTCTAAATACTTGTTGATTTGATTTTCTAGAAATAGCTATATGGCATGACAAGTTTGCATAATGTCTCCCTTTGATCTCAACATTTAAGATTTGGGGGTGAATGTACTCTGTGTGTGTTGCCTTTCTTTTCCATAGGGGTAGAAGCCCTGTGGATTGGTGATGTGAATTAAGCTAATGAAACTTCGTACCTGGTAGTAAGAAAATGATTTATCTTATTTGCCCTCCATTTCTCTGTGTATAAAATATGGGTAACAGAACTTTCTACTTCAGGTTTTTGTGATAATAAATTAAATCACATTTATTTGATTGCCATCATTATTTTCACAGCTGTATTTTGTCGATACTGAAAAGTGGCTGCTGTCCAGTGTGCTGCACAAAGCCCCGTTATTGTAGGAACAAGGTGTGCAGGTCTGAAGTGGGGCTAGGGCATATTAATTTCTAACACGCACAGCAGGCAGGTCTGATACAAAACTACATGGATCATAAGACATAAAATAGAAAACATATAAGGCATAAAAGTAACCTTTGATACTTATTTGCCTTATATTTCAAATAATTTCTATTATTTAATGATTCACTCATTCGTTTACTCAACAAATGTTTCTTTGTTGCTGAAAACAAGTAAGACAGTTGCCTTGTTTTCCTCTCTCCAACAGTGGTTTGAGGATTGCAGGCAATACTTCTGAAATTTAAGTATGTATAAAATTCACATAGAGAATTTGTTAAAATTCAAAGTTTATGATCCCATTCCCAGACAGTCTGGCTCAGTAGGTCTGTTGTGAGATCTCCTAAACCTCCATTTTCTCATACTGTGGGTGGCCTTTTGCTCAATCTTTAAAAACCAGTGACCTATTCTATGTGAAAATTATCTGAAGTGTAATCATTATTCTGAAGAGCTAATGGGAATAGTCTATTTGATTTCACTAAAGGCATGGATTAGTCGACTTAGGGAAGACAAATGCCACCCAACAATACTTAAGCCACTCCATCATGGGTAAGAAAAATGCCCAAATATGCCTTGGAGGAATCCAATGCCCTAGAATAAAGGTGCACAGACCAAAATTATGAGACTGGGCTGACATCAGCAGTTTTATTGTCAAATAGAAGTAATAGTGAGGGAAACCCTGAATCATTTCTACTGAGTTTCCTAATGTAGAATTCAGCCTTGTGAAACTTTCAGGTGAATTGAACCTTGTGTCCTTCCAGTTGCTGGGAGATCAAAGGTCTAACAGGAGATTTTTCTGACTCTCAATATTGATTCTGCCAAAGCCCTTAATGTTTACAGCTGCAGTTTGAGAGGCCTTTAATTACCGTGTTGCTCTCCAGTATATCTACAGGTTCTAGCAGTTTTACAAGCTATATTTTGAAAGAAATGACTAATAAACATTCTACATTTTAATGGTTATTTCAAATACGTATGTCATTGCCCAAGTATAGATCATCCCAACCATTTCCTAGGTCACTAAGCCTGTCTCTGCAGCCTTCTTTTTTGAGGGCATCCCTGTTGATGGCTGCTTGACTTCTAAGCCCTAAGTAATTGTAGCATATTCTTCTTTCTGTCCATCAGGAAATAAAACTAAAAATGGCCATACTGCTCAAAGAAATCTATAGATGTGACACTATTCCTATAAAACTACCAACATTACTTTTCACAGAATTGGAAAAATCTATTCTAAAATTTATATGAAAACAAAAAAGAGCCCGAATTGCCAAAGTCATCCTAAGCAAAAAGAGCAAAGCTAGAGGCATCACATTATCCAAGTTCAAATTATACTGTAAGGCTACAGTAACCAAAATAACATGGTCCTGGTACAAAAACAGACACGTAGACAAATGGAACACAAAAAAGAGCCAGAAATAAATTTACACACCTGTAACTATCTGATCTTTGACAAAGATGACAAAAATAAGTAATGGGGAAAAGACCCCCTATTCAGTAAATAGTGTTGGGATAGCTGGTTAGCCATATGCAGAAGAATAAAACTGGACCCCCTACCTTTTACCATATACAGAATTAAGTCAAATTAACCCAAGACAGATTAATTATTTAAATGTAAGACCTCCAATTATAGGAATCCTAGAAGGAAACCTAGGAATCATGATTCTGGACATGGGCCTTGGGAAAAAATTTATGACAAAGTACTCAAAAGCAATAGTAACGAAGACAAAAATTGACAAGTGGGACCTAATTAAACTAAAGAACTTGCGCTCAGCAGAAAAAAAAAAAAAAACTATCAACAGGGTAAACAGACAACCTACAGAATGGGAGAAAATATTTGCAAATTATGCATCCAATAAAGGTCTAATATCCGGATCTATAAGGAACTTAAACAATTTACCAAGAAAAAAAACAAATAACCTCGTTAAAAAAAATGGGCAAAATACATGAATAGACTCTTCTCAAAAGAAGACGTACAAGCAGCCAACAAATATGTAAAGAAATGCTCAACATCACTAATGATCAGAGAAATGCAAATCAAAACCACAATGAGGCACCATCTCACACCAGTCAAAATGGCAATTATTAAAAAGTCAAAAAACCACAGATGTAGGTGAGGCTGCAAAGAAAAGGGAATGCTTACACACTGTTGGTGAGAAGGTGAAATATTTCAACCACTGTGGAAAGCAGTTTGAAGTTTTCTCAAAAAACTTACAACAGAACTACCATTCAACCTAGCAATCCAATTATTAGATATATATGTAAAAGAAAACAAATCATTCTGCCAAAAAGACACATGTACACGTATGTTCATTGCAGCACTATTCATAATAGCAAAGACATGGAATCAACCTAGCTGTCCATCAACAGTGGATTGGATAAAGACTATGGTACATGTACATCATGGAATACTACACGACCATAAAAATGAATGAAATCATGTTGTTTGCAGCAACATAGATGCAGCCAGAGGCCATTATCCTAAGCAAATTAATGCAAGAACAGAAAACCAAATACCTCATGTTCTCACCTATAAGTGGGAGCTAAACATCTGGTACTCATGGACATAAAAGTGGCAGCAACAGACACTGGTGACTACTAGAGGAGGAGGACGAGGAGGGAGGGTTAAAAAACTGTTAGGTATTATGTCCAATACCTGGGCAATGGGATCATTTGTACCCCAAACCTCAGCATCACGTAACATACCTAGGTAACAAACCTGCACATGTGCTCCTGAATCTAAAAATAAACGTTGAAAAAGGAAAATAAAAAAGAGATACAACTCCTCATCAGAAATATTCTAAGGGTTCCTACATTGAAAATACACTTCCTAAAATAGAAACATTAAAATTAGTGCTGCGTTTTTCCTTTTGTAAGACAAAGAGCATCAAGTTACACCTCAGTTGTAGAAATAACCTAGTAACAGTATTTTCTAAACATGTCCAAAACACTATAGAAACACATCTCCCAGCAACAGCACTCTTTCTTTTAAAACCTGCATATTTACTGCTTATACCCCCCAAGCTCAGTAGTTTAGTAGATTCCGCAAGACGAATATTTAAATGTTTAGTAATTTGTGTGGTTTACCTCCTTGTCTGCATTATCCTCCTCTTAATATGCCAAGTAGTAATATAAAAGCATATAAGCTATAAATTAGACTCTAGTCACAAATGAAATCTGATTTATCACTTTTCTAGGCCCTAAAAACCTAATTTTCATGTAATCCCAGGCT